>NC_134408.1:82866304-83548141 GCF_038048845.1 Mixophyes fleayi | reverse complement strand
AAATGTATGAACCTCCGGATTCTTCAACTCCGGCGAGTTCAGCATCTGCAGCGCTTAAATTTAAAGCGGCGCTGCCTTGTAAAGAGTCGCCCTATGCATCATGTGGGCTGTGACCACTTGGTGCATAGGGTGAAGCTTTATCTCTGTGAAAAATATCAGTTTTTGCTGGAGATAGGGATTTTTGTTCTATACTAAATAGATTTCTAAATCTCAAAAGCAAATCTTAGATGTAAATTTGCTGGTTGCATTGTATGTCTCTTTAGTGATAGACATCAGTACAACACGATATTAAAACAGCACAGGTAACAAAATGCTGTGCAAGAAGTATTATTATTTAATTGTCTGTGGTTTTGGTGGAAACAAGAGTAAGACAACACTTTTCACATGCTTTTATTGATACAGTATATTGCATATTTGTAACCAATTCATATCAGCACTTCTCAAATTTATAATAATATGTGAATTAAACATAACAATTTCTTAACTGTGCAGTGCAGTCACCCATCAAGGACTTTTACATTCCAGGATTCTCAATATTAACATTCCTAGCATTTCATCAGTCACATGGAGATAAACATTGATTTCTCTGCACTAACAAATGATATCTGAATAGAAGCAACTAATGTAATTTTCTGTGCCATGCATTAGGCTAATCATATGACAGAAAGGAGGGTCTGTCACCTGCTGGGACAGGTCATTCTAGCAGGACGCTCAGAGCCATTACGCCAAGTTTCTACCAGCTCTGAGATAAAAATGGCGAAAAATTAGAACAGCATTCCTGTGTTGCTTCACTTTTCTTTTTTTATTGAAGATAAAAAAGTATTAACTCAATTAACAGTCTGTGTTAATAACATAATAAAGTTGTGATTGATATCTGAAAGAATATATTAAAAACATGAAATTAGGAGAGTTAATTGTAAAAATATTAGGAAGTTTTCATTAGGAAGACGCATAATTTGCCATTTTCTTCCATAAATCTGGATCTAAAAGGAAAGCCTCTGGAGCAAAATTTGATCTAGAAAGGTATGTGTGGTCCATGATCTGACCCAACAACAGTCATCAGTACACTAACATGTTTTCTTGTTTAAAGGGTCTCTCATGATCAAATAACAGCATTGTTGCCTATTCTCCCGGAATGTCCAGGAGACTCCCGAATTTTTGGAAGTTCTCCTAGACTCCCAAGAGAAGGACAAGTACCCACTTTCAGCTTTCTTCGTTGGTGAAGTGGGTGGGGCTGAGACTAAATGCATCATCCTGGCCCCACCAACTGTTGTGATAGGCTGAAATTGACAAAGATTAGCATGAGGTGTGGCCTAATGACACAATTTGTGTGGTCACGCCCCCATAATGAAGCCCCCTCCCGACATATGATGATGATATTTCTACCAACAAACATGCTATAGGTCACACGCTGTGTCTTAAGAGTGAAACAGACATTTTTTGGTGATGAATGGACAGATAGAATATCTGCTTGAAATTAGTTACAATTGGTTCTCCAACCAGTATGTCTAGTTAGCTGTAAAGTTTGAAAACTGGCTGAAAATTCTTTAACTTTAGATAGATAGGCAAACAGAATCGAACATCTTTAAAGTTATTGCCTACATTGTATAGTATTTTTAACAGTTTTCCAATTCAAATTGATAACATTGATCTTTGAACAGGAATAGCAAACATTAAACTGGAACAGTAATGTTCAATGCTTGAATTAAACAATTATTAAAATACTAAAAAAATGTAGTCATTTAAGCTGAACAAGCAAAATGTTATAGAATCTCCAACAAGAACAGTAGAAGCAAACTTCAAAATCGAATCTGATTTCAGGGACATACAGGTTTGAGAAGCCTTGAAGTGTTCAAATTCTGTCAAATTTCAAACCAGTTTGAATTATTCGAATATCTTTAGAAATTAACCTGTCATTTAAACTGCATGTACTACAATACTGTATAAAATGGCATTGCACTGTGCACATCAATAGATGTTACAAACAGACATTTTTTCTGTTTTACGTAAGACACTTCAGGGTGTATAGAAATGGTTAGGCCATCATTTGTTGTATGACATAACACAGCCATACAAGTAAATATAAGCTATTAGGTTTTACAGTCTGCGATACATCAATATGGCAAGTAGATTATAGCCTTACGCATTTAATAATCTAAGTGTAGACCTGGATGGATTGCTTTTTAACCATTTATGTACAAATATAGTTTAGTGATAAGATATGGTAGTAAATAATCTGTTGTATTAGTAAGGATCCCAAACCATTGTCTCCACTAGGGACCCTTTGGTACAACACTTTCTGGCCTATCTATTAAAAAGTGTCAATAAAAATAACTTTCTATTACTCAGCTGCCCCGGTGATACTGGTCCAGAGCAGTAAAGCTTAACAGAGAATATGTGCGTGCATGACCAGTCTAGCCAGTTTGCACATGCACAGTGGAAGTGCAAGCACAGGCGTCAACTTTCAGTTCTACTAAAAAGAATAATTATTAAAATAGTTTAAAAAATAGATAAAATATATTTTTAAAAAATATCTTAATGCTTTTGATGATTGAAAAAAAAAATGTATTCAAACAATAAACCATTTTTTCATTTTTTTTGCTTTGCTATCACCATCCTGAGATGAAGATAACAGAAAAAGGATTGCACAGCTGCAATCCTTGTTATATAGGCTTCCTTATGATTTGCAATATATCTTACTAGAAAGACCATACTTTGGCATGTTTGCCTCCGGGGCAGGTGGGCGTGTGGAGGCGGGGCTTGGTGAATCACATTGTTTGACCCTGCCCCCTAAACACACATCATCAGTTTTAACCTATTATGGCAGGGGGTGGAGCCATGATGATGTGCAATTTTCGTTGTGAGTCCCGTCCTCGCCATTTAATGAATTCAGTGTGTCAGGAACCCAGGTTGCCCTGATCTCCTTGGAGTCCAGGAGAACGCAAAGAAATTTGGGAGTCTCCCAGACATTCCTGGAGAGTACGCAACTATGAGAATATGAGAAAGACACTGGGCCTCACTTAAGAAGCACAGAGCAAAATCTTCTTTGGATGATGCCATAAACCTTGATTACACAGGGAGTGCCAAAACTTATGGGTTTGTGGGGCAAAAAGACATTTGTGATGCAGCAGAAGTTTGCACAAGCCACCTAGAGGAGTTAGGCAGAGTGAAGGCATTCTTTGTCAAGTATCAAGTAGGTACCGGTGAACCTAGGTCTGAAAGGCAGTGTTAAAGGAACTTTCATTTGCGGAGCAAGATTTTTTAATTCACATAAAGCGGTGAACGGGGCATATTTTGAGGAGCATTGTTTTGTTTCTGAAAGGACACACATCTCTCTGCACCTGGGCCGTAACTAGGGCTGTGCGACAGGGGCGACCGCCCAGGGCGCAAAACTGAAGGGGGCGCAATTTAGGAGTATTTTAGGTTCATTGGGTTAAAATTGAGGGCTAGGGGGGCGGCATTTGTCTTTCTCGCCCCAGGCACTAGAATTCTAAGTTATGGTTCTGCACAAATAATTGAAGTTTGAACCAGCTCTGGCAGCTAGCAGAGATCAACCCTTATTCTTATACTTTAATGGGATGCATTTTGCACCTTTTGCATTTTGGTGAAGTACATTTCTAGTTGAAACTTTTTTTTCACATTAACAGAAGAACAAACTCACAAATTTGCCACATGTAAAAAAGGCAGTCATTTTCATGATTAATTTAAGCCATAAAGAGAAAGTATATTAGAAGAAAAAATTAAAAGTTTAATTTAATGAAAGAGGTGGTTCTAAAGAGATGTGACTCTGATCTGACATTTACACTTATCCACAGTGCACTTCTTGAGATTTTCACACCTTGCCACAAACCTAGGCATACTTTTAATTTGCAGAGGCCTCTCCTGAGAACAGAGAGAGTAGGAGTGCACTTTGAAGTGCGTTGAACGAACCATGAATGTGCAAAAACAAATTTGCAGTACTCTTACAGTGTGCTTTGTAAATCAAGTCCACTACTTTGTCTCTGTTCTATAATCCATTATTTTATAATTCTAGTGAATTGTATGAATGTGTTATAATCCTTTCACTTTACAACAGCTTTGGGACATGGTCTAGTGGCAGGGGGTATGTCTGATGTAATTGGGGCATGGTATAATGCTGGGAGGTCTAAAGGGGAAGTGTAGGGGGAGAGATTCCATCATTACACATACGGGCCATGATGATGCAAATTGTGTCATTAAGGTCCCACCCTCTTTACAACAGCCCTCTGACCAACATTGGTACACACACAGCCCACTCAGTACTTTTACCTTTGCATTCTAGCTGGTCCAGTGTGCAATATGATGTAGCACATGTCCCTGTGTTTCAAACTCCCATCGTCCCATAGATTGTAAGCTTGCGAGCAGGGTTATCTTACCTCTCTGTCTGTATGTATTACCCAGTATTGTTTTAATAATGTTTGTTCCCAATTGAAAGTGCTACGGAATTTGCTGGCGCTATATAAATAAATGATGATGATGATATACCTCCCAACTGTCCTTGCAGTCGGACCAAATCCTGAGTAAGCGAGACAGTCACCCAAATTCGGGACTGTCCCTCCAGATTCAGGACAGTTGGCACACTGTCCTGCTCTCTCCTACCTGTTCTTGTCCCTTTCACTTGTATGCTGGTGTTTTTTGCTCAGTTGCTGCTTGTCTGAATCCTGGAATGTTGGGTGCCCTATGATAAATAGAATATTTCCCTCGAACCAGCCCCAACATTAAATAAATAATATTCCCATTTAATAAATAAAGCTATTTCCCTGCCTCCAAACAGCCCCAGCAATAAATTAATAGCATTTACATTTAATAAATATAACCATTTCCCATAACCATTTTTCATATTCACATTTAATAAATTCCCCTCCTCCCCAAACTCAGTCCCACATGTGCAGCAACTTTCATGATCATTCAGTTTTACACAATTAGACATCTCTTGTCAAACAGTGACTCTAATCACATCAAAATCTCTACAGTTTAATGACATTCCATTCCAACATATTTTAATATCTAGAAAACCTTTCAGCTAGTAACATGTTCAGACATTGTGATATGGATTGCCAACTGTTCTATGATTTGAACATCAACGTTTAGAGGCTTTTTTCATAGAAAATCTGCTCTGTAAAATAATGATTATAAATATCAAGCCTAAACGTAACAAGTTGTATGTTGTATGGAAAGTATAAAATATTGTATTTTTTTTTTCTGATGCCACATAACAATGTGTGATTTAAGAGAGAATTGCATTTATGAGAAGTGGGAAACACAATAGAGTCTATGTATTCACCAGAATGTAGGCATGCCATCAACAAATTCCTATAAATAACTATTCAATCCATTATACTGCAACTGCCCTGCATATGTGTCTCTGTACTTTTCCCTCCATTGTGTACTTTCTTATTATATTAGCAAAATAATTAAGATATATGTGGTAGATGATGCCGTAGATAACACAAAAACATAGCAAGCTACACTCCGATACGTTGTTTCCTTCTTTTTTTCTTTTTTTTTACAATACTACTGTTTATATCCTGTACAATAGCTTATTATATTTCTGCTTATGTGAATGTCGCAAGTGTCACACTATCAGGGGCAGATGGGTCATAGGCCTTATGGTGAATTTTCCAGGAAGGACGGTGGCCTAATGAGGCTGTCTGTTGGCCTCCAGATATTTTTTTCTCCATTATACTTTTGTGGGTCTTTTTCTGCCGGGTGCCGGCGGAAATGGGATTCGCATCAACGGGGCCGGCCCACAACTGAGACGGATTAGGGGAGAGAGGGGGCATGTGCCCTGGGCCGCCCCTCATTCAAGGGAACCCCAGACCAGGGGTGCCAGTGGGGGAACAGCATGGTGGTTGGAAGCTGGGCCTTTCCCCGTGACCAGCCACCTTCCTTCTAGTGGCCATGGATCCATCCCTCCCTCCCCCTATGTGTTGAGTCTTCCTATTCCAGATGTCACATGGAACACACATCATATTACAGGTGGTGTCCCATGTGTCTGGTGCAGGAAGCTCAGCTGGAACAAGGTAAATATGAGGGTAGGGGAGCTTATGTCAATATAATGTGTGTGTGTGTGTGTGTGATGGCAGGGTATTTATGTCAATGTAGCGTGTATGTGTGTGAGGGTGGCGGGGGTTGTATGTCAATGTAATGTGTCTGTGTGTGTGTGTTTGAGGGCAGGGGAGGGGGGTTCTGTCAATATAATGTGTGTGTGATGGCAGGGGGGTTTATGTCAATATAATGTGTGTGTGTCTGTATGTGTGAAGGGGGGCTTATGGTGATATAATGTGGGTGAGGGCAGGGGGGTTTATGGTAATAAAATGTGGGTGTGAGGTAGGTGATAGCTAATGGGTGCTATTTTATTTGTGAATGATAGGGCTATTTAATTCAATAGTGGGGCTATTTATTTAAGATGAGGCATTGGGACCTTTAATTTTTTACTGGAGTGGTTTGGGGCTATTCATTTAATGTGGGACTGAGTTTGGGGAGGAGGACTATTTATTAAATGTGAACATTAATTAATTAATGCCAGGGATGGTTGTGGGAAATAGTTTTATTTATAAAATGGGAATACTATTAATTTAATTTTGGGGCTGGAGGAAGGCCTAATTATTAAATGTGTGTGCTACTGATTTAATGCCGGAGCTGGTTGGAGTTTTCTAAATTTCATGTACCCATTTTTTTTTCAAATAGGGCCCCCAACATTCCAGGATCCAGACAAGCAGCAATTGAGCAAAAGACACCAGCTGGCACAAGTAGGGAAAGCAACAAGAGCAGGTAGGAGAGAGCAGGACAGTCTGCCAACTGTATTTTTCTATATTGGCAGTTTCTCTGCATCATGTTATTAAATAAGTACAAATATGTAAATTGTGATTACATTTTCTGTTACTGGTTTGCTACTGCAAATGTTTAGTTGCTCATTTTGTCCTACTATCTATGTATAAGTCAAAGTGTACCCATCATTCCTGCAAGGAGCAGTCAGCCGTTATGTTGGTGAACCAATAATCATACCTCCCAACTGTCCAGTTTTCAGCTTGACAGTCCCAACATGTTTGTCCCGCAAGTGGGAATGTTAGGGGAAGGGTGGTATGTAATGGGCAGCCTAGTGCTTGAGAGCACGAGGCAGTTCTCTGGGGGTAGAGCCAACCTTGTACTAACCCCGCCTTATTTTGTCCTGCCTACAGTTGATTTGGCCCTGCCCACATGAGGCCACTTTCAGAATTTTTATCATACCTACTGTAAGTTCATAATCTGCCCTGCACAGCATACACTCATTTACTGCAAACAAAAAAAGTGTGATAACTATGCATATAATAGGTACTAACTGATCCAAAGGTATATCTAAGCGCTTTGTACAAGTTTGCCCTAGATACATTTGGAGACTACTTAACATTAAGCACTGACATTCAACTTTTCTGCATTTTTAGCCTATGATGGAAAAAAACAAAAACAGGTAATAACATATAAAAAAATGAATGACCTACAACTTCATATCACACTGCAAACAAATAAGTAATGTATATCAGATCTACAGGCCTGTTTTTGAAGCACTAAAACAAAACTGCTTTTTCCGCATGGTTTAAGCATTTTTAAGTAAAGTGTTAATGGGGACTGCAGCCTGGGCAATTTTATGAAGCTCCAAAAAGCTTAGCTTTTCGGAACTAGTCTCCGATGGCTAACTCCATCTTAAGATGGCATCAGCCATTCAATCCTTTAGGGATGGCATTGCACTGGTGTTAAGGCCTTATTTAATATTGGGGAAAGTGGAGGAAAAGTATAAATTAAATTAATGTTGTGTCCTCAGGAGCACAAAAGTTATAAAAAAGATATTAGCAATATGCTTACTGATATTTATATAATGCAACCTATTCAGTTTTTACACAAAAACAACATTCAAAAAGCGTAACCTAGTTAAAAAAATACGACTGTTAATTATCCATCTGTAAACACTTTGAATTAGACATGTGGTTTTCATTGAGATTGCAACCTTTAAAGAACTAGATTATTTTGTTTTGTCTTTAAACCTCCCAGGGGAGCAATATGTTCTTATACCTATCTAGCAACTGCAGAGAATATGCCCCTTGCATCAAAGCAAGTTAAGGGGAAGGTATCCTTAGTCAGCTTAGAATAACAGAGTTACAAGCAAAATAAGCTCCTTTGAATAATAAAACTGGAAGCAGCAGCGTTTCTGTATTGGGGACAGATTTCTGAAACACTTTTTAAAGGAAGAGGATAGTTTTATTTAACTTTACAATTGTTTAAATGTAATGTTAATTAAGGTTGAAAACAAAACAAAATATGAACATTTTAAATCTTAGCTGTGTTTATCCTGAAAAAGTTGTACACCGCTGCAGACCTTTTGTGATGCCATGTAAATAAAAATAATAATACAAATAAGAAGGCAAAACAATGACCCCATAAAAGGCAATAAGATTATTCCATGAATCAAACATCCCAAAAATGCAATGGAATTGGTATTGCTAAGGATATGCTTTCTTGTTCTTTCTTTTTTTTTAAAGCTTTATTTTTGCAAAGTCACATTAACAGAAGAATACGATTGACAGAGTGAATACACTTATCAAGAGTAGTCAAGAATATCATAGAGTCTACGACCAGCGCAAACCATGTGAATTATCAAGTCAACCAAACATTTAGATATAGGGAAAATGAGTGACCCGGAGTTTTTGTACAAAAAGGATAGAAGAAGAAAGAGGAGAAGAGGAAGAGTACAGAAAAGGAAAGAGCGAGAGAAGAAGGAGAAAGGGTGGGAGGATAAGAAGTGACTAGATTCAATGTAAAAGAAGAGAGAAGTCCTAGAAAGAAATTAAGTATTAGAACTAGAGACGCTCACTGACCCCCGTGTTTTTTTTTTTTTTTTGGATCTGGACTACTGTCGTGTTTTGGTTTTGCCAAACCGCCATTGCGTGTTTTGGTTTTGGGTTTTTTTTGCTATTTTGTTCAAAAATCAATGTTTTTGTGCATACAATAACCAAATTTAGTGGTCCACCTGTTTCTTGGATAAGTAATGTAATTGTAAAGCTAATAAATTATCCAAAAAACAGTTTCATTCCTGGTAGGCTATTATTAATTCTACACACACACCATATTGTCTTCTTCTCCATCTATGCATATTGGCAATGCAGCCATCGTCTTTGGGTGTATATTACACCCTACACTTATAGTTAAATATCTAAAGAAATGGACAAAGACAGTTTGGTTTCTGTCTCTATAGCCCCCCGCCCCCCCCCCCCCACTCCACTTGTAGTTGAATAGAAATAAAAGCAGCCTGGATAGACTGAACAATATAAAAAATAAATTAACCAAGGTAGTTTGATGGCTGTCTGTGACCGCCCCGCCCTCCACTTGTAGTTGAATATAAAAAAAGCAGCCTGGATATACTGAACAATATAAAAAATAAATGGACCAAGGTAGTTTGGTGGCTGTCAATGAACCCCCCCCCCCTGGCCTCCACTTGTAGTTGAATAGAAAAAAAGCAGCCTGCATAGAGTGTAGAATTAGAATATAAAAAGAAATAGACAAAGGCAATTTGGTATCTGTCTGCATCAGAGCCCCTCTCCACTAGGAGTAAAATAGAAAACTATTCAGCCGTTATATAATCTAGAATATAAATAGAAATTGAGAAAGGCAATTTGGTATCTGTCTGCATCATAATCATCAACATCCTCATTAGCGCCCTCGTCGCCTACACAAATCTCCCCCTCATCCTCTTCTAATTCCAAAGTGGCATCCTCAATTTGTGTATCACCGGCTACACTCGGGCCGTTCAGGCACACATCAGCAGAACTGCTGAAAGGGCCCTTCTTTATGGGTACATTAACAGAATGCTCAGGATTAGACATACCAATGGTGGATGGACTCTCCACAGGGATTGTTGTCATTTCTGATTCAGAGCATACATTATCCTCTAATGCTTTACTGTTTTCTTGCAGCTCGGCTTTGACGCGTAACAGTAGTTGTGCACCACTTTTAGACTCCAAATTACTTGGTCTTGCTTGCTCACGAGTGACCTTACAAGAAGAAGGCTCAGTAATATTTTTAGATCTGGCAGTAATAGAGAAAGACGAAGGCCTCATTCTTTCTTTGCCACTGCGTGTGTAGAATGGCATGTTGGCAATTTTTTTTTTTATCAGCAGTTAACTTTTCCTCAGTTACACTTCTTTTTCGCCTTAACGCGGTACATTTTTGTTGGTTGTGTGTTTTTTTCCCTGATTTAAAAAGACTGTGTACTTTTACATCGCCTTTCCCAGATGACGTACTGGGAACACGATCAGGACTGGTGACAGAATCTGGTTGCTGATTCTGCTCGTATGTGGACTGCTTTGAATCCATTTTAATGAGCCCAAATCACTTGTAGTGAAAAATATTGTATTAGATAGATATTGCTGACAAAGATTACTTTTTTTGACAGCCAGAAAAATTTAGTGTCAAACACTGGGGAATATGAGACACCCCAAAAGCACTTGGAGTGCCCAAAAAAAGAAAAAAAAACCTCCTATATCCTCCTCTAATAATTGCAAATGGTATTAATATTGTAATTGTAGAGATTAGAATACAAACAGTTATGTGTACACTAATTGCTCTGTCCCTGCGCTAATATAGCCTGTGACCTAACCCTGCTCTCTCCCTCTGTCAAATGGCGATGGATTGCTGTGGAGGCTGGTATTTATGCTTTTGAAATCTAGCTTGAACCAAGCTCAGAAATACGAATACGTCACAATGACTTTTTGCCTCGATTTCGATTCCGAATGGGCGGGAGTGTATCGAGCCTGCTCGGCTCGGTACTCGGATAGGCTAAATTCAGATGGATTTGGATCTCGGGGAACCGAGTCCGCCCATCTCTAATTAGAACTGAGTTATGTAAAGGGTGGACACGCCTAAAAAAAAGGATAACCACAGGTCCCAGACCCTGGTGAAGGCTCTTGAGGAGTTCCGAATAATACTGTTCATATATTCCATCCGTTGAATCTGCCAGACTCTATTAATTATGGACTGCATGGAGGGAGGGGATTGCAGATGCCAGTCTGCCGCTATTTGGCAAGTAGCTGCAGAGAGAATGTGCCTGATTAATTTATTCTGATGATGGGATGCCGAGGGAGCTCCCATAGTGAGGAGGAAGAATTTAGGTTTGAATTAAGCAAGCCTTTGATATCAACCCAGAAGCTTGACAGATTTGGGCACGTCCACCATATATGGAGGAATGTGCCCTCATGGGAGCACCCCGCCAGCACTGATCAGACGGATCAGGGAGGATTCTACGAAAACGCAAAGGCACGTAGAATTAAAGAGAATGTCTATAAGGTGCTGTACAAATGGTATTAACACAGATAGAGTTAGAGGCAGCATTCTCATATATCTCAGAACATTCCTCATCTAACAGCTCTTCATCAAGGTCCCGCTCCCAGGCTAATTCATGGGGGGCTCTTAGAGTTGAGGTGGAAGAAGCAAGCTCATAATAAAGCGTAGAGATTAGACCCTTTGTTGAGGTTTGGCGTAAACAGAGGGCTTCAAAGGTAGAGAGAGAGCGGGATGAGAGGCATTCTTTGACAACACTATGAAAGTGACATATGCAGAAAGTGGTAAATATGATTTGAGGGAATATGGACACGTGATTGAATTTCAGAAAATTGAGGAAAAGTTGCAGAGGAGGTTAGGTGGTTGAGATAAATGACCCCCCACAAGTGACACGGCAAAAATGAACTAGGATGAGTTCCTGGAAGAAAATCCGGGGAATTGAATAGTGTTATAACCGGGGAGGGATGAGGCGACAGAGCACATTTCTGAGATGATTAGTCACAAATGGACAGAGAATGTGATACTACTAGATGAAGTAAAAAGCATTTTGGGCAACGAGATCTTTAGAGCCATAGGAGAGAAGATAAAGAGAGCAATCCAGACCCTGGGCCTCTACTTTATACCAAACTCTGGCTTCTATCGGACCGGACCATAAGACACACTGAGTGAGTTGGGCGGAGAGATAGTATCTTCGGAAGTCAGGAATCCCCAAGCCCCCTCCCCGTGGGGATCTCTGAAGAACCTTAAGTCGAACTGGGGGCCATCTACCTGACCAAACGAATCTGGAAACATGGAATTGGAGGAATTTAAAGACATAAGGTGGGATGCGAATAGCAAGAGTCTGGAAGAAATAAAGCAGTCTGGGGAGGATATTTTGACGGCATTTATGCGACCAATCCAGAAAATGTAGAGTTGAGACCAAGTTGTTAGATCTGATTTTACTTTGTCAAGGAGGCAAGGAAAATTGGCTTGAAAAGGTGTCGGTAGTGCTTTGTGATAAAAATACCCAAATATTTAATTTTGTGGAGACCCCATTGGAAAGGAAAGGAGCACTCTAGTATCACCTTGTCCGTATCAGGAACATTAAAATCCAAAACCTCTGTCTTGTCTGGGTTGATATTATAGCCTGAAAAATAGCCATATAGGTCTAGCTCATCTAAGAGGGAAGGCACTGACGTTTTGGGATGAGTAATAGACAACAAAACATGGTTTGCATAAAGTGCAATCTTATGAGTAGAGGGGCCCACCTGTCTACCCAATATCTCACAGTTATCTCGAATCCTAGAGGCCAATGGCACGGCAACAAGAGGAAATATAAGTGGGGACATCCTTGGCGAGTGCTATTCATAATCGGGAAAGGCGTTGAGGTCAGACCATTAGCAGAAACAGTAGCCGAGGGGGATCGGTAGAGGGCTAAAATACCTGTCAGAAATCTGTCTGTGAATCCCATTGTCTGAAGCACTCCCTCCATAAATGACCAGGAGATGTGGTCGAACGCCTTTTCAGCGTCGATCGCCATGATGAGGGAAGGAAGATCATAGTTATTTATTGTATGAATTAAGTAGATAATCCTTCTGGTATATTCAGGGGCTTGACACCCTAGGATAAAACCCACCTGGACAGAGTGGATGAGGGCAGGGAGGAGTGGGTTCAACCTAGAGGCCAAAATCTTTGCAAATATTTCCAGGTCAACATTAAGTACCGAAATAGGCCTATAACTTGCACAAAGTGGTCTTTTCCCTGTTTGGGAATAACAAATATGTTGGCCCTAGTAGTGGCGGATTAAAATGAAGCCCCCACGAGCACTTTGTTAAAGAATTTTGTCAGGTAAAGGCAGAGAACCTCAGCAAACTTTATAGTACTGGAGGGGTGAGGCCATCCGGACCAGGAGCTAAGGAGGACTTCAATGACTTAACCGCCGCCATGACCTCCGTCAAAGTAATATCTGCATTCAGCGAAGATTGCTGTGTGGGGGTGACTCTAGGGAGGGGTGTAGATGAAAGGTAATTCAAAGTGAGGATCAGGGGGTGCATCACGGTTGTAAAGGGAAGAATAAAACTCCCTAAATTCACTAACAATCACTGCTGGGTTATAAGTTATATCACCAGAGGGATACTGACGTATTTTATCGATATGTTGCAGGGCTAGTTTTTTTGCGGAGTTTCTAGCGAATACAGAATCGGAAAAGATATGCTTTCTTCTAAGAAAAACATCCAATCCATTTTTATATCAAGTGAAAGAACTGACCATCACCACTTCAATTGTAAGAGAATCTTATAGTCTGAACCATTACAGTGAAGAACCCTTCACTTTCAGAAAAGTAATCTGCCAGACACAGTGGAAGTCAAACAAACTACAAAGTCCTGTGTATAAATAATTTATAAACAAAATATTTGTATTAAATAAGGATTGACTGAATAGTGTTAGCATTTGTATTCACTCTGGCTGTCTGAGAAGCTGGAATAAGGAGTATTGACCTCACACATGAGTCCTGATCTTCTGAATTACATCTATATGTAGCCAGTGAAACTGTCTTCTAATTATTTGAGTTTAACTGTACATATATTTTAGTATCTAAAACGGTTATATAAAAAATCTCAGTATATTCCTATCCAATTATTTCACATTATATGGACGTAGCTATAAAAGCATTTTCATGTTGCAACGAGATCCTCAGCACACAGCTCTGGAAGCAGACACTTATGTTTGGAAATAGGTGAGGCACAATGGTTATGTTTCCACTGGAAAATGAAATGAATAAAGTTGATGACTGTAGACCATATTTATGGGTAAAATTATGTGCCTGTGGGAAATGAAAACAGACAGAGAAGCAAAAAAATGTTTGCAAGAGAAGCCAAGAATAAAGACCTCTAAAAATATATTTTCATAACTCCCATACCTTGCCTGCGGGAAAAAGATTTCTTATGTATATAGCCACAAATGTAAATTTATATTGTAGCACATCAAAAGGGACATTTGCACACATGTGACATGATTGAGAAACTATATGATGAATTGTTACATTCCTGAATGGCTTTACTGCCCCCCAAATCTATGCAATTTTAGAATTAGAAGGGAGGTTCAGATTTTTTTTTTTCACTTAGTCCTGCACAGCAATGATTTTGCCCCGATAACAGGTATAGCTGATTGGTATGTTCCCTGTTGTGTAATTGTAGGAAAACACGAAGGGCAAGCCACATGCAGTAGACAGGGGTGCACGTGGTATTACAAGGGAGAATGGCTAGGACTGAAGAAGTGCTAACTTTTGTTAAATGCCAGTCACGGCCCATGAATGGGTTGGCCATGCCATCTCCACATTTAAACATTTAGAAACCCCCCTCTAGAAATCCTGCATTTGCCTCTGGGGGCAGCCTAGTGCTTCAAAAGACACCCCATTATGGTTTGGACATGCCCCTTGTCTCGATGCCGGATATCCAGATATTGGGAGGTATAGATTGACCTTTTCATCTTTTTCCAGATTGCTCGGCTAAAAGGAAACATTGTCTATAAAACTATATGGCCCCAAGAGGAAGAAAGAGGTGGAACTTGAGTTCTGGTGAAACTTCAAGTGACATGGTTGCAACTGTTTTTTATTTAAAACATATGAGAGCCTTAAACTGGAATCTCAAAAAAATTCTGAAATATGATTTATGGAACCAGTTACGTAGATCTATTTTATGTTATTACCATACACAATAATAACCATTATGAAATGCTAAATTACATCATTATCCATCACTCAAATAGGGAAAAGAAAAAAGTTTTGATTAGGCAGATCACCATGCCACATGCAGTATAAGGAGAAGAAAGCACTCAAAAATGCTTTAGTGCAGCAGTGCTGTAAATGAATGATGCAAACACCTCAGTGACACCTATTATTTGCGGCTGAGGAGCCTACTTATTAATTAACAAGTTTTTGTCCCGTTAGTTATCATCTTTCATCACAATGATGACAGATGACTTTCAGTAACCATTTATCAAAAAATCATCCCGGGACAGCATTTCCGATAGGAGACTGTCCCGGCGATGACGTCACTTACCATGCTTTGCACATGTGTGACCTAAGGTCACGTATATGAAAAGCAACTTTGCGATAGTGATTGGAAGGGAGAGCAGGTAAGCTGCGATGTGGGATCTGAAGATCATTCTGCCTCAATGCTCTCCCTATAGGATTCAATGTCTAACATCATTTCAGAGAAGTCCTGAAAAGCGAAGTGTGACTGGATCACTGATAAATAACTTATTTTTGGTTGCATCATGTAGAAATAATTTATTGTAGAAATGAATTTTAAATCAGAGATGCAGGCACCAATGTATAATTTGAAATGCAATTATCGTGTTACATTGGGATGTGTTTTGTATGCAAGTGTCCTTGTGTTTGGGTTTGTATCTTTGCTAGAGGAAGTCTGTTTGCTGATAGCAGGAAATGTTAAGTAAGTCTTTATGTGAAGTGACAAAAACCTGTTTAGCCTGTATACCCAGCAGGGGGCCGCTGCCTGCATTCTGGCATTACTGGATCTCAAATAATGTAAGCATCAAGTCTTAGCACATAACAGAGAAGTGTAAATATTGTTAGCTTTGCATTGCATGTAAATTCATGTTTGGGTAAACAAATTGCATCCCTATTCTAAAAATAGCCTGTGAGGCTGTGTTCAACTCGATATAAAAAGCCCTGTCTTGTATTGAAAATTGTTCTTTCTTGCTTCATCTGACCTATTCCTGGTACCTTCAACCAGTGTGAGCAAATAAACAACACTTGCTTCAAAGACCTGCTTGGAAACTTTTCTATTCCTGTGACCTACAGATTGGACCCAAAATCTAATCCTTTCCTGACTGTTACTAAAGCTTGGATCCAGGTTTTCCAGTATGACCACTCTGCCCACTACCCTGCAGCTCTGTCCAGTGTGATAGACTAGGGGGAATACATGCACAGCAACCCTGATCAATCAGAAGAGGTCAGGAGTAGCAGCGTCACTTACCCAGAAGAAACCTGGTACTGGATGCCGGTAAGGAGTCCAGTGGTGGCAACATTTGTAAGGCCCTCCTACTGCGGCAAGAGGGAGCATTTGGGATAACGAAAGGTAACGATGGCAAAGTAAGCCCAGTTGGTTCCCAGCAACAGCAGACTGGGTGGCATAGGTGGTCCATACTATCACACATACAAGTCGACTAAAATTTGTCGATAAAAATAAAAAACATACTATCTTAAACTTTAGTATATAACAATCGAAAAAAATGGGTATTTTGGAGACATTGCAAACCCGCCAGTCAACAACAAACTTCTGATTCAAATACACTATTTACAGCGTGCAGGGATTCTGGATGGGTCAGCATTTGTCATGTCTAGTCACAGGTCCAGCATTTAGCAGATCATTGGCATTCTCCAGAGGATGAGCGGATCACCAACAAACCTTAACACTGTAAGGCCTAAGAAGAGCTAGCAATGCATTCCTGACCTATTGCTTTTATTACTTATGGGAATGTAAGACAGGGGGTCAAAATAGAGAGATAGGAATGTGACAGGCTCACATATGCATATGTATACTAGCCTCTGATTGGTCAAGTTTTAAAGTTTCATATTATACTCTGTGATACTGACAGTTAGCTTTGAGTAATGGGCCAGATGAAGAGCAGAGATCGAAGGTAAATCTTTTGTAGTGTGTGCACATGAATCAACAGACCGATTCTAACTTCTTTCGGTCAAAAAATCGTTAGAGATAACACATTGGTCTAAAATTTTTGTAGTGTGTGCCTAGTCTTATCCTTTTTTGTGTATTTATAAGTGCATTTTAAACAGCAGTTGATTTAGCACAATAATAATTCCTAAATTACAAGAGAGAGGCTCAAGACTGATAGCTGAAAGGACAATTTTCTACATTGGCCTGAAATAACGTGTGTGGGCCCAAAATGATTTTCCAACTTGCATGTGGTCATAGGACAACTGGAGACGTTGGACACTTGTAATCTGTTTGGTCCACCTTCCCACTGAACAACTGGAAAGACCCAATTTGGCAATATATGTGTTTGTCAAACTTACACTGGTTAAAAGGTACCAGTGATCAAGTCAGATGAAAGAAGAAGAACGGCTTTTAATACAAAACAGAGTCTTTTTTATACACATTTGAAACTTATCTGAAGCTGGCTGCCAGAGGGTGAAGGGGATCCAGGGCTGCCTCTGCAGCCCCAGCACAGGGAAATGTACTTTCTTTTTTATTATACATACATTTCCACATTTACTTTGCACTTTTCATACATTTAAACACACATTTACAATTAAAATAAACATAGTTACACATAGCCCACCTATAAAACATTTTTATTTAATAAAAAAAAACATTTTTATAAATAGCTTTTTCATGTGGCACCTAGTGGGACCCGGCCACAGTATGCATATTTGTACACGGTATTTTCTTATTTTTATTTTGTTAAACATTGTGTGTAAGCACAATTTTTGCGTTACAGTATTTTTCAGGATTTCTTATTTATTCTCATTTAACTTCCTTAGATATCATTATTAGATATATAGATACCTTGGTATGTAACTTTATCTAATACCTTTGCTATCCACATTCTTAAATGAAAAAGCCCGTGTAATCGGGTTACTGATAGATCGTTCAACATTGTTATTTTTATTTTTGCTAATACTCCAATTCTAACATCCTTTTTTGGTTTCCTTTTAAGTATTATAAGTAATTATATAAGCTATGATAATGTATATTGAATAGAACACTACCCTGTCGGTTAGCGAGACATAGACACATTTAAGTACAAGAAATATCTTCATGCTTTAATGGGTCTGGTGCACTGCGGTTATAAGATGGTTAACTAAACAGGTGTGAATGTGTTTAATTAAGTGATAGGTATTTATAGGTGTAAGAGAAGGAGGTTGCTATGTCTCTGATGAAATCGCCCATTAGGCGATGGAATGCGTGAGGCTATATTGTTATTGTTTGGTCCGTGAACTGAGGAATTGGAGTGTCTTCAATACCACTGTAGCCCTTGTGGTCAGCTTTATTACACCAAGGATATATCACAGTTCGGATGTCTATTTGTGACTTTAATGCCGCAGCATATACAACCAGAGTAACGAATCTTTATACAGTGTTGTGCCAAAGGGAGGAGGACAATTTTAGCACTGTGGGATGGTAATCAATCTGTACACACGTTGCTGTGCAATACTTCAGTTTGCCCTGATCCAGTTATCCTGGTAAGAACTCTGGCTGTCGTAAGCGGTAGCTCCGGTTAGCTTCTCTTGTACATAGTCATCTTGCGGCTCACACTGTTGTACATCAATCATCGATATCAAGAACTGTGAGACGCTTCACTATTTTTTCTATCTTTGCTGGCAATTTTTTTCCATTCCATGATTTGGTTACATGTGGACATGATATACTAACTTGAGTGATTAATTAGCTCATTTATTGGGCAAATAATATAGAGCTATCTAAGATGATTGTGCATTTATCTCAAGTCAATCCACTTCTAGTCACTCAGCTCAAAGTTCCAGCTGAGTGATTATATGTATTAATTTATATAGCTTGATATACTTTTTCAGGCCTAATTATTTTATATATTGGTTTTTAAATGTGATTATTTATATATCTGTAATATTTACCGCAGTTCATTAACCTCTTGATTGATACCATATGCACAGTTGCAACTGTTGTTTTTTGTGATATCTTTCTATTGGTGATTGCAGACCCCCTGCAACAAGTGTGATATTGGTATCTGCCTACTCAGCAACATAGAGTTTATTTGTGTTTTGTTACGCTGTAAATTCTATAGCACACATTCAAATTTGTCCTAAGCTGCCAGCCCCCACTTGATACCTGCTCTCCATCTCCTCTGACAACTACTGGGTGTCTCCTCTGACACAGAGATCATAATAATCTGCAGGGCCACCAAGAGGAATTTAGGGCCCCGGTACAGCAACCACCACACATAGGAGAAGTGATGTGCGCTGCCAATGCGCGGTGGCGCCACTGAAGTGGGCGTGGCCATATAGTGAAGGCATGGCCAACATGGGGTGTGGCTGGAAGTCTTAAGACATGACATATTATGTATTAAAATGGTGTTGCTGTCACCTACCTGATATTTCAGCTTTCACAACCTGGTACTGGATTCTTGCATGGATCCTGGAATGTTGCGACTTGTTTGGAAAATGTATAGGTACATGAAATATGGAAACCAGAGTAATAAGTGACCACAGAAATTATAGAGAATAAGGAGAGCACCCTTGTCGCCACCAAACAATACACAGAACCCTTGTGACCGCCACACAATACAGAGGGTAACCATGTGACCGTCACACAATATAGAGGGTAACCATGTGACCGCCACACAATACAGAAGGTAACCTTGTATCTGCCACACAATACAGAGGTCATCCTTGTGACCACCAACTCAAGTACTTAAAACCAGATCCAGATACAATTGCATCAATAGATCAATTTGACATGTTACAGGTATATTGCTTTTTGTAAAGAAAGTCTCTGAATTTCAACAGGTATCTCAGCAGAATGAGGCGTTGGAAGGTTCTTTTTATCTGGATTTCTAATCTGCAGTGAAATGAGAGATTGAGAAAACCTAACACTTGCAAGCAAAGAAGGTCACACTGTCAGTGGAATACAGAATAAAGCTGGTCGCAATGTCTTCTGCCAAGTAGAACTAGAATAGATTCTATCCCCCACGACCCACAATTATAATATATATATATATATATATATATATATATATATATATATATATATATATATATATATATATATATATATATATATATATATATATATATATACACACACATACACACACATATACATACACACACACACTGCCATAAATACACACACAATGCTATACACACACACACACACACAAAGCCATATACATACACAATGCCAGGCATATAACACCCCCACCCCTCTGCAGCCCTTGTACTTACCTGCTGACATCTGTTGGAGACATTCTCTGTAGAAGATAATAGCTCAGCTCCTCGCTCTGCAATGACAGTCAGCCTGGCAGCATTCTGATTTGTTGCCTGGCTGCCTGTCTCCATCAGATCACTGACAGGCCAAACCAATTAGCTCTGCCCCTTCCCGATTAGCTCTGCCACCTCCGGCCTGGTAAATTAAAAAAAAGGCTTGTGGTCTTCAGTGCGGGTCCGGGCCCCCTGGCATGTCCGGGCCAAGGTAATTAGTACCCGCTCCACTCTTCTCTCGGCTCCCCTGGACAGATGTAACCACAGGGAGATAACAGCGAACTCCGGACACCTTCAGTGACAGGTGAGCAGTTTTGTAGGGACCCACTATCCAGTAGAGGGAGCACTATGCCCTGCCCCCACCAATGGCATGAATGACACCCGTGCAACCCTCTGCACCGAACCCCCCCCCCCCCCCCCCACACACACACACACACCTTGCGAACCCTCTGCCCTCAGGATTAAGTAAAAAAAAAAGTCAATGCTGAACTGGAAACTTTTCTCATATTGCTGAGAACAGTTCCAGTTTAGACCATCTCATGACCATCTCATACCCGCGCACTATGAGCACTTATATATATATATATATATATTGAAAAAAACTTAACAGGACATAAATAAATACAATTTCAATCACGTTTCTTTTCTTAACATAAAAGAGAAAGGGGTGCTTTCATATGACTGCACCTCGGAAAGATGGATAATGGACATATCCTCAATAGCAGATTCATCCCCAAAAACTGACAAAGTCCTATCCTCAGGCTAATATTTTTAAGCATTCACTACCGCCCACCAACCTCCCATCACTGTGAGGTCACTAAAGGAAGGTCTGATATCTTGTTCGAACGCACTTTTGGCAGGAATTATAAATAAGTGGTGCATAAAAGACCCCAGTGTCTTAGAGTTGTTATCATTTTCATTGGTCATGTCACATTGGGGTGAAAGGGTGGTTTTCCTTGTTCCATTTATACTGTATCCTGTGCAACATATACATATACCTGTCCAGCAGCAAACTGTCCCTAGAATTCATACTGGCAGCTTTGGTCTTGCTAATCTTCATGAAGGGAAGTTATTTATTAGGCAAAGTTAGGTCCTGCAGGGCTCTGTACATAGCACTTGCAATATCTTGATGTAAAGTTTAAGTGTTGGGGCAAAACCAGGACAAATAGTATAGATGTTATATAAAAAAAAGAACAACACTGGACTAGTATGCAAAAGTAATGTTTAAAGCTCTTTCAGGAAAAAATGCAGGGGGCAGATAAAAACTTACCCTAACGCTATCCCTAGATGTCAGAGTGGTCCGCTTGTGAAGACAGGCTGAATGGACTCTTTCAGCGGATGAAACGCGTAGGTTTATACCATTGCAATACTCCCCCTCATCTTCTTTCTTTTTTCTCAAACTGCGAACCATCCACTTCCAGTTTGCGGTCCACATGCGTTCCACCATTGGAGTTTACAGCCACGTTGGAACCTCCAGCCTGTCTTCACAAGCGGACCACTCTGACATCTAGGGATAGCGTTAGGGTAAGTTTTTATCTGCCCCCAGTGGTCTTTCGCCTCCCTGCATTTTTTCCTGAAAGAGCTGTAAACATTTCTTTTGCATACTAGTCCAGTGTTGTTCTTTTTTTTATATAACATCTATACTATTTGTCCTGCGCTTCCTCTCCTATTGTCTATTATACTACGTTTTTTAAGGAAGCAGCAACCTAAAACCAGACAGCCTGTGAAAATCAGGTGGGCTCAAAGTGCAAAGAAAGAGCAGATGACAGATGACAAGTACAGACAACCCGCAGAACAGAATTGTTCAGACATAATGTGAATTACAAATGAACCACAATCCGAGGACTTTTTAACACGTGTGCTCTCTGAGGGCTCAATTCCAATTTGTTTACTGTAGAGACAAATTGAATCAGTGTAATTAATGTTTCTGGTAATATATGTTCATACTTACCTAGTTTTTACAATTCCTTTCTTGGTGGCCCAGGAGTTGAAGTCTAAGTGGCAAGTGCAGGAGGCGTCATGACATGATTTTTGTTACCACCAGTCCATCGCCCCCAGCTGAAAAATGCCACAATCAAGTGATCGCAGCAGAGGAAGAGCCATGATAATGCAATTCGCTGCAAATATGGCCTTGTGGCCTTGCCCACTTTGCAAGAAATTTAGGCGGGATGAGGGATTGAGTCCTAATCTTCAGGGAGTCTGGGAGGACTCTGAAATTTTTCAGGACATTCCATGGAAGAAGGCAAGTATACATCTGTCACAGCACCAATGAGTGCACTAAATATAAGAATGACCACTAGCGTATGCGACATGCCAAATCAAATATTGCATGTGCCACGTCCTAAGTCCTCCATTCCAAAGCAAACAAAGGAACCATTGAAGCAAGTACTAATTTTCTTTGCATATAATACATAGTTTCTTGTTATAGGAACACATCTTTTTTGTGGTGAGAGCAGAAATAAAAATATCCACATTTGGAAGAATACAGTAGCTATAAAAAATCAGAATATTGTAGATCCTAATTTTTTTAAGGCATTATAATTTTGCTTGGGCATCCACAGTTAATCCCAATAAATAAAATTTTCATATTTGAAAAAAGAAAGTTAAATACATTGTTTAGGTGTCACTGCAACTTTGTTTAGCAAAAGTTAAGTTAATTTTCTTACACCCTATTTAAAAGTAGAGATGCTCATTCTCGATTCCCCGAGAAGCGAACACACCCGAACTTAGCAGATCCGAGAACCGAGCTCGGTACTTTCGCGCGCCAATTGAAAATGAGGCAAAACGTCAGCGTTAAGTCGTTGGATCTCGCTAGCTTTGGATTCTATAAGTACCGCCCTCAATGGCGATCCAGCGCCATTTCACAGAGGGACACAGAAGGGGTAGCACAGTCCTTAGCAGTCTCTAGTGCAGTTGGGCAGCGTCATAGGTAGAAAAGAAAGAGGAGGGGTAGCAGTGATCTTCAAAGCCACCAGTGACATTCAGGAGAGCTCCATTGCTCCATTGCTAATTGTCATTGCTGAAATAGAAATAATAGGTCTGGCAAGCTTGGTCTTCTAAATCTGCAATCACATTAATATAGGTAACATACAAAGAGGAGAGCTCCCTTGCCAATTGCCATTGTGGGAATACAAATAACAGGTCTGGCAAGCTTGGTCTTCTAAATCTGCAATCACATTAATATAGGTAACATACAAAGAGGAGAGCTCCATTGCCAATTGCCATTGTTGGAATACAAATAACAGGTCTGGCAGGCTTGGTCTTCTAAATCTGCAGTCTTTGTTTGAAAGTGTATGAAAATAATATTGTGACCTGTGAGGTGGTCAAGATTTACTGCAAATGACTTTAAGTGAGTGTTATTTAGGGTAATAATTATGTAGGGGGGGAAGCAAAAATATTTGATTTTAGCAAAAAAACAAACAAAAAATGAGATCCAAAACTAAAACCAAAACACGCAAGGGCGGTTTTGCCAAAACCAAAACAAGAAGTTAATCCAGATCCAAAACCAAAACCAAAACCAGAACACAGGGGTCAGTTAACATCTCTATTTAAAAGCAGCTGTAGCTTACTCAACAGCTCTGAAACACAGTTTAAAGGTATAGAAATAAAGTATCAAATAAAGAAATATCATGTCAGTTGTATATGACTCCACCAATCTATGATATATATAGCCATTTATGTTTATAAAGAGACCAGGGTATAGAGCACACTTTCCTAATATCCCAGTAAGATGCAAGATAGGAAAGAACCTCACTCTGAGCATTTTATTTTTTATTTTTAAATATCCGATTTATTGGATAGACAAATGCTGGACAGACTATACATTTATAGTCTAATGCTAAGTTGGACACATCTGCGTCCAAAAAATAAGCTCTAAAAACAGCGTGGAAAAATAGCTTGTTTACGCCTTAATATGCAGAGCCGAGGCAGCGCAAGATGCATTCAGCTGTACACCTGTAGCATATGCACCAAGTTTATATCAGATGTACTTATACTTAGATACATTGACACACAAACAGATCATAAGCACAGGAAAAATCTGCTACCATTTGTTTTAAAAGCAAAAACATGTTCACTATAACGTTTGATTTAATTTTTTAAAAAAACTTTCTATAATAATGCAAGTATTATTTTTCTTCTCGTGTACGGAGGAATATAGCAAAATATATATTTGAAAATACGCCCACAAAATTATAGAATTTATGCAGATCAATAAACAAAGTATTATCAGCTATGTAGTCAAATACACAATCAGTCATTCAGAAGTGGCTAGCTAGAACTGGCGACTGTCATAATAATCAGAGTGTATTTGCATCAGTTGTCAGGCACCTGCAATTACACAAACACGTCCCTACTGTACTTGGTCTGTATTGGCACAGGGGCACCATGAGGGGGGGGGAGCAGGTACTAATTACATGTACCTGGACATGCCAGGGGGCCATGGACCGAAGACCACAATATTTTTTTTTTATTTCTTTATTTTTGTAATTCACCAGTCGTTAGGTGGCAGAGCTAATTGGTTCAGCCTACCAGTGATCTGATGGAGACAGGTAGCCGGGCAACAAATCAGACTGCTGCCAGGCTGCCTATCATTGCAGAGCACGGAGCGGGGCTATTATCCTCTACATAGAATGTCTCCAACGGATGTCAGTAGGGAAGTACAAGGAGCCCAGGGGTGGTGGGGGTATTATATGCCAGGCATTGTGTATGTGTATGGCTTTGTGTGTGTGCGTTTATATGGCATTGTGTGTGTGTGTGTGTGTGTGTGTGTGTGTGTGTATATATGGCATTGTGTGTGTGTGTGTGTGTGTGTATGTAGGTATATGGTATTGCGTGTATGTATGCATATGGCATTGTTTGTGTTTGTGTGTATCTCTCTCTCATATATATATATATATATATATATATATATATATATATATATATATATATATATATATATAAAACATTGTGGAGTATAGAATCTATTCTTGTTCTAATTGGCAGCAGACATTGCGGTCAGCTGTATTTCTGTTTTCTGTATTCCACGATGATGGTAGTGTCATCTTCTTTGCTTCTAAGTTTAAAGATTTTCTCAATCTGGCCATTTGACTGCAGATTAGAAATCCAGATTAAAAATAAAAAAATAGACGAGAAAGAAAAACCTTCCAGTGCCTCATTCTGCTGAGATGCCTGTTGAAATTCAGAGACTTTCTTTACAAAAAGCAATATACCTGCAACATGTCAAATTATTTTTTCACGCTCCTCCTGATCTATTGATGCAATTGTATCTGGATCTGGATTTAAGTACTTGAGTTGGTGGTCACAAGGATGCCCTCTGTATTGGCAGACACAATACCTTCTGTATTGGGTGGCTGTCACATGGTTACCCTCTGTATTGTGTGGCGGTTACATGGTTGCCCTCTGTATTGTGTGGCGGTCACAAGTATGCTGTGTATTGTTCGGTGGCAACAAGGGTGCTCTCCTTATTCTCTATAATTTCTGTGGTCACTTATTGCTCTGGTTTCCATATTTCATGTACCTATACATTTTCCAAACGAGTCGCAACATTCCAGGATCCATGCAAGTACCAGGTTGTGAAAGTTGCAACAACAAGTAGGTGAGATCAACACCATTTTAATATGTCCTGTCTTAAGAATCCAAGCCACAACCCATTTTCGCCACACCCCATTACAATGTGGCCACGCCCTCTTTGGCAGCTCCACTGCGCATCAGCGGAACGCATCACACTTCGATGTGTGGAGGTGGGGTGGGCAGAAAGTTGCTGTACCGGGGCCCCAAATTCCTCTTGGCGGCCCTGCATTTGCACACTTCTTCCCTCCCCTGTCCAGTCTCTCAACATAATGAGGTTTAAGTATCAAATCTGTATACGAACATAGGCATATGCTTTTTTGTGGGCATGCGCAGTACAAATTTGTCTATTTTACACTTAGCGAACAGGAATACACTAAACTCAGTACTAGAGCTCATGTAGAGCTGGATACATGTGTGCCCATACGCAGGTAGAAAAAGACTAACACATGAAAAAACACATTTTTACGGTCGGACACGTCTCACAATGTGTAGAGATGTGCCCGATGCCCGTAAAGAACCCCACTGTCGCCCTGGAGGAGCTGAAGAGTTTCCTGATGGCTGTGCCCTACAAGAGGGTGAAGAAAGAGAAGAGGGAATCCTACTCACTGATCCAGCGTTCCAGCGGTGAGTATCGCTTCTTCTTTTCAGGTCCTGTCAGCGGAGGAAGGATGAGCCAATCAGGGCTCATCTGTCCCCGCTGGCCAATCAGCGGCCGGATATGCGAGCCAATCGCGGCTCGCGCCTGGCCGTTTGAAAGATTTGCGCCACGGCGAGCCAATCGGCGCTCGCGGCAGCACCTAGTGATGACATTGTGCCGATGACTATATAAGTCGCCGGCTGGCGCCATTTCTTGAGAAATCCGTCGGCGGAGGAGAAGACCAGACGTCCGGAGCGGCGGAAGAAGACTACAAGCAAGCCGCCGGAGCAGAGATCGGCGGCGGCGGGGATCCCTTGTAAGGGCTAAGAGCGCCCCTGCCAAGCAGCCTTCAACAGCCGGCTGGAGGGTCTGGAAGACCCGGAAAAGAAGAAGGAAGATGGCGTGGCAAGCTGAGTTTCCTGTGCAGAGCAGGTAAGTAGCCTCAACGTTAGGTCGGGCACTAGGCCCGTGGTCATGGTCGGGCACAAGGTCCGTGGGACAAGTAGTAGGGGCACAAGGCTCAGGGCGTTGGGCACTAGGCCCCTATTAGGTACTGGGCAAATAGCCCATAGAGTTAAAAGGGCACAAGGCTCTGTTAGTTAGCTAGGCGGGGGGCTCAGAGCCCCAGGTGTATAAGGGCACAAGGCCCTTAGTTAGTGGCCTAGAGGCCATAGGGCCTGGTCAGGGGGCTATAAGCCCATAGACTAAAAAGGGCACAAGGCCCTAGTAGTTTGCCAGGGATTATACGCCCAGAGGTAGGAAGGCCTAAGTAGGCAGGGGCTAGTGCCCCTAGGTAGCAGGGCACAAGGCCCTAGTTAGTGGGCTCAGAGCCCTGAGTTAGAGAGGGGATAAGGCCCATAGACAGAGCACAAGGCTCTGTATGTAGCTGGACAGAGAGGCCCTGGTGTGTTAGAGGCATGAGAGCCTTGTGAGTGTAGGGCGCGGTCCCGTGCGGTGAGTACACTGAGAGGAAGAGGTACAGTAGAGCGGAGGCTCCTGTTGGTACTGTAGCAACCGTCCGGTTGGCTAGCAGCTGTTTACTCTGGTGAGTAGCGTGCAAAGTACTGTATTACTGTATTTATTCTGTCTGTGCGGCGAGTATTGCTTTACATACTGTATTTTTGGTGTGCTACATAAATTGTTTCCAGGTGCAAGACGTCAGGCCCCCATTAAAGGTAGGCTCTTGTTTCCTGTTGTTTTCCTGTGCTTACCCGTACTGTGGGGACAGGTGTAGTTACCAGCTTACACATAGTCAGGGAAGAACACACATAGTTTTCCCATCCCTTAGGTCCCTGGGGTCACGCTGGTATCCAGAGGGGGTGACTGTGTGAGTCAGTGGCAGTGCAGCACAGCTTGATTCAGTTCCAGGGGCGGCCCGTGGTTCTGGTTGAGGGTCCCCAAGCCCGAATTCCATGAAGGTTCTCTGGCAGTTCCGGGTGCAAGGACACGTGTTCGATATACGGATGCAGGCAGTCGGGCAGCTCAGTTTCGATCGGTTGTTCCGTGCGGCAGTCAGGTCCTGGGTTAGTGTGCTGTTCCAGTGAGCCTCAGCCGGGCCTTGTGCAGCCGGTCCTTAGGGTCCGTGGGTGACCTCATAGTAAGGAGACAGTCTCCTTGGTTAGACCTGGGTGAGGGGGTTAGGAACTGCCCTCCGGTATAGTCCGTGAACACCGGCTGGTGTTCCCCGTAGTGGCTAGTGAATAGTTCCTATTAGTGCACCACACCTAGTTAGTGTTTAGTTGTTTAACCAAGTTGCGTGGCTGACCATTAGAGTGTTGTTAGGGTCGGGTCGCTGTTGTAGTAAGGTTAGCGTTTTGTGGGTGCACACCTTAGTCTCACTGACAGTGCAGAGGGAGGCTGTGTGTTCCTTGTCATCCGCAGTTGTCGGGGAGGTGCAGGAGAACAGGATCAGAAGTGGGAGTGTTCCGGTGAGTATCACGCTCGATTCCCTCTTTCGGTTGGGCCCTCACCGGGAGGTGTATGAGGTACTTGAGGCGGGACCGTTCCTGGTTTCAAGTGCCTGTAGTCCCCCGCGCCGTGGCAAGAGCAAAGTGAGGAGGCAACAAGTGAGCTTGGACTGAGAGCGTCTTTGTTCATTGCCGTGTTCTCGGACAGCCCTTTCCTGGTAGGCACGGACGTAATCTCTGTCTCTTTCTTAGAGGGACGTGATTGGAGGTGACAAGGCTTGCGGTTGCTGATCTGCTGGAATCGGTCGGCGGCTGTGACATCGGAAGCGGACTGGAGGTGACCATCGTTTAAAAAGTAAGTTCTTCTGTGTGTGTCTGTCCTGTTCCCCGCAGGCGCTTACAAATGCACCCAC
Organism: Mixophyes fleayi; assembly: GCF_038048845.1. Classification (NCBI taxonomy): domain Eukaryota; kingdom Metazoa; phylum Chordata; class Amphibia; order Anura; family Limnodynastidae; genus Mixophyes; species Mixophyes fleayi. The sequence continues at coordinate 83,519,302 of NC_134408.1, read as the reverse complement.
CTTTATAACAGTAGCATATGCAGGTTTAGTCCAGGAGCAGCGAGTGCAGAATAGAGAAAGCATAGGGATACAGCTTAACAGTGATACCTTCTCACCTCTTTGCCTGTTTTACCCAGTTTGTTTATTAGTTTACTATGTTTGTCCCCAATTGTAAAGTGCTACGGAATATGCTGGCGCTATATAAATAAATGATGATGATGATGATTGAACTGACATTTATAGTTTTGCACAGTGCGTCTCTGAATATTTTTCTGCCTCAGTGCACACTAAATTTAGTTTGTGGAGCCGACTCCTGAGATTGGAGAGTAGACTGAGCAGACTTCATATTTTAGGAAGGCAAAAGGGTACATATTGTAATGGCTGACCTGTCCTGGTTTAGTTGATCTGCCTCTCTGCCTCTCCCGCCTCCCCCTCTCCCCCATAATAACTTGCTTTCCAGGTGTGTTCACCAAAAAAGGTAAAACGCAGCAACAAAACACTTCTTTTGTAACAATTGGGTATGAGCCCAAAATGTGCCTTTGACCAATCTGCCCATCTCGGACCAAATGTGGTTCAGAAGATCCATAGATAACTTCTTGACTTATAACTAGGGAGAAAGGTATAAGCAACAAATGTCCCATTAACTCATATCAGCAATCCACAGTTGCAGGGCCCGCTTCTCAACATTTTGGGCCCCCAGGCAAAGCAGTGCACCGGGGACCATATATATATTTATATTATATATATGGGCCCTGCAGGGGGGCCCGTCGGAGGCAGCAAAAAAAACCAAAAACCTGAAAATAAAGAAGACAATACTAACCTTGCGGTCAGCTGGCGATCCGGCTCCCTCCCTGGCCTCCTCCTCCGTCGCGCTCTGCAATGGATGTCGGGCGGGCGTGATGATGTCACGCCCGCATGCACTGCGGGCGCGACGGAGGAGGAAACCAGGGAGGGAGCCGGATCGCCACCTGACCGCAAGGTAAGTATTGTCTTCTTTATTTTCAGATTTTGTTTTTTTTTTCTGCCTCCGATGGGCCCCCCTGGGCTGCAGGGCCCCGGGCACCTGCCCATTGTGCCCAATGGGAAAGACGGCCCTGCACAGTTGCATGAACTGAATATCTTGATCCTCAACTGATGCAGGACAATTCATCATCATCATCATCATCATCATCTATTTATATAGTGCCAACATATTCCGTAGCGCTTTACAACTGGGGACAAACATAGTAAACTAATAAACAAACTGGGTAAAACAGACAAAGAGGTGAGAAGGCCCTGCTCGCAAGCTTACAATCTATAATTTTACTTGCCTTAGAAATGCCCTAAAAGTCCCCAGTGTACCACCTGCTATATACAGCCCCCAGAGGGTCCCATCAGACTCACCGCAGGGGGTGTCAGTTTTCAGTGACAGGGAGTTGGCACAATGAAAAAAGGCGTCCCGGCGCCCTGCACCCTGCTCACAGCAGTATACCTGACATGCAAATGTGACGCCAGAAGGCTGTATAGAGGAGCCAGTGCAGAGACAAGAAGGAGGAAGAAGACAGAAGAAGATGATATCAGAGCAAGGAGCAGCCATAAAAGAAGCCGAGGAGCCCTGAGGCAATTATATTGCTGTAAGGATAGAGAAGGCAGACGGGATGGAGAGGGGGGTTTGTAAAAAAAAAGTGGGGTGGTGGGAGAGGGAGGGGATGGGGGTTCTGTATAAAATGGGGGGGGGAGGGGAGCTGGAGAATACAGGGCAGGAGAGACGCTGGGGGTTGGCGAAAAGGGGGGTCTTCAGAGTACAAAAATATATATTCCATTTGTATAATAAAAACATAAGTAATTAACTCTAAAAAATAAAAAAGTACTACATTCAAAAAGGCAGTGATGTGTTTATTAGTAACAATAATCTCTATTAAATGTGCTGTAAATTTCAAAGCTAATAATTTGATTGTGGGGTTGATGGGCCGGGGAGGGCTGGCAAATTTTAGCCCAGAGGGCAAGACTCGACTCAGCAGCCAATTATGAACATTTTAAAGGAAAAATAAAAAAATTGGGAGAAAAAAGCCTTTGTATTAAAAGGGAATACTATCAATGTTGGGGCTGGTGAGGGGTGAAATTGGTTTGTTTAATAAATGTTGAAGGTTATTTATTTAATGTCAGGGTCCGTGAAAGGCGATATGGATGTTTATTAAATGGGAATGTTGGGGCCAGTTTGGGGTGAGTGGGTTCATTTATTAAACTTAAACGCTAATGTTGGGCTTGTTAGGGGAATAGAGGCCTAATTATTTAATATGGGTGCAATTTTATTTAATGTTGGGGCTATATGGGGGTCGGAAATAAGCATATTAAATGTGAATGCTGTTAATTAAAGCACCGATGACAGCGTCTCGGTTATTGGTGACGTCATGAGCTGCCGTCGGCTTCTCCACTGATCGCAATGCTTTCACTCGGTTTACACAGCAGTCGTTCTGGAGCCTGGTAGTGGAAGGAGTCCTTCGTTCTGAACACATCATGGTAAGTATTGTCGGTGTAGTCAGCATTTATATGCTGAATAATCACCGGGGTATACAGAGGAAGATAGATACACATGTAAAACAGACCTACCTCTAATGAAAGCAAGTCAGGAGGAAAATAATCTAAAGGCTGTGTGCTCATTTATACTCTAGTCTGAGTTAGTGTCATCTTAGCCGAACAGAGACAACTGCTGGTTATTGATACAGTGTAACAATCAGCGTGCTCTTGCTTCAAAATTAAGCAACGGGTGCTTAATGAAAATACACACTCCTGAGATTGTGATTCAAGCATAGGTAGTTTCCGGGCTACTGGACTTGGATACACTGAAGTTGGAAGTGATGAACTACACTGCGCTGTTATAAATTTTCTATTTGATTAGCAATAGGTTGTTTTATGCATCGTGTTCATATGTATGCCAAAAGTTTGGAATAAGTAATGCAATAGGTGCTTAGACGTTAGCCAAACACACTCTAAAAAGACTCCAAAATCACTGCATTCTATCAAGTTTGCAGTATGAAGGATATTATATGTATGATTGCCTGATTTATAAGGGAGAAAACAGAGGAAAGGTATATTGTGGAGGTGTGGGGTGTTTCAATCCATGTCATTTTGGCCCCGTCCCCTTTGGTGAAATTATACGATTGCATTATTTCATTGCAGGGGTCGAGGCTAAATCGCTGCAAATTACATTGTGACAGGATGGACCGCCTATGCCACCCTTTCTGTTGTTGCTGGGAACCAGCTCGGATTACTTTGCCACCGCTCCCTTTTGTTATCCCAAATGCGCCCATTCACCGCAGTAGTTCTTCTGGATAACTAAAGCTGCTAGTGTACCCCGTTACTGCATAGTTGTCTACTCTCCAGGACTGTCCGGGAAACTACCGAATTTTTAGGACTTCTCCCGGAGTCCTGGGAGAGCAGGACAACCTCCCGGATCCAGCTCACCTTGTTTTATGAAGTGGGTGGAGGCATGGCTAAACACGTCATTCTGGCTCGCCCCCACCCACTGATAGCCAGTTTCAGCCTAAGCACTGCTCCCAGTTCATACTGTGAAGCGTCCGTTTGCACAATGAAGTCCTTGTCATAATTGGGCGCCACAGTACTGGAGCACGAACCAGGGCTTCCGTTAACGACTGAAATGCCAGCTCACAAGCAGGTGTCCAGTCAACTACTTTGGGGAGTTTCTTCTTAGTGAGATCTGTCAGGGGCTTCGCTACAGTACTAAAGTCTGGAACAGAACATCTGTAGTACCCTGCAGTCATTAAGAATGCCAGTACATGTAACTGGGTCGTAGCTGGGGCCAGTCTCAGATTGTCTTTATCTTAGCTGGTTCTGACCTAAACCTACCTCCTCCCAAACAATGACCCAGGTACTGTACCACTGACATCCTCATCTGGCACTTCTCTGTCCTAACAGTCAGACATACCCACCTAATCTTCCCTAACACCAGTCCTATTTGCTCCAGATTATCTTCTCAAATCTTACTGAAAATGGAAATGTCTTCTAGGTAAAGTTGAACTCTGTCCAACTCATCTACAAAAGTGTTAATACAGGACAAGGGGTAGGGTCAGACATGGACACATTATTCAACTGGCGGTAGTATACATAAAACCGAGCTGCCTTATCGTCCGTGGGAACCAATACACCAGAGGAAGCAGAAGGACTGCGCAATGGCTGGATTACACCTAGCTCAAGCAGCCCCCACATCTCCCTGTATAGACGCTCCTTGACCTATGGTGAGACCCGATATGCAGATTGCCTAACTGGCTTACGCTCACCAGTGTCCACATGATGCATTACCAAGGTAGTCCAACCGGGATTTCTACTGAACTGAGATGCAAAGGGCCACAGCACTGCCTCAAGCTACTCCCTCTTGCGGGCACTCAACTGCTCATTCCAGTACACTCCCTCTACACCACCTTCACCTCTGGCATCCGCAAGGAGGTCAGGTAGTGGGTCACTTCCGGGTTCCTCAGATGGTAAGCAGCAAACTGCTGCTACCGACCCCACACACTCGTGGTATGCCTTCAACATATTTATGTGGTAGGTCCACTGCAGCCTACTATCGCTATCAAATGATGCCACGTAAATGATATCACTTAGGCATTTTGAAACGAATGTATACAGTCCAGCCAGGCAGCATGGAGCTTGTTCTGGCGCGTGGGCATCAGAACAAGGACCTTCTGTTCTACTTCAACACTCTGCCCTGATCATACAAAGTCTGTTTTGCTTGCGCTTCCGCTACCTTTTCCGCAGTAATGGAGGACAGAACTACAGCATCTGGATCCTGGGTAGTGTAGTACACCACAGTGAGGATGTACCTCTTCCCTGATCTACTGGGGCCTTCACTATCATCTAAGTCAGGATATGTTACAGGGGGGGCTATGTTGGGATGACTAGGGTCAGTCAAAGTGAGTCACTGTGGTGTGCTATACTCACCACTGGAGCTGACATAGTGCTAGGGACAGGAGCATCACCGGGCACCCCAACAAGATTAGGTTGGTAAGAGACAACATCCTCTGTGTTGCTAGGGGACGTAGTCTTTCCAGGGGCAAATGGCTGGCTGTATCCTAAAGAAATAGCAGATGTGGTCTTTTCCTCTGGGTTGGGGTGTGCAGGTGTAGATCCTGAAGACTGTACTTTAGCAGCTTGACTCCCCGTACTAGAGTTGAGAAATGCGGTCACAATTCCACCCCCAACATCGTTGCCTAAGATCACGTCAGTTGGGAGCCCATCCATAACGGCAACATGTCGCAACTCCACTGTGGTCACCTATACTCACCCCCCTAGCTGGCATACTGCTTGGGTCAGGAGCATCACCGGGCACCCCCACAAGATCAGGTTGGCAAGAGACAACATCCTGTGTGTTGCTAGGGGACATAGTCTATCCATAGGTAAAGATCTGGCTGTTTCCTGAAAAAATAGCAGCTGTGGTCTTTTCCTCTGAGCTAGGTTGTGCAGGTGTAGATCCTGAAGACTGTAGTCAAGCAGCTTGGCTCCTGGTAATGAAGTTGAGAAATGCAATCACAATTCCACCCCTAACATTGTTGCCCAAGATCACATTGATTGGGAGGCCATCCATAACGGCAACATCTTGCAACTCTCAGCCATCTCTCCAGTCCAGATACACCTTTGCGACAGGCACTTCCTTCTTCAGGCCATCTGTCACACTAACTTTGGCAGTGCGAGGCTGCAATACTGCAGCAGGATCATTAAGATGGGGACTCACAACAGTAATTGAGGCCCCTGAGTCTCTAAGTCCTTCACACCGCAGGGGTCTCATTTGGACCGACTGCAGGTTTCTCCAAATGTTTTTTGGGGGGGGTCTTTTGGACAAACAAGTGACCCTCACTGCTGAGTCATCTTCAGACACGCCACACTCCGTTGGGCTGGCAGGGGTGGAAATAGTCTCTACTGGCTCACCTTCGCAGGTTAAGCAAGTCAACTGGGCCCCAGGACTCAGATTAGGGGCACTAGCCTGGGGTGCTGGGGCTGTGGAACAGTCCATCCTTAAATGGCCGATTTTCCAGCAGCTGTAGCATTTCTTCTCCATCCTGGGCTTTGATGGTCTCTGATAACTCCCAGGGACAGGGCGGGACGGTGGCTGGCGAATGGTACCAGAAGGGTTAGGTACTTGTTTTTGGGGGTGAGTAGAAGAGGGGTGTCCCCCTGATTGTACAGTCCTTTGGAGTTGACTATTAACCTGGCACTTCTGTCACATACTGATCCACCAACTGGACCGCTTTTTCCAGGGTTGCTGGGCTACGGTCCAATACGCACTCCTTCACCTCGGCGCGTACCGTCGGCGAAATTGCTCGCTCCAAGTTAAATCTACTAATTCCTTCCAGGACTTGGTGTCAGATCCTTTAATCCATCTTATTACCAACTGCTGCAACTGGTGGGCAAATTCCTCATGGCTGATATGGGTGCTTTTAGCCAAGTCCCGAAATTTCTGCAGGTAGATCTCCGGGGTTATAACATAGCACTTAAGGAGGGCCCATTTTACCACGTTGTAGTCCACACAGTCCTCTGGGGCCACTCCGCAATAATCTTCCACTGCATGACCTTGTACCATGGTAACTAGATACTTTACCCACTCCTGTTTGGGCAAGTTATGGAGGCTACAAGACATTTCAAACACCTGCAAATGTCCATCAATATCTCCAACAGTGTTATCAAATTTGGAAAAGTGAAGAGAGCCCAATCTGGGCGCAGCAGATGACGGTTCATGGGCCGCTGCAGGAGGCAGTGCCCACGGATTGCCCCCCAACTGGATGATAAGCAACCACTCTGCCTCATTTGGTTTGTCTCCCAGGGACCCCCATCTGCTGCACTAATACTGAAAAGTTACCCTCATCAAGCTGTTGAACTTGCATCACTGGTTCACTCTGTGGGAGGTGACTGTTGCTGGAAAGGGATGCTGTGTTCTGGGATGTTACTGCAGGTACCTCTAGGTTTGGAGTTAATGTCTCCTCCTGGTCACTGTAGCAGTCAGCTTCCTCTACTGCTGACATGTACTGCGTATCCCAGGCTCTCAGCGCCTTTTCATTTCGTTCCTTGTCGCTGTGAAATAAATTTCTATCTCCTTTGCTTGGCACAGTATCTTGAGTTCCGCCTTGGACATTTTACTGTACTTGGCATTCTGTGCATTCTCCTGACTGCAGTTATAACTTTCCTGAATTAATTGGCTCTCCTGACTGGTGCACGAAAAGCCGCCTGCTGTTATCCCACCGTTTGCCACCAGAAATCTGACAGGGTGGCGTAGGCGGTCTATCCTGTCTGTTGCTGCTGGGACCAGACTGGGCTTACTTTGCCACCATTCCCTTTTCGTTATCCCAAATGCACCCTCTCACCACAGTAGGAGGGGCTTACAAATGCTGCCACCACTGGACTCCTTTACCGGCATCCAGTACCGGGTTTCTTATGGAAAACTGATGCTGTGAGTGTATCCCATTACTGATGTACCTGGGTTGCCACTCCTGACCTTATCCTAGGGATCAGGGTTGCTGTGGATGAATCCCCAATGGCCTATCACACTGGCCAGAGCTGCTGGGTAGTGGGTAGATTGGTGGTAAAGGATGCTGGGTCCAAACCTTTAGAAACAGCCGGGAACGGATTAGATTTTGTGTCTAATCTGTAGATCACAGGATTTTCAGCATGGATTATATTTTCAAGCAGGTCTTTGAAGCAAGTGATGTTTATTTGCTCACCCTGGTTGAAGGTAACAGTGATCAGGTCAGATGGAACCAGAAGATCAATTTTCAATACAAGACAGTGCTTTTTATACAGATTTGAACACAGCCTCACAGGTAAGCCAGCACAGTGAGGTCTGAGCTATTTTTAGAATCAGGATGCAATTAGTTTACCCAAAAATGGATTTACATGCAATGCAAAACTAACAATATTTACTCTTATCTGTGATATCCTAAACTTGCTTTGATTTCCTGCATCTTGAGCTGTGTACAATGTCCAGGAAGGTTCTAGCACTCTGGACAAAAGGCCACACAGTAACGACCCCCAGCTGGTCCTTCGGCCAGAGCAGGCATTTGACACTTCATCTCAAAAAACATTTAGCATTTCCTGCTATCAGACTCCCTCCCCACATATGCCTAATTGGAGATTTTCTCTAGCAACAAAAACAAAAAACAAATTTTCTCCCTTGGTCTCAGAAATAAAAATATTTCCTTTCCCAAAATACACATAATATAAAAATAAGTACATTTGCAATTCTATAAATAAGCACCCTGTGCTATTTCCTTTAAATAAATTTATACTATAAGTTATTTATAAGTGATCCAGTAACATGCATTATCGAGGCCTGTTTTCCCAAGGATACCTACTTTGAATTTGTGAGTCACCTGGACATTTTGGGAGAGTTGGAAAGTATATTATATTAAGAATCTTTTAGCATTTTGTGAACTGTCTTTAATCATGATTTAGAGTCAAATATATTACTTATAATTATACGCTCATACAATAAATTATACTTAATTTCACAGGTTCATTTCTATCCACAATAATTTTTCATGTAATTAAACTATGATATTTTTCAAAATACAAAATTCAATTTTTTTTGTGCTGATTTGCAAACTGGAATCATATGGAAATCATTTTAGCCTGGAGTCGAAGTGGAACTGACCATGAACTTAATGGTGACATTTTATGGTAATTCAATACCTGCCGAGTTATACTAATGCATGGCACATATGTTCTGTCTAAAAAGAAAATATCCCAGGAATCAATTATAGCTTCACTGGAATGGAATTTTATGGTGGGATAATGATTTCCTGCTGCTGTTAGAAAGATCAAGTTAAACAGCACAAGATGGTGAAATAAGCTTGCAAGAAACAAAAGAGGAAGATGCAATAGACCATTCCTACTAGTTAATGGGTGTACATTGTGGGCCTAATACATAGGAACAAATCAAGCTAAAGGGTACAATTTGAACCTGGACAAACTATGTTGCGGTGTAAGGGGTGCAATTTTTGCATACAGGGAAAATACTGGGCTGCTTTTGCATGTAGCACACAAATATTGTGCAGCTTTATTTTTAAAGCTGCAGTTTAGGGTATCCTTCTCTCCCAGGTTGTCAGGGAGATTCCCGAATTTCTAGGAGAAGTGCAAACTCCCGCATACTGCCCACTTGCCTGGTGCAGTGGGTGGCAGTGAGGCTTAATGACGTGATTCAAAGTGAATTGCATCATCCTGGCCCCACCCTCTACCATATAATGCTGCAAAATGTGTCACTGAACTGCAGAGGCAGGGGTTAATTACACAATTCATGCGGCCATGTTCCCTCACAATTATTCCCAGGATCTAACCTCTGGGATCACCTGGAGGGTAAATTGAAAATGCCGGCAAGCATGATTTAGAGTTAACCTAGGTTGTGTTCATCTCACAATCTTCTACATTTTGTGTACATTTTCAGTCCCCCTCTCTGCATACAGAAAACTTTAAGGGCCTGAGTCATTAAGGAAAGTAAGGCAAAAAAAGGAGTAAATGTTCTCTGGGACAAACCATGCTACGATGGAAGGGGTGCAATTAGTTTATTATTTTGCACATGACTTGAATACAGGCTGTATTTTCATATAGCACACAAATACTTAATAGCTTTATTTGTACACTGAAATTTAAGGTTGATCTGGGACAAGCCCTACCCAAACTATAAATCTGTCCCCACATTTTACATTTACCTCCCCCTGCAATGCAACATGGTTTTGCCCAGATACAAAGTTACTCCTTTTTTATGCTTTACTCCCCTTAATGACTCAGGCCCTAAGAGTGTAAAATGGCTGATAGCAAGGAAAAACAATTTTAAAAGTTAGTCAATAGGTAGTCACAGTTTTAGGGCAGTGAATCTTTGTTTCCACCCAAAATCTGACAATATTTAATATAAATTGATAAACCCAATTAACAGGACAAGATGAAATAGACTAATACTTCTGCTGCAATGTATTTGAGACTTAAAACAATATAGGGCTGGATTTAATGAGCAAAGTTCAGATCACATGTCACAGTCATCTGTCAGTGTCACAGTTTTTCATTTGTATATCATGGAAGCTCTATGAATTCTCTACACACATCTCTTGTCCTTGGCATGTTAAACTGTGTAGATGCAAAGCAGCCATTAAAGTCAATTTGATTGAGTTTATAGGAACCAAGATGCCCCCTACTCTAAATAGAATACAGCGAGAACCTTCTTAAAACAGAAAGTAGTTGCCCTTGTATAAACAGCAATTGTTCCTTTGAGCCCTACTCAACCCAGAGCCAGATTTAGACCTCATGGGGCCCTAGGCAAGATACTGGTTTGGGACCCCTCCCTGAAAAAATCCATAGCACTATAGTTTTTAGCATAACATATACCCCTATTCAGGGGCTGGCTGGCAGACTTTAGCCCGGGGGCAAGCACATAGCACTGGCTCATAAGTAGTGGCCCATTTTTAAAGGTTGGTCTCACCATCGGCCCTGGGAGGGCCCTCTGGGGATCGCTGGACCCTAGGCAATTGCCTAGGTTGCCTAGTGGTAAATCCGGCCCTGACTCAACCTAATGGACAATTTGAGTACACCAAAGAATCTGTTCAGTTATATTTTGAATTGATAGGAGCTAATTAGTTTGAAACAGCTATATGCAAGTTTAAAAACAGAATTTTCCTAGTAGTTGCAGTGCAGCAGGAAACCTCTGAAAAAGCCCTATGTGTATATTTGTTTATTCACCCTTAAGCTGCACCTTGGGGCCCTTACAAAAATGCTATGTGGCCCACAAATGTCTATTTACGCCACTGTGCAAGTTCTACAAATTGCTCTAATGACTAACATCCAGCAGCAGCTGCAGAAGTTCAACGCGTAAAGAAGTGCTAATAGGACAAATTGCTGATTACCACTCCTGAGTGGTTGTTTTCTTTTCATCTGAAATGTTACTTGTCAGTCACTAGCACACATGCAAAATAAATTTACTCCATGGAAATATTTACACAGCTATAAAAGTCCCCCAGAGAAAAGTGAAAAAAAGCCATCATAATAGACTAAGCTTCCAGCAGAAAAGAAAACTCTAAGGTTTAAAACATAAGTGGGACAAATGCTCATGGAAGTGAGCTGTTGTTTTTAGGCAACATGCAACCCTTCTTATATAAAGACTGAGAAATAACAATACATACAAGCTTTTAAAAAAAAAAATCAAAATCGTCCTTTATAGGTGCACTATATGGACAAAAGTATTTGGCCACACCTGTTAATTATTGAATTTAGGTGTTTCAATCAGACTCATTACCAGAGGTGAATAAAATCAAGCACCTAGCCATGCAGTCTCCTTTTGCAAACATTTGGGATACAAAATGGATCATTCTAAAGAGCTCAATGACTTCAACCATGGTACTGTGATAGAATGCAAGATGGTTTGTGAAATTTCATGCCTGCTGGATATTCCACTGTCAACTGTAAGTGATATTATTGGAAAGTGAAAGCGTTTAGGAACAATAGCAACTCAGCCATGAAGCGGAAGACCACGTAATTTTCACAGAGTGGGGTCAACGATTGCTAAAGAGCATGGTGCGTAAAAGTCACCAACACTCTGCTGATTCCATAGCTGAAGAGTTACGGACTTCCACTGGCATTAATGTAAGCACAAAAAAACTGTACGGCGGGAGCTTAATGGAATGGATTTCCATTACCAAGCAGCTGTATGCAAGCCTCGCATCACCAAGACCAATGCCAAGTAACGGATGGAGTGGTGTAAAGCACACCGACACTGGCCTGTGGAGCAGTGGAAATGTGTTCTGTGGACTGACGAATCTCGCTTCTCTGTTTGGCAGTCAGATGGGGGAGTCTGGGTTTGGCGGATGCCGGGAGAACGTTACCTCCCTGACTGCATTATGCCAACTGTGAAGTTTGGAAGAGGAGGGATAATGATATGGGGTAGTTTTTCAGGGTTTAGGCTAGGCCTATTATCTCCAGTATGAAAAAACAAAATCCCACTCTGGGCTGTAACCACCTTAAATACACACAATGCAGCTGTGAGATAAAGGGAGAATTGCTACTCCCCACTATGAGCATATAAGTCCAAACAAACAAACCAGTGCAAAACATGTGGAAAAAGGATGGTGAAAGATATGATTGAGTGTAAAGATATACAAATATTATAAAAATATCTAAAACAATATAGAAACCAGGGCAGAATCCAAAACGGTCACCACAGAATAAGAAATATAACACATACACACATTTATATAATATATATATATATATAACAATATTAAAAAAAATCAGCAAATGGTAATTGGCTTAAAATATCACAAAATACGAAATGATAATCCTCAGTGTGTAATATATGGATGGGATGCTGAATGCTGAATGATAGGAAATCAATTGTCAGATAAAAGGGGACCATTACCCCACTTATATGTCTCTCCTGTAACTAAATAGGAATCCAGGCAAGAGACAACAGCAGCCGGGTTAGCAAGCCTGCTAATATAGAAGTCAATATGTACGGGAGGATAGTAAGATATGCACTCACGACCACCCTGATGCTACGTAGTCCTGTGGCTCTCCGGCTCGTAGCCGTTTCTTCAAAGGTGCTGTGCAGTTCAAAAAAATCTGCCTGGGCAGAGAAAGAGACTGAAGAGGGTGATCCGCAGTTAATTTGATCTCAATGATCTGGCTCCAAAGGTATGCTGGTCCTTATCCATATTTAGATCCGATGTTAGAGGATCAAAGTATCAAGTGCTCACACATAGGTTGACGCGTTTCGTCTCTAGAATGCGACTTTCTCAAAGCCAAAATGAATATGTTCTCTCTGTTTGAGCCATCTTAAATAAGGGAAATCCCAGAAAACATTAATCAATCAGGTTCTTTCTGAGCTGCTGACAAAAAGGACTCATAACATAATAAATATAGATATAAAAATAAATATAACACACAATCCTAGCTATGACCTAAAACTCAGAAGAGAAGGGTAATCTCATCGGTCTTCAAAAATACAGTATAATATAAATAGTCTCATCAATAACATAGATTATAAGACCTACGTATCTTGTAGGGAGACAATGTCACGAAGTAATGCATAATACATAAATGTACCGATAATAAAATCACATCAGAAATCTGAATGAGGTATGAACTAAAGTACCAGTCGATCCAGATAAAAATAATAATAATAATTATAATAAAAAACACATACAAACCACCTCAATGATTTCCGGGACTTCCCTTATTTAAGATGGCTCAAATAGAGAGAACATATTCATTTTGGCTTTGAGAAAGTCTCATATTCGAGAGACGAAATGCGTCAGTCTATGTGTGAGCACTTGATGCTTTGATCCTCTAACATCGGATCTAAATATGGATAAGGACCAGCATACCTTTGGAGCCAGATCGTTGAGATCGAATTAACTGCGGAATCACTTTCTCCAGTCTCTTTTTCTGCCCGGGCAGATTTTTTGAACTGCACAGCACCTTTGAAGAAACAGCTACGAGCCGGAGTGCCACAGGACTACGGAGCATCAGGGCGGTCATAAGTGCATATCTTATTATCCTACTGTACATATTACCTTCTATATTAGCAGGCTTGCTAAACCGGCCGACACCTATTATCGGACTGCTGTTGTCTCTTGCCCGAATTCCCATTTAATTACAGGAGAGACATATTAGTGGGGTATTGTTCCCCTAATTATCTGACAATTGATTTCCTATTATTTAGCGTTGCGTAAGTCCCATCCGTATATTACACACTGAAGATTATCATTTTTTATTCTGTGATCTTTTGAGACAATTACCATTTGCTGTTTTTTTATATATTGTTTTTATATTTATTTTTATTAAAGTGTTATATTTCAGATTCTGTGGTGACCGTTTTGGATTCTGCCCTGGCTTCTATATTGTTTTAGATATTTTTATAATATTTGCATATCTTTACACTCAATCATATCTTTCACCATCCTTTTTCCACACGTTTTGCTCTGCTTTGTTTGTTTGGACTTATATACTGTTATCTTCAGTGAGGGGAAATCTTAATGCTTCAGCATACCACCATACCATTTTGGACAATGCTATTCTTCCAACGTTGTGGCAACAGTTTGGGGAAGACCCTTTTCTATTTCAACATGACTGCGCCGTAGTGCACAAATCAAGGACTAAAAAGACATGGTTCAGTGTGGAAGAACTTGACTATCCCGCACAGAACCCTGACTACAACCTCATGGAACACCTTTGGGATGAACTAGAATAGAGATTTCAAACCAGGCCTTCTAGTCCAAGATCAGTGCCTGACCTCATAAATGCTCTACAGAATGAATGGGCACCAATTCCCACAGAAACAATCCAACATTTTGTAGAAAGCCATCCAAGAAGAGTGGAAGCTGTTATCGCTGCAAAAGGGGGACCAACTCTATATTAAAGTATATGTATTTTAATACAATGTCATACAGTCCCTGTTGGTGTAATGGTCAAGTGTCCGAATATTTTGTCCATACAGAATAGATTAAATAATTAGTTGATAAAACTAATTAAAACATTTCAGTGTTGCATCACATTTTTTTTACATATTTATGATACCGTATTTTTCGCTCCATAAGACGCACCTGACTATAAGACGCACCTAGTTTTAGAGAAGGACAACATACACTGGCCCCTTCACTCACACAAAATACACTGGCCCCTTCACTCACACTTACCAACACACACACACACACACACACACACACACACACACACACACACACACACACACTATATTAACACACTGATCCCCACTCTTAGACACACATGCTATGTTAGCACACTGGCACACACACACACTATAGCCTCCAGCGCACACACACACACACACACACACACACACACACACACACACTATAGTCTCCAGCACACACACAGTATAGTCTCCAGCACACACACAGTATAGTCTCCAGCACACACACAGTATAGTCTCCAGCACACACACAGTATAGTCTCCAGCACACACACACAAACACTATAGCCTTATCTTATTCCCTCAGGTGTCTTCAGTGCTGCGGATCCTCCTGAAGGAAGGAAGAAAATAAAACTTACATGTCCAGCGTGGAGAAGCGGGTCCCGGCCAGGCTGCAGATCCTCCTGATCGTCCGTCCCCCTGCCTATCTGAGAGGACCTAGCTATCACATGGGACGTCCCATGTGATAGCTAGGTCCTCACAGATAGGCAAGGGGACGGACGATCAGGAGGATCTGCAGCCTGGCCGGGACCCGCTTCTCCACGCTGGACATGTAAGTTTTATTTTCTTCCTTCCTTTCTGGCATGAAGTATTCGCTCCATAAGACGCACACACTTTTCCCCCCACTTTTTTTGGGGGAAAAAGTGCGTCTTATGGAGCGAAAAATACGGTAATTCAGGATAGTAAAATGCCTGTCATTGGTCAATGTCCATGCATGTGGCATCAGAATGAGAAAAGAAATTGTGTAACAAATGTAAAGGGATTTCTGAAAAAATAATATAAACTCAGAAAAAAAATGCTTTGTCCTAATATGAAACTTTCGTTTAATCTTAAATGACGTTTTCATGTTAATACTCATTAGAAAACCAATAGCCAATTCATTGGCCATCTACAAATTGCAATATGTTTCAATTTTCCATGTTCTTTACTTTTTGCTTGTCAAAACCCTGTTGTTTTTTTTCCAGCCTTATTTCCATTCTACGTTTGCCCAGCATATTCCACTTGTAACATGACATTATTCCAAAACAAGCAGGCTTCAGGACATCTGGAATTTTTCTCCCATCCTATATTGCATACCTGGAAAATCAATTACCTAAAAGTTTGAGTTACTTAACTCTGTTAGAGATATATGAATGTACTGAATACTACAACACACTGTTACTGGCACATACTCTATTACATTGGCACATAGTATTTTAATTCCAAAACAAAGCTATTTGTAACAGAAACTTATTTTGAAATATAAATACTACCTAGACTGCAGGCTAAACTCCCAGAAGGAAACTCACCAGTCTGTGTATATGTCTTATTTTGTGATGCAAATAACCTTATGAACAGACCCACACGTGGGCCCATGAGTAAATTGACTTGTGGGTCCATCCTGCACCCATGTGGTGTGCCAGTTACTACTTGTTGCCTTTCTCCAGCAGATCACACTGTCCAGTACTCTCCCTGATGCAGTGGTAGATACATCAAATTCTGCAGCACTGTACAGAGAATATTAGTCATTCACATCAGTCCTCGCCCCATTGGAGCTTACAGCATAAATTCCCTAACATACACATAGGCTAGGGTTATTGTTGTTGTGACAGGATGGACCACCTATGCCACCCTGTCTGTTGCTGCTGGGAACCGGCTGGGCTTACTTTGCAACCGTTCCCTTTCATTTTCCCAAATGTGCCCTCTAAGCACAGTAGGAGAGGCTTACAAATGCTGCCACCACTGGACTCCTTACCGGCATCCAGAACCGGGTTTCTTCTGGGTAACTGACGCTGCTAGTGTACCCCGTTACTGGTGTACCTGGACTGTTGCTCTTGACCTCCTACTAAGGATCAGGGTTGCAGTGGATGGCTTCCCTCTGGCCTATCACACTGGCCAGAGCTGCTGGATAGTGGGCAGAGTCATGGTACTGGATGCTGGGTCCAAATCTCAGAACAGCCGGGAATGGATTAGAGTTGGGTCTAATCTGTATGTCACAGAAATCAGCATAGAGATGTTTCTAAGCAGGTCTTTGAAGCAAGTGATGTTTATTTGCTCACACTGGTTGCATGTACCAGTGATCAGGTCAGATGAAAGAAGAAGAATTTTTAATACAAAACAGCCTTTTTATACACATTTGGAGACTAGTCTTAGCAGGAGGTAATCGGTCCACCTGTCCCTTTAACCAATCTGGGATGATTCATGCAGCCTGCACGTGAACCAACCCAGAGAGTTTCAACACCTTTAACATTACTGCTAGGGCAGGGAGGAGTATACTTCCCCCCCTATCCATGAGCTGCAAGGGAGAGAGGGCTCAGCCAACTCTTCTCCCCTAGTGCCTCTCAGACTGGGGTGGAAGATTTATTTTTTAAATCTCCCGCCCAAACTGACTTTCAGATATATATATATATATATATATATATATATATATATATATATATATATATATATATATATATATATACACACATACATACATACATACATACATACATATACAAGTTAACCCGTGCATGATACTCATGCATTCTAGTCAAATCAAGCTACTTAAGGTGTTAAAAAGGTTCTTGTCATGCATTTGGGCCTAGCTCAGGCCTCCTCAGGGGAGGAGCGTTACTTCCCGGGACAAGCGCCCTTTTTATTGTGTGTTCATGAGGTAAAATTACCTCACGAAAATGAGTTTGACCCCTCAACTCGTAAAATTTAGCCTTAACTACCCCTCCCACGGGGGGAAGGGGGGATGATGGAAGTTAACTGACTTCACTATTCTAATTTTTTTGTCAAATAATGTCAGTATACCAAATTTCAGGTCAATTGGATGAGCCATTTCTGAGAAAATATTTTTGTATAACTATACGTGTATAACTCCGCCAAGCAGGTGGCGCTGCAGCTTGTTTTTTTTTCCCCACACACAGACTAACACACGCCGCTAAGCTTTTATATTATAGATCATACTTGCCAACATTTTTTTTTTTTCTTCCGGGAGATGCCGGCTGGGACGTGGGCGTGCAGGGGGCGGGGCTGTGAAATCGCGTCATTTTGGCCCCGCCCCCGTGACGGAATGACGCAAATCGCGTCATTTTACAGTGGGGGCGGGGCTAAACGCCGCGATTCCGGGTGAATCGCGGCGTTTAAACTAAATTTTTCCCCCTTCCTATCAGGGAGATTGCTACACTCGTCCGGGAGACTCTTGCAAAATGCGGGAGTCTCCCGGACAATGCGGGAGAGTTGGCAAGTATGTTATAGATAGAGAGAGAGAGAGATATTGTAATTACCTGTCCAACACTGCCAGAGCGCTCCTCTCCCCACTAATCCCCTAATAGCAGTGTATGTGAGCAGCTGTGTTCCCTTAACAGTGTGATCTTGGGCATGGGGCACCTCCAATGAAGAAGTACATAGGTTTAACCCATAATAGTGGACTACTCTCCAGGAATGTCCACGAGATCTCTCAGACTCCACGGTGGTAGAGTAATCTCCTGCATGCCTTCCTTACTACTACAAAATGGCCACCTCTCTCATAAACAGAGACAGGAGGTGATATATATATGTATATATATATATATATATATATATATATATATATATATATATTCATTATTAAGTATTTTCCTTTAGCGTTTCCACTAGATAACTGACATATTTAACAATTTGAAGTTCAGTATTTCCAGTTTACATGATGACTAATTAATCTTCCCTGAGATTTTTCCTCAAGATAACTGTCCAGTGGGATTTTCCTGCACACAGAATAGAAGTCCTAGTTGCCTACTATTTTAGAATATTTGAAAACCTCCTGGGAAGTTAGGCTTTCCCAAAATTTGTGGAAGATTTCTGAGTTTCAAGGAGTTCCAATGAACTCCCAGGAGAGCATTGCTCCCTCCTGCATCCTGCCCACTTCCCTATTGAATGGTTGGGAACAGGGATTAATGACACAATTCACAGTAAGTCACGCCATCATGGACCCGCCTGCAATATTTTATGCCGTGGATCATGTAGCCACCCCTCCGCATTCAGCACCAGGATATCCTGAAGCTGAGTTCCAAAATGTTAGCAAGCATGTGTTACGGCTAGCATAGAAACACTAACGAGTATGTGTATAGATTGTGAAACAGCAAGAAGATTGGGGATCCTTGTGTCTCAATGATTCCACACAATGCTTGTATTGCAAGTAATTTTTCATTATTCATTTATATTTTTTTCAATTTTTTCAATTAATTTATTAGAAGCCCAAAATGTATTTGTTAAAGTTTGATATATTTTTGATAGCTTATTTATCAAGCCGTATCAGTCCTCCTACATTGTACAGTCTTTGGTGTCATGCTGTGCACAGTACTATAGGGCAGCTTAGAGTCCCTACAATTTTACTTTCATTCATTTGTGTTATTTATGTGTAACTGCTTCATGTATATGTCATTATGCCCACTGTATTCGTTATATCTTACTGTATTATCACCCACCACCATTAAATTAATTCCTAGCCTCCACCTCTATTACAGTAAGAGCCCTCCCCCAGAATTACCTTCTATCATCTGCTTTGTAGATTCTAAGGCAGTCTTCTGTTTGCCTCTCTTATATCCTGCACATGTGGGCCTGCAATGTCATATGCTGCAACTCTCAGGAAAAAGAAGGACAGTACATATAGGTGGAGGTGAAAGGAGAGGTGGAACGGATCTGTAGATCTGCGGCAGTAAATTGCCTGGTCCTGAGAGAGGGACCAGTCTGTCAATGAGTCTTCGACGGAAAGGTGTTTCTGGGCAACTGGAAACTACCTATGTGTGCGCCTGATGGGCTTGAACCAACAAATTCAATTGAAACTTGATTTTTTTCTTATTTAATATATTGAAAAAAAATCGTTTTACATTTATTTTTTATATAAATACTCTGGCAGCTGTAATCCTACATTCTCATTGTAACGCATTGGTTAAACTATCCATTCAAATATTAATTATGACATATTCAATTATGAGCAAAACAGAATCGGTAGTAATGTTTGCATTACTTCTCAAGTGTAGCAGCACCCAGCTACATACATTGCCATTCAATTTGAAACAAACATTATTCAACATGTAGGAGACCATGTTTACACATGTTACATGTTAATATAGAAATGTTTACCTACCATAATAACAGTGGGGGCAATCGCTACAGGTTCCAGTACAAGGGGCCCTCGAAACATTTTGATAAGGGGCCCACAGATGTCTAATTAGGACACTTATAATGTCTAGTTGAGGACTAAGGACAGGGGCGGGCTGGACCGGGGGGCAGGGGGGCAGCGGGCACCCGGGCCGCTAAGTCTAACGGCTGTTTGGGCCGGCCGCCTCCCCCCATTCCCCTCCCCCCCCCGTGGATGAAATAATTTCTCAATATTACCGGCGGCCGCTGGTAATATTTATGTGTAATTGCCGGTAATAATCATGTGATGCGGCCGCACACAGGCGGCCGCATCACAAGACACATGATGCGACCGCGGAATTATGACGTGGCCGCATCGTGTGTCACATGATGCGGCTGTCTGTGCGCCCCCCCCCGGGCCAAAACCTGCCAGCCCGCGCCTGACTACGGACATCCCCCATTTGCAGTCACTAACTTCAAAATCTACAAAATTGCATTATTTTTGGTCGAGCAGCCCAGCCATCTATTCACAGGTGTTTTTTTAATCAGCAGTCTAGTCCTACCAGTACTACTTGTTGTTTAGAGGCACTAAATGTCCCATGTAATACAATTGTAATTTTTTGGTGTAAGTCACCTACATGTGGCAGATGGGCATCCACAGTCTAATCAAAATGTACATTAAGAACCCCATATTTTCCTAGAACTTATATTAGAATTTATATTATTGCAGAATTTAACACATATCTGTCTGTAACTATGAATAAATCTTCTGGTTTAAGTGCATTAATGCCTAAAATGTGCACCAGAATTTTGGCTTTTGAGTATATATATAATATATATATATTTTTTTTTTTTTCCAACGATGACCAGCGTTGAGACATATGGATTGGGTAACTTTATGTTTTAGAGGGAGTGGAAGCAAAGGAATTGAACTCAAAATATATAATAAATACCATTCACTACATTTGTATGCAACATCTGTTGCATTCTGACTAGAAGTATGTTGAAGAGGAGCCTTAGATAAACAGATGTTCATCAAAGACATGCAGTGCCAAATAATTTCCTGTATTAACTTTACACTCTTTGTTCCTCTCCTAAAGCAGGTAAATTATAATGCAACTAATATTGGTAACCAATTAAGGTATAGCACATTAAAACAAAGGATTTAATACATGCACCCATCACTTCTAAAGAATAATTTAAAAAAATTATAATTATTATTTCACAGATGTGGTATTTAAACTGTGAATAGGCATTCACTTCTATGCTAGATTCCAATGTGTGCAATGTATTTTCATGTTGCATACACTCTAGAAAACAAAAATTATAATTGTCTAATGTTGGCAGACCAAATGAAGCAGGCCATACACTCATGCACGATAAAAACAATTTGGTCATTCTTGATATTGGCCCAAAATTGCTGTGTATGGGTCAAAAACAATCAGCAATCCTAAGTATTCAGATCAATCAGGACTGGCAAATTATATAGTTGACTAATGACTACAGTCTTTGGTGGCTTGCTCCTTCAGTTCATACCATCTTCCTGGAACAGTTGGTGACCAACCCTCAACGTGACTGCTCAGACTCCCACAATGCGCATGTAAGCAGCCTGGCTCCCACACTGCACCCCCTCTCCAGCATCAGCATATTGCTCTCTATCCACTGGCTTTACCCCATAGACTGTACCATGGTACTCAGATTTGCCTGTTCTCTTGTAGCTCACTGCCACAAAAGGATTTCACCCTAATTTTCATTGTTTCAGGTTAAAATCTCTGTAGTGTTAGTAATAGCACCACTGTAAATATACAGACATAGTTTAAAAACTTCCAAAAAAGGGCAAATCTGGGATTTTGAAATGAATAGAAAACCAAACAAGGATGTTTTCATCTTTGCCTTTAGCCAAAATAATAATACTCTTTTATACAAATTCATATAACCAGATACACAGGCACTTAGGGAGCCCGGGGCACGGTTTGTTTTCTGGTGGCACCAGATGGAAGGAGATAAGTGTTTAACTGGAGAACTTTTAATGTAAGTGTGGGGGAAGGGTTGAGGGAGGAGCATTTTAATGTACATGTGAGAACAGGGCACTTTTCTTGTAACTATAAGGGAGGGAACTTTTATTATAAATGAGGGGGGGATGGCTCTGATTGTAATGTGGTTTGGGGGTGAGAACTATTAATTTCATGGTAGGTTGAAGATGGAAGGATAATTACATAATGGTGGGAGAGAACATTTGATTTAATAATGGGTGATGGTGGAGGCTTTTTATTTGATGGTTGGGAATAATTTAATAGTCGAGTGGACCTATTCATTTAAGGTGGGGTGCTGGGATTATTAATTTAATTCTGGGGTGGTTTGTGGGCTAATAATTTAATGTGTGACTGCGTTTGGGGATAAGCTATTTTTTTATTGTGAATACTAATTGCTTATGGGGAGAATCAATGGCGGCAATGTGGCATATGGACAACACTGAGATGTCCGCTGTGTACAATGCCTGCCATTACAGTAAGAAACTCCTCTCATTTTTCTGCACACCACTATTGGATGTGAGAAAAAATTAGAGGAGATTCCTGGAATATCTCTGAGCCTAGGTGTCTCCTTGATCGTCCCAGAGACACCTTGTGCTGAATTAGAAGGAAAGAGATCTATTTATTGAGTATGAATGATTTAATGTTAAGGCTAGTTGGGGAGAGGGAGGCCAAGAGGGGTTACTCAATGCTAGACTTTCCATATTTTATGTAGCTGTAATTTCAGAGTCCCAACATTGTAGGATCAAAACAAGCAGCAACCGAGCTTAAGACATGAGCAGCAGCAGATAGTGAAAGGTGCAAAATCCAGTGAGAGTTAGTTGGACAGTCTGCCAACTGTCCTGATTTTGGTGGGACAGTCTTAAATTTGGGTGAATATCCCACTCATTCAGGACGTTGTCTTTACTGCAAGAAAAGTTTGGATGCATAACCAGCTTCAGTGTGTACTGTTCATGAAGGGAACTCCTAACAGTAGTGCATGCAACATTGACCATGTATTTAAAGTGGATGGAAGGGGTTGGAGAGCGGCCTAGCACCATCTAAAATGTTAGCCACGCCCCTTGCATGCTGGTCAAGCAACTCTTGCGGAATGGCGTGGAAACCGCCTTCTAGAAATTCTGACTTTGCCCCTAACAGGCAGGTTATTTTATCTCTATTACATTTCTCAGGAGGGGAAATTTCTCCACTAACCCCTTACTTGTTTTGTTAGTATAAAGGGTTCACGCTGGGTGGTACTTTTTGCTCTGAAGTATATGCTAGGTCTTCTGGTATCTCTACGAGTGGATTAGGCCTTAGGAATTTTGGACACTGCACAGTCATTAGGACACAGTACAAGTACATGTGTAGTGTTCCTGGAATTGTAATGCAGCAGTAATTCTTCATATTTTAAATATACCACTCCATATTTTTGTTTTGAGGGGATGCCAGCCACCAATAGCATCATTAAAT
Source organism: Mixophyes fleayi (assembly GCF_038048845.1). NCBI lineage: Eukaryota > Metazoa > Chordata > Amphibia > Anura > Limnodynastidae > Mixophyes > Mixophyes fleayi. Next base: position 83,496,076 of record NC_134408.1, on the reverse strand, counting down.
ATCTTTTCAACAAAATACAGTAAATTCCTGACTATATTTAAATAGTTGGCCACACTTTTATATAGTTTCCAGGACCATTATGCTATGGGGTTGGTGCATTTTAGCACATTATATTGGATACAGGTCCACAACCCCACTGAGCCATCTATGCTAAATTTGATTATAAGGAAATTCTTGCATTTTAAAAAATCATTACCAATAAATATTACTGTATCTAGCCCAGATGATAAGAATAAATGGCTAGAATTGTATCTAAACTACAGAAAGAAAAACAATGTTATTGTGCCGGTGTCAATATTAAAAAATAGGACAGTAGACAATTATGCACTTATATACATTTTGAAACTATGGAATTACATAGTTTTTACTACGTCCTAAATAAATGAACAAAGAGTAGTAAAGAGCATCTCTGTGTCTTTATTTTGTGTGATGAACAGTCTTTTCCAAGAGAGCCATAATCCAGCTTTGCTGCTAGAACATTCATAAACCCAGTACGTCATCAGACAGGAAGCCAGCTTTTTTATTGGCTACATGTAATGTTTGTAACCTCTGGCCAGCATTGCATGTTACAACAATCTCCATTACAAGCGACATTTTAACCCCATGAATGGTATAGCATACTATAGCTACAACTATGTACGCAGAAGCAGATTTTAAACTAAAGTAACTTGATTACTAATGTTAAGACAGTTTTTTGTATATTTTCTATAGTATCCTATGAATAATAAATATTTGCTTGGTTTGACAGACAGTACAAATTTATTTATCAATGGTATGGTCCTATAGATTGATAGCGGAGAGCAGGACCATCTTAATTCTTCATCTGTTTGTTAATAACCAGTTTTGTATTTTACCGTGTAAGCTACCAATTGTTAATCACTGAAGAGGATGTATGCTCTATATATTTTTTTTAAATAAATTAATAAGCAATAGGGTTAATATCAGTGGTTGAAGTGGAAATTTAAAAGTGGCGGTATGGAAATTATAAATGCATAGAATTTGATAGCTTTATAATGACAGCAGTAGGAGAAGTGGCGGTATGGCATATCTTGTATACCCCCCACTTCGACCACCAGTTACTATATTTAAAAAGAGAAAATAGTAGGTTTAAAAATCTGGTGCCCAGGAAGAAATGTGCTCTGGCAACCTACAAGTACCCTGTAAGATGCAACATGCACTGTTGTTGGTTAACATCCCAAACTGCTTCCAATTGGGTGTTTCAACAACAACCATAGAAGCATAGCTAAATGATTTTCATTTTACAGCAGCCATGGTTGCTGTCATAGTAACTAATAGGAATAGGCTGTTTCTCTTTGGTTACTATGACACCAGCCAGTGTGAGTAGGAGTTAAGGAAGCAGGACAAAGGTGAGTAATTGAGTTCCAGACCCCTTACAAAACCTACTGGGATCCTTTGCATTCCCACACTTGTACAGAGAAGTTAATGTCATTGTCTCTTCCTTGGGGGTATCTGCTATGCTAGGATTGCTTCCGTTTGTGCTGTGTCATAAGAACTTACACCACAACCTCCTTCATCATCAAGGCATCCAATACATCACTTTTAATGTATGTCGAGTATTATACATACATCATATTAGATGTTTTAATCATACTTCTCCACTCTCCCGGAATGTCTTGGAGACTTCCGGGAGAGTAGGCCATCCAGTTTGACAAGGGCCTCAAGGATAATTTACCATGAATGGTCTCATTTTGGCCCCACCACTGCGATCCCTTCCTAATATATTTGATGTTAGAAAGTCCTTAAAAATATTCTATTCTGAGGTCTCAAAGATCAAAATCTAAGTAATCTACCATAAATAAGTTTGCAATTCAACTCACTGGGTACTTCATGGTGAGGTCAGTTTATTCATAGTACCCTAAACTATAAATATGACTATAAGTTGTGGAACATATAATTTACATCTGAAGGGCACATCTAGGCAAGTCCAAACATCTCTAGTAATTAAGAAAATCTGATTTCTAGCACAAACCTCTTCAATTGCCATAAATATATAATGATGTGCACCAAATGCTCATCCATTTTATAGAGTAAAAAGTAGAGTGACCTTCATGGAAAATAGCAACATAACTAAATGTATTGTAAATAACCATATAAAATAATATTAAATTACCACTAGAGGTCTACCTAAACTTTGTTTAATGGGGCTACTTCAGTAGGATAAAATATCAATGAGGTTTTTTTATTTTCAAAATATGCACTACATTTGCAAATAATTAGTTTTCCACATATGTGCCAAATCTGCAATTTATAAAAAACACACAGCAACAGAACAACGGAACATATTACATATGTTGCAATACTTAATTTGTAAAACACTTAAGCCTACATTTTATTAAATGCAGAAAGCTGAGACCATCATTTATTTTATGACATGATGGCCAACAGTCTCAGAAATGAGACAATACATCAATATACAAAGTAAAATATAAAGCTAAGAACTAAAATATAAAAGTGTTGTGTATGATATACAGTATAGAACTTGAATCTTATACTTAAACTAAGGACTGTGTACATGTGGATACAGTTCTTTGCTGGGTGGCTCACATGTGAGGAGTTAATTGAACTGACATATGTAATCACTGACAAGATCTATTTTAAAATCAATGCTCATTGTAAATGGTCCCTTGACCTAGCTCTCCAGTCAACTTTTCTAACCATTACAGTTTTGTGCCACCTCTTGTAAATGTAAAGCTACAAAGTATACAGCCCCCTTGCGGTGTTTATGTCATGAGCAAGAGTCATGCTGGGGAAAGTTACAAACTAATATCTTCCAAAGACCCTAATGGTGAATCACACATGACGATTATTATTTTTTTAAACCTAGAGATTCTTATGGTTTGACCCTGAGATACATCCCAGGTTGTCAGAGATCGGTTACAATTCCTTTACACCATGCCCTTTTCACTGACTTCCTGCTGCTATGCTTTATTTTACAAACAAAACTACAAATTAAGTACACTGTGTATGTTAACGGTTTCCATAAACCTGTTCACTGTATGATTTGTATATACATTTAATGAAGGCATCTTATACAATTTTTATTAGGATCATAGATTCAAGAAAATATTATTGTGTTGTAAATCATCTCTAGGTCAACTTGTTTGAAAAGTTCACAGCTATGTGCATATGTGACTGATAAGTGTTTAAAGCACTGACACTAAAAGTATACATGTGTATCTTTACACCCATTAAACTATATAGCTTCAGTATTGTACATTAATTAGTGAACCAAAATGTGTTAAATGCACCAAGTGTATAAACATGCCTTGCTGTGGAGTGCAGTAAAATGTTCACCACTATATCTTTATGTTAAGCAGATCCCAGGAAGAAGCATACAAGAAAAATCCCTAAGGAGAACAAGGGTTCTGGAAACAGTCAAAAGCTAATGTCACTTTGCCTTAAAAAGTCTATCATTCACACACAATCAAATAGTGCAAAGAATAGAAACCAGAATACATCACATGTCATATAACATATAACTTAGAAAAAATAAGATTTGCTTAAATAAAGAAAAGATTACTGCAGGGTAAAAGTATATGGAAAGTAATTAAAAGAGAGACAAGGGAATTCTTGCTCAACAAAGAAAAAGCCTGAAGACATAGCAAGGACTCCACCCTAGCTGGATCTGAGACTGCAGAGAAATCTGCAGCAAGTAATTCTAAGCCCACACATCCTTATCGAACAGTTCTTTCTTTGCTTTGCCAGGTAACAATGGGCAAAATGTTGTTAAGAACTTTATTGTATCACATATTATCTGCTCATTGTTGTGCACTTTTAGAACTCACATAAACAGTGACATAGCAACAAAACATCATAAGGTGTGCAATTCTTATAAAAGTTAATGTTTCATGTTAAAGAAAACCAAACAACTAAAAAGCCATAACAATTCAGCAAGTTTGTCCAAATTCCACTTAAATTCACAAAATCACTTAAAAGGCTGAGCTGTTTCACTTACCACTTTCTTCATACTGAGCTTGTACAGCTAGAAATTGACCTATTAAAAGTGTAAAAGCTATAAAATGCCTTTTATGTATTAAAATCATGTCTAGTTGTTAGACATGTGATTTTCCTTTTTGGAGTAGAAAAAAAAGTTAGGATCTTCTTAGCACCATTAAGCCACCAGTATATGTGTCTTCCCTCTGAGCTCCAAGACAAAGTCTGCAAACAAGACCTTTTGTGAAGTGTTGCAGCTTTAAATAGGAAGAATGCAGCCTTCTGTAGTTTTCCAGCCCCTTTTTAGCTTGTGCAGGCTTATAGTCATCCAGTCCCTGCCAAGCAGAGTCTGATTAATGGTAAACAACCAATTCAAAACTACTTCTCTTTTCCTCAAACTTTTCTCTTTTGCAGCATGGAAATACTTCCTATAACAGGAAAGTGGCTATAGCTGAAAGTGTGAAGTCAAAGGATGTGTTCTATATATTATGATAACAGGTTTTTTTTCTCCACTACCTCATTGTGCTGTACACAGTTTCCAGGCTCGACTATATATACATTTTTTTAATATATTGCTTTACAATTCCTTAACTAAGGAATTATACACAATGGGTTTATTACACTCATTTTACTAAACTAATCCGACAGTAGAAGCTATCGTATTAAATTTGTTTTTACTAGTGTTAAAAAAAAACATAACGCCACGGGGTATTTGGCGTAATACAATAGAAACTGTTTGAACACTTGTAAATTATAATACATTGATGCAAAGACATGTAATTACTGATCTTTAACCGTATCATTAAAATTAAAAAAGATAGCTTTAATTATAGCTGTAAACAGAAAAAAGATTCAAAGAATGAAATGTTCTTTGCACCATCTCCATAAATCTGGTAGGTAACATTATTAACATTCTCAACCAATTAAAAATATATAAAGAGGCACCTTTAGAGAGGGGTATTATACAGACTTACTTGGATAGCAATACGAAAACAGCAGAGTTTGAATCTAAAATTTTTTTTTTATTAATTCATCACTTATTTAATTCATCTAATGTGATGCATCACAAAAACATTAATAAAATAGATATAAAACAAACAGATATATAATTCCACTATCTGCAATGTGTATTTGGTAATATCCAAAAAAGGGACAGGTTTAACGCCTCGGAGAAGCTTAATATTAGTGAAAACCTGGTGTATGTGCTCTATATAAATCATCTCTTCAAGAAACAATTTGAAGCAATCCTAAGGTGAGTAGCAGTTCACCATGTAGATAGCAATCACGTGGATACTTCAGATCTATTCAAATATAGATGGCATCCCAATGATTTCTCAATAAGCTGACTTTTATTCCACTTCTGGGATCAACCCCAAAATTTGCATGTGTCTTTATCCACCACACCACCCTTGGACCAATAAAGATATGCCCTATATAAGGAATAGATCTTTACACAACAAACAAGAGTGTTTTCAATCATAGAGAACAGCAAGTAACAGTTTCACTGGATCTGAGTAGATGTCACCTAGGGAGTAATTCCCTTTTCCTTTCAATCTCCCTCTGTGTCCGATAAGTTATCAGTTGTTAATAAAGGAGGTTTCACTGTCCTCGGTTTTCCATAATATGTAGAGCTCTACCTACAGCTGCATGTAGGATACTATGCAATTTCTCATTAATAAAGAACAGTCCTTTTGTGATTTGGCAACAGATTGAACACTCAGCATATTCACACAGCTGCTTCTCACCACGGTTTTAGTAAAAAGTGTATGGTAACCTGACGCATTTTGTTCTCATATAAAGACTTTATCAAAGATTGGATTCTTTGATAAAGTCTTCATATGAGGACGAAATGCATCAGTGTAGTAAATTTTTTTGTGCATTTCGCTTTACCGCCCACATTGTAACAATAATTTTTAAAATCTGGAAACGGAAATGTTGCAATTAAATTTTTATCTAACTTCCGCCCTCTTGTTGCCAAAACCATGTAATGTGCGATTGTGCATGAGAAGACACTTTGGTTTTTTTTTCCCGCCTTAGCTATTTCCCACTTCCGCTTCTATAAAATTTTCAACCAGCCATTCTCAACTTCCACTTGCTGTGATTTCTTGGCTGGTTTCCTGTGTTCCTTTTTCCCCTTCTGGACAGCAGTTTTTGGTGACTTATTGGCTTGTAAACATATCTCTTGCACCTTACACTACAGCTTTTTGGTTGTTTACTTATTTAAATTTATTATATGTTGTCTCGCGTTACTGACTGTCTTTCTGCTGTTTCATCTTGGATGTCTTCTCGCTAACTCAAACTCAATCTTTCAAAAACTGATTTAATAATATTCCCACCTAAAAACAGAAGCTTCCTGCCTGACATTTCTATTTCTGCTGATAACATGACCATAAATCCCACCCTGCAAGCTCGCTTCCTAGGTGTAATCCTTGACTCACAACTATCATTTATTCCCCATATCTAAATCATGTTACAAACATCTAAAGAACATTTCCAGAATACGCACATATCTCACACAAGACACCGCAAAAACCTTAATTCATGCACTCATCATCTCCAGCATCGACTATTGCAATTCCCTCCTTACTGGTCTTCCCAAAGTCAGACTTGAACCCCTACAATCTTATGCACGCAGCGCCTAGATTGATTTTCCTTGCAAACCGTTCTTCCTCTCCTGAGCCACTCTGTCAGTCTCTACATTGGTTGCCTGTATTTCAATAAATCCAATATAAAATTCTTCTACTGGCATACAAGGCCGTCAACAAAATTGCACCGACATACATTTCCTCACTTGTCTCAAAATATCTCCCTACTCGACACCTCCGTTCTGCACAAGATCTGCGTCTCTCTTCCACTCTCATCATATCCTCCCATTCTCGGTTACAGGACTTTTTTTGGGCTGCACCCACTTTGTGGAATACCCTCCCTCGCACAGTAACACTTTCCTCTAGTCTCCAAACCTTCAAGCGTTCTCTGAAAACTAGAGATGGGCGGGTCCGGTTCTCCGAGAACCGAACCCACCCGAACTTTGGGTATCCGAGTACCGAGCTGAGCAGCTCGGTACTCTCCCGCCCATTCCGAATCCAAATCGAGGCCGAACGTCATTGTGACGTCGTCGGATCTCGGGACTCGGTTCTCGCGATACTTCAACTTTATAAATACACGCCTCCACAGCAATCCATCGCCATTTGACAGAGGGAGAGAGCAGGGTGTAGTCATAGGCTAATTAGAGCAGGGACAGAGAATACCATATTGTTCTTGCAATTGCTCTAACCAAAATCGCTAGTGCAGAGAGGAGGATAGAGGTTTATTATTTTTTCTTCATATTTGGCACTCCCCAGCGCTTTTGGGGTGTCCCCCATAATTGTGCATTAATATTTCTGGCTGTCAAAAGTCATATCTGTCAGCAGTATCTACTAAATAATTTGTAGCACACCTCAGTGTTTTTGGGGTGTCCTCCCTAATTGTGCATTAATATTTCTGGCTGTCAAAAGTCATATCTGTCAGCAGTATCTACTAAATAATTTGTAGCACACCTCAGTGTTTTTGGGGTGTCCTCCCTAATTGTGCATTAATATTTCTGGCTGTCAAAAGTCATATCTGTCAGCAGTATCTACTCAATAATTTTTAGCACTCCTCAGTGTTTTTGGGGTGTCCTCCCTAATTGTGCATTAATATTTCTGGCTGTCAAAAGTCATATCTGTCAGCAGTATCTACTCAATAATTTTTAGCACTCCTCAGTGTTTTTGGGGTGTCCTCCCTAATTGTGCATTAATATTTCTGGCTGTCAAAAGTCATATCTGTCAGCAGTATCTACTAAATAATTTGTAGCACACCTCAGTGTTTTTGGGGTGTCCTCCCTAATTGTGCATTAATATTTCTGGCTGTCAAAAGTCATATCTGTCAGCAGTATCTACTTAATAATTTTTAGCACTCCTCAGTGTTTTTGGGGTGTCCTCCCTAATTGTGCATTAATATTTCTGGCTGTCAAAAGTCATATCTGTCAGCAGTATCTACTCAATAATTTTTAGCACTCCTCAGTGTTTTTGGGGTGTCCTCCCTAATTGTGCATTAATATTTCTGGCTGTCAAAAGTCATATCTGTCAGCAGTATCTACTCAATAATTTTTAGCACTCCTCAGTGTTTTTGGGGTGTCCTCCCTAATTGTGCATTAATATTTCTGGCTGTCAAAAGTCATATCTGTCAGCAGTATCTACTAAATAATTTGTAGCACACCTCAGTGTTTTTGGGGTGTCCTCCCTAATTGTGCATTAATATTTCTGGCTGTCAAAAGTCATATCTGTCAGCAGTATCTACTCAATAATTTTTAGCACTCCTCAGTGTTTTTGGGGTGTCCTCCCTAATTGTGCATTAATATTTCTGGCTGTCAAAAGTCATATCTGTCAGCAGTATCTACTCAATAATTTTTAGCACTCCTCAGTGGTTTGCGCTCAGAATGGATTCAAAGCAGTCCACATATGATCTAAATGAGCAACCAGGTTCTGTCACCAGTCCTGATGTTAGTGTTCCCAGTACGTCATCTGGCCAAGGCGATGTCAAACAACAGAGTGTTTTCAAATTAGTGCAAAAAACAAAAACCAAAAAAAAATTTACTGTATTGAAGCGAAAAAGAAGTGTAACTGAGCAAAAGTTAAGTGACGATAAAAAAAAAATTGCAAGCATGCCATTCTACACACGCAGTGGCAAAGAGAGAATGAGGCCTTCACCTTTGGCTATTAGTGGCAGATCCCAAAAAGTTACCCAGGCTACAATTGGTGCACAACTACTGTTACGCGTCAAAGCTGAGCTGCAAGATACCAGTGAGGCATTACAGGAGAATATTTGCTCTGATTCACAAATGACAACAATCCCTGTGGAGAGTCCATCCAACAGTGGGATGTCTAATCGTGAGCATTCTGCTGATGTGTGCCTTAATAGCCCGAGTGTAGCCGGTGATACCCAAATTGAGGATGCCACTTTGGAATTAGAAGAGGATGAGGGGGAGATTTGTGTAGGCGACGAGGGCGCTAATGAGGATGTTGATGAGGATGAGGTTGTTTGTGTAAGTCCTGCACCAGTGGCAGCAGTTCTGGCACGTGACAAGAAAAAGGCCATTGTCATGCCTGGGCATAAAACAAAAAAATCCACTTCTTATGTGTGGAATTATTTCTACCCAAATCCAGACAACAATTGTATAGCCATTTGTAGTGTATGTGAAGCCACAGTCAGTCGAGGGAGGGACCTTAACCATCTTGGAACCTCGTCTATGTTATGCCATTTAACGAGAGTTCATGGCAAAGTGTTGGGAAAAGCTGAAAGTTCTTCCCAAAAGAATACAAGCACTCCCTCATCAGCTAAGACCCTCCGCTCACCGACATACCGACGGCTACAAAATACACCCACCACACCATCCTCATCAATATCCTCAGTAGCGCTCGGAGTTAGCCCGGCATCCCACTTAAGGCTGGATGACTCCGGCACTATTATTGATTCCTCTGAAGAAAGCGTTAGTCCTGCTGCTGCTGTTGCTGCTGCTGGGGGTGAATCGTCATCCCAGAGGCAGGTGAATAAAATGAGCAGTCCTACATTTCAGCAATTAACTGTGAAACAATCATTTGCGAGGGGAAGCAAATATGACAGCAGTCACCCAGTCGCCAAGCGAATCACAGACGCCATGGCTGCAATGTTAGTGTTAGATCTGCGTCCAATCTCCACAATAAACGCAGCTGGTTTTTCACAGTTAATTGAGGTTTTGTGTCCGCGTTACAGAATTCCATCGCGACACCATTTCTCCCGTAAAGCTATTCCACAACTATACCAAAAAGTGTGTAAAAATGTAGAGATTGCGCTGAAAAATGCCATTCTGCCCACTGTTCACTTAACCACAGATATGTGGACAAGTGGAAGTGGCCAAACCAAAGACTATATGACTGTGACAGCCCACTGGGTTGGTCATTCACCTTCACCAGCAGGAACAGCAGCAGCATGTACACCACTACGTAACATTTGTCACAGGCACACTCTTTGTATCACCGGCTTCACTAACAGGCATACGGCTGACAATTTGTTACGCAAACTGAGAGATGTGATTGATGCATGGCTTATACCACTCGGACTCTCCCCAGGGTATGTCATTTCAGATAACGCCAACAATATAGTGCGAGCATTACAGCTGGGTGATTTCCAACATATTCCCTGTTTTGCTCACACCATCAACTTGGTGGTGCAGAGCTTCCTACGAAATAACCGTGAGGTGCAGGAGATGCTTTCGGTGGCCCGTAAAATTTCAGGCCATTTCAGGCATTCAGCCACAGCATGTAGGAGATTACAGCAGCTCCAAGAGCAGTTTAACTTGCCCTGCCACCAACTTAAGCAAGAGGTGGTAACTCGGTGGAATTCCACCCTGTACATGCTTCAGAGGATGGAGGAACAGCGCAAAGCCATCCAAGCATATTGCACAAGTCATGACATTGGGAAAGGAGGGGGGATGTATTTCACTCTTGCACAGTGGGGAATCCTTTCAGTGCTGTGCAAGGTGCTGAAACCATTTGAAGTTGTGACATGTGAGGTCAGTGCAGACTCTGCTAGTTTGAGCCAAGTCATTCCTTTAATTAGACTATTGGAAAAGCAGCTTGAGAAAATGAAGGAGGAGCTGAAAGCAAGCAATTCAGCAAAGTATGTTGGCCTTGTCGATCAAGTACTTAATTCGCTTCACAATGATCCTCGAGTTATTAAGATCTTGAACTCGGATCAGTACGTTTTGGCCACTGTGCTTGATCCAAGGTTTAAAACCTACATTGAGTCTTTACTTGTAAATGAGCGAGATGTGAACTTTTGCAAGGAGCTATTGCTCAGCAAGTTGGCCGCTGAACTGGGCCTCGGCTTGACGACGTGTCCTCCTTCACTTTCTCAAGCTGTTGCTCGTAAAAAATTAAATTTCCAAAAAAGAAGCATGGAAGACACAGGGGGCAGACGAGAACAATTTAACATCTGGGCTGGTTTGAAGGATTTTTCAAAAAAATGTGTCACTTTGCCCATAAGTCCATCCAATATGAGTATAAACATGCAAAGGATGGTGGAGGATTACTTTCAAGAGGTAGTTGATATGGAAATGTCAGACAGTCCCTTTCCTTACTGGGAAGAAAAGCAGGCCATTTGGAAACCCATGTACAAACTTGCTTTGCAATACCTAAGCTGCCCACCCTCCAGTGTGTACTCTGAACGAGTGTTCAGCACAGCAGGGAACTTAGTCAGTGATCGCCGTAGAAGGTTACTTCCCAAAAATGTGGAGAAAATGATGTTTATAAAAATGAACTACATCTTCCACGAGGAAGGCCTTCACCATCCAAGACATCCAAGCACTGACTGTTCTCTAATGGCGGATTCAAGCGGCGATGAATTGATAGTCTGTGATGATGACGTACACACTGATGAGGGTGAGGATGAAGCTGAAGATGATGCCGATAACATCTTTTTAAAACTTTCTATGTAAGTGTAGGGTGCAATCTACCCCCAAAGAGGAAAGGGACTTGTGGCATTTCCATATCACATACCATCTTGAAAGGCTGCTGTTAGGGCAATTTATCCTTAAGGGTAGGGTGTCATAGACAGAGTGACCCTAAACTGGCTTTGTCCATTTTTCATAATATTGTACAGTCTATAATGGCTGAATTTTTTAGTATTTTATACAAGTGGAGGGGGGCCTAGAGAGACAGAAACCAAACTGGCTTTCTCCATGTCAATTAATATTGTACAGTCTATAATGGCTGAATTTTTTGGTATTTTATACAAGTGGAGGGGGGCCTAGAGAGACAGAGTGACCCCAAACTGTCTTTCTCCATGTCAATTAATATTGTACAGTCTATAATGGCTGAATTTTTTGGTATTTTATACAAGTGGAGGGGGGCCTAGAGAGACAGAGTGACCCCAAACTGTCTTTCTCCATGTCAATTAATATTGTACAGTCTATAATGGCTGAATTTTTTAGTATTTTATACAAGTGGAGGGGGGCCTAGAGAGACAGAAACCAAACTGGCTTTCTCCATGTCAATTAATATTGTACAGTCTATAATGGCTGAATTTTTTGGTATTTTATACAAGTGGAGGGGGGCCTAGAGAGACAGAGTGACCCCAAACTGTCTTTCTCCATGTCAATTAATATTGTACAGTCTATAATGGCTGAATTTTTTAGTATTTTATACAAGTGGAGGGGGGCCTAGAGAGACAGAAACCAAACTGGCTTTCTCCATGTCAATTAATATTGTACAGTCTATAATGGCTGAATTTTTTGCTATTTTATACAAGTGGAGGGGGGCCTTGAGAGACAGAAACCAAACTGGCTTTTTCCATTTCTTTACATATTTAACTATAAGTGTAGGGTGTAATATACATTCAAAGACGATGGCTGCATTGCCAATATGCATAGATGGAGAGGAAGACAATCTGTTTTGTGTGTAGAATAGGCCTACCAACGAAGAATTAAACTGTTTTTTTGGATGATTTATTACCTCAACAATTAGATTACTTGTCTCTAAAACAGTTGGAGCACTAAATTGGGTTAATTTAGGCCCAAAAACATGGATTTTCCCAAAAAATAGCAAAACAAAACCAAACAAAACCAAAACCAAAACCAAAACACGCAATGGCGGTTTTGCAAAACCAAAACCAAAACCAAAACACGACGGTAATCCAGATCCAAAACCGAATCCAAAACCAAAACACGGGGGTCAGTGACCATCTCTACTGAAAACCCACCTGTTCAAACAAGCTTATCATATTCCTCAACCACCATCTTAATCTCCCCTATTACCACCCTCTACACAGCTAATACAAGACAACAACCCTCTGACCAACATTGGTACACACACAGCCCACTCAGTACTTTTACCTTTGCATTCTAGCTGGTCCAGTGTGCAATATGATGTAGCACATGCCCTTGTGTTTCAAACTCCCATTGTCCCATAGATTGTAAGCTTGCGAGCAGGGTTCTCTTACCTCTCTGTCTGTATGTATTACACAGTATTGTTTTATTAATGTTTGTTCCCAATTGTAAAGCGCTAAGGAATTTGCTGGCGCTATATAAATAAATGATGATGATGACGATGATTATCCTTACACACCCCATACACTACACCCAACCCTACATAAATGCTACATAGTACACTGCACATATACTGCAAATAACTTACATTTATTTATATACATAACATATTTTATTTTATAGTTGCATATATTATTATACAGCTATAATAGGTTTATATTTTCGATACATTTTATATATTAGTTTGATAGATATTGCAGGTTGTATAAGTGTAGTGTAATTTCTTATAGACTGTTATTATATAATAAGATATTTTGCTATATTATTTATATAGATAGATATGGAAGATTGTAAGACAAGTGCAAAGTGAGATACGTTTTATGTTGGTTATGTCAGAGTTATTGCATACTGTAAGAGAAATAGATAGTAATATATTAATTACAGGAGGTAGCAAGCGATTTCATTGAGCTTGTGATTTCACTGCTTTTTTGATTTCAAGTGCTGTTTTTGTTTAAAGTGTGGAGTTGGTTCTATTAAGGATTGCTGTGCTGTGCTGAGAGAGTGATATAGTTTGGGGAATTATTCTGTGTGTTTATTGAACGGGATTCGTTTTTTCTGTGTGTTTATTAAGTGTTTTTTTTTTGTTTTTTTTTTCCTTCTCTCTGTTAGATCTAGTGGGTGTGGTTTAATTGCATAGTTGATACAGCTGGTTAGTGCAAGCTCTATTTAACAGGAGGTAGCAAGCGATTTCATTGAGCTTGTGATTTCACTGCTTTTTTGATTTCAAGTGCTGTTTTTGTTTAAAGTGTGGAGTTGGTTCCATTAAGGAGTTGAATCCAGGAAGGGGTTTAAACTGGTAAGTGGCTAGGAAAGGCTAGTACTAAAGTTCACTGTAGGCTATAAGAAGTTAGGTTAGCCATAATAAGATGAGTAGTAGCAGGCTTGATGATCTCACTCAATGCATATCTTGTCATATGTATGCACACTTGGAGCAAGTGTTCCAAGGTTTATACCTCTGTGAGAAATGTGAGCAATTGGTCTCTTTGGAAGCCCAGGTAACTGATCTAAAGCAGACCATTGCAACATTGAGAGACATTGCCAACCTGGAGCAGAGTTTACAGCTCACCGTTGATGCGTTAGCTGAGCAGGGTGGAGCAGAGACAGAGGAGGATGCACAGGTAGGCAGCTGGGTAACAGTTACTAGGGGTAGCAGAGGGAGGAAGAGGCAGGCCAGTTCTGAGCTAGGCAATCCCAGCAGATTTGCCAGATTGGATGAAGATACTGTGGAAGGCAGTTCAGAATTGGTAGAGTTGGATGACACTGCTTCCTCTAGCAACCAGGGGAATGGTCTCTCCAGCACAGAGGGGACCAAAGTTACTCAGGGACCCAGGCAGATTGTGGTGGTAGGGGATTCAATTATTAGGAAGGTAGATAGGGCAATCTGTTACCGGGACCGTGCATGCCGAACAGTGTGTTGTCTCCCGGGTGCTCGGGCTCGGCATATTGCGGATCGGGTGGACAGATTGTTGGGAGGGGCTGGGAATGACCCAGCGGTTTTGGTACATGTTGGCACCAATGACCGAGTTAGAGGAAGAAGGGGTGTCCTAAAGAATGATTTCAGGGACATAGGTCGCAAACTTAAGGCAAGGACATCCAAGGTAGTATTTTCGGAAATACTACCTGTGCCACGCGCTAGTCCAGGGAGGCAGCGGGAGATTAGGGAGGTTAATGCGTGGCTAAAAGATTGGTGTAGGAAGGAGGGTTTTGGATTCTTAGAGCACTGGGCTGATTTCTCGGTCAGTTGCCATCTTTATTGTCGTGATGGATTGCACCTGAATGAGGAGGGGGCTGCAGTGCTAGGGGAGAGGATGGTTAGAAGGTTGGAGGAGATTTTAAACTAGGCTCCGGGGGGGAGGGGCAAGCAAGTATTTATGGGATAGACATTGAGAGTAGTAAGGAGGAATTTAACAAGAGTAAAGGGGGTGGAGAGGGGGGAAAGGGAAGCATAGCCGATAAGGAGCGGCCCTTTTTAAAGCAAAAAGAAATACCTAAGGGAGCCAATAGACTTAAGTGTATGCTTGCAAATGCAAGAAGCCTGACAGGTAAAATGGGGGAGTTAGAACTAGTAGCAATGAATGAGCAGTATGATATTATAGGTATTACTGAGACCTGGTGGGATGATACACATGACTGGGCAGTCAACTTGGAAGGCTATTCTCTCTTCAGGAGGGATAGGGTAAATAAAAGGGGAGGAGGAGTATGTCTTTATATTAAGCCAGAATTAAAACCAAGTATTCAGGAAGTTAAATATGAGAATATTGGTGATAATATAGAGGCATTGTGGGTGGAAATATCCAGCGGAGGAAAAAGTTCAGAGAAGTTTCTGATAGGGATATGCTATAAACCGCCAGATATTAGTACGATTGAGGAAGCCCAACTTCTACAGCAAATTGAAAAGGCTACACAACTAGGTCAAATTTTAATTATGGGGGATTTTAATTATCCGGACATTGATTGGAGTACTGAGACCTGCGGTACAGCTAGGGGAAATAGGTTTCTGAGCACGCTAAAAGACCATTACATGTCCCAATTAGTTGAGGAACCAACTAGGAACCGGACTATACTGGACCTAGTAATAACAAACAATGTAGACGTAATATCAAATATTCAAGTAAAGGAGCACTTGGGAAACAGTGATCATAATATGGTCTCATTTGAAATTAGTTTCCAGAAACAACAGTATAAGGGATCAACTAGGACTTTAAACTTTAAAAAGGCAAATTTTAATATGCTAAAGGAGTCTATAAAGAGCATAGACTGGGACAAAGCCTTTGAAGGAAAAAATACGGAAGAAATGTGGGCTGTCTTTAAAATGTTGTTGGAAACATACACGTATAAGTTCATTCCTATGGGAAATAAATGTAAAAGAATTAAGTCTAAACCAATGTGGCTAAATAAAAAGGTAAGAGAAGAAATGCAAAGGAAGAAGCATGCATTTAAATTGTTTAAGTCTGAAGGGTCAGAGGAGTCCTTCCATAGGTACAAGGAATGTAATAAAACATGCAAAAAGGAAATTAGATTGGCTAAATTAGAAAATGAAAGGCACGTTGCAAAAGAAAGTAAGACAAACCCCAAAAAGTTTTTTAAGTATATAAATGGCAAAAGGATTAAAAAAGATAATATAGGACCACTAAGAAGTGAGATGGGTGAATTGATAAATGATACTAAGGAAAAAGCAGAGATATTAAACACGTTCTTTTCTTCAGTATTTACCAGAGAGGAACAAATGGCAGGAGTAATACATAAAAATGGAAATGAAACCATGCCATTAATTAATACTTGGTTGTCAGAGGAAGAAGTCCAAAGGCGACTGAAGAATATTAAGATAAATAAAGCTCCAGGTCCAGATGGCATACACCCAAGGGTCCTTATGGAATTAAACTCGGAAATAGCTAGACCGCTATTCTTAATTTTCAGAGATTCAATCTCATCAGGCTCAGTACCAAGGGATTGGCGAATAGCAGATGTGGTGCCGTTGTTTAAAAAGGGGACGAGATCACAACCAGAGAATTATAGACCTGTAAGCCTGACATCAATAGTGGGGAAACTACTGGAAGGTATTTTAAGGGACAGTATTCAGGATTACTTGGTACGCAATAAAATTATTAGTGGGAATCAACATGGATTTGTGAGGGATAGGTCATGTCAAACTAATCTAATTAGTTTCTACGAGGAAGTTAGTGGGAACTTAGACCAGGGCAGGACAGTAGATGTGGTCTACTTAGATTTTGCAAAGGCCTTTGATACAGTGCCACACAAGAGGTTGGTTTACAAAATAAGGGAACTGGGTCTAGAAATCAAAATTTGTACTTGGATCGAAAACTGGTTAGAGAATAGGGAACAGAGAGTTGTGATAAATGGAACATTTTCTAATTGGTCAAAGGTCTTAAGTGGAGTTCCTCAAGGTTCCGTGCTGGGACCACTCCTTTTTAATATATTTATTAATGACCTTGGTGATGGTTTAGAGAGTAAAGTTTCTATTTTTGCAGATGACACTAAACTCTGTAAGGTAATAAAATCAGAGCAAGATGTAGCTTCTCTACAGAGGGACTTAAATAAACTGGAGGATTGGGCGGCTAAATGGAATATGAGGTTTAACACAGATAAATGTAAGGTTATGCATTCAGGGATCAAAAACAAGAACGCAATCTATAAATTAAATGGAATTAATTTGGGAGAATCTATAATGGAAAAGGATTTGGGAGTGCTCGTAGACAGTAGACTTAGCAATAGTGCTCAATGTCAAGCAGCAGCTGCAAGGGCAAACAAAGTATTGGCATGCATAAAAAGGGGCATAGATGCAAGGGAAGACAGTGTAATTTTGCCACTGTATAAATCATTGGTAAGACCTCATCTTGAATATGCAGTACAGTTCTGGGCACCACTCTATAAAAAAGATAATTTGGAACTAGAAAGGGTTCAGAGAAGGGCGACAAAATTGATAAAGGGTATGGAGTCATTAAGTTATGAGGAAAGGTTAGCCAGTTTAGGCATGTTTACTTTAGAAAAGAGGCGTCTAAGGGGAGATATGATTACTATGTACAAATACATTAGGGGTCAATACAGAGAGCTTTCATGGGAACTTTTTACCCCAAGGACCATACACAGGACACGTGGTCATCCCCTAAGGTTAGAGGAGAGGAAATTTCACAACCAGCAAAGGAAGGGGTTCTTTACAGTAAGGGCAGTCAAGATATGGAATTCATTGCCAGGGAAGGTTGTGATGGCAGATTCAATAGATATGTTTAAGAAAGGGTTAGACAAATTTTTAGCAGAAAGGTGTATCCAGGGATACGACCGTTAATTTAAAATAAAGGATAGTAGTGGATATAGGGTAAAAATTGGATTGCAATATTGAGTCTGGGGGGATTTTCAAAATTGAAACAGATGGGCGGTTGCCTACTCCGGATTAATTTCAAATATAAGTGCAGGATCGCAGGAGATCCAAAATAGGTTGAACTTGATGGACTGGTGTCTTTTTTCAACCTCATCAACTATGTTAATTAGAGATGTTCAGACTCTGAACTTTCCCGCTATTTCGGAATCAAAAACGAGGCAAAACGTCATCTTGACGTCGTCGGATCTCGGATCTCGTGAGTTTTGGAATCTATAAATACAGCCCTCTACGGCGATCTAGCGCCATTTGAGAGAGGGGCATAGATCGGTAGCATAGAGTGTAGAGCAGTTGGGAAGGCAAAGTTAGAGAATTGAACGAAGAGGGTGGTATCAGTGTTAAACAAAGTAATCAGTGACATTCAGGAGAGCGTCATAGCTCCAGTGTTAAATCTCATTGCCAAAACATACAAATAATAGTGCCTACAGGGTTGATTTAATTCTGCAGTCCAATTCTACAGTGTTATATAGGTAACACACAGAAAGGAGAGCTCCATTGGTAATTCTCATTGCAGAAATACAGCTACTAGTCCTTGCAGGATTTTCTTCTAAATTTGCACAAAAAGAGTGTATAGTGTAATATACACCTAAAGAGAAGAGCTCCATTGCTAATTGTCATTGCTGAAATAGAAATACTGGGCCTTGCAGGCTTTTCATCTGAATTGTATTTTCTGCCACTGCTGTGTGCCAATGGGACCTTGATATGGCAGGAACTACCGTGTGTTTGAGTCATTTCTCTGTCGCTTAGCATCCAGCCAGGACGCTGCAGTATTTGTCCAAAAGTGTATGAAAATAATAATGTGATCTGTGAGGTGGTCAAAATTTACTGCATATGACTTGAAATTAGTGTTATTGAGGTTAATAATAATGTAGGATCAAAAAAGAGTAAAATTATGTGATTTTAGCATATTTTAGCAATTTTTAAAAAAAAATACAAAACCAAAACCAAAACACACGAGGGTGGTTTTGCCAAAACCAAAACCAAAACACGATGCTAATCCAGATCCAAAAATAAAACCACTTCACAGGGGTCAGTGAGCATCTCTTATATTAATATACATAAGATGCATTTTGCTTTACTTAAGGGCAAGTTTTTTCATGGCTTTAAAATGTTATCATATAATAACATTGTGGCCAGGTCCTGATGGCGACCATCTTGAAATGGACTCCGGCGCCAGGATGGCTAATACCTGGCACCGGTGGGGTTAAATCACCGGCGCTAGGTGCCGCATGAAAGGTTATTAATAAACAAAATGTTTTATTGTAATAAAAAGGTATTTTAATGCGTGCCCTGCATCGCTGGCTGAGTAGCACCCAGCGCTGCAGCATGTAAGGGGTTAAACCCCGCTAGGCGCCGGGGAATGTAAAACTGTACTTTAAATGTATATGTGTGTAAAGTGATTATGTATCGGAATACAAAAAGACAAGGGGCGCCACACATAGCGTAATAAAATCTCAACAAGTGATATTAAGAGACCAAGTAGTGCTCGTACCAAATATATAAATCAACACAGCTTATCTGGTATATGCAGCAATATGACCTCATAAAGGATCTCTGGATGATCTCAGATTCCGGGACCAGGTTACTTCAATAGCTAAAACTCGAAGAGATAGCCACAATAGTGTAACACCATTTAAATACTTCTTAATTGAGAATAATATTCATAAAAACAATTTAATTAGCAGTAAAATCTCTTGGCAATAAGTACAAAATACGCCCGTACATAATGATAAAATAAACACAGCTTATCTGTCCTCCTCCAGACAAAACGTAATCTGCAGAACATGAGCGTGAGCACAATCCCGGGCCGGCATAGGCAGCAAAACTCCAGATAACGCCAATCAGTTAGAGGAAGACCAGATACACCCGACGCGTTTTGTCTTAATAAAGACTTTTTCAAGGGATAATAGTTCATAGTATACATCCTCACTCATATATATGCTCGAAAAAATGGATCTGAACCAATCATATGTGAATAATTTCCGTCTGAGTACACTCGGGTTTGCAACTTCAGGAAATGCCTAGATACTGTATATAACTTGGATTTACTCCTAATAGCTCTAACATGTTCCTGCAGACACAATTTTAAGGATCTTTTGGTCTCACCCACATAAGCTTTACCACATGGGCATTCTATCAGTTAAATAACCGAAGTAGTTTGACAATTGATTAATTCTTTTATTTTAAATTCTTTTTTATGTGAAGAATCAAAAAAATTTTGTTTGAAGAAGGAGAAACTGATTTACACATGTTACAGCCATTACACTTAAAAAACCTATAGCATCCTTCTTTAGAAAAGTCTCACCACTGGCCTTTTTATTCCTCAGAAGGCTGGGTGCTAATAAAGATTCAAAATTTTTCGTTTTTTAAAAAATAATATCTGGCTAATTTGAAACCATCGAACCCAAAATAGGAACCATACGGATTAACTTCCAATATTTATTCAGAATATATTTCACTTTCCATTCATCTTCATTGTATTCTATAATAAACGGAATGATTTCCAATTTTTCCTTCTTCTCTTTATATATCAACATATCTTTCCTATCCATTTTATTGGTTTTATCTAGAGCTTCCATGAGGGTAAGATCTCTCCTTAAAGTTTTCTACATACACCTGTAATTGTTCCATACAGACACTTTCATCTGATTTCCTGGATCTTATTTCAGAGGCAGGAGACTCACTAGCAAGTCAAAAGGTCTGACTGGCATGAATACTTCAGACAGTCGCCGAATACCCATTCCCACAGAACAACAAAAAAAACCCAAAACAAGCTACTTCCCCACATCACAATACACCAAAGGCTTGGTAAACACAGGATCATTGTATCAGATATATACATCAGAAATAGGCATATCCTATAGCAAGGTTAAACAAGAGACAAATTTCTTCCACTGGTCTCAGAAATAACGATTTCCTATCTCACAATATACACAATATCAAAAATTAAGTGCACCTGCAATTACATAAATAAGTGTCCTGCGCTATTTGCTTTAAATAATTTTTACCAATAGTTATGTAATAGTGATCCAGTCACAGGAACCTCCTACATCGATCACTGACAAGGTTCCCGGCTGTGCTGAAAACTCTTTCTGAGTACACACTGGAGGTGGGCAGCTTAGGTATTGCAAAGCAAGTTTGTACATGGGTTTCCAAATTGATTGTTTTTCTTCCCAGTATGGAAAGGGCCTGTCTGACATTTCGATATCAAGGAACTCTTGAAAATAATCCTCCACCATCCTTTGCATGTTAATAGTAGGATCGGATGGAGTTATGGTCGAGGTGACACTTTTTTGGTAAAATCTTTCAAACCAGACCAGGGGGTAAATGTATTATGGTACGGTTTTTTCAACTCGCCGGAAATCGGCGAGTTTACAGCTAAAATTTAAAGCGGCGCTAGCTTGTAAAGGCAACTTACCTTTACAAGCCAGCGCTGCTTTAAATTTTAGCTGTAAACTAGCCAATTTCAAGCGAGTTAAAAAAACCGGACCATAATACATTTACTCCCAGATGTCAAACTGTTGTGGTCTGCCACCTGCGTCATCCCTGCTTCTCTTTTGAAAATGCAATTTCTTACGAGCAGCAGCTGCCTGAGAAACTGAAGAGGAGACATCGTCAAGCCAAAGACCAGTTCAGCGGTCAACTTGCTGACCAGGAGCTTCTTACATCTGTTCAGATCTCGGTCATTTGGAAGCAAAGAATCTACTAGGTTTTAAACCTAGGATCAAGCACAGTCGCCAAAACATAATGATCCAACTTCAAGATTTTAATAACTCTTGG
The DNA here is from genome assembly GCF_038048845.1 of Mixophyes fleayi. Classification (NCBI taxonomy): domain Eukaryota; kingdom Metazoa; phylum Chordata; class Amphibia; order Anura; family Limnodynastidae; genus Mixophyes; species Mixophyes fleayi. The sequence continues at coordinate 83,474,348 of NC_134408.1, read as the reverse complement.
ATCATTGCGAAGCAAATTAAGTACTTGATCTACAGGGCCAACATATTTTGCAGAATTGCTTTCTTTCATCTCCTCCTTCAGTTTGTCAAGCTGCTTTTCCAAAAGTTGAATTAAGGGAATGACTTGGCTCAAGCTAGCGAGTCTGAACTCACTTCACATGTCACAACTTCAAATGGTTTCAGTACCTTGCACAGCACAGAAAGGATTCTCCACTGTGCAAGACTGAAATACATTCCCCCTCCTTTCCCAATGTCATGGCTTGTGCAATACGCTTGTATGGCTTTGTTCTGTTCCTCCATCCTCTGAAGCATGTACAGGGTGGAATTCCACTTTGTTAACACCTCTTGCTTAAGTTGGTGGCAGGGCAAATTAAATTGTTCTTATAGCTGCTGCAATCTCCTACATGCTGTGGTAGAATGCTGGAAATGTTGCAAAATTTTATGGGCCACCGAAAGCATCTCCTGCACCTTACGGTTATTTTTAAAGAAGCTCTGCACCACCAAGTTTAATGTGTGAGCAAAACAGGGAATGTGATGGAATTCACTCAGCTGTAATGCTCCCACAATATTGGTGGCATCATCAGAAATTACATATCCTGGGGAGAGTCCACGTGGCATAAGCCATGTATCAATGACATCCCTTAGTTTTCTTAACATATTATCAGCTGTAAGCCTGTTAGTGAAGCCAGTGATTCAAAGAGTAGCCTGCTTGTGAGATATGTTACATAGTGTTGTACATGCTGCTGCTGTTCCTGCTTGTGAAGGCGAATGACCAACCAAGTCGGCTTTCACAGTCATATAATCTTTTGTTTGCCCACTTCCACTTGTCCACAAATCTGTGGTTAAGTGTACAATGGGTAGAATGGCATTTTTGAGCTCAATTATTACATTTTTACGAAAGATCTGGTACAGTTGAGCAATAGCTTTGCTTGAAAAATGGTGTTGCGATGGAATTTTGTAACGGGGACACAAAACCTCAATTAACTGTGAAAAACCAGCTGCGTTTATAGTGGATATTGGACGCAGATCTAACACTAGCATAGTCGTCATGGCGTCTGTGATCTGCTTTGCGAGTGGGTGACTGCTGTCATATTTGCTTCCTCTAGCAAAAGATTGTTTCACAGTTAATTGTTGTAAAGTACTAGTGGTCTTCTTCTTGGGTTTCTTATGGGAGGAAGATTCACCCCCAGCAGCAGCAATAGTGGAACTAACACTCAAGAATTTTTCAGAGGAATCAAGGATAGTGCAGGAGTCATCTAGCTTTAGCAACTTGGATGCAGGACTAACACCGATCGCTACTGAGGATATTGATGAGGACAGTGTTGTGGGTGTAGATTGCAAGCGTCGGGATGTAGGTGATAGAAGGGTCCTAGCTGATGATGGACTGCTTGTTGTTATTTTTTTACCATAACTTTCAGATTTTACCAACACCTTGCCATAAACTCGCATCAAATAGCGTAACATGGATAAGGGTCCTAGATGGTTAAGGTCCCTTCCTCGACTGACTGTGGCTTTACATACACTACAAATGACTAGACAACTGTTGTCAGGATTTGGGTAGAAATAATTCCACACATAAGAAGTGTTTTTTTCTGGTCTTATTTCCAGGCAGGACAATGGCCTTTTTCTTATCACATGCCAGAACTGCTTCCACTGGTGCAGGACTTACACAAACAACATCGTCCTCATCAACATTATCATTAGCGCCCTCGTCGGATACACAAATACCCCCCTCATCCTCTTCCAATTCCCAAGATGCATCCTCAATTGGTGTATCACTAGCTACACTCGGGCTGTTCAGGCACACATCAGCAGAAATGCTGAAAGGGGCCTTCTTTAAGGGTACACTATCACAATTACACATACCACTCATGGATGGACTCTCCTCAGGGATTGGTGTCATTTCTGAATCAGAGCATACATTTTCCTCTAATGCCTTACTGTTTTCTTCCAGTTCGGCTTTTACATGTAACAGTATTTGTGCACCACTTTTGGACTCCGAATTACTTGGTCTTGCTTGGTCATGAGTGACTTTACAAGAAGAAGCCTCAGTAACAATTTTAGACCTCGCACTCATAGAGAAAGGCTAAGGCCTCATTCTTTCTTTGCCACTGCGTGTGTATAATGGCATGTTGACAATTTTTTTTTTATCGGCAGTTAACTTTTCCTCAATTACAGCTCTTTTTTCTTTAACACAGTAAAAGGTGTTTTTTTTGTTTGTTATTTTCCCTGACTTCAAAAGTCTATATACTTTTACATAGGCTTTACCTGATGACGTACAGGGATAACTATCATCATGACTGGTGCCAGGAGCTGTGGAGAGAGGAGGTGTGTCTTTGCTGTCTAAGAACCAGAGTGGACTCTGGGAGCAAGCCCAGAGAGGATCGAGGATCCTGGGGGAGGTGTGCAGGAAAGTCCCCAGGCTTTTGGGCCTAGCTTAGGCCATGCTCCTAAGGAGCATAATGAAGCTGAAAAGGACAAGGCAATTTCCCTGGCTTTTGGGCCTACCACAGGCCCTTTTTTGAATGTGCAAGCTCCAGGGAAAACCTTGGTAATACCTGAGGATGGAAACAAGCCTATCTGCAGAGGCCTAGCCTGGGCCCTGTGTTGAGAACACATACCCAGAAGAGTATCCAGACTGTGGATTCAGCTGTTTCTACTGCAAAGGCCCAGGGGGCCTATATCAGGCTCTGTACCAAGTAAGCCTGTTTCTACTAACACCTTGGTGGTGAATCCAGCTACCACTAAAGGATCTAGTCCAGACCCTGCATCAAAAGTGCTGCTGCAGTGGAAAAGGCACAAGTTCCTAATGGCTCTGTGTCAATCAAGCCTGCCTCTGGAAATATGGAAACAAGAACAGCTGCTGCTAAAGTGGAGACTCAGGGATCCAGTCCAGAGCCTGCATCTAAAAGTGCTGCTGCAGTGAAAAAGGAACAAGTTCCTATCCCAGGCCCTGTACCAAGCAAGCCTGCCTCCAGTAATACAGAAGTAAGTTCAGTCACAGTAAATATAACTGGCAGTATGGATGTGCAAGCTAATGTTGAACCTGTATTATGTGAAGCGGCTATGGAGATAGTGCCTGCCGGCAACACTGATGCGGCACAGGAGGGGTGTGTGAATACTGTGGATATGTGCCTCCCTGAATCAGCTCCCAGTGAGAAAAATGAGTCTGCGGTTAGGAAGCAAATACTAGACATAGAATCTGGGATTGCAAGGGTTAAAAAACAAATTGCTGCAAAAAAGGAAAATAAACAATGCTTATAGCACTGACAGGGTAACCTTCACAGCAGAAATTAAAGAATTGGAAATCCTTCTTAACAAAGAACAAGTACTGCAAGGGTTAATTGAAAAGTTGCACTCACTGTCAGAAGTCTGAGAAAGAGGAGTGCTTGACATCTGAACCCTTGCCTATTAATGCTCCTGTTTCTGATGTTCAAGGTCCAATGGTGAACATTTTATATAATAATATAAGAGTAATGGAGGGTGAGTTGCCGGTGACGGAGCTGCAAGAAGCCGCGGCCATTGTAGATAGGGAGATGGTGCCTGCTGCAGTTGCTGTGGTTGGCTCAGGATCCCCTGTCTATGGCCCGATTCCTGTGAGTGCAGGCTCCGTGCCTGTTATTACTGATACGGCTGCAGCTGTAATGTCTCGACTCCACCCTGTGTGTGTGGTTCATTCAAGCCACAGCGGTGCTGTAGGCTCTCCTGCTGTAATGAAGGCTGTTTGAGTGTCTGACAGGCGCTCGTGCAAGGCATCGGTGAGTGCAGCTGTGTCAGATGACACATTGCCTGTCTGTGCCAATAGTAATGAAGCCATCCTATCCTTGCCAGCAGCGGAAGGTAACTCTGCGAGTGGAGGGGGCGGAGCAGTGGTGCCGGTGATCGGGGGAAATCTGCCAATTTCTGCTACCTCCATGCCAGTGAATACAGATACATCCCAGCAATGTCTGAATGGATGTGATATAAATAATGTGCAGGGTTATGTGGTAGATACTGTTTATGGTCCATTAGGTGTGCCTCCTAGAGCAAAGGCAGCCCTTCAGGCGATTGAGTAAGCTGCAAAAAACATGCCAAATATGCTGCCACAGGAGATCAGTGTAAATAAGCAAGTGTCTGGTGTAAATAGTAGTGGGAGTTTGCGGGGGGGGGGGGGGGGTATTCGGTTAAATCTGCTGTTGCAACAGCTCCCTGTTTGGTGGCCACTGATGTGCCCTCTGCAGTACTGACCCCTAATCCTTTGTGTGAAGCTCCCATTCCTGCACTAGTTGGGGTACCTGGTCCCAATTCTTATGCTAAGGCAGTATCGGGGGTGGTGCCTGGTGTTGCAGCACCTACTGTCCCTCAAATGTCTATCAGAGTGCAGCCCCCTAAGAGGAGGAATGTCGTTCAATTGAAATGTGTGAGTGGTGAGACCCCTACTAGACCTAACTTTTTGGATAGTTTTTTTTGCAAGTTTTGTTTATAATGCTGAGGATCTTTTTGCATGCATACATCCTGTCAGTTCCCCTGATTTTGATGTCCGCTTTTGCTCTTACTATGGGTTGCAAGATTTTTGGGCTAAGTGGGGAAGGCAGAAAGGTACAGAGCCATGGTCCAATTTCCGAGCAATCCCTGTCACGCGCCAAGAAAGGGTACGTGTGACTATATTAGTTAGGAATGAATCTCTACCTAAATCTGACTTGTGTTTCTGGTTAAAAATATATGCAGATTCAGTGTCCCCGTTGGAGAAAGTTCCCGATCCGAGCCGTCATGTCTGGGGAGGCTGGTGGTCTGACATGGTCCATCTGCAATGCACGGAGGCTGGTGTGCTGCACGTACCATCTGTGGCCTTTATTGGTCGCGACCGGATTCAATGCTTTTACTCGGGCCAGCCGAGTATGTGCCATCGCTGTGGTGACTTCTGCATGAATTGTCCCGTTAAAAAGTGTGGCCATTGCGGGGATCAGGGACATGAGGCCAGGTCATATGTAAAGATTAAATGTAATTTTTGCGTAGCGTTAAGAAATAGGTTGTTTTCACAGTGTGAAAGCAAACGCTAGAGATGGTTGATGTTGTGCTGCCTAAGGAGGGACCAATTGGTTCGGCGAGGTTCCTTATGTTTAAAAAGTATGGTGCATACCCAACGGTGTATTGTGACAAATGGGTCAAGATTATCCGGGAGTGTGTGAAACCTTTCCTAAACATAGGTTGTTTCGAGTCAGAGGTTTTAAATAATGTTAGAGATAAAGTGCGGTTGATTAAATCAACAAAAACGAGAATTGAACATGATGATTGTTTTGTGGAAACAAGAAGGGAACACGTGGCAAAGCATCGAGTACACAGCAGAAGTAGGCGTGGTGAAAGTGCATGCACAGCGGAAGTAAGCGTTGCCAAGCGAAGAGAAGTGAGCGCAAAGCAGGAAAGTATAACACCGAATATAATTTTTTAAAAAATCCTTATAAAAATAGCAGATGTAACTATCTGTTTAACTATTCAGGTTTAAAAGCTGAGTAAATTAAATGCATATTTTTATTTTTATTTTTTGTGTATGGTGGGTGTGATTGAATTTAGGAAAATAACCCACGGTGGCTCAGTGGTAAGCACTTGTGCCTCACAGCGCTGGGGTCATGAGTTCGATTCCTGACCATGGTTTTATCTGTGTGGAGTTTGTATGTTCTCCCCATGTTTGCGTGGGTTTCCTCCGGGTGCTCCGGTTTCCTCCCACACTCCAAAAAACATACTGGTAGGTTAATTGGCTGCTATCAAAATTGACCCTAGTCTCTGTGTGTGTGTGTGTCTATGTGTTAGGGAATTTAGACTGTAAGCTCCAATGGTGCAGGGACTGATGTGAATGAGTTCTCTGTACAGCGCTGCGGAATCATAGCGCTATATAAATAAAAGCTGCTGCTGATGATGATAATAATTTATGTGGTGAGGTTGGCCATCCCTTTAGCCGCTGCCCTCACGCCTCCCACAATGCATGTGAAATATCTGATATAGACCTGGTTCAGGCTGCAGAGTTAATGAAAATAGGTGTAAGCATGCCATCTGTGGTGAGTCCTGTCCAGGCCCCAGGTCCTTCTTCTGTATATTTGCCCCCTCCCGTACCAGGACCTTCTTCGGAGTCTGTTCCTGCGCCCCCTCACCCTCCCAGCCGGTGTTGGCCCAGTCCACTGTGCCAGTTGCAAAACCAACAGTTATGGAGGAAGAAGCCCCCTTTACAGTGCAAGGGAAGAAGGGGAGAAAGAGTCGGGCTGTAAAGTCTGGCGGGGAAAAGCTTATCCTATCTAACCGTTTCCTATCCTTCTCAAGTGATGAGGAGTTAGATGGAGAAATAGTGAGGGGTGAGAACGGTAGCTTGCAATTTAGGCCTAAGGTCATGAGGAGGAGGCGAAAGGTCAAAAGCCCATCCCCATTAAGGGTAGAACCCAAGTATAAGAAACCAAAGGAGAAGTCAAAAAAGAAGGTAGCGGGTAAAATGACAGCTAAGGTTCTGATTGGGGAAAATTTCTTGAAGGCACCTTTAAGTTTGCGCAACGTCTTTCTTTGTAGAGGAGTTGGCCACAGTAACCTCTTCCTCCCCGGCAATATCCACCACCCCTTTAGAGATCTCTCACCCACCGGAGGACTCTATCCCTCCTTTGGTTCCTTCAGTTTGCTCCAAAGACTCACCTCCTGCCCTGGTATCGTCTATTCAGGCCCCTTCCCTCCTGGTTACCCCAGATATTCCAGACCCTGGTCCCCCACCCCCTGGTCCGCCTGATCCGCCAAATGTTAAGAAATTAGTGGGTCTGCCTAAGGCAGCCACGGAGGGTGAAGTGGAGTTGGTAGTGCTCCTATCTCTGCCATTTCTTCTGGTATTGTTTCCCCTGGGCCAGATAAGGTGACCTCCGAAGATGAGGAGGTAAACCTTCTTGATTCCGATATGGTGCCGGCCGGGGTTAGTGTAAAAAAGTGGGGCTCCTCTGACGAGGACTCCACTAAGCAAGTAAAGAGAAAGTGATCTGGGTCCTACTTACTATAACTCAGAATGGTAGTTTCCCAGCCCATAAGGTTTGCCACTATTAACATGGCATTCATCTTATCTGAACGTGCTCGCTATATGGCCTTCAATTTTTTTCAACACGCTTGAGGTTGACATTTTATTTTTGCAGGAGACTAGGGTGAAGCGGGAGTGGAGACACGGCCCCTCATGCTGGTCTCTTGTGGCCGAGCCGTACTGTGGGTTGGCGGTCCTTTTCACTGACAGGATAACTCTCCAGCAAGTTATAGAGTTACAGGTAGGTAGATGTATGATTTTAGATGTCAACCTGAGGGGCATAACCGGAGACTAATTAATATCTATGGTCCTCAAAGCAAGTGGCACAGGAAATGCCTTTTCGGGGAGCTAAAACCATACCTTTTTACAGCCCGGCAGTTGGTTTTTGCAGGCGATTTCAACACCATCATCAGGCTCAAAGACAGGGGGGGCGCAAAGACTACTCTGGGCTACGATTCAAATTTTTTAGCTAACATGGTTAGGCAGGCATGTCTGGTGGATGTGCACGTTCGCCATTTCCCAGACCTCACAGGTTTCACCTTTATTAGATGTAGTTGTAGATCTAGAATAGACAGGGTTTTTGTTAAGGAGGGCTCGACGACTTAGGCACCAGTGCTGAGGCCTGTGGAGTTCTCCGATCACATTTGCCTGTGTGTATCCTTGAACGCCTCAGAAACTCCTCAGAAAGGTAGGGGCCTTGAGCAGGAGGTGATCAGACAGTCCTTCAGTGACTTCTTTGAAGCACAGGAGTCACTTTTGGAGGCGGGAAGGAGTAGGTCTGAGTGATGGGAGGTGTGTAAGAAGAGGACTAGGAGCTTTTTCCGTAACCTCATAGCCAGAAAGAACTTGCTGAATAAAAATTCCTACCAGGCCTTGAGAAGGAAATTAGGGTTCTTGATCTCTGAGCAGGGAGATGGTGGGGAGATCTCCCGGGTGAAGGCTCGGATGAAGGAGTTACAGTGAAGGGCACGTTTAGTGCTGTCCTTGGGGTCCGGGAGGCCATTGAACGCTGCCGTGCTGAGAAGTGGGGGAAATACTTACTAGCGTTGGATCAGTCGAAGGCTCAGGTAAGTCATGAGTACCTGTGGGCTCTTCTCCTGTGGTATAGGCTCCCAGTGCGGGTGGTTAATTGGCTCCAGATAATCTACAGGCAGGCTGAGAGCTTCCCTCTTGTGAATGGTTGGGTGGGTCCATCCTTCGCAGTTGACTCTGTTGTAAGGCAGGGTTGCCCCTGAGCCCTCTTCTGTATTTGTTCGCCATCGACCCCTTCATTCAGAGGTTAGGTGGCAGCACTGCAGAGGGGGTGCGATTGGGCCCGGGTCGTCCGCTGACAGTCGTGGCATACACCGATGATGTCACTGTTTGTCTTGTCGAGTCCTGCGGAGGCATTGGAGGTGGCAACTCTAATCCGTTGGTACTCCAAGACCGGTGGCTCAAAGGTAAACCAGAAGAAGAGTGAGGTTTTCTGGATGGGGGAGGAAGGCCAGTAGTTTGACCTTCCGGACACCCTCCCCCGAGCCAGCCAGAAGATCAAGATCTTAGGCATTAAATTTGGCACTGGTGATTATGCCAGTCGAAATTAAATTGGGAGGCTAGACTGGTTGTAGCTACCCAGAAAGTAGAGAGCTGGAAGAGGTGGAGGCTATCTCTGAGGGAAAGGGTAGACTTGATCAAGACCTTTCTGATTCCAGTTTTTCTGTAAGTTAGATACGTGTGCCTCTTGCTGGAGTCTTTATGGACCAAGGTCTATGCCGTGTTTTTCCAGCTCTTATGGGGGAACCGGTTGAACCTCATTAAGCGAACTGTGACCTACAAATCGAGGAGGGAGGGAAGCCTGGGGATGGTAAAACCAGTGCTCTTCTTTCTAACCACCTTCCTCAAGTTACATCTGGGGAGTCTCTTCTTAGGGACCCCTCCTCGATGGGTAGAGGGGTTTTTAGAGTCTGGGTGCATCCCTTCCTCAGTGTCTGGATAGAGGGAGTTTCCGGGTCTGGCATGGATATCTCCCGGCCTACGTGACTCTTTGCTTGAAGGTGACAAGGTGTTGGGGCTTGGAGGTGGGAGAAGTCAAAGGCTTCTCTAGGAGAATTTTGTGCTCCCTCTTCTCTGAACAGCTGTCACTGAAGGACTGCCCAGGTAGTGTGTGTTTGGAGGGGCTTGCACTGGTTAATTCCTGGAGGGTCCCCCTGAAATATTTGGACATTGCCTGGCTCTCTTTTCATGGGAAACTCTACGTGAGGTGAAATTTGAAGTACAGAAATGCCGATGATCGTGGCTGCCCACTGGAGGAGTGTCTGGGGGAGGTGGAGACAATGGACAATTTTTTGCTCAAATTGTCCTTCAATGTAGAAGTTTACAAGAGGGTGTCTGGTGCCTTGGGCATTACCTGCTTTTCGGGGCTTAGTTACCCTGAGTGGGTTTATGGAGCGCTCAAGGGTAGGTGTTGGGATATTGATTTGACCACCACTTTTCTAGTTAGCTTAGTAGTCCGGTACTTCACATGGAATGTAAAGTGTCAGGTCTCAATTAGACAGAAAGTCCTCCCTTGCGATGTGGTGGTGGGTGACATTCTTCATGAGGGTGTGGAAACTCAGGGATATGGAGAGGTCCCTGATGGACAATACAAGCTGGGTCAGACTGTGGTGGGGTCTGAGACCTCCGTAAGGGGGTCAAAGTCTGGGGGCTCTTCATCTATGGCTTTTCTGTCCTGCACCCCCCGTAGATTTTTGAGTTAACATCTTTATTTTATGTGCGGTTGCATATGTCTAAAAGCTTGGATCAGTTTCTCTTTGCTTGCAGTGTATATAGTACTAGTTATGTTATGATTGTATAGTTGATTGTGTTTTGATTGTATATTTGGTTGTGGGCACTTAATATTTTATGTTGTTCTTGCTATGGACATTTTAAATTGGGACTCGTGTGTGGGGCATTCTACCCCTAAAAGTAGTATCCTATGTTTTAAATTTTTACATAAGTGCCACAACTTGTTTCAGTTTATATATATCTTGTTGCAATACTTTTTCAATAAAAAGATTAGGAGGTGTTTGTTCCAGCTCTGACTTCCTGAAGCCTGCAGGGTAGAGTTTTTTTTGCCTAACCCAGCCTTGATGGAGCCTCCTGTGGCAACATTCCAGGAGAGTCCCCTGCCTACCGAGCCTGGTCCAGGCCTTGGTCTAGATTCATCCAGAATCCCTGATAATCAGCCTCCCAGAATGAGTGGTGCTACTGCTGATGAAAATGCAGGAAAGGCCCGGCTTCAACATCTTCGCGTGACAAAACAACAGAACGTGATCAGAATAAAGCTGAAGTTAAAGCCCCTGGCTCGGTGCAGCCTGTGGAAGAAAAGATGCCTGCAGCAAAGGTAACTCCCTGTTTTCAACTTACCACATTAGAGGGAGAGAGTGGTTCAGGGGGTGGGCTGGATCCTGGGGTGGAAGCGCCTGTTTCATCCAGTCAGGCTGGTCAGGAGGCTGAAGCTTTGGGGAATGCCCGGTCAGTACCTGACTCCAGAGAGTATCTATCCTGGGGAGACAGAGTGGAAATAGAGGGTCTGCAGGAAGAAGTGCATAGGGCAGAGATCTCAGTTGCTAGATTGCGACAGAGAATTACTAAAAAGAAGCTAAAGAAAAATAAGTTGTTTAGCCGTGACAGGGTGGAAATGAAGAGGGCTATTGATGAATTGGCGGATAACCGAAAGTATAAAGAATCTCACCTGGAGGAGTTGCATTAGAGAATGGCATATTACCAGCAACATGCCAGCAATCCGAGAGTAGTCAGTTATTAACATCTGCTGATTCTATTACTACTGATCCATCCCAAGGTATGATACAGCTGACTGTGGGTCCTGCATGTGAAGCTGTAAAATGTTTGGATCCTGTCTCTCTAAATATAACCTAACAATCTGCCTCAGTCCCTATGCCTGCTAATATCCCTGTTCCAGAGATGGAAAATATGGAAGGAGAAAATGCCCTTTATTCATCCATAAGGGCATTGGAAGAAGACGTGACATCGCAGAGTGTGGTAGTGAGTGCATTAGGGTCTGTAGTGGGCCTTATAGTGTCTAAAGTGAAAGAGTCACCTGAAGTCCAAGATGGGGGTTTATCAGTGGCGGCTGGGAGCAGTGCAGGGTAGGTAGTTGGCCCTGTTGTACCTCAATCAGGGTTCACTCCTCTCCCTGGCGGTCCGGTGGTAAAATTCGAAACCCAAGATGGCGGCTTTGGTTCGAGCGCTGCGACCGGAGGTATGGCGCAGTCTGTAATGGACTCTGTCACATGTGTCAGCAGCTAACTGTGTTGTGCAGCAGGATGAGGCTCAGATTGATCTTGCAATGAGTGAGTCTCTTGGAGAACTAATGTCTGCAGCAGCCAGTGTTACCACAGGTGTAAATAAACTGAGTTCAGAGACTGAGGCACAAGTGCTTTGGACACTGAGATAAGTGGTGAGAGACTTGCATTTGCTAGTTCACCTAGTGCTGGTACTGTGTCTGTGCAATTAGTCTTTGCGCCTGTTAGTATTGAAAAATTACCCAATGGGGCTCAGTGTGTAAAATATATTGCAATTAGTGTGGCTGAATCTGTTTTGGCTCCTGCTATGTCTGTGGGTGCTGCTATGCCTAGGGGTGGGGGTGAGGAGATCCCTGATCCTCCAGTTACTTCTTTAGAGCCTCAACCTTGGACTTCAGGTGCTGTGGGTAGGCCAGCCCTTGTGTCATATGCTGGGGTATTAACAGGGAAGCGGGTTGTGACTCCACAGCCTGCTTTAGTAGGAGTGCCACCAAAATGGAGAAATGTTGTTCAATTAAAATGGATAAGTAAACCCTCCCTCTAGGCCTGATTTTCTTAATCAGTTTTTTACACTGGGCTTTGTAGCTAGTGATCTGTTTGCTTGCATACACCCTGTAGGATCCCCTGAATATGACATTAGTTTTTCCACCTATGGGGGTCTTCAGGCATATTGAAATATATGTGGTTCTGTTAAAGGACAGAGTCCCTGGCTAAGATATAGGGCTTACGCAGTTACTAGACAAGAGCAGGTTAGGATTACAATATTAGTCCGTAACGAGTCTTTGTGTCACATGGCGCTCATTCGGCTTCTATAACCGAAGACTAAGACACCCACCTGTCCCTCATTAAGCACACCTCAACGCCTGACGTTTGTTCTGCACATACGCAGACGTAGTACCTGTCTCTCCATGGCAGTTCTCTATTGGTTCCTAGTCCTGGCTCCAAATTTGAAAAGGCACTTCCTCCCTTTCCTTTGGTCCTGGTACTTGAGTTACCTGCCTGATTAGGACTTTGTCTGTTTCCTGAGTATCTACTTGGATTGTCAGTGCCTTTGCTATGTGTTGCTGTTCATACTGCTCAAGCTGCACCTGTCTCCGCTGTGTTGCTGTTCCACGGGCTATAACGCTCAAGCTGCACCTGTCTCTGCTGTGTTGCTGTTCCACGGGCTATACCGCTCAAGCTGCACCTGTCTCCGCTGTGTTGCTGTTCCACGGGCTATTCCACTCAAGCTGCACCTGTCTCCCTTGTGTCGCTGCTCCATGGGCTACATTGCTCAAGCTACACCTGTCTCCGCTGTATCGCTGCTCCACAAGGCTATACCGCTCAAGTTACACCAGACTCTGCTGCGTAGCTGCTCCACGGGCTATCCTGCTCAAGCTGCTCCAGTCTCCACATTTGTGCCATCTGGATCATCTACTCTGCATTCCTCCCTATGGTCCGGCTATACTGCAGGTTGTATTTTATCAATCTGCTTAACTTCATCTACCTTTATTGACTGGACTGTTCCTCCTGCATTTGCCGTTATTGTGTTGCTGTATTACAAGTCATCCCACTCTGGCTGCACTTATTGTTATTATCTTGCTGGCTGGACTGTTTATTGCACCTCTCTTATTGTGCTGCCATACTGTGGTCCCAATACTCAAACTGCACTTGTCGCTATTATCTTGCTGTTGGACTGTTCATGCCACTACTGTTCTTATTATGCCAATATACTGCTAAGCTGTATCTACTCCTGTTACTTTGCTAGTGGAACTGTACATGTTGCTGATATTCTCCTTGTGTCAATATACTAGAGACTGTTCTGCTCAAACTCCTTGTCATCATTAAATCGCTACTTGAATTGTTCATCCTGCATCTGTCTTCACTCCGCTACTTGGAAGTAGAGCTTTCATCTCAATCATCTTCAGGTGTGTCTACATACTTTCACTTCTACTCCCCTGGGATCTCGCATAACACTCCAGGCAGGGACCGCGACCTGCGGACGGACGCCGCTAAGTCCAAATCACCTTGCGGTGATCACTGGTGAATACCATCCGTCCTTAGACTCCACACCCTGCTAGGAGTAGCGCCAAGTTGGGCAGGTCCAAGAGTCAAGTTTACCAAACCGTGACACTTTGTCAGTGGCAGATCTGTCCTTTTGGGTTAAATGTTACGCAGACCTACTTTCACCCTTAAGTAAGGTGCCGGATCCAGAACACCATATCTGGGGTGGGGACTGGTCCATGACTGTACAGCTGCGGCAGAGTGAGGGGCGTACTCTGGATCTTCCATCTGCAGCCTACATAGGTCAGGTCGGGATAAGATCCAGTGTTTCTACCCTGGGCAGCCTCGTTTCTGCCACCGGTGTGGGTCTTTTCGGCACCGTAGCAATAATTGTATGAAATTGAAGTGTTCTCTTTGTCAGGGGCTAGGGCACACTGCAAGGGATTGTTCTGCAATTAAGTGCAAACTTTGTGGTGAGGATGGCCTCCCATATAGTAGATGCCCACTGGCGTAGCATAATAAAGTTTCTTCAGTTGTGGTTCCCACTGTGACCCCCTCAGTATTGAGCCCTTTGGTTGAAGAGGGAATAGTCTTGCAACAAAGCATGGAGGGTACTTTGGAGCATGTGAGGGAGGAGGCTGTGCGAAGCAGATCTCAGAATAAGGCACATGCTGCTCCTGATCACGTCTCAGAATCCGAAATGGAGATGGAGAAAGAGGAATGGACCCTAGTAGGCAAAAATAAAAGGAGAAAGCAGGTGTCCAGCAAATCAGGGGATTTTGTGGTTGTAAATTGGTTTCTGGATATTTCCAGTGAAGAGGAGGAAGAGGGAGAGGTGGTGAGGGACATAGAAGGTGATTTGAAACTTAGGTCTAAGCGTCAGAGGAAGAAGGTGAGAAGTTACTTAGGAACCCCCCTCAGTTACAGGTGGAGGAACTCCTTGTTGGTGTAGGGGTTGGGTTAGTGTTAGGAGGAGACAAGAGGAAGGGTAGGGGGAAGAGGCAGCCATATTACTCAGTGGTCCCTTTGATGTCTAGGATGAATCCTGTTCTTGGAGTTTCTCCAGTTCCCTTGACCGTTAACACTATAATGCCAGGGGAAGTACCCACCCATGTAGAGACTCCAGAGGTTAGTACTCATTCAGGCATTTCCTTAGGTAAAAATTCTATTCCTAAGCCCCTTAAGGGCTCTGCTGAAGAGGTAGTCATAACTAAATCCATCCCCCCTAATAAGGAATAGTGTGATGGTGGGCCAGGTATGGTTGACATTTCCAAAAAGAGTGCTGGAGGGAGGACTCAGGTTTCAAAGCCTTCTTCAAAGGAGTCAAGGAAAGAGCTGGTCTCCTTTGTGGGACACAGACAAAATAAGTAAAGTGGAACTAAATGGGTCTACTTATATAACCTAGAATAATGGCTCCCCAAACTATTAGATTTGCCACCATTAATGTGACATCTATAATGTCCGAACAAGCTCGCTACATGGCCTATATGTCACTTGACAGAGGGAAGATGTAGCAATTTCTGAAGGAAGCTCCTGGTGTGAATAACCTGCATGCTGCACTTGACACCCTGGATGGTGATATAATGTAGATCAGGTCAAGGCTGCCATAGAGAGTCTGTCTATGAAGAAGTCCCCAGGACCGGATGGCCTGACATCTGAGTTTTATAAGACCTTTGTCGACATCCTGGCCCCTCACCTTATGGAAGTGTTTAATGAGTGCCTTAGGACATCTGACCTTATAGTATTGTCAAAGGAATCAGACCAATCAAAGATTGATAACTGGCATCCCATCGCCCTTCTTAATGTGGATCCCAAGATTCTGGCAAAAGTGCTGTTTAACAGGTTGATTCAGATTACAGACCTGGTACTTTCTCCTTCTCAGCCTTGCACCATGAAGGGTCGTAGCACCTTTAGTTCTGTCCATGGTGTCCGGGAGGCCGTTGAGTGGTGTCGTGCTGAGAAGTGGGGAAAGTATTTGCTGACACTGGACCAGTCAAAGGCTTTTGATTGGGTCAATCATTAGTACCTCTGGTGTCTACTTGACAGGTCGAATGCAGTGTTCTTCCAGATGCTTTGGGGGAACAGGCTGAACCTTGTTAAGCGTAGAGTGACCTACAGATTGAGGGTCAAGGGGGCCTGGGTATGGTAAATTCTTTGGTCTTCTTTATGCTCACCTTTCTTAAATTAAATCTGCACAGTCTCATCTTGGATATTTCCCCTTTTTGGGTAGAGGGCTTTCATGCCTGGGTGCATCCCTTCCTCAATTCCTGTTTAGAGGGAGGAGCGGTAAAGAGCTTTCGAGTTCCACATGGTTAGCTCCTGGCCTACGTGAAACTGGGTTTGAAGGTTACAAGGAAATGGCAACTGGAGGTGAGAGATGTCAACAGCTCCTTTAGAAGGGAGTTGGAGAGGAGAGTCTTGCGGTCTCACTTCTGGGAGCCTCTGTCACTGAGGACTGCCCGGGCAGTGTCTGCTCAGATGGTATAGCTCTGATCACTGATCGGAGGATACCACTGAAGCTCAGGGACATTGCCTTGCTCTCCTTCCAAGGGAGACTCTATGTTAGAGGAAACCTCAAGGTAAAGAATGTTGATGATCGTGGCTGCCCATGGGAGGAGTGTCCAGGGGAGGAGGACACAATGGATCATTTCTTGTTGAGGTGTCCTTTTGACATAGAGGTTTATGATAGGGTCTCATATGTCTTGGGCACCCTTAGTCTTTCGGGGCTTAGTTACCCTGAGTGAGTTTATGGAGCGCTCAAGAGATTTTGGGCTTTTGATTTGGTCATTCTGTTTTTAGTTACATTAGTGGTTAGGTATTACACTTGAAATGCACAGTGTTTAGTGACAATCCACAAGAAAGTCCTCCCTTGCAAAGAGGTGGTGGGAGATATTCTTCACGAGGTTTGGAAGATAAGGGATATGGAGAGACAACGGATGGATGCTGCGAGCTAGGCCAGGCTTTGGCGTGGCTTGAAACTCCCTTAGTGGGTGGCAGAAATCTGGGGCCTCTCCATCTGTTGGCTTTCTATTTCTTCACCTCCCAGTAGATTTTGATTGGTCCCTTTTTTTTAGTAAGTGCTTGCATATGTCTAGTCATCCTATTTAGTTCCACTATGCTTGTTTTTAGTTTTGCACAGTTAAAGTTTGCTTTAACATTAAAGTTGTGATTTATTATGGTGCATATAACCAGTTAGCCATGAAGGCCTATGGACTTTTCTATTTTTATGGACTTTATTTATTATGAGCATGGACTTTTTTATTGGGATATGGAAGGGGTTTCGTTATTGTAAGATTGTTGTGTTATGTATTTTGTTGCAAGTTTTTCTAAATAAAAAAAACAGCAGCTGATTGCTACTCCTGCTCATTTGTGTACTGCTGTGAATCCATTTGGATAACACCCTATACTTATTAGTGCAAATTCAGAAAAAAAGCCTGCAAGGACTTGTAGATTAGTATTTCAATAATGACCAAATTACCAATGCAGCTCTTCTATTTGGGTGTATATTACTCCCTATACTTATTAGTGCAAATTCAGAAAAAAAGCCTGCAAGGACTTGTAGATTAGTATTTCAATAATGACCAAATTACCAATGCAGCTCTTCCATTTGGGTGTATATTACTCCCTACACTTATTAGTGCAAATTCAGAAAAATAGACTGCAAGGACTGGTATATTAGTATTTCAGCAATGACAAATTCAACAATGGAGTTCTTGTCTTTGCGTGTATATAACACCCTACACTTATTGCTGCAAATTCGAAATATAAGCCTGCAAGGACTTGTATATTTCTATTTCAGCAATGGGAAATTCAGCAATGGATCTCTGTGCTTTGTCACTCTATCCTACCCCTTCTGTATCCCTCTCTCAAATGGCGCTAGATCGCGGTGGAGGGCGGTATTTGATTCCAAAACTTGCGAGATCTGAGATCCGAGATCCGAGGACGTCACAATGACGTTTTGCCTTTTTTAAGAATCCGAATAGGCGCGAAAGACGGTACTCGGATCCCCACAGTTCGTGTGGGTTCGGTTGTCAAGAAACCGAGCCTGCCTATCTCTAATAAAAACAGCACTGTTTTGTATTAAAAGTTGTTCTTCTTGTTTCATCTGAACTGATCACTGGTACCTTCAACCAGTGTGAGCAAATAAACATCACTTGCTTCAAAGACCTGCTTGGAAACTTCTCTATGCTGATTTCTGTGACCTACAGTTTAGACCCAACTATAATCCGTTCACGGCTGTTCTGAGATTTGGACCCAGAATCCAATACCACTGCTCTGCCCACTACCCAGCAGCTCTAGCCAGTGTGATAGGCCAGGGGACATCCATCCACAGCAACTCTGATCCATAGGAAGAGGTCAGGGGTACCAGCCCAGGTGCACCAGTAACAGGGTACACCAGCAGCGTTAGTTACCCAGAAGAAACCCGGTAAGGAGTTCAGTCGTGGCAGCATTTATAAGCCCCTCCTACTCTGGTTAGAGGGCGCATTTGGGATACTGAAAGGGAACGGTGGCAAGGTAAGTCCAGCCGGTTCCCAGCTACAACAGACAGGATGGCATAGGCAGTCCATCTTGTCACAAACATCGTTTGATATATTATTTATATAGATAGTAAAGATGTTTGCTGACCCCCATGTTTTGGTTTTGGATGTGGTTTTGGTTTTAAAACATCTTCGTGTTTTGGTTTTGTTACAGGTTTTGCCCCAAAATCATTAAAAGTTTGGGTTTTGAATCTGGATTTAATTAAAAATAGAATAAAATTATGTGATTTTTAGCTGTTTTTGCTCCGATCAGGCCCGGCGCTCCCATTAGGCAAGGTTAGGCACTTGCCTAGGGCGCCGGGCTCTGGAGGGCGCCCTCCAGAATGAAAATTACTTTAAAACTGTGCGGCGACCGCTGACCATACCTGTCACGGCCGCCGCACAGCATTCAGATGCACGGGGGAGGGGGGAAGAGGCTATTGCTCACCACCGCCGCCTCTCTGCTCCGTCTCCTCCCCTCCACTCACTCAGTGAGTGGAGGGGAGGAGACGGAGCAGAGAGGCGGCGGTGGTGAGGTAAGGAAAGACGGGGTGAGGAGGGAGGAGGGCGCCGATTTTTTTCAAAATGCCTAGGGCGCCATGGACCCTAGCACCGGCCCTGGCTCCGATATTACTATTTGTAGCATTGGATAGGGTCAGTACAGCAACAAACACATCGGAGAGGATCAACAGCCAATATATTGGAGAGGATCAGCACTGCAGCAAAAACATTGGAAAGGGCCAGCAGCAATACATTGGAGAGGGGACAGCCATGGCAGTATCAGTGCTCATTAGATGGACAGCATCAGCATCAGTAGACATTATTTAACAGATGAGACAACACCCATGTGTTTTCAACAGCTACAAGATTGAAATAATATGATTGGTGGGCAGCTTAGTGGACTGTCAAGCGCCAGACTCTTGGGTTCCCCACCTGGGGTCCAAAACGCCTACCTGCCCCTCAGTGAGTCCTCCAATCACCTCTCCAGTGGCCATCTTCCTGGGTGGTCTGCGCATACGCATACCTATCCAAACTTTATTCCCTCTGCTCTCTCCCTATTCGCCTTTCATTATTGAATGGACTACATCTAAGACCTCCTCTCTCTCTCTCTCTCTCTCTCTCTCTCTGGTGCTGGTTCTTTGAGTCAGTACCTGTTGCTGTTAGGAAGTGGTTCCCTGTATCCTGTATCTCCTGTGTATCTGTCCGCAGATTATTGCACCCGGTGTGTCATCTCCATTGCCTAGTGGTATCGCTCTGCATCATGCATCTATTACCTCCTGTGTATTGGTCTGCAGACTATTGTACCCAGTGTATGCTCTCAATCATTCCTGTGCTACAATTCAACAGAGTTATCGCTGTACCCATTCCTGCTGTTGCAACATCACTAAGCATCTCTTTGCTACTCCATTCTCTCAGGTCTCGTTGGGTACTCCCCCAGAGGGCCATGACCTGCAGTGCAGAGGCTGCAAAGTCAAAATACCCTTGCGGGGATCCCAGGTGAAAACCATCTACATTGTTAGACTCTACGTCTCTGGGAGGAGTAGCATCAATCCTAATAGACTGACAGGATCCAACTTATTCCTTGCAAACGTGACATTGACAATATAATGACATCAACAGTATTATTAGGACAACAATTGAAATGTAGATAGTATTTATTAGATTGACAATTCAAGTGTAGACAGTATTATGCCTGTCCCTAACCCTGTCCCTAGACCTATCTCTAGACCTGTCCCTATGCCTGTCCTTAATCATATCCTTAGCCCTATCGCTAACCCTATAGTAATAATGCCGACATTTGAATTGTCTACCTAATCATACTGTCCACTATGTGAATTAGCAACCTAACAATACTAGCAATGGGATGCAATTCAATTTGCGCATGCACACGCAGAGAGTGACCTCAAAGAAAAAGAAAGCATTGTTATGTTTATGTGTTTATTGGTTGCAATAAAGATTCACCGATGCGATCTCTGTGGTTTCAAGGATTTATTTGCACTATTATTACAAGACAAACTTTGGTATGTATAGGCATGTTGTTAGCACTAGCAAAAGCTTCTATGAGAACGCTCTCTTTTCCAAAACCAGAGGTGAACAATTTATACACAGTACAGTTTTAAAAACCAGTGCCATCACAAAGATTAACAGTTACAGTATTAAGGTCTTCATTTATAGGTCAAAGGGTATTGACCTCCTATGAACTCGACATGGCATTGGTGGATTCCTCTGATCATTGTTCCTTGAGATTGCCAGGTGTCCTTCAGATTACAGCCTCTAGACTTGTACAAAGTGGTTCCTTTATGATTCCTATGAACTGGTTATTTGTTGTATGAAAAAGTGATACTATTTCTAACTAGCATTCACAAGGTGAATAAATAACACTGGAAATGTTCTTGTGTGATCGCAAACAGGTTGAGACCAAACTTGATGTAATTAATATGTTGGAAACCACATTATATTTTATATTAACTAAAATAATTAGATGAAACTTATTTGCACGTTATTTGCTAAAATTATTATCAAATTGCATACTAATCACATCTCACGCAATATTAGTGTGCAGAAAATATTGATTACCACTTTCATCCAATTATCTGTGAGAAATCGCGGACCATGTCTTGAACAGCAGGTACAGGGGAGTTAGGCGCATCAGAGAATGTGTGCAAAGCGGGATGTTTACTGAAGATGGTAAAGAAAGAGGAGACACCTATAAACTCATGTTGATGGTTATTATGTGTGTATTCCACCCACGGAAGGTGATCGCTCCAGGAGGTTTGATGTTCAGAACAGTAACAGCGGAGGAAGGTCTGCGGTTGACCGGTTGACCCACTCAGTTTGGCTGTTGGTCTGGGGATGGTATCCCGAGGAGAATTTCAAACTAAACCCAAGGTAATTACAGAAAGCCCTCCAGAATCTGGAAGTAAATTGTACCCCACGGTCTGAGATAATTTTAAGGATACATCCGTTAATATAACAAAATGTTTTCGATAAATTCGAAGAGCCAGTTCAACGGCAGAAGGTAAGCTTCTAAGAGGAGAAAAATAGAAATACAGCCACGACTGTTGGGAAGATCAGTGATGAAGTCCATGCTGATGCTCATCCAAGGGGAGTCTGGAGCAGAGGAAGGAGGTGGCTGGCTGGGAATCGCCTAAGAGTCTTGTGTCAGACACAGACCCCTCAGGCCTGAACATATTTGTGGGCATCAAAATTTAAAGAGAGCCACCAATAATGAGGAGATAAGAGGGCAATGATCTTCATAGTGCCGGCATACCAAGCAAATTTGGAGTAATCAGCCCATCATAAAGGTTGCAAAGGTGGATGTCCACAAAAGATCAATCAACAGGAGGCATTCTGGATTTGTTCAAAGCCAGAATTTTGAGCAGACTGATTATAGGTTTAGGCTCAGGGGAACAACAAGTATCTGATAAGTTAAAAGACTTGGAAAGGGCATCAGCTTGCCGGAGCGAAAGGTCACAGTTGATTAGAATCTTGACAAAGAAAGTGACCAATGGACTTGCTGAGGGTTTAGGCATTGAGCAGACTGTAGGTAAATGAAATTTGTGTGATCCGTGAACACTGTAATGGGATGAAGGGCCCCCTCCAAAAGTTACTGCCACTCCTCCAGGGCCACCTTGATGGCTAGGAGCTCTTCCTTATTCCCAATGCTGTAGTGAATTTCGTTAAAAAATTTACCGAAATGAAACCGCAAGGAGTGAGCATGCCAGAGAAACATTTTTGTGAAAGAACAGCACCCACACTGACAGAGGAGGCGTCAACTTCCAAAAAGAACGGTTTGTGCTGATCAGGTCTTAGTTTTTGGATAGGGACAGCCAAAAAGTTCTCTTTTAAAGCCTTGAAGGCCAGAACCGTTTCCTGGGGCCAGACCTTGATTTTCCCACCTTTGCAGGTGAGAGGTGAAATAGGGGCAATGAGGTTGATGGGGCAATCCCAGAGTCAGTGAGGTGGTTTCAGAGGCGACCTTGCTGAATACATAAAAAAGGTTGGAGAGGTCTCAGAAAGAGCTGACTGAGGGGATGAGGCTAGACAAGGAATCATAGCCCTGGCGTGTGGCACAGACCTCAAACAGTGTTGCTTGAAGGCAGGTTCCCAAGATGTGACTTGTGTTTGAAGCTGTTTAAACTGCGTTGAATGGGCCATGAGCTAGGGTTGACCCAAAATAATAGGGTTGATGAACTGCGGAAGAATTAGGAAACTTATCCACTAAGAGTGGAGAACTCTTACCAGCAACCAAACCGGGCTGGTTAAGTAGGTAACCGTTGGTGATTGCCATCAACCGCAGTCAATTCCCGGCAGACTCAGAGTCCACAAAGGCTGTCAACTGAAGAGGGCCATCTGTAGAAAGGAGAGTCACAGTGTGGCTGGATCACTTATAAATAACTCATTGTATATATTTATTTAAAGGAAACAGCTAAGTGTGCTTATTTATATTATTGCAACTGTACTTATTTTATTATATTGTGTGGTACATTGTATAGGAAATGCATTCATTTCGGAGATATTGATTTGTAACTTCTGAGACAGGATGTCATGATTGGACTTGTATTACTTTTCTAAAGAAAGTCCCTCATGTTATTTAGACCTTTTCATCTCAGTGGCCAACACATCTGTTCAGCCTGTATACACAGCAGGGGGGCTGCCTCTTTGTCTGTGTGGCTTGTATCGTGCATCTCAGATCCTGTCTGAATAATGCACACAGAAGTTTTTGGAATATAGTAGGTTAGTGTAAATTTTGTTAACTTTGCATTGCATTTAAATCCATGTTTTGGGAAACATATTGCATCCTAAAAATAACTCAGAATTCTTGAGGCCAGCAAAGAGTTCAGGACTTACCCCCTGCTTAGCTGTGTCCAAAAATGTATAAAAAAGCACTTGTTTGTACTGAAATGTATCTTTATTGTATCATCTGATGTTCTGATCACAGCTACCTTCAACCAGTGTGAACTGTCCTTATCAGGAAACTTGTTATGATCTGCCTTGTATCTCTGTGTGCATATTACCCTATGTTACTGCCTATTCTTTGTATGTAGCAGCAGTACCTCAAATCCACTAGAGGTGCAGCTGTCCCACAGCTTGAAATACCTGCCTCCATCTGTGCTCTGAGTGGTTCATCGTGTATAGCTGGCTGCTGCTTGTGTCTCCCTGTTCTAGTTTGGTTCTGCTGCTGTTTGATCTCCCATTGTGACCTTGGCCTGTTTACCGTTGATGCTTATTTGCTCGTGACCCCGAACTCTGCCTGGATACTGGATACTGCTTGCATTCTTGTTGCCCTGACCTTGGCTTGATTACCGGACTATGCTTGTTTGCTGGTGACCCCGAACCCTGCCTGGTCTCTGGACCAAGCTACTCAGTTTGCTTCCTTGGACAGATTCTTGCATCCTGGCATTGGGTAACTCCTCATTCTTATCCCTGCATTTAAACTGAATTTGCATTCACTGGAACCTGTTATTTCTGTGGACATTTCCTGCCATTCATCAGAACTGTTCACAACTGTGTTTTGGAGTATACCTGTTAATCCTGCTTTCCGAAATCTGCATATTCCAAGAACAGAATCCTTGTTCTATATTTTGCCTGAATAAAGACATTTGGGGGTAAATGTATTATACTGCTGCTTTAAATTTTAGCTGTCAACTCGCCGATTTCCGGCGAGTTGACAGCTAAAATTTAAAGCGGCACTGCCTTGTAGAGGCAAGTTGCCCTTTACAAGGCAGCGCCGTTTTAAATTTCAGCTGCCAAGTCGCCGATTTCCGGCGAGTTGAAA
Organism: Mixophyes fleayi; assembly: GCF_038048845.1. Lineage (NCBI taxonomy): Eukaryota > Metazoa > Chordata > Amphibia > Anura > Limnodynastidae > Mixophyes > Mixophyes fleayi. Next base: position 83,450,769 of record NC_134408.1, on the reverse strand, counting down.
AAATTGCAGTATAATACATTTACCCCTTGGTTTTCATACTTCTGTTGCCGCTTCCTGAATTGGCTAGGAATCATAACATGATGAACTGCCCTACAATCTAGGCCTGCTGATTGCATGTCCTCTGCTTAGTCCTGGGATTCCTAGCGTTTTGTATTGAACTCTGTGTTTGGCTGTTGAGACCATGTCAGTTAATCCACAACTACAAATGCTGCAGATGGACATTATTCAGCTACGTTACCAAATCCTACAGGTATCTTCCTTACTCCAAGAACTGCTTAAAACCCTTGCTTCTTCTGTATTGAGCAGTTTCAACCCCAATACTGATTCTAAAGCAACATATTCCTTTACAGAAAGCATGCAGACCGCTGAAAATCCGCCCGGAGCTTTTTCTGACATTAATGGTGATGCATCTATGGTGGTGCCGGTGGTCTCTACCATCAGGGATTCTAAATGGGCAAGCTACCTGCCTCCCCATCTGACCGAGGAGAAGCGATGGCACAGAAGGATTGGCAAACTATGCCTCTACTGTGCCAGTGGCGAACAAGATCAGCCTTGAGAAAGATTCTTTGAATTGAAGTGTGTCGACTAGGGAAGATAACTCATAGAAGTCTCTTACCTTGTTATTAGTACCTCGAATTGCAGGCGATTCTAGGGATACTTTTATATGCATGATTTACATCTTATGCGGGTAAGGGTACATCTAGAGAAGAATAACTACATGTCAATTTTATTTGTGTGTTTCCAACGTATAAGTGTCTGAATAAAATCTTTTTTATCAAGAAGATAATGCACTATTGGCACTTTCTATATTTCCCTTATTATCTCCACTTTATATTATCGATACTTGGTATGAGCGATTAAGCAAAGATATACCAGCGGAGATCGAGGATCCAGTCCGTTATATTCTAATTGGAGGCACATGTCACCTGCGGTTCTGATATAGGAGAAGAGAAGCTGCTGCAAATCAGCAGTTCGGGCTTCGGTGGTTTTCCTGGAAGCTGAGTCCTTTTGCTGTGGAGATGTCATGGTGTTTAATCATGGAGATCTTGTAGGTGTATTTCCCTGAGGGGCTGTTTTTTTGAAGAGAGAATAAGTATATACTCGTGTGGCTTATATTCACTTAGAGGAAAGAACTGTTTTGTCGTTATACAATACATAGTGAACATAATTATCTGACTGTGGGTTTATATATTTTTTGCATGCATATGATTCTATTACCCGTGGACTGCCATTAGATCATTATACTTTGCTGCATTGTTACATTTATATATTTGTGACTATCTCTATCTATATAGTGAGATTTACATTGATTTGTTCAATGGTATGTGTTTGGAACTCCAGAACCGTTGTTGTGTTGCAAATTTTTATTTTTGTTAAATTATCATTAACTCCATTTTGGATAGGAGTAGCAAAAGATAGGCAGCTTTGAGTTTCCAGTCTGCACTATTATATTCTATCTACTTATTTCTTTTACATTATTTACAAGATTGTCCACTCCGCAGACCACAACATACTATGGAACAGCCTTCAGTGTGCTCCTCTCCAGATCCTGGATTTGTCTGCACTTCACCTCCTGTTGCTATATTACGTCCTGATCTATTTCCTTGGATGGAGCCTAATCTGCCAGTTGCGGCTTTTAATCCCGCGGTGCCAGTTCCGGCTGCTTGTCCTGCAGTGCCATTTCCAGTTGCCGCCTGTCCTGTGGTGCCATCCTCTACCTCCAGCTCCGAAGTGTCATTCTCTGCCTCCAGCTCCGACGTGCCATCATCTTCCTCCAGCTCCGAGGTGCCATCCTCTACCTGCAGCTCAGTGTCTCCTGCCACTGTGTCCGGTCCTGAGTCTCCTCCCACTGGGTCCGGTCCTGAGTCTCTTGCCACTGTGTCCGGTCCTGAGTCTTCTGCCACAGCCTCTGCACCCGAGTCTCCTGCTGCAGCCTCTGCACCCGAGTCTACTGCTGCAGCCTCTGCACCCGAGTCTCCTGCCGCAGCCTCTGCACCCGAGTCTCCTGCAGCAGCCTCTGCACACGGGTCTTCTGTTGCTGTCTTCAGTTCCGAGTCACCAGCGCTGCCCTTAAAGCCTGCTCCAGAGGGGGTGCTGTCTTTAAAGCCTGCTCCAGAGGGGGTGCTGCCCTTAAAGCCTGCTCCATAGGGGGCGCTGCCTTTACAGCCTGCTCCAGAAGGGGCGCAGCCCTTACAGCCTGTTCCAGAAGAGGCACAGCCCTTACAGCCTGTTCCAGAAGGGGCACTGCCCTTACAGCCTGTTCCAGAAGGGGCGCTTCCCTTACAGCCTGTTCCAGAGAGGGCCCTGTCCCTCCAGTCTATTCCAGAGAGGGCCCTGTCCCTCCAGTCTATTCCAGAGAGGGCCCTGTCCCTCCAGTCTGTTCCAGAAAGGGCCCTGTCCCTCCAGTCTGCTCCAGAGAGGGCCATGTCCCTCCAGTCTGCTCCAGAGACATTGCCGTTCCATGTGGTTCAGCCCGAGTTGCCACTCTATGCGGTTCAGCCCGAGTTACCACTTGGTGCTCTCTGCCCTGAGGCTTCTCACAGTGCTGTCTGCTCTGAGGCTTCTCACAGTGATGTCTGCTCTGAGGCTTCTCACAGTGCTGTCTGCTCTGAGGCTTCTCACAGTGCTGTCTGCTCTGAGGCTTCTCACAGTGCTGTCTGCTCTAAAGCTTCTCACAGTGCTGTCTGCTCTGAGGCTTCTCACAGTGCTGTCTGCTCTGAGGCTTCTCACAGTGCTGTCTGCTCTGAGGCTTCTCACAGTGATGTCTGCTCTGAGGCTTCTCACAGTGCTGTCTGCTCTGAGGCTTCTCACAGTGCTGTCTGCTCTGAGGCTTCTAACAGTGCTGTCCAGTCCGAGTGGTATGCTCAGTCTGGGCTGTCCGTCAGGAGTGCCCAGCTTCCCATCCCAGTTGGGGACTCCTGCTGTGCCGTCCCAGTCAGGGACTCTCCAGAGTCTGCTGCCGAAGTTGAGGACTCCCCAGAGATTGCTAGTGAGCCAGAATGCCCAGATGCCTCTTCCAAGTCATCAGATCCTCCTCCAGTCTTCTCTGGCGGAGACATCAAACAGTTTATTTCGGTACTTCAACTTTCCATGAACCAGTTTCAAGAATCTCCAGAGTACTTTGCCAACCAATTTAACCAAGTGGATTCTATAATCATGAGTTTTAGAGGGGAGCCACAGACTTGGGCCTTTTCCTTTCTAAATTCCGATAACCCCATTATCCATAATACCATGGACTTTGTTAATGCAGTTTGTAAGAAGTACTCTCCATCAACAGTCGAGTCTCCTTGTTATAGTTCTTCTGTTTCCATACTGTCCTGTGATTCAGCTCCGATGCTTATTCACAAATTATCGATGTACGTTGCTTCCATTGGTCAACCTATATCTTTGAAAAATAAAAAGAACAATCAGGAAAAACCCCTTTCTAGACTGCGTCAATCACAACATGCAGGATTAATGGGCATAGCACCATCTTGTCAAAAAATAAAAAGTTCTGTTCCGACTCTAAAATGGGACTCAGACCCTGAGACTGAACTTGATACTTCTAGAGACTTGGTGGATGAACTTGACAATTCTTCTTGCGCTTTCGAAGAATTGGGTTTTGTCTGCACTCCATTGGAGAAGTGCTCAATTATGTCCCCTAGAAAATCCTGGAAGAAGAGTAAGCAGAAGAAGAGAAAAGCCTAAAAAAGACTTTTATGAAGCATCTGGAATCTGTTCCTGTAAGGGGGGGATAATGTTATGATCTGCCTGTCTGTGTGCATATTACCCTATGTTATGACTCTGCCTATTCTTTGTATGTAGCAGCAGTACCTCAAATCCACCAGAGGTGCTGCTGTTATGTTCCATGTGGTTCAGCCCGAGTTGCCACTCTATGCGGTTCAGCCCGAGTTACCACTTGGTGCTCTCTGCCCTGAGGCTTCTCACAGTGATGTCTGCTCCTGAGGCTTCTCACAGTGATGTCTGCTCTGAGGCTTCTCACAGTGCTGTCTGCTCTGAGGCTTCTCACAGTGCTGTCTGCTCTGAGGCTCCTCACAGTGCTGTCTGCTCTGAGGCTTCTCACAGTGCTGTCTGCTCTGAGGCTTCTCACAGTGCTATCTGTTCTGAGGCTTTTCACAGTGCTGTCTGCTCTGAGGCTTCTCACAGTGCTGTCTGCTCTGAGGCTTCTAACAGTGCTGTCCAGTCTGAGTGGTATGCTCAGTCTGGGCTGTCCGTCAGGAGTGCCCAGCTTCCCATCCCAGTCGGGGACTCCTGCTGTGCCGTCCCAGTCGGGGACTCTCCAGAGACTGCTGCCGAAGTTGAGGACTCCCCAGAGATTGCTAGTGAGCCAGAATGCCCAGATGCCTCTTCCAAGTCATCAGATCCTCCTCCAGTCTTCTTTGGCGGAGACATCAAACAGTTTATTTCGGTACTTCAACTTTCCATGAACCAGTTTCAAGAATCTCCAGAGTACTTTGCCAACCAATTTAACCAAGTGGGTTCTATAATCATGAGTTTTAGAGGGGAGCCACAGACTTGGGCCTTTTCCTTTCTAAATTCCGATAACCCCATTATCCATAATACCATGGACTTTGTTAATGCAGTTTGTAAGAAGTACTCTCCATCAACAGTCGAGTCTCCTTGTTATAGTTCTTCTGTTTCCATACTGTCCTGTGATTCAGCTCCGATGCTTATTCACAAATTATCGATGTACGTTGCTTCCATTGGTCAACCTATATCTTCGAAAAATAAAAAGAACAATCAGGAAAAACCCCTTTCTAGACTGCGTCAATCACAACATGCAGGATTAATGGGCATAGCACCATCTTGTCAAAAAATAAAAAGTTCTGTTCCGACTCTAAAATGGGACTCAGACCCTGAGACTGAACTTGATACTTCTAGAGACTTGGTGGATGAACTTGACAATTCTTCTTGCGCTTTCGAAGAATTGGGCTTTGTCTGCACTCCATTGGAGAAGTGCTCAATTATGTCCCCTAGAAAATCCTGGAAGAAGAGTAAGCAGAAGAAGAGAAAAGCCTAAAAAAGACTTTTATGAAGCATCTGGAATCTGTTCCTGTAAGGGGGGGGATAATGTTATGATCTGCCTGTCTGTGTGCATATTACCCTATGTTATGACTCTGCCTATTATTTGTATGTAGCAGCAGTACCTCAAATCCACCAGAGGTGCTGCTGTTATGTTCCTGAACTATTCACCATGCATGTAGAAGTTAATCTCCTTGCCTGATGCCTGATTAGAACTGCACCTGTCCCACAGCTTGAAATACCTGCCTCCATCTGTGCTCTGAGTGGTTCATCGTGTATAGCTGGCTGCTGCTTGTGTCTTCCTGTTCCAGTTTGGTTCTGCTGCTGCTTGATCTTCCGTTGTGACCTTGGCCTATTTACCATTGATGCTTGTTTGCTCGTGACCCCGAACTCTACCTGGATACTGGATACTGCTTGCATTCTTGTTGCCCTGACCTTGGCTTGATTACCGGACTATGCTTGTTTGCTGGTGACCCCGAACCCTGCTTGGTCTCTGGACTCAGCCTCTCAGTTTGCTTCCCTGGACAGACTCTTGCATCCTGGCATTCGGTAACGCCTCAATATTATCCCTGCATTTAAACTGAATTTGCATTCACTGGAACCTGTTATTTCTGTGGACATTTCCTGCCATTCTTCACACCTTTTCACAACTGTGTTTTGGAGTATACCTGTTAATCCTGCTTTCCAAAATATGCATATTCCAAGAACAGAATCCTTGTTCTATATTTTGCCTGAAAAAAGACATTTGGTTTTCATACTTCTGTTGCCGCTTCCTGAATTTGCTAGGAATCATAACACAAATAAACATCAGTTGCTTCAAGATCCTGCTTTGACAACTTCTTCCCTGCTGTATTTCTTGTGATCTACAGACTAGACCTAAATCTAATCCATTTCCAGCTGTTCTGAGGTTTTGACCCAGCATTCCAGTACCAACGTTTTGTCCACTAAGTGCAGCTCTGGCCTGTGTGATAGTCCGGTGTATCAGCCCAGGTGTACCAGCAAGGAGGTCCACTAGCAGCAACCGTTACCCAGAAGGAAAGTGGCTCTAAATGCCTTTAAAGAGTCCAGTGGTGGCAGCATTGTAAACCAATCCTACTACGGTTAGAGGGTGCAACTGGGTTTAAAAAAGGGAATTGTGGCAAAGTAAGTCCAGCCGGTTTGCAGCAAAAACAGACAGGGTGGCATAGGCGGTCCATCTTGTCACACACAGGCATAAGGAATTCTGATTCTCTCAGGGAGTAGGGAGTGAGCACTTGTATCCTAGGACGATCCCCCCTATCATCACCTAGGATGAGGCATTTCCCAGCCTCTTAGGGCGAAAGGAGAGAAGATGCCCGGACCCCCCAAAATAGAGACAAAGATGGTTCTTGATGCGCCTGTCCCGTTCTTCTTGGATAAAGCAAGAGTGGTCTATCTGCATGGGTTCCTCAGGAGAGGGGATAGGCGACTAGAATTGTGGTACCCGGTGAGGCAAAGAACGACAAGACAGGTCTCATTCTTGAGTGCACTCCCTATGGGGGATATCCACCTTGATGCAGAAGGAAATCAGATCGTCAAGGCTGGAGGGCAGCTCACAGGAGGTCAGGTTGTCTTTGACACCATCGTATAGGCCTTGGCAGAAGGTAGCTACTAGGACCTCATTATTCCACCTGAGTTCTGAGGCTAGGGTCTGAAATTGTACTGCATTATGACCAGCAGTAAGGGATCCTTAGCCAAGGACCAGGTTTATTAAAAACCTTACAAAAAGTTTTAATTAAGACAGCGGACTTCTGAGCAAGGTGTCATCCCATTCCCAGAAGGAAGAGGCCCAGTCAAGAGCATGACTGGAGAGGAGGGAGATGATATATACCACCTTGGTCCTTTCGGAAGCAAAATTCTTAGGGACAAGTTTGAATGGCTCACTAGTTAAGAAATTTTTGGCATTTCTTGGGATCGCCATCATACTTCTCTGGGGATGGAATGCACAGTCCTCTGGAACTAGCGGTGCTGATGGTAGATGTGGAGACAGAGGAAGTTACCGTCATGGCTGGCGGTGCGGTGAGTCAATGATTCAGGTAAGAAGTCAAATGGTAATTGAAGTACACAGGGGTAAGCAAAGAATAGTCAGAACTAGCCAGAGAATATGGAGAGAATAAAGAGGTGCCAAATTGTGATCCAAATGGAGAGTCCAAAAAGAAAGCCATGTCAGGAGTCAGAACAGAAGCTGGACACAGGAGCACTAGCATTAGTAGATGGTGAACCAAAGTTCTGGCACCCTAGTGGTGTCAAAGACTCCTATTTATGTCAGAAAGTTACCTCTGATTGGGCAGCACGCATTCGAAGGTCAGTAGAGCTGGAGAGCGTCTCTAGCAATGGGACGCAAATCAATCTGCACATGCGCATAATCCGAACCGCTCATCATTAACATAAAAGACAATAAAAAGTCTATACACTCACTAGAAGCTGCATATAAGATGGCTAATTGTGATTCCCCCTTCCCCTATCTTATTGGGACACCTGCCTTATGGTGTTCTGCCATCGGAGGTACCCACCTAGCTTCGAAATTTACAAAGACAGTCTGCAGATTCTTCAGTCTTACTGCCATGGCCTGTGACACGTGGTGGATATGGATACCTTGGACTCATGTTCTTGCTTCTAACCTGTGACCAGATCTGCAGGGGGGACTTTCCTAACCACCCTTGACTGCATCTCTGCACTGCCCAGTGCCGTGGCCATCCCTGGTCCCAACTGACCTACATCTGGCTTCCTTTCGTACTGCAGCTGTATGTTAGACTCCCCATTCTCACCTCTCCGATCCTCCATGCCAGTCTCCACAGAGCCCGCTTCAGATATTGAGCTGTTTTGCAAGTCGCGCCATTGGCTTGAATGGGTCACTATTCATTGGACTACACTGAAGCAGCTGTGAGGTTCCTGCAGGGATATATCTTCCTCCTCTGTGCTGGCTTGACTAGCACTGCTGCCTCTACTGGATTTTTGCATCTAGATTGGATCAACAAATCCCTGGTTTGCAGCTGTCACAAAACTTACCTGTTCTACACTCCTGTGCTGCTGAGTTTCTCTGTATCTGTGTAGAAGTCAGCATTTTCTGGTTCGGGCGGTCACATGATCATGCTTTAGAGGTGGCATATTAAAATCTGCAGAGTATATAAAGCTCACACTGACACTGAGGCAGTGTCAGCTAAAAAAGACCTTCCTGCCTGTCTGACTCTCTGTTTGCTGCAGAACTTGAGCTTACCTGTGCTTCTCTCTTGTCTTATCTCTCTGCCTGTTAACCTCTCGTGTACCAGTACTTGCTAGTTTTGAACACTAGTGCGCAACTGTCTGTGTACCAGATAAAGACTTGTTGTTGGAGTTCCCTTCTGCATACTGATTTTGTACTTTTGTTCCCTTTCTTTCCATTGTGTTACATCTAGTGGCTGATCAGAGGGTCGCGACCTGCATGTTCCCGACCGCAAGATCCATCTGCCTTTTAGGTACTTGGTGAAGAATGGAGGACCCGTTTGACTCTGAAACTCTTTTTAACCAGCGCTTAAACAAGGCTAATACATGTATCCATCACCCTAGGGCTCTCCTCCTGACATAATCATTACAGCAACTTTCTGGGTTTACTTCTTACTGTGCACATAACAGGTCTACAATACCCATACCTGCAGCATGTCTACAGACAGGTATGTACACACTCTTTTACACCTCATATATGTATGGGGCAGTTGGGCGTCCCTTACCCTTACTGAGAGACGTGACTTTTTCTATTTGATAACGGGGGATTTTCTCAGTTCTTCTTGAACTGTTGTGCCTCCTTACACTCTCCTGAGAGACTTGCCACATGACACCTCCGAGTTTCCTTGTCTCCACACCTGCCCTTATATGGCTACATCATCACAGTCACGGTCTGCATTATGATGTTGATCTTTGGTGCCCATATGCTTTTTAAAGTAGTGTGAGAGCTCCCTCACTAATTAATATCTGGAAATATCCCCTCTCCTGTTCTCCGGGCTGGTGAATCACTGGTCCTCTGCTGACTACCTATTTGAGTACCTTTTGAGCCTCTTATCTGTTGGGATCCTGCTGGTAAGTCTATCACAAGGATGGATTGTTTGTTAACACTTGAAGGATACTGCTAAAGCAGCCTTTCGCTTCCTCTGACCATCGGGACAGCGCATACTGCCACCTGTCTGTCTTGCTGCCTTCAATGGACTGACCCCCCCATCCCAATCCTTCCCAGATTCTCCTACTTCACCCCTCACCTTATTTCAATGGCTATTTGATGATTTTAAGTTTCTTGATTTAACTGGAATCCAGCTACCTCTCTTCGGGGCCTACACTCCAACGTTGATGTGAACTTTCCTTAATATAGCATCTAAGAGTAAATGTCATAGCCCAAAAGACTTGTCCAAATATTCTACAAAGGAACAGGATAAATATTCTGTTCCTAAATCTCCTCTTATCATGAGTCCCAGGCGCTCATCTAGCTGATGATGACTGTGTTCCTGCAGGGGTTCGGAAGCGTATAACCCACCTAGTCCAGGTTGTGCAGGAATTTTGCTCTGAAACCTTTGAACTTGATTCTAAAACAGATGCTTTTGAAACTAAACAGACGACATTTGTCAAAGTCAGCAAATTGGATAAAGATATTTCAATTAAAATTGAGCAAACTTGGTTGTCTTTGTCTGAAAAGATGCGTAAGGTACGTTACGGCGTAAAAGGGCATACGCAGCTGCAACACGTGGCAGCAACAGTATTTAGCCTTTTACATACATTCACACAAACACGCATACTTGTAAAATAGTACACATTAATGGTAGTTGCAACACATAGTCATTTATGTCGAAATATAGTAGTATTTATGTTTTATATTATAAGTAATATGCACATTAGTGAAATATATGGAACAGGTTGAAGGAATCATATCATGTGTGGTATCATAATAAACCTCTTAACATTTTACACTGTTCGGTTCACTCTGCGAAGGAATCGCAGAGTGCATACACAAGTTATGAATGATAGGGAATTATGAACTACTTAAGACTTAGGAATCTTGGCGGGAAGAGTAGAGCATACCCCCTGGAGAGATGACCCCCTCCTATGGATTCTTTAGGATGAACTAGCCAATGATTGACAACCCCTTGGACCTTCCTGAAACCTGGACCAATAGAAGAAAGCTATACCATCTTCATTGTTTTACTGTATTCCTGTGTGCATATAAGCAGCAGCTTCTCATCTAGTGTTCAGACATCTTGTCCCCAGACTTCAGGATTGAATGACTGTACACTGGATCCAGAGCGCCTGCGATAAGTAACGGCTGTACTTATTATAGTTTTCGCTTGAATATCTACTGCTACTTTAAGAGAATAAATCTTTGTGCGTTGGAAACACAACACGAGATTCGACAATCGTTATTGGTTAGCGACAATACGCACTTAACAATTTGGGGGCTCGTGAGTTTTGGAGGTTTCATTGCCGGATGATACGCAAGACCAACGGATTTCGGTTCCTCAACAAAGGGTGGAGATGCGTCATATACAGGTAAGAACGCAATGTGTTCAAAACCTGAATTTTACTCTGTGTTGTGAAACCGAATGTCCATTTTGCATTGTCTAGGGTACGCTAACTAGAACCTAGGGACAAAAGAGAAAACTGTTTCTTTTTTCGTCATTGTGCGTTTTAACTGTATTACATTGCTTTGCGTATGTGTATTTCCTGCTGTGCGTACGTGAACTTCCGGTAGATTTGCCACGTGGTTAAACAATCTTTTTGATAGTTATTATATGTGTATAGTATAATTACTTATTTTGGGAACTTTTAATTTTCTGCGCAGAAAAGGTATTTAGTGTGTGATTTTGTAACGTAGATACACTGTTTATTATTCATTGTGCTCAGTTGCTGTCTGACGAGGCGGGTTGCCCAACTGAAGGACGGTATACAGGGCAGGTATACCGAATGCGAAAAAGTGGTTTTCGCAAAGCGCCACCAAAAGATCGCAAGGTTTGCTAATAATTAGTATTGGTAGGCTGTGCGATCTAACCGCACGATAACCGTCAGTGCGAATTGGTGAAGCAGCTAGGAGGAATTATACTGGAAAGGCAGGTTGATTTTATCAACTTGCGCTCCCAGCGATAATAAACTCAGCAGATTTTGTGGTGAGCCAGGGTATCGAGGAGCTGATAGCCCTTGGGGCCCACAGTGATATTTCTGTATTAGGGGTCCTCGCCTGGTGTGAGAAAGAAGCGAGTGGACGCGGCTAATGGAAATATGTCCACCGGGCATTAGAGATCTCTAGCGGTGATTGTAGCAACAGGGTTGAAATTGTTGGATGGAAAGAACAGAGCATTGCGGTGTGTCTGTGTTCCACATAAAAGGGTATTGTTGGCCGGAAGGAACAGAGCATTGCGGTGTGTCTGTGTTCTGTGTAGAAGGTATTGTTCAACATGGGTGCTAAGCATACGCTACAGATGGCCAGTGTACTGCCTAAGGAAGGGCCTATTGGTTCAGCGAGATTTCTCATGTGTAAGAAATATGGTGCATACGCAACTGTGTATTGTGACACGTGGGTCAAGATGACCAAAGATTGTGATAGGCCTTTCCCAACAATAGGGAGTTTTAATGCAGAGGTACTAAATACTGTAAAAGATAAAGTATGGTTGATTAAGTCAACGAAAAAGAGAAATAGACATAATGATTGTTTAAAATTGGGGCAAATGGAAGGTAACACGTGGCAGAGCAGCAAATGCACAGCGGAAGTAGGCGTGGCTAAAAGCGCGTGCACAGCGGAAGTAGCCGTTGAGAAGCATGGCGAACTCAGCGCAAGCGCGCCCCCGCCACCTTATGTGGCGGGAGCGGTAAGTACAGCCGTTATTAAAACTGAAAAAAGAGAAATTGCCAAGTTATATCCTGTCTTAAGCCAGTTCAAAACCAGTGTATCAGAAGAGGAAGATGAACCCACTGTGATTTCAGCCATTGCTCATGCTGTTAATATGCTAGAGGTTCAGCGTAAGTATGGGAAAGGAGCAATGGCTGAGATAGGTGAGAGTAGTGTGATCACTAGGAGTGATAGCGTTCTAAGTATTGATACAGCAAATCCTGTAGTGTCTCCTGAAGACAGTGAACCAGTGGGTGCGTACCCAGTCCGCACAATATCAGTTCCCAATGGGAAGGCGGATAAGGATGGTGTAGTTCCTTTAAGAAATGTTACCATGCATTGTCCCTGGACTAGGTCAGAATTACTTTCCATTATGACTGAATTCCCAGATCCTAGAAAAGAGTTGGCTAAGTGTCAGAAATTTGTTAAAGACTTAGAAAATGCACACGAACTAACCAATAAGGATTGGCGTGTAGTGTTGAGGGCATTTCTTCCTCCCCATACTGACATACAAAAATTTATTAAAGATTGTTTGTTGGATGAAGATGACGCCTTGACTGATGAGATTAACTAAGAAAATATAGAACACACTGTCAAACACTTAGCCATCTATTTTCCAGTAGTAGTAAATTGGAGTAAGATTTTTACCATAAAACAAAAGGATAGTGAAACAGCCTCAGATTACTTAGCTAGAGCTATATCAGCGATAACACGGTTCACTGGGATATCCAACATAGGTGAGGACCCACATCACAGAGAGGTAGCTGTAGGAGTATTAATGGATGGCCTTAGAGAAAATTTAAAGACGAGAGTACAAACCACATTACCTAATTGGAGAGGCATCACAGTAGATTCTCTTAGGGAGTCTGCTGTGGAGCATGACAAAAACCTTTTTAGAAAAAAGGAAGAGAAAAGTGATAGGTTAATGACGGTAAGTATACATGCTCTAGAGGGGATGCATACACGACCACCAGCATACAACCCATATAACAAGAAACCTAAAGTGATCAGGTGTTTCAACTGTAATGAGGAAGGACATTACATGAGAGATTGTAATAAAGGAAAGATTCAATGCACAGAGGGGTGGGTCACGTAGATATCCTCCAAGGAGGAATTTACATGGATTAGAAGACTCACATCTACCCACGCATAATATAGCAGCAAATGCTGCGCGGGAAAGCGATAGTCAGCGCTAGTGGTCAGGTCATACCTGTAGTCTACAGCCAGTGAGGTTAACTGAGAGTCAGAAAGAAGAACCAACAATGATAGTTGACATAGCTGGTAGGAAACAAACCTTTCTTGTAGATACAGGGGCGGCCAGATCTGTGATAACCTCTCCTTTTAATCTACAGGTGACCAGTCAAACCATTCCAGCTATGGGGGTAACGGGAAGAGTGTTACATTATCCTCTAACTAAACCCGCTGAAGTTACTATCGGGCCTCTGCATACTAAGCATTCGTTTCTCTTGGCTGCAGCGGCTCCTACTAACTTGCTAGGGAGAGGCTTGTTATGTAAAATGGGATGTGTCATATACTGTACTTCAGATGGTGTGTTCCTAGATATACCCGAGAAGGTCGCTCATGAGGTACAGGACATATTGGACACCCCTCAAAGGTTAATGTTACACTCTACTGTTATAGAACACAGTCCATCTCAAGTAAAGGGGATGTTGCTGGAAATACCAGGTTCACTATGGACCAGAGATGGACAGGACACTGGACTGATGGCAAACGTAGCCCCTATCATGGTCAATCTAAAAAGTGGTAGGATAGCTCCAAAAATCCCACAGTATCCATTAAAACCGGAGGTGGAACTAGGGGTATATCCTGTTATTGAGAGGCTGATACAACAAGGGATTTTAATTTATACAGCCAGTACAGCAAATAGTCCCATTTTCCCTGTGAAGAAGAGTGGGGGGAGGGGCTATAGATTAGTCCAGGACTTAAGGGGAATTAATAAAGTTGTTGAGAGCCAATTCCCCGTAGTGCCGAATCCAGCTGTCATCCTCATGCAGATTCCACCGTCTGCTATTCACTTTACTGTCATAGATCTATGTTCTGCTTTCTTCTCAGTCCCTCTTCACCCTGACTGCCAATACCTTTTTGCATTCTCCTACCGGGGTGTGCAATACACATGGACCAGACTTCCCCAGGGGTTCATTGACAGCCCCAGTATTTTCTCCCAAGCCTTACATGACTGTTTGCAATCCTTTCAACCCCACAATGGGTCTGTATGTGGACGATTTGTTGCTGTGCTCTGATTCTTTTATGTCATGTTACATGATACTAAATTGTTGTTGCTCCATCTCTCACAAACAGGGCACAAGGTGGCATAGGACAAATTACAGCCATGTCAGACTAGGGTCAAATACTTAGGACACTGCCTCACTAAGGTGCTAAGACACCTGACAACCGACAGGATTGAGGCTATACAACACATGACTCTGCCACAGAGCCAGAAGCAGATTCGTACCTTCCTGGGGATGTGTGGATACTGTAGATCCTGGATCCCAGGTTTTTCTATTCTGGCATTACCATTGCAGGAACTAGTCTCTTTGTCAAAACCAGAACGTGTTGTACACACAGAAGAGTCAGAGCAAGTGTTCTTCAATCTTAAAGATAGTCTAATCAGAGCACCTGCATTGGGAATACCTGATTATGAAAAGCCTTTTGAGCTATACTGTACGGAAGCTGATGGTTGTGCAGCAGGGGTCCTCGCACAGAAACATGGTGACGCTAGCAGACCGGTAGCATACTACAGTGCACAATTGGACAATTATTATTATTATTATTAATATTTATTTATAAGGCGCCACAAGGCATCCGCAGCACCGCACAGAGACAAAACTACAACACAATGGGAGACAGCACAGTACAGTAAACACAGCAACTCAGTAAGCTCAATGCACAGCTAGAGAGGGCGGGGAAGGGGGAGGGAGGATCCGCAAACGACGGGGCCCAAGAAGGAGGGCGCGGAAGACAGGGAGACCTCCAGGGGGAAGGAGGGAGCGAGAGTGGACGTGGGGTGGAGGACCCTCGAGGAGGAGGGCTAAGTAGCTGGAGAGCAGAGTTAGAAGTGGTGGAAACAGGAGGAGAGATGGCCCTGCTCAGAGGAGCGTACAATCTAAGGGGAGGGGTGGACAGACAGAGAGACGCAGGGGAGAGAGGGAGAGTAGGGGGACGGAGGCAGAAGATAAGGTAGGAAGTTAAGTGGGAGACAGAAAGGCTTTAAGAAAAAGGTGGGTTTTTAGGGCCCGTTTGAAACTGGACAGATTAGGGGAAGTTCTGATGGAGGGAGGGAGCTTGTTCCAGTGGAGGGGGGCAGCGCGGGCGAAGTCTTGGATACGCACGTGGGAGGAGGTTATAAGGGGGGAAGAGAGGCGACGGTCAGAGGCAGAACGGAGAGGGCGGGATGGAGCATGAATAGAGAGGAGGGTGGAGATGTAGGGCGCAGTGGAGTTGGCGAGGGCCTTGTAGGTGAGTGTGAGGAGCTTAAAGAGGATTCTGAAGGGGAATGGGAGCCAGTGAAGGGCTAGGTAGAGGGGGGAGACAAAAGAGGAGCGGTGAGAGAGGAAAATAAGCCTAGCTGCAGCATTAAGGACGGAACGAAGGGGATCGAGATGAGAGTGGGGGAGGCCAGTGAGGAGGAGGTTGCAGTAGTCCAGGCGGGAGATGATCAGAGAGTGGATAAGGCATTTGGTGGCATCTTGGGAGAGGAAGGGCCGGATGCGAGCGATGTTGCGCAGCTGGAAGCGGCAGGATTTAGCAATAGAGAGGATGTGGGGGCCAAAGGAGAGAAAGGAGTCGAGTATGACACCAAGGCAGCGAAGTTGGGGGACAGGGGAGATAGAGGTGTTGTCGACAGTGATGGAGAGGTCAGAAGGGGATGGGGTATGAGAGGGAGGAAAAACTATGAGCTCAGTTTTGGCAAGGTTAAGTTTGAGGAATCGAGAGGACATCCAGGAGGAGATGGCAGAGAGGCAGGCGGACACCCTAGAGAGGAGGGAGGGAGAGAGATCAGGAGAGGAGAGGTATAGTTGAGTGTCGTCAGCATAAAGGTGGTAGCTGAAGCCGAAGGAGCTGATGAGTTCACCCAGGGAGGAGGTGTATAGAGAGAAGAGTAAGGGTCCCAGAACAGAGCCCTGAGGGACCCCGACTGGAAGGGTGGATGGGGGGGAGAGAGACCCAGAGGTGGTGACAGAGAAGGAACGGTGAGTAAGGTAAGAGGTGAACCAGGACAGGACTAGGCCGGAGAGGCCGAAAGACTGGAGGGTGTGAAGGAGGAGGGGGTGGTCAACGGTGTCAAAAGCTGCAGAGAGGTCAAGGAGGATGAGAAGGGAGAAGTGGCCCCTGGCTTTAGCAGAGAGGAGGTCATTGGTGACTTTAGCCAGGGCAGTTTCAGTGGGCAATGTGGCAAGATCACTCCCAACATGTCTCAGAAGTGTAGCAGCAACTGCTCTTCTGGTAAGTAAGAGCGAAGACGTAGTATTAGGACACAATTCAACTGTCTATACAACCCATGCTGTATCAGCTATGTTAAATTCAGCCCAAACCAGACACGTTTCTTCAGCTAGATTCATAAAGTGGGAACTAGCCCTGATGGCACCCTCAAACATCACCATCAAACGATGTAGCACCTTAAATCCAGCTACATACCTTCCATATGTGTCTCTAGAGACACAAAGGGTGGGAGGTGAGGAGACCCTGATTGATGATGAGTTAGGCAAGAGTACTGACACGCATGATTGTATGGAACACCTGAACCAGACCTTTACCGCAAGGCCCGACATACGTGACACCCCATTAGAAAATGTAGATTTTACGTTTTATACAGACGGAAGTTGTCATAGACAGACAGAGACGGGAGAGCTATGTACTGGTTACGCTGTGGTAGACGATCAGGATGTGGTAGAAGCTGAACCCCTTGGCCCACCCCACTCAGCCCAGGTGGCGAAACTAGTAGCATTAAGGAGAGCTTGTGAGTTGGCAAAAGGTAAATCAGCTAATATATATACTGACTCCAGGTACGCCTTCGGGGTAGTGCATGATTTTGGGGCCCTTTGGCGTCTTAGAAACTTCACGACAGCAGCAGGTACGCCAGTGGCACACTCACAACACATAAAAGGACTTCTGACAGCGATACAGTTACCCAGAACGGTAGCCGTCATAAAGTGCAAAGCCCATACCTTTGAAGAAGACCCAGTGTCATTGGGCAACAACAGGGCAGACGAAGCTGCTAAATGGGCAGCAGGGCAACCTATGACTGTATCGACCGAGACTATGATGGTTTTTCAGACATTAGACATGCAGAAATTAATTGAAATGCAAGATTTGTGTTCCCTGCAGAAAAAGGCGGTCTGGAAGGCGAAGGGATGTGGTCAAGAGTCCTCAGGACTCTGGAGGGATGGACAAGGTAAGTGTCACGGGCACTAGGAGTCTTGCCCAGGAATTCACCAGATGACTGGGCTTACCAGAGTAGTGAAGCTCACACAACGGTCCTCTGATAGCGGGGTGACTAGCGGAACAAATATCACAGCAAATGGAGAGAGACTGCCAATAAATAATAGGAAAGTCAGTGACTTGCAGCAATCTTTGGTCAATGAATCAGCGACTAGCTGATATAATGCTGATCAGTGGTCTGCGTATAGCAAGTTGTACCACTGCTTATGGTGAGAAGACTTGTCCAGGTGCAGGTAGGTAGCGGGGAAGTCAGTGGTCTGCGTATAGCAAGTTGTACCACTGCTTAATAGGTCAGGATGTGTACAAGTGTTGATGAGTGGAAGCATACAAAGATAATAGGATGCAGACACTGAGAGCACAGAGGAACTTGATCCCAATAGGTATGCAGCGTATCCAACAAAGTCTATATAACGATATGTGTGGCGCTGCTTGGTAGAGACTTGCTCAGCACAGATATGCAGGCCAATAATGGATAGTCAATCACAGTTATGCATATAATGACTGAGTAGTACGGTTAATTCCAAACAGGTATGCAGCGTAACAATAACAGTCTATAGCGGGTATGGATACCGCTGCTGAGCGTGGAAACTTGTCCTAGCGGATATGCAGAGTAAACGTGGAAAGTCAATAACAGATAGGCATACTGCTATTCAGTAGAACAGTCTGTCCACAGGAAGATGCAGGAACTGCAGAGACGCTGGACGGCAGAGACGAGTGTAGGAACCACAGGTGAGTAGATCCGGTAATCAGAGTCCAGCTGAGGACACAAGCAGGAAACAGGAGACTGTAGCAGGTATGGAAACCAGCGATGAGTAGCACAGGGAATCCACAGGAACTGAAGACACTAGTAGTACACAGGAGATAGTAGCGGGTATGGAAACCAGCGATGAGTAGATCAGGAATCAGCAGGAAACTGAAGACACTAGTAGAACACAGGGGACACCTTCAGAGACTCACAGGGAATGAGTCTCCAAGATCAGGCAATGAGATAATGCACACAGGTGCCTTAAATAGGGAGTTGCCTGATCAACCAATTTAGATTAAAAGCAACAGTCACAAGAGTTCTTGGGGTGCTGCGCATGCGCAGACCATCAGGATGGCGGACGGCCGCGGTTCAGGATAGGTGCCGGCAGGAAGGCTAGGGAGCCATGCACCAGAGCAGAGGCACTCACGGTCCGGTGAGTGACAGTAAGCCTGTAGCTCCGCGAACATACTATCCAAGCCTGGCTGAAGCAGCACACGGTCTGACTCACCTGGGTAAAGAAGGTATGTGCAAACTTGTGAGAGCATACTGGTGTGCTCCTGGATTTTTCTCTCAGGCTGGTATGAAAGCAATGTCATGTCTTACTTGTTTGAGGAAAAATGTCGGGAAAACTATTCCAACTGAGCCATCCCACATCCCTCCTACAGACGGACCCTTTCAGGTAATACAAATTGACTATATCCAACTACCACCGTGCAGGAATCTAAAGTATGTGTTAGTGTGTATTGATGTGTTTTCCGGTTGGGTAGAAGCATATCCGGCAGCCACTAATACTGCTGTGTTCACTGCAAAGAAAATTGTACAAGAGTTTGTGTGTAGGTTCGGTATCCCTAGAATCATTGTAAGTGATAGGGGTAACCACTTTACTGGTGATATCTTCCAAAATATGTGCTCATGGGAATCGGTAGCAGACTTCACACCCCTTACCGACCACAAGCCAGTGGTAAGGTGGAGAGAGTAAATGGTACTATAAAGAACAAGCTTGGTAATATAATGGTTGAAACTGGGTTGGCATGGCCTGAGGCCTCCATAGCATTCAGACCACTCCTAGACCTCCTCTTAATCTGTCCCCCTTTGAGATACTGTTCGGAAGACAACCTCATTTGATCGTGAGTCCACAAGACGACTTGAAGTGTAATAATGAAGTGACTGTACAATATCTTATAAGAATAAGTAGACAGCTAAAGCAACAACAACAAAAAATAAAAATGCTGTCACCTGGTATGCCAGAAACGAACTGTCATGATGTTGAACCTGGAGACTATGTTATGATCCGCAATTTCTTACGTTCAGGTTGTTTAACAGACCGTTGGGAAGGCCCGTACCAAGTGCTGCTGACCAGTACTACATCGCTGAAAGTTGCAGGTAGAGACACTTGGGTCCATTCCACCCACTGCAGGAGAGTCTGTAACCCGGAGAAAGTGCAAGATAAAACTGAGACAGACGACATAGATTTGTCACTTGTGAGTCTGTTCCGGGAGATCTGAAGCCAGCAGTCGAGACACCTGAACCAGAGACATTGCCCCAGAGCTATCTTTCCAAAGATGGAGTGGCGGTTTTTGTTTTTCTTTTGTTCCAGGATTTTCCTTGTTTTTACTTTTTCTAGGACATTCTATTTTTGTGAAGGAGGATGGAGGACGGAGGAGGGTTTGGGTAGTGATGCGGATGAGATAAAGGCAGAGGAAAAGTTATTAGGATACTCAGAGCAGCCCATTATCAAGCTTGGTCCGGGGGTTATGAAAAGGTCTGCTAGCTCAGGAACTCGGAGGCAGTGTGAGGGGCTATTGTCTGATGAGTATTGTATCTGCAAGTTCTGCGACTCCCTCGTTGAAGAGAGATGCATCCAGCGATGTCAGTCCACCAGTAATCTGAATGTGGGCGGGCATCCTTTGGAGGATTATCACTCCCTGGTGGGTAAGGTGCTAAACCAAACCGAGTGCTGGGTGTGCTCTCATGTGCCACAGGGGCAGCACAATATGGGACCAGTGCCATTCCCTCTAAACATATCCGAAGTACTCGAATTGAGGGGTGGGAGGCCCATAGACGGTAGGTACAATAACACTAGGTCCCCTAGTCTGACGCTTCGACAATACTCCGTAGACAGATCTTTGCTGTGTCTTAATATCTCTTATGCAAAACGTCTGGAGAATTGGGAAGCTGACCCATCAGATCAGACAATGGCTCGCCACACTCATTTTAGAGGGAGACTCACAAGGTCACCAATAGGCAGGAATGTTGATGGAAGTCACAAATTAGGGCGTATAACCAAACATAAGAAGGTATCCATTGGAAAAGTCTCTATAGATAATTGTAAGAATGTCATCAATGCGGACACGTGACTCGAGCAAATGAAGACACTGGGCATGGGTAGTTTTAGCAAAACTCTGTGTGATATAATTAATGGGCATACTGTTCCTTATGTTCTCCCTGATGATGTGTATTTTGTTTGTGGAAGGAAAGCTTATTCCTGGGTGACTCCGAGTTCCAAGGGCTTGTGCTTCTTAGCTAAACTGGTTCCTGAAATCATGACTATTACTCATGAAGAAATGGTTGGTATTCACAAGACTACCTCACCACCATACATACACACACAGTATGAACACCGTGGCAAGAGAAATATGATTCCTGGTGAGGAACCCATAGCTACAAAATTGATTAGTGAAACTGCTGGTTTTCAAGTTATGGTTGCTCTAGATCTCACCAGGACCGCTCGGGGAACATTAAACTTTAAATATATCCAAGACCTAGCTAAATTAATAGATAATATCACCGAGATGTATTATGACACTTTCAGGTATACTGGAAGGGAGCTACAAGCGTACAAGAAGGAGTTGGTGCAACATAGACTGGTACTAAATTATCTCACCTCTATTACTGGTGGGTACTGTGTGACACTGGCCACCCAGTTCGGTGTAAAATGTTGCACGTACATCACCAATAATACGGATGACCCTAAGGAGGTTATAGACCGGAAGATGGATGAAATTCTGCAACTGAAATGGGAATTTCGAAGGAACCATAACTCTTTGTTATATGAGGTCGGGGAAAGAGTGGCAGGTTGGTTCTCGTGGTTGAACCCTGTGAAATGGTTCTCCGGTCTGGGGGAGTGGGTACAGGAAATGGTTGCTAGTGTAGGTAAGCTCCTTCTCCTTATTCTGGGTGTCCTCTTAGCGATTGGTTTATGTGTCAAATGTGTTCCTACTGTGTTGAAGTGTGGAAAATGGTCTCCTAGGAGTAACACTGAGAAAGAGACTGAAAGGGTGGTACCAGATACCGAGATCATGGTCTGTTAAGAAGTATTGTATAAGCCTGAACTTGAAACGGTGATTGGGTGATAGTTTATTACACTATCAAAGGGTGGAGCTGTCGAAGTCAGCAAATTGGATAAAGTCATTTCAATTAAAATCGAGCAAACTTGGTTGTCTTTGTCTGAAAAGATGCGTACGGTACGCTACAGCGTAAAAGGGCACGCTACGGCGTAAAAGGGCGTACGCAGCTGTAACACGTGGCAGCAACAGTATTTAGCCTTTTACATACATTCGCACAAACACGCATACTTGTAAAATAGTACACATTAATGGTAGTTGCAACACATAGTCATTTATGTCGAAATATAGTAGTATTTATGGTTTTATATTATAAGTTATATGCACATTAGTGAAATATATGGAACAGGTTGAAGGAATCATATCATGTGTGCTATCATAATAAACCTCTTAACATTTTACACTGTTCGGTTCACTCTGCGAAGGAATCGCAGAGTGCATACACAAGTTATGAATGATAGGGAATTATGAACTACTTAAGACTAAGTAATCTTGGCGGGAAGAGCAGAGCATACCCCCTGGAGAGATGACCCCCTCCTTTGGATTCTTTAGGATGAACTAGCCAATGATTGACAACCCCTTGGACCTTTCTGAAACCTGGACCAATAGAAGCAAGCTATACCATCTTATATGTTTTACTATATTCCTGTGTGCATATAAGCAGCAGCTTCTTATTTAGTGTTCAGACATCTTGTCCCCAGACTTCAGGATTGAATGACTGTACACTGGATCCAGAGCGCCTGCGATAAGTAACGGCTGTACTAATTATAGTTTTCGCTTGAATATCTACTGCTACTTTAAGAGAATAAATCTTTGTGCGTTGGAAACACAACAGGAGATTTGACAATCGTTATTGGTTAGCGACAATACGCACTTAACACATTTGTATATCTCTTTCTACTGTGGAACATGATGTGTCCTCTCTCTGTTTGGATGTCACTGCTCTGTTTGATAAAACTGAAGATATGGAGAACAGGATAAGAAGCAATAACATCAGAATTAAGGACATCCTGCAATCGATTGATGTGCCTGCACTTCCTGGCTATCTTCAAGGCCTTTTCAGATCTTAACTTCCAGATGCCACTGCTGATCTGCTAATGGACAGAGCCCATGATGCTCTTCATGCTAAACCCACCACTGAACAACCTCCAAGATAGTAATACTCTGTATTATTTCCATATGTCATGAATGCCCAGGCTATCTCAGATACAGCAATCTGAAACAGCTGGCCGTCACTGGAGTTACCTTGGTCACTTACCAATGAATACAACTTTTCTGCCATGAAGAAAGATTTACTATGGAGTCCTTACGTTCACCAAACCCACTTCTTAATATTACACTCTTAAATCACATACACATGTAGCATGAGCATCACCTGCTTCGTAAGTTAACAAAGAATCACGGAGAATATGCTAGATTAAATGTTTTTAATCTGAAAAATGTTTCCAAGGTTTAATTACAAAACAATAACAAGACATACAAAATAAGTTGCACTAATAAGTTTCAGAAATAAAATAGAAAATACATTCAGAGTCACTAACTTACTAGTTTAATACTTGGCGTGAGAGGAGTACACTTTGGGAGAGATGGCACATCCTAATCTGAACACAGGTCTCCTAAACAGGACCGCCCCACAGAAACGTCCCCCTTCGCTGTGTAATGCAGAGTATTTTAAACCTTTTGTCAGGCACCGTCCCGCGGTCTCTCTGGGGCGGTTGCCTGCTCTGTCTCCCCGTGCGTCTGGTTGCCAGGCAACCAGACGTTGCACTTCCGGCTGCCCGAATTGGCCTGCTGAAAATGCACGTCCTGTTGCCAGGCGCTGTCATCAACCTCCGGTGGCGGCTGATGACAGCCCCGCTGGCCACTCTCTCCCTATTGGCTGCTCGGCCTTTATAAGGCATATCCTGACTTCTCCCAGTGCCAGAGTATCAGGTCTATTCCTGCCTCCAGCATTACCAGTATTTTTTGCCTTGTCTTTACTCTTCTGCCTGCCTGTGCCCTTTTGACCCGGACCGTTTGACTACCCTTTTAGATTTCCCTATTGTACCATATCGCCAGACTGTTACCGACCCTGCTTGTCTGACCACTCTCTCCTCTTGGCTCGCTATCTGACTTGGAGAAGGACCGCAACCTGCTTGTCTCCTGCGGTTTAGTCCATACCTCCTTGCGGGGGTCCCTGGTGAATACCAGGGGCACGTTAGATTCTGCACCTTCCTCCATATTGTGTCAGCACTAGCAGGTATGCAACATACAGTTGTGGCACTTTTCTCACATGGCTCTCACGCCCCACCTTTTGAAATTATCATTCACAATATCAGGGCAGATTGATTCCAATAATGACACAGAGCCTTTGGAAATGAGTTATCTATCCCTGAGATATATGTCTGGCATCTCACAGGGCAGGATTTCTCACCTCTGCTGACTGTTTACATAACTCTGGAGAGCCTAAAAAATGTTATCTGTCTAGCATGGCTAATTTCAAAAGACTATTGACACTTGCTTAGGTCAGGCTCATGCCATTTAGCAAAAAACACTTTGGAAAGGTTACATACAATACACACATTGTCATACATGGAAATTCAAGGGAAAATAAAAATCAGTGATTAGACGTAATACATCATCGTTACACCATATTAAAAAAGACCTAAAGATGGATTAGTGCAACCATTGCATTACAGTTGATGTGGTTTATCCCAATGTCCAAGGGGCTTCCACAAAAGCAGCAAGAAGTCTCAGAAAATTTAGCACATTATTGGCATAGACAAAAATGTTTTCTGCAATGCAAAGACTGAGTTGTGTTAATTGATGGAAAGCAGGTGTGTTCATTAAGACTGGGAAGAAAACCCAAGTATATGTGTATGTCTGCAAAGCACAAATTGGGTGTGGTCTGGTTCTGTGCATAAGCAAAGAGCAAGAGAGTTTAAAGAGAAAGTTTATTGAGAATCTATGTCAGTGTAAAGTAGATGTTTTCTGTGTTGAAACGACAAAAGTGGGCAAATGTGTTTGCAAAACCCTTGAGCAGAAGTTAAAGAAGAAGAAAAAATAACTTTTGCTCTGCAAAGAAAAAGTTTGTGATATATGCTGGGTGTTGTAGTTCCACACCTCTTAAGTCATGTGAGGTGCTCCTTCTATAAAGAAAGTGCTTTGTTTGTATAAAGATAAAATTAGCTGATTCTCAAGCTACAATGGGCAAGAAAAAGCAGAAGCCTACTCTCTCAACCAAAAAAGAGTGCATACAGGTGTGTCAAAGTGTTGATATGGAGAGAGACAAAAATCAGAATTTGGAGCATGTTTGTGTAGCGGTAGATTATGACCCTTATCATTGTGCTAGGTTAAAAGAGGAGGATGTTTCTGATAAAGACTTACTACAAACTGTTACGGCCCAGCAGACAGATGCTGCAGTTATGTCTGATAAAGGGCTAGATTCACATTTTTTTGAACTCTGGGAAAAGGCTGTGATGCTGTGCCTTGAAAAGGAGGACATGCTTAAAGATTTTCTACAAGCTGCTATAGCCCAGCAATCCACCATAATCAACAACAGTTAAAAGTTGAGGAGTCCCTGAGGCAACAAAATCTAGGCCTAGAAGTGTTGGAACAATCCTCTCTGGCTCAGCAAGAAGCTACCAAGGGAATTACTGCAATTACTGCAGCTCAGCAGGAAACTAACAGGCTACAGGAAGTAGCCAATAAGGCGTCCAACAGAAGACTTCAAGCTATTGAGGAGACCGTTGCTCAACTAAGGGAAAAATTAGCAGAGTCAGAGCAGAATCATAGGAAGGTTGAGCTGGAGCAGGGCAAGTTACTGATGGACAAAAAGACACTAAAGGAGGGTATGATGCTTCTCCAAGCATCCTCCACTCCTCGCCAGGAGCATGGAAAAGATATGAAGGATATGCATTTAAGAATCATACAACTGGAGAAACAGTTTGCAGATTTGTCACAGAAAGGTGAAGAGGAGGCAAAAAGAGTATGCTCTCTCCTCTCAGAAAATGCCAGTCTGCGGAAAAAACACATACCGCTGACAACAGACCTGCAAGCCTCTGCCGCACTGACCACAGAGTTGGAGAAAGCTAAAGCTGAGCTAGCCATGATCAGGATGCAACTGGAGCGTGAGACAAAAGACCTGGCTAAGATACGGACAGAGCTGCAGAGAGAGGTTACTAAGCAAGCAGCCCTGCTAGCTCGGTTGGGCAGGGAGATGGCTCTAAAATCAGAGTTGCAGGACTTGTGAGAACAGATGTGTTCGGACTATGTGACGCGGAAGGAACATGAGGGGAAAGTGTCAGAGCTGCAAAAAAAATTGAACAGATGAAGCAGGAGTATATAAAGGCACATGACAATTATCAGAGTGACAAAGTGAACAGTGAAATAACGCAACTTCAAGCTAAGAAACAGAAGCTTGAAGCAAATATGTTACTGTTGCAACAATCTTATTCCAAACTCGGCAAGAAAAGAGAAACGTTGCTGGTGGAAAAGAAGTTTCTTAAGAAAGATGAGAAGAAAGAGCATGCACCTGCTGACAAAGTATTAGAGCAGCGTGAAGTGCAAGATGCAGAGCTCAAGGCAGTAGAGACCCAAGAAGAAGCTGGGAAAGTAGAGTTGCTGGACCATGCAAACTTATTGCAAGTCATCAAGGAACAGCCAGTGCAGCAAAAGCGTTTGCTAGACCAGCAGGAGAAACTCTTGGCGGTTATCAAAGAACAACACATGGAAATCCATCAGAAGCAGCAAGGTGACAAGCCAGAAGTGCATGTTCCGGAGCATACCAGGAGTAAAGAAGAAATTAAGGGAGAAGTAGCAGAAAAAGACCTGGGGCTTGATTCATTAAGTATCTTAAATGAAGAGGATTCTTATTTCAGTCTCTTTGACAAAACCATGTTACATTGCAAGGGGTGCAAATGAGTGTTCTGTTTTGCACATAAGTTAAATACTGACTGTTTTTTCATGTAGCACACACATATCAACTTTAAATTTCAGTGTACAAATAAGCTATCAAGTATTTGTGTGCTACATATGACCTTCATCCCAGTGGCCTCGGGCATCCAGGGGGCCCTTCAAAGTCCTCAGCAGCATTATTGATCATTCCAGGGGCGGGAGCGCCCCCGGCCCGATCAATGCTGCTGAGCACTTTCACTGCAGTCATCCGTCCCCGGCGCTCAGTAATCTGCTTACTGAGGAAATCTCATGAGAGTAAGACTATGAGTCTCACTCTCGCGAGATCTCCTCAGTAAGGAGCTTACAGCATGCCGCGGAAGGAGGACTGCAGTGACAGGTAAGCGCTGGTGGGAGGGGTCTCATGGGGGGTGGCTCACATTGGGGGCCTCAGGGGGGGAATGGAGGCCCCCTTAGCCCAGGGGCCTCCATTTCCTTAATCCAGCCCTGATCCCAGACAGTGAGAGGCAGAATGACCAGATGTGCAGCCTTTTACAGACCCCACCCAGGTGCAACTCCTAATGAGTCTGCTTTGAAATCTGCACTGGGAAGTGTTTCCCAGACCTAAACATACTGTCTGGTGCTTTAAAATACAAAGGACAGAAATCTAGGATTCATATACCTGCCACTCACTTCTTTTCCAGTAGTTCTGTCACAATGTGTGTATATGTATATATAGATATATATAATGCATATCTCTTTTGTAGTTGTTATTTACTTACTGTCCTTGAAATAGTTGCATGCTGTGTTTTTTTCTCTCCTGTGTTTTGACTACTTCTTTCTCTTCTCTTTGTCTCTCTATATACGATGGCGATGTTGGAGGATTTTCTTCTTGGCGCTACCATGATGCCTGTCTTTTCTGCTATAGAGTGTCTGTCTCATCCTATTTCTAATTTTTGACGGCTGGACTCCAGTCTTGTAATTTGTCCCTCCCACCATTTGTCATATAGCCTTCTTCCATGTTTAGATTCTATTTTGGATATATCTCACCATCCTGGCTCCTACTTGTCAAACTTTAGCCAAACCACAAAACAGAAATGTGCTGCAATTCTTAGTGAACTTATGGTTATAGATACTTGGTGTCTTTCCAATGCAGACACCAAGGAGTTCATCTTTTATTCTGCTCCTCATAGGGTTTATTCTTGTACTGACTTCTCACTTCTGATCCCCGTAAAATCCTGAACAAATTCCGATTCTCTTATAGCTCCCTTTATAATTTGCTTCACTCTACCCTCTCCCCTGCTGAACTACAGATCAAGATTGATGATTATTTGCAATGACTATAAAATCACTTTGTACACGGACGACATACTTCTTTCTATCTCTCATCCCTTGAACTCTCTTCCCAACTTCTTTAGCAAATTGCTTCATTATCTAATTTTTGAAATGATTGCAATTAAAACCAAAACCCTTGATCATTTTCTCCCCTCTACTGTTGCTGAAGATTGATTTCCACTTTCAATGGCTACAGTGGAATTTTTAATATTTAGGTATATTTGTTAGCAGGCATTTGGATTATCTTTTCAAACAGAACTACTTACCCCTTATAGCTACTATTAAACAGGATTTATTTGTCTGGTGTGTCTTATTTATATCTATATATCTATTATTTATATCTTGGATTGGCTGCTTAACTTCCATAAAGATGAACATACTTTCCCCACTGTTATATTTGTTTCAAACATTACATATATGTATCCCCCTAACCTGACCTTTCCCCCTAACCTGACCTATGACCTAACCTGCAGCAGTTTGCAAAATGTATCTGGGCTGATAAGAATCCGATTCACACCACTCTCAATCCACTTCCACAATCCTATGGTCCCAGCTCTCTCCCTGGCCGCCTGAGGCTCGCTCCCGTTTGATTTTTAACTTCTCTCTCACTACTTTGTCCCACTGCAATCATGTTTATAAAGTGGGCTGCTCGCTTTCTTCTCTTGTTCATCACTGGTATAATCATGACTTTCCCCCAGGCCTTAACCCTCACTCTCTCTCTCCTCTTGGTTTGCATCAGGTCTTCATTTTATTAACGAACCTTCAATGGAAGGTGTATTTCCCTCATTTTCTGCTCTGTAAGACACATGTACTCTCCCTTCCACTGCCTTTCATCAGTATCTTTAAATCCCCAACTTTTCTCATATCTTTTCCCTCAGAATCTCTGCCAGACTGCTCTTTTCTTTTGAGCACTATTTTCCATATGAAGCCACATCCAGGGGCCTAATTCCTTTCTATACCATTATATATTTACTTCATAGACCCCACACACAATTTCTCATATTTAGAATTGGAATGGAGACCTTGATGGGATGCTGGATGAGGAAGATTGGTTGGATATTGTGTAGGGTGCCTCTAACTCCTCTCTTAACACAAGAATTAAAGAAAATGTGTACAAGCTACTATATTGCTGGTGCCTGGTCCCAACCAGGCTCCATAAAATCTTACTTAGCTCTCCCCCTATGTTGAAGAGGCTGTCAGGAACCAGAATCGTTCTTTCATATTTGGTGGTCTGGCCTGGCTTGTAGAGATTCTAGATGGATATTCATGCATTAGCTATCACACTCACAGCCACTAATCTTCCTTGTCTACTGCAACAAGTTCTACTTTTGCTCCCCTTTCCAGACCTTTTGAAACATCTCAATAAGTTCTCAGACACGTCTTTAGTGAGCAAATGAGTCTAATAGCTGGTTCTTGGAGAGATCAAAACCCCCCACTCTGCAAACCATTAGGACAAAGATTCGGTTTATCTATGAAATGGAGCATATGACTAGCATCCTGAGAAACTCAAATGTTTCTTTTCTTAAAATGTGAACTATTTGGACTTTTGTTCTGATTATTGGTTTATCTGCCCAACACTGATACTTTACCTACTATTGTTTCACCCAAAGGAATCCCCTCCCCCTTACTTATTTCCTTTTTTCCTCTTGTTCCTTTTTCTTCCCTTCTACCTTGTTAAAAACAAAATAACATTATGCTTGTTAGTTTTTATTTACCAATTTTGGTTTGACATTTTCTTAGGAATGTTTTGCCAGCTACATTGTGCCCCTCTTATCATTTGCATCCCTCCTTTGGTGCTTAGAATTTGCTTCCCAGTGCTCTCTTTTCCGTTGATACTTGAATCATAGTTTTTGCATCAGACTGCTTTCTCTACTAGTGCTGGCCCTCTTCATATCACTTGATATAGGCTCATAAATGTAGTTAGTACTTTCTCCACTGCTTTCCTCATCTTATGCCACCTCTCCAGTGTGCACTTTGTGTCATATTTACATTTACATCTAAATAAACTAGGGATGTGCACGGTCGACTTTTGAGGTCTCGTGTTTTGTGTTTTGGATCCGGATTTTCTCGATGTTTTGGGTTCGGATTTGTTTCGCAAAACACATGCCGAAAGGTTTTGGATTCGGATTTTTTTTGAAAAAAGCATAAAAAGTTAAAAAATCAAGTTTTTGGGCTTATTTTCACTCCTACGCTATTATTGACCTCAATAACATTTAATAACAAGCATTTCCACTAATTTACCGTGTATTCTGAACACCTCACAATATAGTTATTAGTCCAAAACGTTGCAACGAGCTATCTTTCTGGACTGCGTAGTGGAGTGGTCCCCACAATATAATAAGAAAACCATCAACTGGTCTTAATCGCACCAAAACATGTACCTGGACTGCGTAGAGGAGTGGGTCACCACGATATAAATTAAAAACCCTGAACTTGTATGATTCGCACCAATAATGTACCTGGACTGCGTAGAGGAGTGGGTCACCACAATATAAATTAAAAACCCTGAACTTGTATGATTCACACCAATAATGTACCTGGACTGCGTAGAGGAGTGGGTCACCACAATATATATAAGAAAACCATCAACTGGTATAAATCGCACCAAATAATGTACCTGGACTGCGTAGAGGAGTGGGTCACCACAATATAAATTAAAAACCCTGAACTTGTATGATTCGCACCAATAATGTACCTGGACTGCGTAGAGGAGTGGGTCACCACAATATATATAATAAGAAAACCATCAACTGGTATGAATCTCACCGAATAATATACCTGGACTGCGTAGAGGAGTGGGTCACCACAATATTATTAAAAAACCCTACAAAGGTCTGAATTCCACCCAAAAAGTTTATGGACTGCGTAGTGTAGTGTTCCCCACAATATTATTTAAAATTTTTGCAGCAACAGTCAACGTTGTTTAATATCTGATACACCTCTATCTGGACTGCATAGTGGAGTGGCCCCGGTACCCAATTTGGTACCGTGGCCACAATACCTCCTCCAAACATGGTACAGACCATTCGTCATTGAGATCCCATCAAGTATGTTAAAGACAGACAGGGTCGAAGTGTTATTGGGTGACTTTGTAAACCAAAAAACTGTCCCTGTTGCACATATCCGTGTAATGAAGACTGACTTTTTCATTTAAAGGCACCATCTTTCAAGTGTAGTGTTTGTAAGTCATATTATACTTTTGGTAAAATTGGTTTATTTTGTTCCTCTTTATGGTAACTACTAATAGAATTAATGTATTAAATAGAAGCGGCAGTTCCTCTTTATGGCAATTAGTAATAGAATTAATGTATTAAATAGAATTAAAGTATTAAATAGAGTGGTATAGAGTGGTAGTGTGGTATAGAGTGGTCCCCACAATATAATAATAAAACCCTCAACTGGTCTGAATTCCACCAAACAAGTATCTGGACTGCGTAGTGGGGTGGCCCCGGTACCCAATTTGATACCGGGGCCACAATACCTCCTCCAATTTCCAAGTGTAGTGTTTATAACATCTTAACACTACACTAATTCTAGCACGTCAAAACCTCTTGTTTTAAATAATGACAGGGCATTTAACTTTTGATTTAATTTATTGAATTTGTTGGCATTTTCTTTTACTTTTTGAACATGGCAAACGACTGTTGAATGGTCACATAATGCCAAAAAAAAAAGTTGCAAGATGGAATTGTCCTTGGGCCCTCCCACCCACCCTTATGTTGTTGAAATAGGACATGCACACTTTAACAAACCAATCATTTCAGCGAAAGGACATACCAAACCACTGTGGCTGAAATGATTGGTTTGTTTGGGCCCCCACACCAATAAAACAATTCATCTCTCCCTGTACAAACTAAACAGGCTCTACTGAGGAAAGATGTCGTCCTCATCCTCAACCTCTGATTCCTCTCCCCCTACAGTGTGTACTTCCTCCTCCTCACACATTATCAATTCGTCCCCGCTGGACTCCACAACCACAGTCCCTCTGTACTGTCTGGAGGGCAGTGCTGTACTTCATTGAGGAATTGATTATTCATTTTTATAAACATCATTTTTTCAACGTTGTGAGGAAGCAACCTCCTTCGCCGCTCACTGACTAGGTGCACTGCACTAAAAACTCTTTCCGAGTACACACTGGAGGGGGGACAACTCAGTTAAAAAATAGAGCCAGTTTGTACAGGGGCTTCTAAACTGCCTTTTGGAGTTCTACCACGTCACTACCTCTAGTTAATTTAGATTGCAAGGCATGTAAATATAAATACTTTGAAGAAAAAAAAAGCAGGCTGCTCAGACTGTGGAGCTAGAAAGTGAAATTAAATGGACCACGTTACTTTGGTGGCTATCTATGCCCACCCCCCCCCCCCCCCCACACCCTACACTTGTAGTTGAATATAAATAAAGCCTGCATAGACTGTAGAACTAGAAATTCAAATATACAAAGAAATGGACAAAGGCAGTTTGGTATCTGTCTGCATCAGATCCCCTCTCCACTAGGAGTTAAACAGAAAACTTTTCAGCCGTTATATAATCTAGAATATAAATAGAAATTGAGAAAGGCAATTTGGTATCTGTCTGCATCATAATCATCAACATCCTCCTCAGCACCAGCTACATCAATATCCTCCTCCCGGTGTACAACATTCACACCTTCATTAGCCAAATCTGTAACTGGACTGTGGGTGATCCTTCCAGCATATGCAGAGGGCGTGCTGCAAATGCTGGATGGAGTCACCTCTTCCCATACAGTGATGGGAAGGTCAGGGTTCACAACCAACAACACCCTTTGACTCGCCTTGGGGATTTGTGATGTCATCTGTTTAGAAGGCAGAGTTCTTTGCTGTTTTGTTGTTGTTGCTGACAGCATAACTCTCTTAAATTTTTTGTAGGGGGGGGAGGAGGGCTTAGATCCTTGGGTGAAGCTGGACCACTAGTCATGAACACGGGCCAGGGCCTAAGCCGTTCCTTGCCACTACGTGTCGTAAATGGCATATTGCCAACTTTACGTTTCTCCTCAGATGATTTTAAGTTTCTCTTTTTGCTATTTTTTGAGAACTTGGGCTTTTTGGATTTTACATGCCCTGTACTAGGAGATTGGGCATCGGGCTTGCCAGACGACGTTGATGGCATTTCATCGTCTATGTCATGACTAGTGGCAGCAGCTTCAGCATTAGGAGGAAGTGGATCTTGATCTTTCCCTACTTTATCCTCCAAATTTTGGTTTTCCATTATATGTAGCACAAGAGAGCGTACCCCTAAGCCACACACACTCGGCAAAGCCTTTAAAAATTATATGCGGCACAGGAGAGTAGCACTGGACTTATACTGCTGAATCAGTGAACTTTGTAATAGCAGTACCACTGGACTTATACACTGCTGAATCAGTGAACTTGGTAATAGCAGTACCACTGAACTTATACACTGCTGAATCAGTGAACTTTGTAATAGCAGTACCACTGGACTTTTACTGCTGAATGTGTGAACTTGGTAATATTGCAGTATCAATGGGCTTATATACTGCTGGATTGGCTTTGCAAATTTGGTTATAATTATTTATTTTTTTTATAACTTTTTTTTTTTAAAAAAAAAACTTGGGAATAATGGGGAAATAACTATGCCCTTAGAAGCACAGAGCACAGGACACAGCACCACTGGACTGAACAGGACACAGCACAGGACCCAGCAGCACTACTGAACTCAGCAGGACAGAGCACAGGACACAGCACCACTGGACTGATACTGCAGAATGTGTGAACTTTGTAATATTGCAGAACCACTAGACTTTTACTGCTAAATGTGTGAACTTGGTAATATTGCAGTACCACTGGGCTTATACTGCAGGATTGGTTGTGCAAATTTTGTTGTAATTAAAAAAAAATGTAATTAGTTTTTTGTATTTTTTTTAAATAACTTTTTTTTATTTTTTGAAACACTTTGGAATATTGGGGAAATAACTATGCCCTTAGAAGCACAGAGCACAGGACACAGCACCACTGGACTGAACAGGACACAGCACAGGAACCAGCAGCACCACTTACCTCAGAAGGACAGAGCACAGGACACAGCACCACTGGACTGAGCACAGCACAGCACAGCACAGCACAGCACAGCACAGAACTTAACTGAACAGCACAGAACTTAACTGAACAGCACGAGATATAGCAGGACAGAGGACCACCTAACACACCCTCCCTCTACCCTGATCAATGCCCGAGTGAAGATGGCAGCGACTAGCAGGGAATTTATAGGATCCGAGTATCGAGAGATCCGACAATGGGATTATGAGTCAGAGCCTCAGTTTTAGATTTGAATTTGGCGCCAATACCCGGATCTGTCTCGGATCCGACTCGGATCGGCAATGTTCGGGTGGGCTCGGATTTCATAAATCCGAGTGCGCTCATCTCTAAAATAAACAGAAGAAAACCTTAAAAACTGATTTTTTTAAACAAACTAAATTAATAGTTTTCTGCTCTATAATCTAATAATAGATACAATTAAATTACTAACACCGAGTTAAGATAACACCTAATCATAATACAATTACAAATAAATGGATTTTTTTAACCAGCAAATAGCCAATTCACAATTACTTAAACATGGTAGCAGCTAATATTTAAATAAACTAACAACACCTAATATATAAATAACTAGAGATGGGCGGGCTTGGTTCCCCGAGATCCGAATCCATCCGAATTTAGCCTACCCGAGTACCGAGCCAAGCACGCTCGGTACTCTCCCGCCAATTCGGATTCGAAATCGAGACAAAACGTCATTGTGACATATTTGTATTTCTGAGCTCGGTTCTCGCGAGATTTGAAAAGCATAAATACCAGTCTCCACAGCAATCCATCGCCATTTGACAGAGGGAGAGAGCAGGGACAGATCAGTATTTGGACACATTATTGTTTGTATGCAATACCATTGTAATCTTAATACCAGTTGTTACAGCAGTAAGAGGAGGATAGAGGAGGGTTTTTTCGTGCAGTTTCTGGCACTCCAAGTGCTTTTGGGGTGTCCCCCATTCTTTTGCATTAATTTTTCTGGCTGTCAAAAGTCCTATTTTTCAGCAGTCTAAAAAACTAATATTTAGCACTCCAAGGGCTAGATTTACTATCAGGCGTGTTTGGAAACCCGCCGACTTTCGGCGGGTTTGTCGGCGGTTTAGCCATCGCGGGATTTACTAACGCTAAACCCGCCGTCCAAACGACCAGAAATGATGTTTTCAAACCCGCCTCTGTATAAAGCGCCATGACGGTTTCAACAATGTTCAACATACAAACAGCCGGATTTACTATTAGGGGGTTTATAAAGCGGCCGGAAAACCGCCATTCAAAAGACCAAAATGAAAGCGCTGGTTGTGAGCGGCGAGATTTTTCAAACAGTGTGCTGTTTGAGGTATTTTGTCAATCAGAACAGAAGGGAAAGGGCCATTTCATGTACAAAGTTAGCTCCTTTGGGATTGTATATGTAAAAAGGCCACAGTGTCTTGTAATTTCAGTGTACTTTTTTTTTTCATTGTGTTTTCCCACCATGCAATCTATTGACTGATTTCCACATGTGTTGTTTTTTATTTTTAAATTGCAACAAATCCTCAAGAATACTGGTGTTTGTCCAAAATCAGGATGCACAATATGTCATTACATAGTTATCCCTTAAAAGAGTGTAAAAGCAATTCTAAATTTACTAAATAAAAAATGGGTTTCTGGCTTATGACTCCTCTGCTGCATCCTCAGACATCTGCACAGCACAAATTTAATGAGGCACATACCCACTAGTAGAGGTGTGTTATAGCGTACCTTTGTACTCTTGTAAACCAGGTTCAGGATACTAGAATAATCTAGTGGGGTGGCTATGTATGCACCTGAAAAGGGGTCTGATATTATCCTGGCTGGCTGTTTGATACATAATCTAGCATTACATCAACTTAACCCACCGATTATTGCAGTAGACAGTGAACAAGTAGGGGCCCGTGTTCCATTTGGTGATGTGCAGAGCACACAGGGGTGGAGGCACAATACAGACCGTCTCATTACAATCAGCTTTACTTTACATGTTAGTGCATACTATGAGAAACATGTATTGATCTAAAATGTGTTGGATGTGAGTGTTTTTGTATTTTTTAGCCCAAATGTTAACCTTTAAAAAGAGGTTAGTGTGTACTCCTCATGTGGTAAATATGAACATCCCTGGAAAGTGACATTCAGAGGTCAATGTGTAAGTGAAATTAGTGCATAGTTTTTAAATCATCAGTATACTCTTGTTTAATTAGCAGAAAAGAAAGACTGACACCATAGAAATTTAACTGCATTTATTGCAGTAGAACACAATAAATAATAAAGTATAATGCTTACACATACTTAACAAAACGTTAACCAATAATAATGTTTTTGCGCTAGCGACGCCTTTTTGTTGGCATATCACAATGTTTGGAGCCACTCTCTCCTCTCCCTCGCCCACCCCTGGTGGGAGCACCTCTCCTTGGAGGAGTACTCTGGGCTGATCTGCTAGCCGTACTAGTGGTACTGGTGGTGGCAGAAGAAAAAGGTGCCGGCAAGCGGGCAATATTTTCCTGCTATATTTGCCCTGTCAGCCGGGTCACATTAGCATTCCCCTCACGAACTGTGGAACGTAAGGACTCCATAGCCCCAGTCATTTGGACCATCTGCACATTGGATTGTTCCCAGGCATTTGCGAGACGGTTTATTGCAGCAGGGATCTGGCTATTGGTGCGGTGTATACGCCTCAACTGGGCCGCAATTTGTGACAAGTGGCGAGTTTGGCTCTGCATAAAGGTGGTTTGCTGCTGCTGGAAAAGGTCAATAGACAGCGCCATTTCTCTGGCTGGGTCCATACTTGTAGGTGCAGGTTGCTGGTGTGATGGTGGTTCAGCAGGGCCAGTTAAAACATCGTGGAGGCCAGACACAGGGGCATCCACTGTTTCCAGGGTGATGATGGTTTGATCCTCTGGCTCAGGGGACATTTGCAGGGACTCCGCCTGGGGTGCCCGATATGAAGATGACCCTGTGTATGAAAAATGACGGTAAGTATATAGGATATAATATGTTTGCATATTGCATTCTGAACACTGGATAGGAAAGAATAATCTTTTGCAACTACAGATTATTTCACAATGTTTGCATTTCTGATTTCTTGTCCTATGCTACCTGCTTCAGGATACACTTTTTATCTTTTGAATACACATTATCATTTGGACTATGTATGGCTGAGGGGGCTACAAATGCAAAGTTTTTTTTACCTACAAATATGAGGATGTAGTCAGCCAAATGCTGCTAGACCGTGCTTTGGGGTAAACTAATACTATTTTAGTACTCCCTCTGTGTAGTCCATGCTGGGGTATTTTGACTAAACTGCGTGGTTCAAAAAGTGGAGATGTTGCCTATAGCAACCAATCAGATTTTATCTGTCATTTTGTAGAAAGCAATAAAAAAAGTAAAGTTATAATCTGATTGGTTGCTATAGGCAACATCTCAGTTTAGTAAATGTAGCCCTATGTTCTCATTGCAAACCATATAAAAGAAACTAAATATAACATTGACAGCAACATTTGCACAGAAAATCTACTAACTCCATTATTTCTCTCCAAAACAGAAATCACGCACCTGCTTGCTCTTCTGTGCCCGAATCTCTCAGTGAAGGTGGAGGTGTAGGTCTCGGACTGGGACTTAACTGCGGTCCTGGCGAATCTGGATGTATTAGAAAAAGCATACAATGTATTTGCAGCAAAAAGCAATTTACAAATATAAAGTTTTTTTTTGAAAAATGTGTTTGCAAATAAAAAAACAGTTCTAAATTTTTTTTTAGCCCTTTAAATACTGATTGAGTAAAAAAGGCACTTTTAAAATTAAAAAACATTTTCTATAGTGTTAGTGTAAAAAGGGTAAATAACTCACCAACTCCTTGGGCAAACTAGGGCGAATCAGTGTCTTGCACATTTATGCCCTCGACAATCTCAGGCGGCATTATCTGGCGCAGCTCCTCCTCATACGTTGTGTACTCTATACGAAGAGGGGGGCACCACCCTTGCGCCTTGTTGTCCTCCTTTCCTCCGCCATTTTCTCTTTAGGCCTCCTCTTGATATCAGAGAAGCGCTTGCGGCAGTGAGCCACTGTCCGCTTTAGTGGGCCCACCGCGTTAACAGCATCGCAAACTCTCCCCCACAATTGGTGGCACCGCCTTAGAGGAGTACGGGCTGCCAGGTTCCCTAATATAACTTCGTAGCAAGGAACTATGTTGTGCACAAGCACACAATTCTCATCATGTGAGAAACGGACATTCCTCCCTGTCTTGGTCTTCCAGCCCTGTCCTGACTCCTCAAAGTCTCCCTCTCCCTCCTCTGCCCCCTCAACCTCCATCTCCCTCTCCTCAGCCTCTGTGCCCCTCCTCTCTCTGGACATATTCACAAATAAATGTGAAACACACAAAACACAGAAAGACTTGCAAACACAAAGAACAAACTACACTAACTACAGACACACTCTCAACACAGTCACACACAAGTAACACAGACAAAGGACAAGTCAAATACAAAAAATACAAGACAAAAAATAAATGAAAAAATATATGTACAAAACAGAAAAATACCACAGGACTACTCACACTTCAAGCAGAATTCGCAACACCAAACCACCAAACTCCAACTCAATCCAACTCTCAGCAAACCACAATCCTCCAAATTCCTCTCACAAAACTCCTCAAAACCCTATCAAAGAAAAAGTGGCAGGCCAGTGGTTTATATAGGGCTTTTGATGTCAAATCTCCTGACTTTGAAAATAGCCAATAGTAACAGGCCATGAGACAGGTGTATTTTTCAAAAAAAACGCCTTCACACGAAAGCGCCGTCATTTAAAGCAAAAGCGCCGTGGTCAAATCAAAGCCGCCGGCTTTACAACCCGCCGTGACATCGCCGGCGGCTTCAAATTGAAGATCAAATGCGCCCATTAGTAAATCCGGCTGTTTGCAATGCAAACCCGCCGGAAAACCTGTTAGTAAATCTAGCCCCAAGTGCTTTTGGGGTGTCCCCCATTCTTTTGCATTAATATTTCTGGCTGTCAAAAGTCCTGTTTGCTACATGAAAAAACAGTCAGTATTTAACTTATGTGCAAAACAGAAAACTACTTTGCACTAGGGATGAGCGCGCTCGGATTTCTGAAATCCGAGCCCACCCGAACGTTGCGGATCCGAGTCGGATCCGAGACAGATCCGGGTATTGGCGCCAAATTCAAAAGTGAAACTGAGGCTCTGACTCATAATCCCGTTGTCGGATCTCGCGATACTCGGATCCTATAAATTCCCCGCTAGTCGCCGCCATCTTCACTCGGGCATTGATCAGGGTAGAGGGAGGGTGTGTTAGGTGGTCCTCTGTGCTGTTTAGTTCTGTGCTGTTTAGTTCTGTGCTGTTTAGTTCTGTGCTGTTTAGTGCTGTGCTGTGCTGTGCTGTTTAGTGCTGTGCTGTGCTGTGCTGTGCTGTGCTGTGCTGTGCTGTGTTCTGCAGTATCAGTCCAGTGGTGCTGTGTGCTGTGCTCTGTCCTTCTGAGGTCAGTGGTGCTGCTGGGTCCTGTGCTGTGTCCTGTTCAGTCCAGTGGTGCTGTGTCCTGTGCTCTGTGCTTCTAAGGGCATAGTTATTTCCCCAATATTCCCCTGTGTTTAAAAAAATAAAAAAAAGTTTTTTTAAAAAATACCAAAAACTACTTTAATATTTTTTAATTACCACAAAATTTTCACAACCAATCCTGCAGTATAAGCCCATTGGTACTGCAATATTACCAAGTTCACACATTCAGCAGTAAAAGTCCAGTGGTACTGCAATATTACAAAGTTTACACATTCTGCAGTATCAGTCCAGTGGTGCTGTGTCCTGTGCTCTGTCCTGCTGAGTTCCGTAGTGCTGCTGGGTCCTGTGCCGTGTCCTGTTCAGTCCAGTGGTGCTGTGTCCTGTGCTCTGTGCTTCTAAGGGCATAGTTATTTCCCCATTATTCCCAAGTTTTTAAAAAATAAAAAAAAAGTAAAAAATAATAAAAAATTTAAAAAAAAAAAAATATATAATAATTATAACCAAATTTGCAAAACCAATCCAGCATTATAAGTCCATTGGTACTGCAATATTACCAAGTTCACACATTCTGCAGTATCAGTCCAGTGGTGCTGTGTCCTGTGCTCTGTCCTGCTGAGTTCCGTAGTGCTGCTGGGTCCTGTGCCGTGTCCTGTTCAGTCCAGTGGTGCTGTGTCCTGTGCTCTGTGCTTCTAAGGGCATAGTTATTTCCCCATTATTCCCAAGTTTTTAAAAAATAAAAAAAAAGTAAAAAATAATAAAAACATTTTTTAAAAAAAAATATATAATAATTATAACCAAATTTGCAAAACCAATCCAGCATTATAAGTCCATTGGTACTGCAATATTACCAAGTTCACACATTCTGCAGTATCAGTCCAGTGGTGCTGTGTCCTGTGCTCTGTCCTGCTGAGTTCCGTAGTGCTGCTGGGTCCTGTGCCGTGTCCTGTTCAGTCCAGTGGTGCTGTGTCCTGTGCTCTGTGCTTCTAAGGGCATAGTTATTTCCCCATTATTCCCAAGTTTTTAAAAAATAAAAAAAAAGTAAAAAATAATAAAAACATTTTTTAAAAAAAAATATATAATAATTATAACCAAATTTGCAAAACCAATCCAGCATTATAAGTCCATTGGTACTGCAATATTACCAAGTTCACACATTCTGCAGTATCAGTCCAGTGGTGCTGTGTCCTGTGCTCTGTCCTGCTGAGTTCCGTAGTGCTGCTGGGTCCTGTGCCGTGTCCTGTTCAGTCCAGTGGTGCTGTGTCCTGTGCTCTGTGCTTCTAAGGGCATAGTTATTTCCCCACTATTCCCAAGTGTTTAAAAAATTAAAAAAAAGTTATAAAAAAAAATACAAAAAAATAATTTAAATTTTTTTTAATTACAACAAAAATTTGCAAAACCAATTCTGCAGTATAAGCCCATTGGTACTGCAATATTACCAAGTTCACACATTCTGCAGTATCTTGTGCTACATATAATGGAGAGCAAAAATTTGGAGGATAAAGTAGGGAAAGATCAAGACCCACTTCCTCCTAATGCTGAAGCTGCTGCCACTAGTCATGACATAGACGATGAAATGCCATCAACGTCGTCTGGCAAGCACGATGCCCAATCTCCTAGTACAGGGCATGTAAAATCCAAAAAGCCCAAGTTCTCAAAAAACAGCAAAAAAAGAAACTTAAAATCATCTGAGGAGAAACGTAAAGTTGGCAATATGCCAATTACGACAAGTAGTGGCAAGGAACGGCTTAGGCCCTGTCCCGTGTTCATGACTAGTGGTCCAACTTCACCCAAGGATCAAAGCCCTCCTCCCCCCCCCTACAAAAAATTTAAGAGAGTTATGCTGTCAGCAACAACAACAAAACAGCAAAGAACTCTGCCTTCTAAACAGATGACATCACAAATCCCCAAGGCGAGTCCAAGGGTGTTGTTGGTTGTGAACCCTGACCTTCCCATCACTTTTCGGGAAGAGGTGACTCCATCCAGCATTTGCAGCACGCCCTCTGCATATGCTGGAAGGATCACCCACAGTCCAGTTACAGATTTGGCTAATGAAGGTGTGAATGTTGTGCACTGGGAGGAGGATATTGATGTAGCTGGCGCTGAGGAGGATGTTGATGATTATGATGCAGACAGATACCAAATTGCATTTCTCAATTTCTATTTATATTCTAGATTATATAACGGCTGAAAAGTTTTCTGTTTTACTCCTAGTGGAGAGGGGATCTGATGCAGACAGATACCAAACTGCCTTTGTCCATTTCTTTGTATATTTGAATTGCTAGTTCTACAGTCTATGCAGGCTGCTTTATTTATATTCAACTACAAGTGTAGGGCGGGGGGGGGGCATAGATAGCCACCAAAGTAACGTGGTCCATTTAATTTCATTTTCTAGCTCCACAGTCTGTGCAGCCTGCTTTTTTTTATCTTCAAAGTATTTATATTTACAAGCCTTGCAATCTAAATTAACTAGAGGTAGTGACGTGGTAGAACTCCAAAAGGCAGTTTGGAAGCCCCTGTACAAACTGGCTCTATTTTTTAACTGAGTTGTCCCCCCTCCAGTGTGTACTCGGAAAGAGTTTTTAGTGCAGCGGGGAACCTGGTCAGTGAGCGGCGAAGGAGGTTGCTTCCTCACAACGTTGAAAAAATGATGTTTATAAAAATGAATAATCAATTCCTCAATGAAGTACAGCACTGCCCTCCAGACAGTACAGAGGGACTGTGGTTGTGGAGTCCAGCGGGGACGAATTGATAATGTGTGAGGAGGAGGAAGTACACACTGTAGGGGGAGAGGAATCAGAGGTTGAGGATAAGGACGACATCTTTCCTCAGTAGAGCCTGTTTAGTTTGTACAGGGAGAGATGAATTGTTTTATTGGTGTGGGGGCCCAAACAAACCAATCATTTCAGCCACAGTTGTTTGGTAGGCCCTGTCGCTGAAATGATTGGTTTGTTAAAGTGTGCATGTCCTATTTCAACAACATAAGGGTGGGTGGGAGGGCCCAAGGACAATTCCATCTTGCAACTTTTTTTTTGGCATTATGTGACCATTCAACAGTCGTTTGCCATGTTCAAAAAGTAAAAGAAAATGCCAACAAATTCAATAAATTAAATCAAAAGTTAAATGCCCTGTCATTATTTAAAACAAGAGGTTTTGACGTGCTAGAATTAGTGTAGTGTTAAGATGTTATAAACACTACACTTGGAAATTGGAGGAGGTAATGTGGCCCCGGTATCAAATTGGGTACCGGGGCCACCCCACTATGCAGTCCAGATACTTGTTTGGTGGAATTCCGACACGTGGAGGGTTTTTAAATTATATTGTGGCCTCGGTACCAAATTGTGTACCGGGGCCACCACACTACGCAGTCAAGATACTTGTTTGGTGGAATTCAGACCAGTTGAGGGTTTTATTATTATATTGTGTGGACCACTCTATCTATACCACACTACAACTCTATACCACTCTATTTCCTACTTTAATTCTATTTAATTCTATTTCCTACTTTAATTCTATTACTAATTAATTACCATAAAGAGGAACAAAAAAAACCAATTTTACCAAAAGTATAATATGACTTAGACTTACAAACACTACACTTGAAAGATCGTGCCTTTAAATGAAAAAGTCAGTCTTCATTGCACGACTATGTGCAAGTGCAACAGGGACATTTTTTTGGGTTTACAAAGTCAAACAATAACACTACGACCCTGTCTGTCTGGGGTCTGTCAATGACGAATTGTCTGTAGCATGTTTGGAGGAGGTATTGTGGCCCCGGTATCAAATTGGGTACCGGGGCCACCCCACTACGCAGTCCAGATACTTGTTTGGTGGAATTCTGACACGTGGAGGGTGTATTTATTTTATTGTGGCCCCGGTATCAAATTGGGTACCGGGGCCACCCCACTATGCAGTCCAGATACTTGTTTGGTGGAATTCCGACACGTGGAGGGTTTTTAAATTATATTGTGGCCTCGGTACCAAATTGTGTACCGGGGCCACCACACTACGCAGTCAAGATAGATAGATGCGTATCATAGATAAAGTACATTCAGTGGTGTGGGGCAAATTGAAAAATATTCCAAATGCACTGACATTATCAAAAACAAGAGGTTGTCACACGCTAAAACTCCAACATGTATATGATGGAGAGGATGGAGGAGCAGCCGTATGTGTAGTGTAATGCAGACCTGTTGAAGGTTTTTTATATATTTTATTGTGGTGCCCAGTGCCCACTCCTCTACGCAGTCCAGGTACATTTATTGGTGCGAATCATAAAAGTTCAGGGTTTTTAATATATCTTGTGGTGACCCACTCCTCTACGCAGTCCAGGTACATTTATTGGTGCGATTCATAAAAGTTCAGGGTTTTTAATATATTGTGGTGACCCACTCCTCTACGCAGTCCAGGTACATTTATTGGTGCGATTCATAAAAGTTCAGGGTTTTTAATATATTGTGGTGACCCACTCCTCTACGCAGTCCAGGTACATTTATTGGTGCGAATCAAACAAGTTGATGGTTTTCTTATTATATATATTGTGGTGACCCACTCCTCTACGCAGTCCAGGTACATTTATTGGTGCGAATCAAACAAGTTGATGGTTTTCTTATTATATATATTGTGGTGACCCACTCCTCTACGCAGTCCAGGTACATTTATTGGTGCGATTCATAAAAGTTCAGGGTTTTTAATATATTGTGGTGACCCACTCCTCTACGCAGTCCAGGTACATTTATTGGTGCGATTCATAAAAGTTCAGGGTTTTTAATATATTGTGGTGACCCACTCCTCTACGCAGTCCAGGTACATTTATTGGTGCGAATCAAACAAGTTGATGGTTTTCTTATTATATATATTGTGGTGACCCACTCCTCTACGCAGTCCAGGTACATTTATTGGTGCGATTCATAAAAGTTCAGGGTTTTTAATATATTGTGGTGACCCACTCCTCTACGCAGTCCAGGTACATTTATTGGTGCGAATCAAACAAGTTGATGGTTTTCTTATTATATATATTGTGGTGACCCACTCCTCTACGCAGTCCAGGTACATTTATTGGTGCGATTCATAAAAGTTCAGGGTTTTTAATATATTGTGGTGACCCACTCCTCTACGCAGTCCAGGTACATTTATTGGTGCGATTCATAAAAGTTCAGGGTTTTTA
The DNA here is from genome assembly GCF_038048845.1 of Mixophyes fleayi. Classification (NCBI taxonomy): domain Eukaryota; kingdom Metazoa; phylum Chordata; class Amphibia; order Anura; family Limnodynastidae; genus Mixophyes; species Mixophyes fleayi. The sequence continues at coordinate 83,406,399 of NC_134408.1, read as the reverse complement.
AGATATTGTGGTGACCCACTCCTCTACGCAGTCCAGGTACAATTATTGGTGCGAATCATAAAAGTTCAGGGTTTTTAATATATATTGTGGTGACCCACTCCTCTACGCAGTCCAGAAAGATACCTTGTTGCAACGTTTTGGACTAATAACTATATTGTGAGGTGTTCAGAATACACTGTAAATTAGTGGAAATGCTTGTTATTGAATGTTATTGAGGTTAATAATAGCCTAGGAGTGAAAATAAGCCCAAAAACTTGATTTTTAAACTTTTTATGTTTTTTTCAAAAAAAATCCGAATCCAATACCTTAAATCCGAACCGAGACCTTTCGTCAAGTGTTTTGCGAGACAAATCCGAACCTCAAAAATAACGAAAATCCGGATCCAAAACACAAAACACGAGACCTCAAAAGTCGCCGGTGCACATCCCTACTTTGCACCCCTTGCATTGTAACATGGTTTTGTCCAAGAGACTGAAATAAGATACCTCTTCATTTAAGATCCTTAATGAATCAGGCCCAATGTTACATACCTCTAAAAAAACATTTTCAGAATATGCATATATCTCACACCAGACACTGCATAAACTTTAATTCACGCACTCATCATCTCCCGCACCAACTATTGCGATTCCCTGCTTACTGGTCTTCCCAAAATCATATTTTTACCCCACAATCTGTTTTGCATGCAGCAGCTAGATTGATTTTCCTTGCAAACTGAACTTCTTCTGCTGAGCCACTCTATCACTATCTCTATATTGGTTGCCAGGTTTTCTAAGAATTCATTATAAAATTCTTCTACTAACATACAAGGCCATCAACAAAATTGGACCAAGATAAATCTCCTCACTTGTCTCAAAATAGCTCTCAACTCTACACCTCCATTCTGCACAAGATCTACATCTCTCTTCCACTCTCATTATATCCTCCCATTTCCGGTTACAGGACTATTTTAGGGATACACCAACTTTGTGGAATTCCCTTCCTCGAACAATAAGACTTTATTCTAGCCTTCAAACCTTCAAGCATTCTCTGAAAACCCACCTCTTCAGAGAAGCTTATAATATTCCTCAGCCACCGTCTTAATCTCTATAGGTTACCCTATTACCACCCTCTACACAGCTAACACAAGACAACATCCATTTCACCAACATTGCTGTGTGACTGACTATATGTCCCACTCAATACTTTTTACCTTTACATTCTAGCTGGACCAATATGCAATATGATGTAGCACTTACCCTTTTGCATCAAACTCCAATTATCTGATAGATTGTAAGCTTGCGAACACGGCCCTCTTACCTCTCTGTCTTTATGTATTACCCAGAATTGTTTATTATTATTTGTTCCCAATTGTAAAGAGCTACGGAATTTGCTGGCTCTATATAAATATATATTGATGATGATGAAATGAAGATCATGATTTGTCAGTGATAGCGTTTTACACTAATTTCCTGGTTGCTGTGCTTCCTGATTCCTGGCATTGTACTCAGCTGCACTCTGGTTTAGAAATCTTGGTACTTGCATCATCTTATCTGGTGCAAGACTGTTCCTTTAATCTACATTGCTTAATTTGTTCAGTGACTGTTACCATATTGTCTGCATTACCTCAAGATTACATAGATTGTTGTTTCTACTTGCAATTACCTAAGTTGTTCCATGAACCTTACCATATCCTAAGACTGTCCCCCTGCCATTCACTATAATTTACCTGTAATAAGGCTGTAAGAGACTTTTGCTTATTTCAAAACACTACCTCATATCTCTGCCTTTGGATTCCAACAATATCCATCTCTTTGGAAGATGACTGGACAGGCTGAATCCTGCAGCACTGTGATCTGCATTGTGTTACAGTTCCCGACAGCTCTTAGCTTTACTTGATTTCAGGCAATAAGAGAGGTCCCAAGATAGGGCCCCATATATGTTGTATTGGGGGGGATTATAACTAGCACAATTTTTATCAAAAAGTTATTTATGAAAGACAACTTTCACTTGCCATAGGGAAGATATTAGATCTGAATTTAAAGAAGACACTTACTACCCTTTCCTTTTCAATATGCTAAATCAGTAAGTATATTTGGTAATGATATTTTAATATGACCAAATCTGAGTTTATCATCTTTCCCCAGGGTAATGTCTCTACTACTCCCCACATCTGCATCACATTTGATAACTTTTCTTTCTATCTTTCCCCACACATGCTATTTTAATGTTATCTTCAACTGCAGCCTTAGCTTCACTGCTCACATCTAGTCCCTCTCGCAGTCTTGTTACCAACTTCTCCTCAACATTGCCAAAATATGCCCCTTCCTCATTCAGGACGTAGCTAAAACTTTGGTGTGCTCACAGATTATTTCCCTCCTTGACAACTGTAATTTAATTTTCATTGGTCTTCCCCTCACCTTCTTTTTCTCTCTACATCTCATCCTGAAAGCTGAGGCTAGAATAATCTTCCTCTTCTTACACTTCTAATCAGCTGATCCAGTCTGTAAATACATTCACTGGCTCTCCATTACTTCTAGAATTCAGTTTAGGCTTCCCACAGTCACCTCCATACACCTCTCACCCTAGCTTGAACACCCAGTTCCTTCAACTCTCTTCACCTCTCATTACTTCCTCCAATTCCTGTCTCCAAGACTATGATTTCTTTATAAGGTGCCTCAGAACTCAGCAGCATATGATTGTCAGTATAACAAATCATACAAAGAAGAAACCAAATCATACAAGGAACAGAACAAGGACATATGAGGTAAATTGAAGATCGCTGTCAGGCGCCATCCCTGCATGTATGCTAGGTGTCGGGGACGGTCGCCTTCGCTGCTGCCTGGGCATCCTATTGCCAGGCAACAGGACGCTACTTCTGGTTCTCGGCCGGAAGTTTGGGCGCATGCACCCAAACATCGCGTCTCCATTGCCAGGCAACGGAGACGCCAGCCTCACTTCCTGTCAGTGGTCAGAACAGTTGATCCCATATCCACCAATGAAAGGCAGTCAGTATGTATTTAGACCTGACACTGGCACCACTAGAGTGCCAGAGTATCTAGGTCCCTAGACTCCAGCACTTGTTTGTTCCTGAGCATACCTGTTATATTGTATTTTGACCCCAGTTCTGCCTGACCACTCTTTCAGATCTTCCTCTGGACCCATTCTGATTCCTCTGGCTTCCTGATGCTTCTCCTGCTTACTCCTTCGATACCTGATTTGCCCGCTCAGTTTGACCTTTGGATTGCACGACTACGCTAGTTCACTTATATGTCGCTGGTAGCTAACTGGCAAGGCCGCGACCTGCACATCTCTGCAGCGAACCCCAAACCACATTTGCGGGGGTCCCCAGTGAAGACCTGAGGTGTGTTTAGGCTCCACGCCTCCTAGCTTAGCAACACCAATACCAGCAGGTAAGGCCATCAGATCAAGTCTGTTCGTGACAATCGCTAACCTAAATGAATTAGGAGTTCAGCAAACCTACTGCATTAAATTCTTTTGTACATAACTAGTTTAACTTTATAAAATACTAGTATACTAATATGTCACTACTAGTGATCATTTTAGTTCAGTGATTAAATGAATCCCGCAGGAGAGTTAGTTGGATGCATGATCTTTCTGCATCTGATCGATAGAAGCCTCAAATAACTAATGTGTAGTGTTAGAGGATCATGCTACTTGTATTCTATCACATTATGGGGTCTGTGCATTAAGCTCATTTGGCACTTAAAAGATGTGGAAACGGCTGTTTCCGCATCTTTTAAGTTTAGTTGCGATGTATTACATGCCTAATAAAGGAGATTTCTGCGAAATCTCCTCCGTTTAGACAAATACCATGCAGCATCGCAGTTCCCATAGATTTATATGGAGACTGCGATGTTCTGCAATGCATGAAGCTTTGATAAACTTTGCATTGCGCAAACAGGTAACTCCATCTCAGGATGGTGTTACCTGTTCTTTGCTATGAGATTCTTCTGAAGCCTGTCTGGCTTTGCAGAATCCGATACAGTGTTAGTGCGTACAGCACTTCCTCCTATCACCGGCAAGACTAAGCTGCCGGTAAATAGGAAAAACTAATCGCAGCACAGGGGTCACTTTGCTGGGGTTCCCAGAGTAACCCCAGAATGGTGCATTGAAGTGGTACTTAAATATGCATCACTGCGATTTGCAGTGATGCATATTTGCTGGTAATGCATATTACTAATGCATAGACCCTGATGTGGCTTCCTGATTGCTTTCATTACACTCTTCATATGTAACCCTATCCTTGGACAGTCATGTAAGTGGACAGGTCATTGCTTTCCGCAAATGCACTCATCTCCTGGAATAATCTGTGTTGCCATTAACATTCTAAGAATATATCTACAAGTTGTTTTATCTGCACCCGCTTCAAAACTAGGGATATAATGGACAAGCAGAAGATGAATTTTGGAAAAAAAAAGGTGCTCAGACCCTAGTCAAAATACATCATAAAAAATTATAATATAAATATTATAAATATCAAATAAAATGGGAAATGTGCTGACTGCATACAAGTCTTTTTGTTACATAACTGTGCACTGCGCATTACCACAAAAAAGGTGTACTCATATGTCTGTATGCATATTTTGTTGCAACAGACACTTGTGTCTTCATATGACTAGAGAGGTGAAATGTTGGAGGGAAGGGGCAGTCAAACGCAATTCGAGTACAGTAAAGGTATGTTCATAGAATTGTGACTGAGGCAAATTCACACTGGGATATAAATATTCTTGTAAGTAGCTGTAATGCTTGCACATGCCTGAGGGTTATTGCAAATACACACTGATGATGAGAAAAGTTGCCAGCACTGGCTAATTGCTTCTGATTCACTTCTAAAGCTTATTTATTACTCGTGCCTATATTATAAGATTTTATGGGTATATTATAGATTTATATTTTTACTACTTTCATTCATACATGGGAGGAAGTTTATGCTTCCTGTCTTATAGAGGTGGTATTTAAAGAAAACATAATAATAAATAAGTGTTTCTTTATCAAATGTTAAAAAACTTTTCTTACATCTATGACATGGTTTCCTCTCACATTGATTCTACTTGGCTTATATTAATATACTTTTTGTTGAAAGTGCCTTGTAACATCTTCTAATTTTAGTGTTAATTGTTTAGTCACATCCTGCAGCAACTTCATAATTGAATGCCATTAATATGCATTTTTTAATCTGTAGTATATCTGATTTAAGCTTTGTACATATGCTACTGGTGTAGAGCTGGACAAATCTTGAGATGCATCCGACTGAGCATATATGAATTAATATGTTATTTTATGTGTGTTCTATTCAGCAAGAAGGGCTTTAAAATAAAAGTTTACAAATACATTTTAAAAATAAATAAATAATAAACTTTATCCTTGTATGCATCTGCACCAATTTGAAGTTTGCAGTTTTCATATTGTTGTAGATCCACTATTAAATAGTTTAACTGTATTTCAGACATTCCTTCCATCCATATGCAAATTTTATACTAGCTTCCAACAGTGGAATAGACCTAACACAAAACGTGTCAACAGGAGAAAATGTACAGTGCAGAACTAAGAAAATTGAAAAAAATAAATAAATAAATAAACAGTCAAGATCATATGCTTCAGGCTTCCCCAAAGTTGCTTTTAAAATCTTTACAGTTGTTTTCAAATACTTTATCAAGCATCTAATTATTCATTGTCACTTTTTAAGAAAGATTGGCAACTACCTTAATATCTTATTTAGATTTTTTTTATTTATAAAAACTACAAACACTTATGGACTCATGCTGTTGAATATAAATTGTGGTTTTGGCATATAACGCGCTTTTTAACTCCTGAGCATGAGTAAAAGTAAAAAAGTGTTGTATGCCAACAAGGCAATTTGTGTTCAACTTAACATGAGCCCTTAAAGAGCAAATAAAGTCCCTATTTCATATAAATATTAGCAATGCAGACCCCCGTGTTTTGGTTTTGAAACCATCTTTGGTTTTGGCTTTGACCAATAAACCTCAAGTGTTTTGCTTTTGGTTTTGGATCTGGAGTTTATTAAAAAATGTGAAAAATAGGTAGAACTATGTAATTAGTATTTATATAATTAACATTAATTTACAGTCATTTACATTCTGTTTTCTAATGACCATCTCACAACTATGTCAATATTTTTACCAATATTAGCCAAAGGCTGCAGGGAGTTTGCTGGTTAAAAATAGTGACAGGGCAGTGGCACAAATACATTGCAGTTTAATCAAAGATACAATCCCTATGAAACATAATGGCACATCAGTTGCAGATAGGATAGCAGTTTAATAAAGTAAAGGACACAAAAAAAACCTTCAGGCAGAGCACTGGCTAATAGAACTATTATTTTAGAAAAGGTGATAGACCAAGATTTCCTGCACCCAAAAGTGAAATGGTTTGAAAAAATGATGGACTTATTTTGTTATTGACAACGTTAGACAGTATGTCTGACACATTGTAAGGAGGCAGTATTAAAAACTCAGTAGACAGATAGTAGAGGCATCAATAGACATTTTAAACAAGACCTATAGACCTATGCAGCCTCCACATAGAAGTGACGTAGTGGGAGAAAGACCATGGACATAATATTTTGAATATGAATAGTTTAACAAAACAAGCATCTCAGTGATAGGGAATGTCACTTTGTGGCTGAAGTGCTTAATTTGTTTGCGCCCCCACAAAAGAAAACATTTTGTTAAACTGTAGAATAAATAGGGACTTTAACAATTTAGTAATGGGTTTTAGGCTAACAGTGGTCATCTTCCTCAATGTTGACAATGTCATCACCCTCATAATCATCTTCATCACTGATCAATATCAACATCACACAATATTAGTTCATCCACCACTGGAATCCAACATTATAAATTCTGTTTGTAATTGGTGGCAATAACTGTATTATTCATTCAATTAGTAGTTCATTTAGATGAACACCAGTTCTCACAATGCTCACAATGAGCCTGATTCATTAAGGAAAGAAAAGCAAAAGTAAGTAAGTAAGGAAAAACCATATGATACATACCTGGCGTAAAGAAAGATTAGCCAGGGTAGATGGTCTATTTTCCAGACATAAAGAGGTAGTGACTCTAGAAACTCACAATAATGAAAGCACCTTTTGTGAGAATTTTCTCAGGTACAAACACCGCCTCACAAAAGAAGTCAAACAATGGTGGGAAGTCACCACCTTGTCTAAATATATAGAACACAAAATTGTGCCAAGAGGTTTAAGAATTACAAAAAGACCCACATTCAACCAAAATAATGACAAGTTCATTAATACGTGGAACGAAATTCTTGAGTCATGTTCAGTAGCACTAATGAAGCTCATTATTTTGGATAGGCAAACATCCTTAAAACATATAGAAGAGGAGATAGCAATTATTCAGGACATGCTCAAACCAATTCAATACTTAGAGGATTATATCAACCTAGAAACGCTCACCTTTAACAAGATTAAAGGAGTAGAGGAAGAAATGATCAAAAATAAAGAAAATAAATTTGCGAGGGACATCAAAGACTACGAGAATACATTCCCCTCCCTCACATCGAAACGGAACACAACCCAAGGATATAGACATCCCTACAAAAGCAAAGAGAGGCATATCCCCCTATCTAACAAGCAGAATACTCACCGTCATTTCAACACTAAACCCAGACTCCCAAAATCACCGCTCATCAAATCCATTCCCAAATCAGCTACGCAAAGGAGGACCTACAAACCACTCAACCCCAACAATTTGGAATACCCCCATAAGACATCACCCTATACAAAGTCTCAACACAAAAAAGCAGTGGATAGCTTTAGAAAAGGTAGAGACTCCTGTCACAAAGAGGTCCGAAGCTCACAATCAATCCTCTTTGACAAACTCAATTAACTTACCCCCTTTCCAACTTCCCAAACAGACATAAAAGTTGAAGAGAATCTGAATATTTTTTTAGAACTAGCACAAGTCCCCCCACACCAAAACACTGTGAACCCACTGGATCCAATTTCATTATGCATAGGTACCAGTCTCACTCAAACAGGACTAACCTATTCCAACACCAAAAGCAGAAAAAGGTCAAAGCCATCAGAGGGAGACGAAGAGGCAGAACTGCTAGGAGCAAGACCAAAAATAAGAAAATAACCACCACTGGAAAAGGAATCTTCAACCTTAGTAAAGTACACTTGACCCAAGCCCAAACCGCATTACTGCATAAAGGCCTTAAATTCGCTCCCGACCGACCCCTTAACAAGTTCGATACATATATAAACATAAGTTTATCTGAAAACTTACCCTTAAAAAGTATTTTATAGGGACAGATAAGACCAAAAGCCTGGAGTTCATTCCAACGCCTAACACATAATTTTTTCATACTAAGCTAAAAAAACAATCCACCTTTTACCCACACCATCTAAAAGGACCTTTCATTACAGCATTCCAAAAATTGGTAGAAACAGACATAGATAAATTTCAGACCACTCAAAAGGGCCATTCCAGAAGTACCAACCTCACAAGTAAAGAGAAAAAAGCACTTAAGGAATTCCAACAAAACCCCGACATAATAATCAAACCAGCAGATAAAGGGGGGGGGGGAATTACCATCCATGACAAGGAAAAATACCTGGAGGAGCTAAATAGACAACTTAGGGACACCACTACATACGAACCCCTCAAATCAGACTCCACCAAGCAATACCAAAAGGAACTGCTGGAGCCTCTTAAACCAGCTTTTCAAAAAGGAATCTTAAAAAAAAAACAAGCTGGACTTCCTGTATGTGACATTTCCCAGAACCCCAGTCATATGTCAAATACCAAAAATACATAAGAGCCTACAGAACCCACCAGGGAGACCAATTATTTCAGGGATTGGGTCACTCACCACCAATCTTTCAAGCTACATAGATTCCTTTCTCCAACCCCTAGTGTTCCAACAAAAAAGCTATTTGAGGGACACAGGGCATGTGCTGAAAGTCCTCAAAAACACCACTTGGAGAGAAGGATACACACTGGCCACATGTGTTGTCACCTCACTGTATACCATAATCAACCATAAAGCAGGATGCACACATATACGGGACATCCTCACACATGAATCCAACATCCCAGCACAACAGATTGACTTCCTTATAGACGCTATCTCATTTACACTTAACCATAACTACTTTTGGTCCGAAGGTCAATACTACAGGCAGGTTCATGGAACAGCAATGGGCGCTAAATTTGCGCCCAGTTACGCGAACCTGTTCATGGCTGTCTGGGAAAACAACTACATATGGGCCAACAACCCGTTTCACCAATTTCTGCATCTTTGGTGTTGATATAATGATGACATCCTGTTCATTTGGACAGGACCTCAAGACCAACTTACCCTCTTTCTCAATTACATCAATCTTAATGATTTACACCTTCACACTTCACCGCCAACACCAGCACAGAGGACATCAACTTTCTAGATCTACAGATATATATCCACCAAAATCAGTTAGAAACCAGAACATTCTTTAAAGAAGTGAATTCGAATTCATATTTACCATCCACAAGTAGTCACCACAAGAATTGCATACGAAATATCCCCAAAGGACAGTTCACACGAATAAGACGCAACTGCATAGAAGAATTTGAAAAACAGGCAGAACTACTTAAGGACAAGGTCCTTGAGAGAAATTATGACCAAGAAACAGTAGAACAGGCCTTATCCTCTGTTAGAGACATGGATAGGACCAGCCTCCTCTGTAAAAATAGCGTCCCAGCGGCCAATTTCAGCATCCCCTTCATCAATCAATTTAGCAATGACTCTAAAAAAGTCGAGCACATCATCCAAAAGCATTCGAAAGTCCTCCTAGGAGATGAAAAACTGAAAGAAATTCTCCCAAACAAACCAAGGTTCATCTACACGAGAGCGAACAGCCTCAGAACCAAACTTGTACATAGTACTATCCCGCCCAGTAAACCAAATGCAAGTGAAACCTGGCTCAAAGAAAGGACAAATGGCTTCTTTCACTGTACCAGATGCACAGCATGCAAAGAAAGCAATATAAGGCACACTAAACCATCCACCCAATACACCTCACACACCACTGGGGAATCATTCAATATAGAAGGAAAAATCACGTGTGACTTAACAGGAGTCATTTACCTCCTACAATGCCCCTTTGGGTTACAATATATTGGGAGAACCATTAGAAAATTGCACGTTAGAATATCTGAACATCAAAGGAACATCCAAAAGGGCTTTGAAAAACATAGTGTTCCTGACCACTTTGCCAAACTCCCTTCCAAGGACCCGTCACAGCTGCAATTTATGGGAATCAAAAAAGTAACCAAACCCTGGAGAGGGGGGACTTTATTAAATACATTTCAAGAGAGGAATCCAAGTACATATACAAAATGAAAACCCTGGTGCCAGAAGGTCTTAATATCGACTTTGAACTAGGGCATTTTTTCTGAACTATCATTCATGCATATAATCTTATGTATACACATATACATCTGTTACTCACCGGCTGCTTCACATATATCTAGATGATGATATTACCATCTCACATTGTTTATATATCACTATACTCTAATGCTTGTGATATGTGTGTGGGGAGATCCTTATAAGCAACAATGCATTGTTAAAACAATGAATACAGCTTACACCGCTATACAATATGTGTTACATATTTTATTATATATAATTTCTTTATTATTTATTCTGCATTATTGTGGCAGCTGATGCTTGGTGCAACTGAGATACCATATTTCGGTGTACAGCTATGCCATGTATTCCAATGCCCATTTCCGCATTTGGGGATGCCTTTCAAACATATCTATTACCCATCGAGGTCACTATTATTCTTTCCAATCCCCCATAGCCGTCCGGCTGTCGGTGTCTCATATTGTATCTGGGAACACTCAAAATACAACATCATCATTTCAAGAACATTGCTATTATGGACTAATCACACCTCTGACACTTGGGCCCCTTTTGCCTTTTTGATTCATCTTTTTACTAACCATAACATATTTGCTCAAACTAGGATTTTTTTCAGGACTGCCTTACTGTTTATCAACTCCATTGTGGATTATCACTTGGCAGCTTCTAAGCAATATCCTACCTGCTTGACATCCCTATACAGGTTAATTGGATTGTGACCACTCTGGCTCTGGACATTGTTATTGTTAACCATACTCTGCATGATATATGTGCCTGCTTTAGCACCCCCAGTGCTTGCTTGATTTATTTGCTGTCTATGTCACTTTACCAATTAATTATGTATATCATCTTTGTGACCATACTGCACAGCCATTTATAGAGTTGCAACTCTTTTTATTTTGTTAAAATCAATAAATGTGTATTATACATGCCACTCCTGTGTATTATCAATAATTAAGGCAAAACCATGTTGCATTGGAGAGGTAGGTAAAATTTAAATGTGATGGCAGATTTATATTTAGGGTTGGGCATGTCCTAGATAAACTTTAAATTTCAGTGTACAAATAGGCTATCAAGTATTTGTGTGCTACATGAGAAAAACAGACAGTATTTTCCCTATGTGCAAAAATAATAAACTAATTTACACCCCTTGCATTGCAACATGGTTTTGTCTAGAAAACTTGAGTAAGAAAACTTACTAAATTTTTGGCTAAACTTTCCTTAATGAATCAGGCCCAATCTCCCCAACTGTGTTAAACACTATTTCTGAATACACAATGGAGGGTGGGCACCTTAAGTACATCTTAGCTATTTTGTACATGGGGTTCCAAATTGAATCTTTTTCCTCTCAGAATTGAAATGGACTGTCTAAGATGCTAAGTTGTACATTATAATTAAAGTAATCCTCCACCATTATACTAATACAAGGTGTATCAGATTGAGAGGTGGTAGATGTGACAAAATAATTGGGCATTTCTTTTAAGCTTGACCAGATGGCATAAAAATCTTTCATATTGTTGTACTGTGTTGACATCATCAGTGTGACACTTAGAAGAAGATATTTTTCTCTAAGTAGCATTTATAATAGGAGGCGAAGCAGGAGACGTGTCATGTGCTTCTTCACAAGGAGCTGTTTGCATCTGTGAAGATTTGTGTCAGTTGGAATGAAAGACATTACATATGACTTATACCTAGGACCAAGCATGGTTGCCAAAATGTAGTGATCCAATTTCAAGTTGTTAACCCCTTAGGTCCTAGTGAAGTGAATAAAGAACTTGATCTACAAGGCCAACATACTTAACCGAATCGCTTATTTTCATTGACTCCTTCAGCTTATCTAGCTGCGTTTCCAGTAGTTTGATTAAGGGTATGACTTGATTCAGGCTGGCAGTATGTGAATTCACTTCATTTGTTAAAATTTAGAATGGTTTGAAGCCAAGTTCATTGTGTGTGTAAAGCATGGTATGTGTTGAAATTCAACAAGTCTTATTGCATATACAGTGTCCGCTCTATAATCAGCAATGAGGAATCCTAAGGAGATTCTTATGGAGTGAGATATTTTGCTATGATATTCGAACAGATTGACACTGGTATGTTTTTTAGTGCAGCCTGCAACTTGTCTGTGGGACCCACAAACTCAACTTTCATTGCTCTTTCAACATCTGTTCAGCTGCCCACTGAGCTCAATTGTGATTGCTGTTGTCATTTTAGTTTGGCTGCTGGACCTTCCGCACCTAACTGTCAGTATCCTGGACCTCATCATGTCAGAGCTGCAGAAACTGCCTACTCTCTCCACCTCGCTAGTCTGCACTCATAAACTATATTATCTCTTATACCCACCACACTCACCAGCCTACATAAACAGAAATAAACCTCACATCCACAAATTCTCCTGGCATGTCCTCTTTCTTACCCTGCTTCTTCTCATGGCTGCAGATGACATCTTCTTCACTATCAGGTCCGGGGTTGTGGACACAACACCAGCTATGATTGAAACAGCCAGAGACAGGTAGTGTGGAGTCTGTTACTACTGGTATTCACCAGAGCGCACCACAAACCCCTTATTTGGGTGGAGCAATACAGGAGGAACAATAGTATATCAAGCAGAGTTCAGCAGGATGCAAATAAAGCAAAGAGAATCAGCAAAAAGAGAAACAGAAAGAGAATGCCAAAGCTCAAAACCAATCTGTCAGTGCAGTACAAAGTCAGAATCCAAGTATCATGAAGACAGGAACAAGCTTCGTCAATAATCAGGAGTCAAGCAATAAAAAGGATAACACGCTCAGGAGCTCATAACAGCAAAGCTGATACTCTGGCAGGGAGTGACAGGCAGAGCCTAGTTATATACTGCTTGGAAACTCAACTCACTGTCTCTGTAATTTCAGCAATCACCTGATTGCAATACAGTAAACTTGCATCAGCTGTGCTTGCTATGTTCTAAATATGGGATTCCCCTCTTAAGAGTGATCTCTAATAAAAAAAAATCTCCAATATTTGTTATGAAAAGTTTTTAAGGCTCATGTATGTCTCAGGCCTTAACCCAGGAACAATCCTCAGGACCATTTTCTTTCTAAAGTACCAAAAACTGCAAGACTCCAATGGAGATGCGGGAATCTAGTAGTTGGTTAACTTCATAATCCTGTTGCTGAACAATTACCAGACAAGAAGGTGACTATCTGTTGATGACTAATGGTTTCAACAACGAAACACGTAAGGAATTGGGTTTCCTCAGAGCCGCAGGTAAATACAACTTATATGCTACTGGATTTATCTTTTGAAGCATCTTAAAAGGTCCTATGAATCTATGTGTACATATCATGGAAGGTACCCTAAGTCTCTGAGATTAATAATGAATAATGAGACCCAACCTCCAGGAGATAAACATGGTGTTGCATGTCTTTTAATTTGAGCAGCTATTTTACACTGTGTAACAGGATGTATCGCCTATGCCACCCCGTCTGTTGTCGCTGGGGACCGGCTGGGCTTACTTTGCCACCGCCCCCTTTCTATATCCCAAATCTGCCCCTCTTGTTGCAATAGAAGGAGCCTGCTGCCATCACTAGACTCCTTTACTGGCACCTAGAACCGCTTCCTTCTGGGTAACTCTCGCTGCTAGGGTGCCCCTTGCTGGTACATCTGGGCTGGTATACCTGACCTCTTGCCTTCAGATCAGGGTTGCTGTGATTGGTTCCATCCTGGCCTATCACCTTGGCCAGAGCTGCAGGTAGCGGGCAAAACGTTGGTACTGGAATGCTGGGTCCACCCCAGAACAACTGGAGAATGGATTAGATTTGGGTCTAATCTGTAAATCACAGGAATTTTCAGCAGGGTAAGTAGTCGTCAAAGCAGGTTCTTGAAGCAAAATAATGCTTATTAGCTCCAGTGTCCTAATAAGGACAGGTACAGTTACTAGTTGAAGGTACTAGTGACATACAGAAAGGTACAGATGTTATGAATATTACATTCCCATGCAGTCCACATTTTATACAGTTCTGACATATCTCCTGGCGGGGGCAACGCCAATCCCTGATCCTCCCCGACCCCAACACGGAGTTATATTTAGTATCAGGATACAATATGTTTTCCCAAACATGGGTTTACATGCAATGCAAAGTTAACAATATTTACACTACTCTGTTATATACTAAAACTTGCTGCTTGCATTATCTGAGATGCAGCCACACCAGACAGGAAGGCAACGCCCCCCTGTTGCGTATACAGGCTAAACAAATGTGTTGGCCACTGAGATGAACAGGGCTAATTAGCTCAAGTTTACCTGTTTCTAGACAGTTTCAAAAACACATCCCTTCCACTCTATTGCTAACTTGGGAATTCCCAAAGAAAAGTTACAACCGAAGACATTTCCAAACAAAACACATCTCAATGTAACACGATAAGTGCATTTGCAATTATATACATTGGTGTCTGCACAACTCATTGAAATACATTTCTACAATAAATCATTTCTACATGATCCAGCCACAAATAAGTTATTTATAAGTGATCCAGCCACACTCCTCCCCCCCCCCAGTCCATGCAGGCCACCATGTCTCCACGATTTGGTTTCTGATCCCGCAGTCTTTTGAGGTTATCGGAGGTGACCCGAAGGATCCGACCCTTCCTGTCAAGAAGCTCCATCCACATTGCTGTGAGCCTTTCCTTGCTTGTGAATTATGTGAAAGTCATAAATTTGAAGTGCAAGGCTACAACTCAATAGTTTGCCATTCTCCCCTGAGGTGTTTTGCAGCTACTTTAAAGGATTATGATCAGTAACAACAGTAAAATGTTGACCATATAAATAAGGCTGAATGTTTTCACTGCCCAAATAATTGCCAAACACTCCTTTTCAATTGTGACATACCCCACCTCCCAGTTTAGCAGTTTTCTGCCACAGGGGGCTCCTGCCCATCTGACCCCACTTGGCTAAGTACTGCTCCCAGTCCATACTGTGACAGATCAGTCTGCACAATAAAGTCCTTGGGGTAAATGTATTAAAGTCCGTTTTTTTCAACTCGCCAGAAATCGCGAGTTGACAGCTAAAATTTAAAACGGCTTGCCTTTACAAGCCAGCGTCGCTTTAAATTTTAGCTGTCAACTCGCCGATTTCCGGCGAGTTGAAAAAAACGGACTTTAATAAATTTACCCCCTTGTCGTAATTGGGTGCTAACAGTACTGGAGAATGAACCAGGGCTTCTTTTCATGACTGAAATGCCAGCTCACAAGTGGAGGTCCAGTCCATTACCTTGGGGAGTTTTTTCTTAGTGAGATCTGTAAGGGACTTTGCTACAGTACTAAAATATGGAACAGAATGTCTGTAGTACCCTGTAGTCATTAAGAATGCCAGTACATGTAACTGGGTCGTGGGCTGGGGCCAGTCTCGGATTGTTTCTACCTTAGCTGGTTGTAAACTAACCCTTCCTTCCCCCACACCATGACCCAGGGACTGCACCTCTGTCATCCCCATCTGGCACTTGTCTGCCCTAACCATCAGACCTGCCCACTGAGCCTTCCCTAACACCAGCCCTACATGCTCCAGATTATCTTCCCAAATCTTACTGAAAATGGAAATGTCATCTGGATAACACTGAGCTCTGTCAAACTCATCTACAAAAGCGTTAATACAGGGCAAGGGGTAGGTGTCAGACATGGTCACATTATTCAACCTGCGCTAGTATATGCAAAACCGCGTTGCCTTGAAATTCGTGGAAAACCAATACAACAGAGGAAGCGGATGGACTGCGCAATGGCTGGATTAAGCAGCCCCCATTCCTCCCTATATTTAATCTCCTTGGCGTCTGGTGAGGCCCGATAAGCGGGTTGCCTAACTGGCCTATGCTAACCAGTGTCCACATGGTGCATCACCAAGGAAGTCCAGCTGGGCTTCTTACTGAACTGAGTTGCACAGGGCAACAGCACTGTCTCAAGCTGTTCCCTCGTGCTGGCATTTAACTGCTCATCCAAGCCCACTTCCTTTATACCACCTTCATCTCCGGCATCCGCGAGGAGATCAGGAAGAGAGTCACTTTCTGTTTTCTCAGCTGCTACTGACTTTACACGCTCGTGGTATGTCTTCAACATATTTACGTGGTAGGTCCGCTGCCGCCTTCCATCGCTATCAAATGATACCACGTAAATTAATTCACGCAGTCATTTGGAGATTGTGTACAGTCCAGTCCAGGCAGCCTGGAGTTTGTTCTGGTGCATTGGCATCAGAACAAGGTCCTTCTGCCCTACCTCAGATACTCTGGCATGTGTGCCCTGATCATACCAAATCCTCTGTTTCTCCTGAGCTTTCGCTAGGTTAGCCTGCACGAGCATCATGGGATTCTCTAACCAATCTCTGAGTTTCAACACATACTCCACCACAGAGACATCCAGGGACTCTGCAGCCATATAGTAGTTCAAAGGGGGAGAAACCGGTAGACTCCTGCAGTACCTCCCGATAGGCAAACAGGAGGTGCGGCAGGTAACGTTCCCAGTTCCCCCCCTTTGAACTTACAAATGCCCATGCATGTGGTTCAGAGTGCCATTGAACCACTCACACAATGCGTTTGTCTAGGGATGGTAAGGGGCAGGACAGAGTTGCTGCACTCCGCACTTTGCCCAGAGACACTGGACCTGTTCACTCATGAATTGTGTCCCTTGATCGGTTAAGATCTCACTGGGGAACCCTACTCTTCTAAATACTCCTAGCAGCGCATCTGCTACCTTTTCCGCAGTGATGATGGACAGAGCTACAGCATCTGGAGACCGGGTAGCATAGTCCACCACGTTGAGGATGTACTTCTTCCCTGATCTACTGGGCACAGGCAAGGGAACTACTTTGTCCACAGCCACTCGCTGAAACGGTTCCCCAATTATTGGCAAGGACCTAAGGGGAGCGCCAGCACTGCAGCACCCAAGACGCTGACACACATCACAGGACCTAAAGTAGGCCCGGACATCATCAGAAAAAGTTCTGTGTTGGGTGCTTCAGTGTTTGGTCTTTTCCCTGGTGTCCCGCCATAGGAATTTTGTGGGCAACTGACATCAGTTGCGAGCAAAAGCCCCATGGTACCACCAGTTGAACCTGTTCCCGGACTGGTCTATCCCCATCTACCTTTCTAGCTACACAGTACAACAAGCCTTTACACCAGGTCACACTCCCAACCTCCATCGCTCGAAGACTTCCACCAGCCCCGCGCCTCATGGCTTCCAGTGAAAGATCAGAGCTGAGCTGCCCTGAACTCTTCCTTGCGGCCCTCACTATCATTTGTCAGGCTACGCTGCAGGGGTTGGGGTTACTAGGGTCAGTCAAAGTTGGGTCAGTCAAAGGGGGGTCACTGTGGTCAGCTATACTCACCCCCGTAGCTGACATACTGCTTGGGTCAGGAGCATCACCGGGCACACCCACAAGATCAGGTTAGCAAGAGTCAACATCCTGTGCATTGCTAGGGGACATAGTCTTTTCATAGGCAAAGAGCTGGCTGTTTCCTAAAAAAATAGCAGTTGTGGTCTTTTCCTCTGAGCTAGTTTGTGCAGGTGTAGATCCTGAAGACTGTAGTCAGGCAGCTTGGCTCCTGGTAATGAAGTTGAGAAATGCGATCACAATTCCATCCATTGTTGCCCAAGATCTCTCCAGTCCAGATACACCTTTGCAACAGGCACTTCCTTCTCCAGTCCATCTGCCGCATTAACTTTGGTAGTGAGACCCTGCAATACTGCAGCAAGATCAATAGGTTGGGGGCTCATTACAGTTATGGAGGCCCCTGAATCTCTCGGTCCTTCTCCCTGCAGGGGCTCCACTTGGACCGGCTGCAGGTTTCTCCACATGTTTTTGGGGGGTCAATTGGACAAACAAATGACTCTCTCCACTGAGTCTCCTTCAGACATGCCACACTCCATTGGGCTGGCAGGGATGGAAACAGTCTCTACTGACTCACCTTCGCTAGTTAAGAAAGTCAGTCGGACCCCAGGACTTGGATTAGGGGCACGAGTCTGGGGTGCGGGGGCTGTGAGACAGTTCATCCTTAAATAACTTGTTTTCCTGCAGCTGTAGCACTTCTTCTCCAACCTAGGGTCCAATGGTCTCTGATAACTGCCAGGGACAGGGTGGGGCAGTGGCTAGAAAAAGGTACCCAAATGGTTGATACTTGCTTTTGGGGGTGAGTAGAAGAGGGGTATCCCCCTGATTGTACAGTACTTTGGTGTTGGCTGTTAACCTGGCGCTTCTGCCAGTGTGCCTCACTGACACATACTTATCCGCCAACTGGGCAGCTGCTTCCAGGGTGCCTGGCTTCCTGTCCAGCACCCATTCTTTCACCTTCGGTGCGCACTGACAGTAATATTGTTCTCGGCACACAAATACTTGATAGCTTATTTGTACACTGAAATTTAAAGTTGATATTTGTGTGCTACATGAAAAAACAGACAGTATTTAACTTATGTGCAAATAGATAATTTGCACCCCTTACATGGTTTTGTCCAGAAAACTTAAGTAAGAAAACTTACTTATTTTCTTTCCTAAGTTCCTTAATGAATCAGGCCATAGGTCTTTATTCTGGCACAACAAAGGTCTTTTCCTGCGGAAATTTTTTGGGTATACTAGTAGTATTTTCCGCAATGCAAGCTGGATCCAGTATAAGATCGGGTTCATTAGTCTTGTCAACATCATCTGAATCAAAGGATCTAGAGAAGGCATCAGCTTTAGTGTTTTGAGTACCAGCGTGTAAGGTAATTTCAAAGTTGAATCAAGAGAAAAAAAGTTACCATCTAGCTGTCTTGGATTCAGATGTCAGGCTGACTGTGGATACTCCAAATATCTTTGGTCCGGCTATACAGTGATTTTATGATTACTCCCTCTAGCAGATGTCCCCACTCTTTTAATGCCATTTTGATGGCCAATGGCTCTCTGTCCCTGATCCCATAATTTTCTAGGCAGGGAGAAACTTATGCGCGAAGACTCCACATGGATGGAGTTTTCCAGAACTGCTTTTTAAGAAAGCATGACTCCAACCCCCATGGAGGATGCATAAACCTCCAGAAAAAGGGTTTAGACCATTATCAAGGCTGGTCTTAAGCCTATGTAAAGGCTTCCTTCAACTGCTGGAAAGCAAGAATGGCTTGTAAAGGCCACTGTTTAGCATTACAGTTACATTACCAGTGAGAGCTCTAATAAAGCTATCGTGATGGAAAAGTTCCTGAAGAATTGCCAGTAAAATTTGACAAAACCCCAAAACTTGGTTGACTTAAGGCCAATTAGTTGTTGAGATTTCAGAATGGCATACAATTTGACAGGATCCATTCAGAAACTAGAACCTGAACTGACGTATCCCATATACAGTCACGTTCAAATTGAGCCATCCCTGCCTTGCAAAATAATTGATTATCTAACTCAAGACCATGAATGATATACTGCTAGGGCATTACATAATCCCAAGGGCATCACTAGATATTCAAAGTGCCCATCTCTAGTATTATATGTTGTCCTCCACTTGTTCCCCTACTTGGTTTGGTTTAAATTATATGCCACTCATAAATCCAGTTTGTTAAATATAGTGGCACTTTTAATTATATGAAATACGTAGCTCAGTTATCAGAGGAATAGGGTATTTGCTCTTGATAGTTATGGCGTTTAAACCCCAATAATCAATACACATTTGAAGACCACCATCATTTTTCTCTACAATAAAAAACTTTGCACCAGCTGGTGATTTGAATTTTTCTGATGAAGCCTTTATGAAGGTTTTCTTTAATGTACTCTAATATGACGCGATATTTGCATCATTAAGGCCTGTCCCTGCCACTTTCTAGAACCGGGAGGTTGCCCTGCTCCCCCGGGAGCCAGGGAAGTCTCCCAGAAATGCGGGAGTCTCCTGGACATTCCGGGAGAGTAGGCAACTATACGTTAAAGAAAAGCAGCTAATGAATCTCTAGAGACTGAAGTGTCTTTTGCATTTCTGTCTCCATTACTGAAGTTGTTGTCATACCTGTCAGTCTTTAATTAAATCCTTGTCTCTATGAAAATGGTCGCCTCCATAGACATCAATACATGGACAAAGGACACAATTTCGGAACTGTGTCATCATGCCAAGATGGGGAAGCCAACCACGTCTTGTACTGGCTCAGCATCAGGGAGAATGCCAGACTCTTCAGGGAGTGAGGGAGATCACCTGTCACGGTCACTAGGAGTCTCGACCCAGAATTTACCAACAGTTGGCTACTGCTCACCAGAGGCGCGGAGTCTAACACAGCGGCTGGTCTTCTCCAGGAACTCCCGCAAGGAAGAATGGATTTTAGCGGCTTCCACTGTGCAGGTCGCGGCCCTCTGTAGATTATGGTAAATAGACGTGTTATAGCTATACACGATGGGGTCAGATGACTTCCTGAGCTGGGTAGTAGGAGACACACTGAAAGAATAGGAAAGTCTCTGGAGAGTAGGAACTGTACTGGAACAGCGGATAAAGAATGCAATGTCAAGTAGGTACAAAAATAGACAGTTCAAAAGTAAGTAGTATATGGGTGAACTGCGGCAGAAGGCTATACTACAGACGAGGAGATGGGACTTCAGATGACGGATGCAAAGGTAAGTATACTGGAGGGATCCGGAGGCTGGAGAATATCGTCATAGACGTAGAGACCAGATATCCAGGTAGTGGGTACAATGCAGGACACTAGGAGAATATACTGCGGTAGACGGATATCACCACTAACGTGGAGTAGAGACTTGTCTGGATTGCAAGTACGATACAAGGTAGCATGGAGAGGTCTGCGGCTGACAGGTTTTACCACTGGCGTGGAGTAGTGACTTGTCCAGATTGCAGGTGCGATACAAGGTAGCGTGGAGAGGTCTGCGGCTGGCAGGTATTACCACTGGCGTGGAGTAGAGACTTGTCCAGATTACAGATGCGATACAAGATTGCGTGGAGAGGTCTGCGGCTGGCAGGTATTACCACTGGCGTGGAGTAGAGACTTGTCCAGATTGCAGGTGCGATACAAGGTAGTGTGGAGAGGTCTGTGGCTGACAGGTATTACCACTGGCTTGGACTACAGACTTGTACAGATTGCAGATGCGATACAAGATTGCGTGGAGAGGTCTGCGGC
This sequence comes from Mixophyes fleayi, assembly GCF_038048845.1. Lineage (NCBI taxonomy): Eukaryota > Metazoa > Chordata > Amphibia > Anura > Limnodynastidae > Mixophyes > Mixophyes fleayi. The sequence continues at coordinate 83,384,919 of NC_134408.1, read as the reverse complement.
TGACAGGTAAAGTCCCGAATGCAGAGGAGGGGTTCCACAGCAGGCAGGTAACACGATCCAGGAGCAAAGGACTCCTTGTTTACCTCAGAGGAATGAGGACCAAGAACAGGCAAAGGTAGTAGGGCCGAGGGTGTCTTAAATAGTGAGAGGCAATTAGTCAACCAATGAGGAGAGAGAGGAGGTTTTACCAGTCTTCCCATCTGCACATGCGCAGACATATAGCTAAGATGGTGGACGGCCGCGGCACTGCATGGGTGCCGGCAGAGCAGAGAGAGCCCTAGATCTTGAGCCAGAGGAACCAGCGATCCAGTGAGTGACATCACTCCTATTTCAGGGAGTCTCCCTGACATTCAGGGAGAGTTGGCAAGTATGAACTAGCATTTATTGTCTCAGCAGTGCCCTAACCCTCTAGATTTTAAGATTTATGAGCAAGAAACTCTGTACCCTCTGTCTCATGCACCTTTACCATCATATATATTATTTGCCTTGTGTATGATTTATTATACTGACTGTCTGATGATGCAGGATTTTGTGGTACGTTATAAATAAATTATTTTTAATCCTTTCCCATTTTAAGTCTCTGTGTATTTTTTTAAGAGTAGACTCTACAGGGGGTATATTTACTAAACTGCTGGTTTGAAAAAGTGGAGATGTTGCCTATAGCAAACAATCAGATTCTAGCTGTCATTTTGTAGAATGCACTAAAAAAATTAAAGCTAGAATCTGATTGGTTGCTATAGGCAACATCTCCACTTTTCCAAACCAGCAGTTTAGTAAATCTAGCCCCAAGTCTACAAGCATCAAACACAATTGCTATAAAAGTTGTAGGATCGACAAAAATGGTTGTTAATTCCTAACAGTGGTTTAACGCCTGAGTCAGTGCATGGCCTCAAATTCCAGGAGATAAATGTATCAAGGTCTGATTTTTTTGAACAGGTTAAAATTGCCGCAAATCGCTGGAGATAACCGTCAATTTGATTCTAAATGTATTAAGAAGCGATTTTTCGTATGATCTCCTAAATCGCTGTTCATCTCTCGTTATTTTCGTTGATTTCAAACTCGTCTGTGTTTAGCTCAAAATCGCCATTTGCAAACCAATTCTGATTTTTGATTGGTTGAAAGTTTTACATGCAAAACTCTGGTGATTTTAGGCTCACTAAAATTATATTATTAAAAAAAAATGTGTGGGGTCCCCCCTATAGGAACTATTAACCCTAATGCTGTTAGGCTATGCTGGTTGTGCGAAAATCAAAAAAAATTTGCATGGGGTCCCTCCAATATTCATGCAACTAGCACTAGACAAACCATCTGGGGTGGGTGGCACTATAGCAGGGGGACACGTGACAGTGAGCCCCCCTGCCATAATGACAAACCAACCCCAGGCACTGGGCTGGATTCCCTAGGTAGTGGGGCCCGCACAGTATTACTGTGCGGGCCCTCCCTTTAGGAACACCCAGCCCAGTGCTGAATGCACTAGAGCTCTTCCTACACCCCTGCATGGTGGATGTAGAGTAATAATGGTGAACTAATGGAAAACAAAACAAGCATACTTTGCTTGTATCTATAAAAACAACCCGTAGCAAATGAAATTAACAGAGCAGCAAGCTCTATTTATAGTCTAAGGCAGTGGTTCCCAAACTTTTGCAGTTCGCAACACCCTTAGAGTCGCCATAATTGTTTTTAAGGCACCCCTCCAAAATAATTACCGAGCAGTCCCCTTTTATAAGTAGTTGGGTCAAAAAAACATAATAACTATTTAGGTCAGGACAGAAATACTTATTTAGTTGTATGCAAAAATATTACAAATAAATCCAAGGGATAAGAATATTTTTATATATTTTTTTCAATTATATTTCTGTCAAAGAATAATTTACGCCTAACTCACACTGAGCCTTTCATCCACACACTGTGCCCTCCTTCATCCACACATTGTGGCCTCCTTCATCTCCACCCCTCACTCTGTGCACTCCTTCATTTCCACCTCTCACTCTGTGCCCTCCTTCATCTCGTCATCACACTCTGTACCCGCCATTATCTCCACTCATCACACTCTGTGCCCGCCATCATCTCCAGTCATCACACTCTGTGCCTGCCATCTTCTGTCATCACACTCTGTGCCTGCCATCTTCTGTCATCACACTCTGCCCCTGTCATCTTCTGTCATCACACTCTGCCCCTGTCATCTTCTGTCATCACACTCTGTGCCTGCCATCTTCTGTCATCACTTTCTGTGCCTGCCATCTTCTGTCATCACACTCTGCCACTGTCATCTTCTGTCATCACACTCTGTGCTTGCCATCTTCTGTCATCACACTCTGTCATTGGTTGGTGGCATTCCAGGCATTATTTTCCAATAATTTGCATAATTCTGTTGTGTAAGTGTTAGGAACCCCAACAGCCAGCAACACAAAACCCGGAGTCTACTCAGAAGTCTGGTTTTCGCTGGAGCCCCTAGTGGTGGGGACAGACTTGGCCGCAGACAGCTGAGGGTCATGAGTTGTGCGCTAACTGGGTAGACCCCAGCGATAGCGTAACAGAGCAATTAGCAGAGTGAAATACAGGCAAGGGTCAAGGGCCGGCAGTAGACAGAATATCCAGTACACAAAACCGAGGTCAGAGGTCACAGGCAAATCAGCAGCGTAGGAGTCCAGGCAAAAAGGTCTTGGGGCATAGGCAGTCAAACAAAGTCGGGTATCAGGCAAAGGTCGGCAACAATTAATCAAATCCAACAGGTAACAGGAACAAGAAATATAGCAGGCTAGTAACAGCAAAACAGGAACTATAACCAGCAGGAAGGCTTTGCCCCTTCCTGCCATAAATACCAGCAGGGTCCAATGGGAGAAAGGCAGCCTTGGCAATGGCCGGGACAATCTGGAAGTGACGTCCCGGTCATCATGACGACGGCCGGGACGTGAGGGCAGAGAGTCGGGGCGGTGCCAGGAGCCGCCACGGCTCATGACAGTAAGGCAGTGCTGAATCTTGACCTTGGCACAGATTAATGAGTGCTGACTCAGCCATGGTGCTGCGGGGAGGATTAAAGCAAATGCCTTAAGAAATTTATGAAACAAGTTCAGAATATTACACCTCAGAATGCACTGGGGTCATGAGTTTAGTTCCCGACCATGGCCTTATCTGTGTGGAGTTAGTATGTTCTTCCTGTGTTTGTGTGGGTGTACTCCAGGGGCTCCAGTTTCCTCCCACACTCCAAAAACATACTAGTAGGTTAATTAACTGCTCTTGCATTGACCCTAGTCTCTCTAAGTGTGTGTGTTTGTGTGTTTGTGTGAGTATGTATGTTAGAGAATATAGACTGTAAGCTGCAACGGGGAAGGGACTGATGTGAATGAGTTCACTGTACAGTGCTGCGGAATTAGTGGCGCTATATAAATAGCTGCTACTACTGCTGATAATGATGAATTCTCTTAAGGAGAGAAAATCACTGTATCAAGAAAACTTAGTACTAAGGCATCTCCAAAATAGCAAATGTTTATTATACCAAGTTAGAGTAGAAAAATATTATACATATACAGTTGCAAAAGTTCTTCTACCTATTGCCAGACTCTGAAGGCGCTGTTCACTCAAGATGTACTGAAAACCACTCACTGGTATTTACGCCACTGAACTAGAAGGTGAGGAATCTAACGTACCCCTGGTGTTCACCAAGCAAGGAGGTTTGGGCTTAGCTCTGAAGGGCTGTGGTCTTCCAAGACAGTTAACAGTGTAGAGACAGAGAATAGTCAGAACGGTCCAGGTCAAACCAATCAGGGAGAGACGGTGCCAAAGGGATATCCACAGAAGTCAGACAGGCCGAGGTCACAATGCTGAGGTGAATAGCGCAATCCTGAAGAATTGTCGATAAGCCGGGATCACAACAGAAGGCAAGTACGGGCACAATCCATTAGAGTAGTCAGAGGAAGCCGCTTCAAAACCAAACAGGAGCAGGAAAATACAAACAATGCTGGAGACAGGATAACTGATACTCTGTCACCCTAATGCTGCCTGAGCTGACTTTAAATAGAGGCTGGAGGAAGTGGGCGGTCAGACACGCCAATGTCCGAAAGCGTCCCGTTGCCCAGCAATGGGGCGCGCTACTGCGCATGCGCCGGATGCTGCAAAGATGGCCGGGAACGCTGCACAACCATTGCCTAGCATCAGGACACCCCAGGCCAGACCGCTCCACTCCACGGGAGAACAATAGGGACGGCGCCTGACGGTACTACCTCCCCTTCTCTTCCCAGAGTAGGTTTGGAACTACTGAGAAATTCAGCAAGGAGTTGAGGGGCATGGAGGTCATCTTTATCTATCCATGATCTCTCCTCGGGGCCGTAGCCCTTCCAATGAACAAGGTGGTGAACTGAGGTATTAATATCAACCTAACCAGTCTGTCCCTCGTTTCTCACAATATGGGGTTTATAGCATGTACTTATTACAGCCCTTGCTTTTGCTCCCCAGCCCAACAGAATACCACTGCAGTGTCTAATTACTTGTGGATAAGGGGACATTGTAGCCCATTGTAAATATGTATATTGTGTATTGTATAATGATGATGTGGTAGTGTGGTTGTTATTCATCGTCCTTAAAGTGAAGCCAGGGGGTTATGGGTAGGGATCAGGTTGCAAGATACAGGTGAGGGGGAAAACTAATTAGTGTCCATTGTTCTCAGAAGACTATTCAAGACAGGCCATCTATCAGAGGAGGTTCTGTATAATGACAGCTTCGTTCACTCCCCTCTCCAAACCCCTCTAGTCCAGCACTGACTAATGTTTAACAAGGAGAGGTCCAGGGGTTTGGCCAGAGAGGGGAAAGCTCTGTGGAAATTAGTAGTATTATACACGTTTTGTCGCTATCCAATAACGATTGTTGAATCTCGATGTGTGTTTCCAATGCACAAATATTTATTCTCAAAAAGTATCAGAATAATTCAAGCGAAAAAATAATAAGTACAGCCGTTAGTTATAGCAGGCACCCTGGATCCAGTGAACAGTCATTCAGGTCTGAAGTCTGTGGTTAAAGAAGACTGGTCACTAGATGAAGAGCTCCTGCTTATATGCAGTCAGAAATACAGTAAAACAATGCAGATGATGTGGCTTGCTTCTATTGGTCCAGGTTTCAGGAAGGTCCAGGATGTTGCAGATCATAGGCCAGTTCAAACCAAAATATCCAAAGGTGGGGGTCATCACTCCAGGGGATGTGCTCCGACTTTCCCGCCAAGAATCCAGTCTCAACTAGTCTATTAGCATTTTATAGTCAGTATTACTTTAAACATTTATTCCCTAACATCGCTAACTAGAGTACGCAATGTGCGATCTCTTCGGCGAAGGAACCGGACAACTGCTGATGAATAGGGGATTATAATGATACCATGACACATTTCCTATATCCTGAACCATATGTTTTACTAACATGCATATAACTTATAATATTGAACATAAATACTACTATATATCAACATAAATAACTATGTGTTGCAACTACAATTAATGTGTACTATTTACAAATGTGTGCGCTTGTGCGAATGTGTGTAAAAGTGTAAAAACTGCTATTGCCACGTGTTGCGGCTGCATACGCCCTTCTTTTCAGACAAAGACAACCAAGTTTGCTCGATATTAATTGAAATGACTTTATCCAATTTGCTGACTTCGACACTAGATATAAGGAGCCACTCCAGGGGGGAGGGGTTGTTCATTCTGTGATTTCCTTGCTGAAAGGTGCAAAATCTGGTTTTGAGTTGTCGTTCTCTGTCAGAGTCTACATATGCAGCTGAGAGAGATCCATGGGTCGTCAAGTCTGGACAGCCAGATCACTGTAACTCCTTAAGCTAGTAGGGTAAGGGACAAATAATGTGGTAAACCTGCCTGGCATTTATTTACTGTGTGTACATTATAATCTAGTGATTGTTTTTATTACAATAAATGTATTGCTTTACTTTCTAACTTCATTCGCCTGAGTGACTATACGAATCCTAGAAAGTACTGGGTAGACTTCCTTGGCATAGGAAGGCACACATGGGTGGCCAGCCAGCGTGAAGTGGGTAGCATTGGGCCAGAAAACCCAGTATGTTCACAACAAGGAACTGGGTTTTGCCTCGAAAATAACGAACCTTCAAAATTCTCTTGACCTCATATTCGTCACCAAAGAGAGGTCTTGATAGGAGGAGGAATGACAGGTTCTTTGAAGAATTTTTTGATGACCAGAGGTATAGCAATGAGATATGAATGGTTTACGGATCTTGACGGAAGGGGGTAAGGAAAGCTTGTAAGAAACGGCATTAATGACTTGAGAGATGGAAATGGGACCAATAAAGCGTGAAGCTAACTTAATTGAAGGAACACGGAGTCTGAGGTTGCGAGTAGATAACCAAACATGATCTCCAACTTTCAGTACAGGGAAGTTTCTTTGATGGTGGTCAGCAGCTCCTTTCTAATGCAGGGAGGCTTCCGAAAGTCTTGCTTGTGTCTGAGACCAGATTTGAGGAAAATCAGGTACTAGGGAGTTCACTGCTGGAACAAACGAAACAGGAGCTTCCTTCAAGGAGAGAGGTACAAGATGCCTGCAAAAGTCTGTAAAGAATGGAGAGAAATCCATAGAGGAATGGACTTGATTATTATGTGCAAACTCCGCCCAACAGAGAAGGTCACTTGAAGAAGATTGATGTTCACATGAGAAACATCATAGAAAGCACTCCAGGTCCTGATTAACATGTTCAGTCTGTCCATTAGTCTGGGGATGATACCCGGAGGAGAATTTGAGGTTGACTACAAAGTTTTCACAGAAGGCCCTCCAAACCTTTGCAACAAATTGAACTCCACAATCAAAGATTATTTTGTGTGGACAGCTGTGGAGATGGATGGTATTCTTCAGAAATAGCTGTGCAAGTTCTGAGGCCAAAGGCAGCCCTTTACAAGGAATAAAATAAGCCATTTTAGAGAATCTTTCTACAACAACCCAGATAGTATTGTAGATATGACTTCAGGGTAACTCCGTAAAAAAGTCCATAGTGACGCTGGTCCAGAGGGAATCTGGAATCAGGAGAGGGAGAAGACCAGAGGGACATTGCCTGGGGGCCTGGGGACCTTGTGACAAGCACATGTGCTGCAGGCTTGTACATATTTATGGTCATCAGAGCCAAGAGAAGGCCACCAATATTATCTGGAGAGGAAAGCAACGGTCTTCTTATAGCCTGCGTGCCCTGCAAATTTGGAATAGTGTGTCATGTGTGTTTGGAATGGAGATGAAGACTTACGAAAGAGTATCCGGGAGGAGGAGACCTCACAGTGGAATTGGTTAGAGCCACTACTTGGACAGGACTGAGTATGGGCTTACAAACTGGAGAAACCAGGGAGTCGGAATTATAGAAGGATCTAGACAATACATCAGCTATGAGATTTTTGGAGACAGGGCGGTAGGTGAGTATTAGCTGAAAACGGGGGGGAAAAAAAGAGACCAGCGGGCCTGGCAAGGGTTGAGGCATTGTGCATCTTGCAGGTAAGTTAAGTTCTAGTGGTCAGTCAACACCGTCACAGGAGGGTGTGCCCCCTCCAAGAGGTAAAGCCATTCCTCCAGAGTGATCTTGATAGCAAGGATTTCTTTATCGCCTATAACATAATTCTTCTCACAAGCAGAATTGTTTTTAGAAAGGAAGTCACAAGGTTCAAAGGATCCACAAGAGGATTTTTGAGATAGGAGAGCCCTATTCCAACAGACGAGGCGTCTACCTCCAGAAAAAGGGTCTCCCTTGGTAAGGTTGTTTGATTACCGGAGCAGAAATGAAGGCTTCCTTAAGGGACTTGAAAGCAGAGACTGTCACGGTTTGGTATTCTGGACTTTGGATCCATTCAGTGATGTTTGTGAGAACAGATCCTCAGGGAGAGTCTAACTATACACTGGTGAGTGGTAATGATACCCCGAGGTTCAAACAGATGACATATGCAGGATAAAAGTACAATCAGCGGTTTAATGATGACTGAATGAATATACAGGAAAGTCTTGGTAGATGTATATACACTAGAAACGTGGTACAAGGTTGGCGGAGCCACCGGCAATGACATAGGCAATATGAATAATCAATGAGTAAATAGATATGGCTTTGAATGAACAGTCCAGCAATAGTGTGGAAAGAATACAAGAGTATGGTATCACAGTATCACAATAGCACAGCACACATCAACAGACAGTTTAACAGTCCAGGTAGCCGTAGATACACAGTAGATGCGGCAGAGGTCCAATACCAATAGTGCCTTAATACTTTCAATGATGCTTGAACAGTTCAGCCAGGAAAGAGGACAACAAGCAGCTTCGTTATACGACCTGTAATGCCACTTAGCCGGATTGACCAATGTGGAACAGAGGAAGCTGGATAGAACGGCTCCGAGAGATGACTTGAAGGAGCCAGCTGACAGAGTCAGGTGTGGTTTAAACAGTCCCGTTCCAGGGTCAACAATACAGCTAAGGCAGATGCGGCTGGAGCAGTATAGTCCGAGGCGTGACACACAGTAGAGATGGTTTGCAGCTTGAGCGGTATAGCCCGTGATGTAGCACACGGCGACGGTGGTTGCAGCTTGAGCAGTATAACTCACAGAGTAGCACACATCAGAGGTAGTTGCAGCTTGAGTGGCATAGCCCGTAGAGTAGCAACACAGTAGAAACAGGTGCAGATGGAGCAGTATAGCCCGAGATATAGCAACACAGCAGAGGTAGATGCGGCTTGAGTGGTACAACCTGTAGGGTAGTAACACAGCAGAGACGGGTGCAGCTGAAGCAAGTTAGTCCATGGTGTAGCACACAGCAAAGGTGGTTGCAGCTTGAGCAGTATAGCTCACAGAGTAGCACACAGCGGAGGTGGTTGCAGCTTTAGCGGTATAGCCCGTGGAATGGCAACACAGTAGAGACAGGTGCAGCTGAGTGTTATCACCCGTAGAGTAGCCACAGTGTAAACAGGTGCAGCTTGAGCGGTACAGACCGCGGAGTAACGATACAGCAGAGGCACTGACGATCCAGATGAGAGCTCATAGAATAGGTAGAGACCTAACCAGACAGGTAACTTGATCAACAGGCCCAGAGTAAAGGGAGGAAATGCCTTTTCAAGTCTGGAGCCAACAGAGGAACAAATAGGAATCCGATTTGAAATGGACAGGTAATCAGTCTGCACTTGCGCAAATCAGTACTAGAGGTTTGAAGTCTGTTAATGAGACACCTGTGAGTGTCTCAGTCTTGGTCTATGGAAGCCGAATGAGCAGCGTGTGACAGACTGTGTCAGGAGGCCAGGACTTACAAACAGCTACCTTACGAGTCAAGGCTGTGATGGTAGCAATGAGGGAAGAAAAACCTCTAATGAATTGGCGGTAGTGGTTTGCAATTCCAATGAACCACTGGTTGGATTTAAGACCATAGGGCTGTGGCCAGTAGAGAATGGATTCCACCTTCATAGGGTCCATGTGGAGACTGTCCCCCCGAGACACAGTAGCCAAGAAAGGGAACTTAAGGACGTTCAAAAAGACATTTGGCGAGCTTGCAATACAGGGAATGAGCCCGGAGACAGGAGAAAACCACTTTAACATGTCTACAATGAGAGAGCAGGTCTGGAGAAAAATGAGAATGTCGTCGAGATAGCCAATAACTGATTGATATAGAAGGTCTCTAAAGATCTCGTTGACAAATTCTTGAAACACAGCGGGGGGCTTTGTAGAGCCCGAAGGGCATTATTAGGTACTCGGTAGTGCCCGTCATGAGTATTGAAGGCCCTCTTCCACTCATCAACTCTACAAATGCGTACCAAGTTGCAGGCTCCTCTGAGGTCTAGTTTGGTAACAATTTGAGCTCCACGGATGCAATCAAATAACTCTGGAATAAGAGGAAGCGGATAGCAATTCTTGACTGTCATAGCGTTCAGGCGGTGGTAGTAAATAGATGGTCTTAAGGAGTAGTCCTTTTTTTAACAAAGAAGAATCCAGCCCCCTCGGGAGAGGAAGACTTTCGAATGAAGCCCCGCTGAAGGTTTTCGGAAAAATACTGGGACATTGCTTGCGTTTCCTGTAAAGATAAAGGATAAACCCTGCCCTTAGGAATGGTTTTACCAGGAATGAGCTCAATAGGAAAGTCCCATAGACGATGTGGAGGAAGTTTCTCAGAGGCAGATTTACTGAACACATCGAGGAAGTCCAGGTATGGTTCAGGGAGTGTCACTTGGAAAGAGAGATAAAGATTTGGCAAATGAACTACAGGACAAGGAACTTTGGAGAGACAGTGTTAAAAACAGGAGGGACCCCAAGAGGTGACCTGAGTCTGATGCCAATCAAACTGAGTAGAATGTGTCCTTAGCCAGGGTAAACCCAAGATGATGAGATTCATGGTGTCAGGCGCCATCTCCGCACTGACACTTGGTGCAGGAGATGGACGCCTGCACCTTCCAAGAAACCACTTCCTATTGCCTAGCAGCGGGATGCTATCTCTGCTCACCTGTCTGCAGCCAGCATGTCTTACCGCCAAAATCTCCCTAACCCTATCAGGAGGCACCTTAGGGTATATAAGGCAGCCTCTGACACATGTCTAGTGCCAGAGTTTTTGGTCTTCAGCCTTGCTCCAGCATTTGTTCCTGTGTTGCTGTTACTTGGATTCTGACCCGGCTTGTTCCTGATTTCTCCTTCGGTTCCTGATTCTGGCTTAGACTGATATTTGGTATTGACCCGGCTTCCTGACCATTCTCCTGCTTCTGATTTGGATATATCCGTTCCTCTGGTTGTGACCCGGCTTGTTGACTACTCTTCCATCCTGCATCCTGGTGGGCTGTTACCGCTGCCGCGATTGTTACCTCGCCAGCTGACTGATGCTGAGGGCTGCGACCTGCGCGTCCCTTGCAGCGAAGTCCATACCTCTTTCCGGGGGTTCCTGGTAAAAACCAGGGGCGTGTTAGACTCCGCGCCTCAGTACTCAGTAGTGCCAACTGCTGGAAGGTATCATCAATTCCACAGAGTAATTCTGACACATGGATTGCGGAATAATCAGGAACTTGATACTCATGATGAAGAACTACCTGCAACAGAACTGGACTAGTAAAACAGGTGATGGAACTGTTGCTGACGCCACTGTCATCCACTGCAGTCAATACCAGAGGTTGCGGCAAAGAATGGAACAAAATATGGAGTTTATAAACAAGAGTGGTAGATATGATGTTCCCCGTTAATCCAGAATCCACAAAGGCAGAATATGCAAAATAACCATCCAAAGCATTAAGGGTGACTGGCATCAGAAAGTTGTCATTCTTGAAGGAACAGGGGGTATGGAAACTATATCCTACGACGACCCCTTTCTCATCAAGGTAGCGTTTCCCGGCCTCTTTGTGCATGCAGACAACAAGTGACTGGCTTCTCCGCAGTATAAACAGAGGTGATTTTTTTTTTCGGAGCTCATGTTCATCTCGGGAAAGACGAAACCGTCCAATCTGCATAGGTTCCTCAACCAAAGAAACTGGAGACTCAAAGCAAGGAGCCAAGTTGGTGGAAAGGCATCAGTTTTGGTCCTTCTCCAGGGAGCGTTCCTGATGGCGAATGTGCACCTTGATTTTAAGAGAAATGAGGTCATCCAGATTGGGAGGAAGGTCACTAAAGCCTTAATCATCATTAATCTTGTCATAAAGTCCTTGCCAGAAGGTAGCAACTAACAGCTCATTATTCCACTTTAGCATACTGCCCAGCCAAGAGCGAACCCTGACGGAGAGCAAGAAAACTTGAGACGGCAGATGAAACTCGACCAGGCACATCAAAAACCCAATGAAAATTTTCAATAAAGACCGAGAAATTATCATCGCATTTCAAAGGAGGGGGGTCCCATGCCAGGGCCTGCCTGGTAAGAAGGGAAATTATATATGCCACTTTGGCTGGATAGAGCATTGATTTATAAAGCCTCGCAAAACTTGGGGTTGCCGTCATATATCTCTGGAGTGGGAATGCGCAAATTCCCGGAGGTGTTAGGACTGGCACTGGCAAATGGCACAACATCAGGTGCTGGTTGCGGCAGATTCAGGGATCCCTGAAGAGAATCTTTTTGCTGCAATACCCCCTGGATACACTGGATAAGTTGTGCCTGATTAGTATCCTGTTGTTCCACACACAGGTGCAGGAGATGTGTACGAGCAGAGGGTTCCACATTCCGTCTGACATGGCCAGAGTATACTGTCAGACTCAGAATGCACTGTTCACTCAAGATGTAGTGAAAACCACTAACTGGTATTTACGCCACTGAACTAGGAGGTGCGCGGTCTAACAAACCCTCAGTGTTCACCAGGGACCCCATCAAGGAGGTTTGGGCTTGCGGTACGCAGGTTGCAGTCCTCCAAGACAGTTACCAGTGTTGTGATAGAGAATAGTCAGTATGGTCCGGGTCAAACAAATCAGGAGGAGATGATACCGAAGGGAGATCCACCGAGAAATCGGACAGGTTGAGGTCACAATAATGAGGCGAAAATCGCAATGCAGAACAATGGTCGACAAGCCAGGGTCACAACAGAAGGCAATTACGTGCACAATCCATAAGAGTAGTCAAAGGAAGCTATACATTTTTGGGATTGTGCTCGGTCTCCCCAAACATGTCAAGCATAGTCACTTGAGGCTCTGTATTCATCATCAGACCTGGTTGTGGAGTCTTAGCACCTGAAATCTGTAATCTTCCCAAGTAATTTTACCCATCTAGATATGCATCTTGTGTAATTTATAATATGCTTTAGACGCAATCATTATTTTTTAGTAATATTCATCATATATATTATATTGTAAGTATTGATGAATCACATATTTTCTATATCCAGCTGATGCATGAGCCAGAACTTGTGATCGGTCACGGCAACAGAAATGGGCATTCAGAAGCCAAACATTCATTCAATAGCCAAATTGCTGGAGGCATGTGTTGGACTGTGTGTATCATCTTGCTCTCTGACTGGATGTAATATAGGAGCAGTGATTTAAGGGTGGAAAGGGTAGCCCCTGTCTCCTAAAAATAGAAGAAACACACTTCAGCAAATTCAACTACCATATGTATATTTAAATGTTCACTTAATACAGATACTTTACAGTGTCAGAAATGTGTAGAATTACAGATAAAAGTTAGTTTCTTAGTGAAAATGATGTTAACATTTATGGAGCACTGTGGCATCTGTGGTACCTGTGATGAGATGAATGTAGATCTATGCACTACAGCTATCTCTCTTTATTAACACAGAACTTTCAGATTTCACATAACCATTAATGCACATTTTTTATTTTAACCATCAGATATTATCACTACCAGTATGTATAAAGAGATGCATATGAATTTACTGGGGAAGGAGGCTATAGCTTCTATGCAGAAAATCGCACCATGTGTATGCAGTCACCATACCTACATCATCAGTTTCTAGTATTATGGTCTCATGTACACAGTTACGTGTGGTGCAACAGGCACATCCCAAAGGAAAATGTGTACCAATGTGGATGGATGTCAACTTTAACTAGAAATATGTTTATTTCCCATCCCCAAGCATGTATTATGGAACTTAAAGATTATATAAATATGGTCATTTAATACCCTGCCTGATCAGTGCTTACAAATTTCATATACCATGTTATAAATGTGATGTATAGCTTGCATACTGTATTCTTAAATACAGCCAGGTGGGTCTCATAAGAGTGACAGGGTCCGGGATTGGATACCATACATTGTCCTAAAATAGGAACATGGAGTCAGCTGGTGCCCCTTTCATGTCATAAAGTATTGGAAGCCAAACCCCTTCATCTCCATTCTGACTATTGTTTCCCCATGGACTGAACCGGACAAGTGCGCCATCTAGTCCCCAGTAATAGTTTGACCAATCCTATATTGTGGGAATGTGAGATAACCTTGCAGAGTGGTATTCTACTCCCGGGAATTCTGGACTGTTTAATAAAGTCTGCAAAGATCTCGAAGGGATGTTCTAGTTTGGAAAGAGCTTTTTGTGTTGGTGAAGCATTTGGAATCCTGATTTTTATGAAAATTGTGCATAAACCCCTGTCCTCATTTCCTTTGCTACATCTGGAGCTCACGGATCTGTCTGTCTGGTGAGACAACAGGAGTCGGGAGACTGGTATTCAGATCCCTACCATATTGGTAGAGAGCCTGTTGGATGAGTGGCTAGGATTGGCAAGTATCGGAGGAGTCGAATGCAGTGTTACTTTGGTAACTGCAACAACTTGGTTGTGCTTCACTAACAGCTTGAACAATGGAAGTATGCGGCAATGTTCAATGTTGAAGCGTTTGTAAACTACATTGTATATCGCCTCATACTTCCATTACCCCCTTAGCAGCAGCACTAATACCATCCCCTTTCACAGTGACATCATTAAATGGTGCCGGCTTCTTCCTTTATCGCAATTATTTGAAGTCGCATATGACAACATTTGTGATTGTAAGTGCGTCAGGGTAAGTGTTATCAGAGTTTTCAGCATCAATATGCTGTACCCAACCCCTCTCCCCATCTGTCCCTTTTCCCACTTTGTGTTTGTCTTTCTCCTCCCTTTGTGTGTCGCCCTTTAGCCCTCATGATATCTATTCTTCAACTTCTTCTACCATTTGCCCCACCACCCACTTTTCTTCCACTTCTGTCCTCTTCAAACCCTTACCTCCCTCCTGCTCTTCAGCTGAAGTACATGAAGTCCTGCTGTTGATGAACCTGAGGATGGCAGGTAAATACAAACTTCTGATTTAAATTAATTTTTGCTGGCAATAACCCTGGGGGTGGTAATATTCATATGCTTTTGCCAGCGAAGGCTTCCTCATGAGAATTGCACAAGTACTATGATGGTACTTGTACCACCGCAATAGCTATTCTCTTGACAGATAATATATTACAATCATTAAATCATTTAACCAATGCCTTATTTCTTGAATTTATAAAGGTTTTTAAATATTTCATTCTTTTTTTTCTCCTTTCCTTTAAGGTACCTTAAAAAATTAAACTTGCAATTACATGCACTGCTCCAGAGAAGCTACAGAGAAGTAGACAGGCCGGAATAAAACCTGTATGGTAAGTGGGCCTTCAGTCAGTAACATTCTACTTTTATTAGTGCCTCTGGCTCTTCAGTGTTGTAGAAATACAAGGCAAAGCATGACCTACCAGAGCCAAACACATAATACCCACACACTGTATCACTGGCACCTGTCATCATCATCATCAACATTTATTTATATAATGCCAGTAGATTCCGTAGATCTTTATGATTGGGAACAAACAGCAATAATACAATACTGGGTAATACAGACAGAGAAGGAAGAGGGCCCTGCTCGCAAACTTACTATCTATGGGACAATGGTTCGATACTCAAGGGTAAGTGTTACATCATATTACATCAAATGCTATCCCCCAGTGGAACCTTCATACACCTGTCCGACACTAACCCTGCTATTTTTTCTACTTCAACTTGCCCACACATGCAGGTCAAGCCCCCTCTTGAGTACTTCAGCACTGGGGGGTTGGGTGGGTGCTCTAGCATGCACTTTTTAAGGGCGCAATGAAGTTGCTGTCAGGTGGGCTGCCCAATAGTAAATTTCAACATCCAGGATACCTCTGCCACCTCGATAGGTTGTTTTTTCTAAGTAGTTGGTTTATTATTTCAGATACATTTGGAGAAGCTTTTTTGAAAATGAGTGCTTAGAAAAGATAAAGGACTTTAGGGGGATATTCATTTTAATAGTGATGATTCTGCCCAGCCACAAGACTAATGATCTCCAAGAGTAGAGGTCTGACTTAATCCTTGAGAGAAAGCCTGAAACATTCTCCGGATATAAAGACTCATAGGAGTAAGTGGTATAGACCCACAAATATGTGGAGGTGAATAATTTCTTCAGGAGTCATTTCATTACTGACCTGGTTCGCAGCTTGTCTGGATATTTTAGGGAGATCAACATCAGTAAAAAATGTATTGATTAACTGTTTCTGTTTTTCTTTAGCTGTGCTGCTTTTTGGTTTGTCGGAGATTATATAGTTCTAAAGAATAATTTAGAAATCCTTACTGACTCTTTCAAGGGTCTTAAATTAGGGATCCTCTTGAGTTTCTGATAGCCAAGAGGTTGCGGCTGCAGATTTTAGGACACAGTTTAGAGGCTCAGAGTTTTTCTGCTTTATTGCCCTTCTCATAAAAAATGTTTTCTTAGCCCTCCGAGTCAATTGGCAGCCTGTTTGAACAGGAGAAGGTGTGTGGAGGGTATCAGGAGCAGGGGTTTGTGTTGGGATTGTATTCCTGTAGTTCTTTCTAATTGCAGCTCCTAGAGAATTTGTGGCGCTGGAGATGTCTGGGTAGGTGTTGGGGTTGGTATTTCTGGTGAGCGGGTTGAAGGTCTAGCCTTGAGGATACTGGGGAATGCTGTCTTCCTCCACATGTATTGAAATGAGATAATCCAGTAAACCTTATTAAGGTTACTGTTTAGACCTGCAACACTTACTTCATGGTGATATACAGCATATGTGGCTTTCAAAAGTCAAACAACATGAAACCACATCTTCTATAGTCAAAACTAGGGATGTGCACCGGCGACTTTTGGTGTCTCGTGTTTTGTGTTTTGGATTCGGATTTGCTTGAGGTTTTGGGTTCGGATTTGTTTCGCAAACACCTGCCGAAAGGTTTTGGTTCGGATTTAAGGTTTTGGATTCGGATTTTTTTTGAAAAAAGCATAAAAATTTCAAAAATCAAGTTTTTGGGCTTATTTTCACTCCTACGCTATTATTAACCTCAATAACATTCAAGAACAATCATTTCCACTAATTTACAGTGTATTCTGAACACCTCACAATATTGTTATTAGTCCAAAACGTTGCAACGAGGTATCTTTCTGGACTGCGTAGTGGAGTGGTCCCCACAATATAATAAGAAAACCATCAACTGGTCTTAATTACACCAAAAATTGTATCTGGACTGCGTAGAGGAGTGGTCCCCACAATATAATAATAAAACCGGCATCAACTGGTCTTAATTACACCAAAAATTGTATCTGGACTGCGTAGTGGAGTGGTCCCCACAATATAATAAAAAAATCCCTCAACTGGTCTGAATTCCACCAAACAAGTATCTGGACTGCGTAGTGGTGTGGCCCCGGTACCCAATTTGATACCGGGGCCACAATATAATAAAAAAACCCTCAACTGGTCTGAATTCCAGGGAACAGATGGCAGACACCGGATGGACGTCTAAAACCAACATAGCAGTTAAGGGCGCAGTTCCTGTTTTTTGTGACTGCACAAACAATTAACGTAGTAATAGAAATGACAGTTTTTTTTGTTTTAAATATAGAAAGAAAGAAGGTAGTAATAGAAATGGCAGTTATTTAGTTTCTTTTAAATAGAGAAAGAAAGAAGGTAGTACTAGAAATGGAAGTTTTTTTTTTTGTTTTAAATATAGAAAGAAAGAAGGTAGTAATAGAAATGGCAGGTTTTTTTTTTTTAAATAGACAAAGAAAGAAGGTAGTACTATAAATGGCAGTTATTTAGTTTCTTTTAAATAGAGAAAGAAAGAAGGTAGTACTAGAAATGGCAGTTTGTTTGTTTTTTTTTTTAAATAGAGAAAGAAAGAAGGTAGTACTAGAAATGGCAGTTATTTTTTTTTTTTTACATATAGAAAGAAAGAAGGTAGTACTAGAAATGGTAGTTATTTTTTTTTTTTAAATAGAGAAAGAAAGAAAGTAGTACTAGAAATGTCAGTTATTTTATTTTTTTTAAATATAGAAAGAAAGAAGGTAGCAATAGAAATGGCAGTTCCTCTTTTTTGGGACTGCACAAACAGTGATGAAAATGAAGGTGGAGCTGGTGGCATGTCATGGTCCTCTTCAGAGGACAATCTCCTGACCAGCAGGTCTTTGCACCGCTGTAGACTTGTGTCCGCCGGAAACAGAGACACAACAGACGCTTTAAACCGAGGATCGAGAACGGTGGGCAGAATGTATTCCTCTGACTTTAAAAGACTGACCACCCTTGGATCCTGGCAAAGCGTACGAAGGGCTTCATCCACAAGAGCTACATGCTTGGTGGAATCGCAATGGTGTACCAGCTTCTCCCTCACTTTCTTCAGCTGCTTCTGCAAAAGCCTGATCAGGGGAATCACCTGATTCAAGCTGGCAGTGTCGGAACTGACTTCTCATGTGGCAAGTTCAAATGGCTGCAGAACCTTGCACAACACGGAAATCATTCTCCAGTGCGCTTGACTCAGGCGCATCCCCACTCCTTTTCCTATGTCGTAGGTGGCTGTGTAGGCTTGAATGGCCTTTTAATGCTCCTCCATCCTCTGCAGCATATAGAGGGTGGAGTTCTAGCACGTCACTACCTCTAGTTAATTTAGATTGCAAGGCTTGTAAATACTTTGAAGATAAAAAAAGCAGGCTGCACAGACTGTGGAGCTAGAAAGTGAAATTAAATGGACCACGTTTACTTTGGTGGCTATCTATGCCCCCCCCCCGCCCTACACTTGTAGTTAAATATAAAAAAGCAGCCTGCATAGACTGTAGAACTAGAAATTCAAATATACAAAGAAATGGACAAAGGCTGTTTGGTATCTGTCTGCATCAGATCCCCTCTCCACTAGGAGTAAAATAGAAAACTATTCAGCCGTTATATATTCTAGAATATAAATAAAAATTGAGAAAGGCAATTTGGTATCTGTCTGCATCATAATCATCAACATCCTCCTCAGCGCGGGCTACATCAATATCCTCCTCCCGCTGTACAACATTCACACCTTCATTAGCCAAATCTGTAACTGGACTGTGGGTGATCCTTCCAGCATATGCAGAGGGCGTGCTGCAAATGCTGGATGGAGTCACCTCTTCCCGTACAGTGATGGGAAGGTCAGGCTTCACAACCACGAGCACCCTTGGACTCGCCTTGGGGGATTTGTGATGTCATCTGTTTAGAAGGCAGAGTTCTTTGCTGTTTTGTTGTTGTTGCTGACAGCATAACTCTCTTAAATTTTTTGTAGCGGGGGAGGAGGAGGGATTAGATCCTTAGGTGAAGCTGGACCACTAGTCATGAACACGGGCCAGGGCCTAAGCCGTTCCTTGCCACTACATGTCGTAAATGGCATATTGCCAACTTTACGTTTCTCCTCAGATGATTTTAAGTTTCTCCTTTTGGTATTTTTTGAGAACTTGGGCTTTTTGGATTTTACATGCCCTGTACTAGGAGATTGGGCATCGGGCTTGCCAGACGACGTTGATGGCATTTCATCATCTATGTCATGACTAGTGGCAGCAGCTTCAGCAGTAGGAGGAAGTGGGTCTTGATCTTTCCCTACTTTATCCTCTAAATTTTGGTTTTCCATTATATGTAGCATAAGAGAGCGTACCCCTAAGCCACACACACTCGGCAAAGCCTTTAAAAATTATATGCGGCACAGGAGAGTACCACTGGACTTATACTGCTGAATCAGTGAACTTTGTAATAGCAGTACCACTTTACTTATACTGCTGAATCAGTGAACTTTGTAATAGCAGTACCACTGGACTTATACTGCTGAATCAGTGAACTTTGTAATATATCAGTACCACTGGACTTATACTGCTGAATCAGTGAACTTTGTAATAGCAGTACCACTGGACTTATACAGCTGAATCAGTGAACTTTGTAATAGCAGTACCACTGGACTTATACTGCTGAATCAGTGAACTTTGTAATAGCAGTACCACTGGACTTATACTGCTGAATCAGTGAACTTTGTAATAGCAGTACCACTGGACTTATACTGCTGAATCAGTGAACTTTGTAATATATCAGTACCACTGGACTTATACTGCTCAATCAGTGAACTTTGTAATAGCAGTACCACTGGACTTATACAGCTGAATCAGTGAACTTTGTAATAGCAGTACCACTGGACTTATACTGCTGAATCAGTGAACTTTGTAATAGCAGTACCACTGGACTTATACTGCTGAATCAGTGAACTTTGTAATAGCAGTACCACTGGACTTATACTGCTGAATCAGTGAACTTTGTAATATAGCAGTATACCAATGGACTTATACTGCAGGATTGTTTTGGGATATTTTTTTTTTTTTTATAACTTCTTTTTTTGTATTTTTTTAATAACTTTTTTTGATTTTTTTTTAGAATTTGGGAATAATGGGGAAATAACAATGCCCTTAGAAGGACAGAGCACAGGACACAGCACCACTGGACTGAACAGGACACAGCACAGGACCCAGCAGCACCACTGAACTCAGCAGGACAGAGCACAGGACACAGCACCACTGGACTGAACAGGACAGAGAGAGAAGGAGGTGTGTCTTTGCTCTCTGAGAACCAGTGTGGACTCTGGGAGCAAGCCCAGATAGGATGGAGGATCCTGGGGGAGGAGTGCAGGAAAGTCCCCAGGCTTTCGGGCCTAGCTTAGGCCATGCTCCTAAGGAGCATAATCAAGCTGAAAAAGACAAGGCGAGTTCCCAGGCTTTTGGGCCTAACACTTGCCCTACTTTCAATGTGCAAGCTCCAGGGAAAACCTTGATTATACCTCAGGATGGAAACGAGGCCCAGCTGCAGAGGCCCAGCCAGGGCAGTGTGTTGAAAGCACACACCCAGAAGAGTATCCAGACTGTGGATTCAGCTGCTTCTACTGCAAAGGCCCAGGGGCCTATATCAGGCTCTGTACCAGGTAAGCCTGTTGCTACTAACAACTTGTTGGTGAATCCAGCTACCACTAAGGTGGTGAAGACTCAGGAATCTAGCACAGACCCTGCATCTAAAAATACTACTACAGTGAAAAAGGCACAAGTTCCTAATGCAGGCTCTATGCCAAGCAAGCCTGCCTCTGGAAATATGGAAAGAAGTACAGCTACTGCTAATGTGGAGGCTCAAGAGGGATCCAGTCCAGACACTGCATCTGAAAATACTACTGCAGTGGAAAAGGCACAGGTTCCTAATTTAGGCCCTGTACCAAGCAAGTCTGCCTCCAGTAACACAGAAGTAAGTTCAGTGACTGTAAATATAACTGGTAGTATGGATGTGCAAGCTAATGTTGAACCTGTATTATGTGAAGTGGCTATGGAGACGGTGCCTGCCGGCAACACTGATGTGGCACAGAAGGGGTGTGTGAATATGTGCCTCTCTGAATCAGCTCCCAGTGAGGAAGATGAGTCTGCAGTTAGGGAGCAAATACTAGACCTAGAATCTGGGATTGCAAGGGTTAAAAAACGAAATGTTGCAAAAAAAAGGAAAAGGAACAATGCTTATAGCACTGACAGGGTAACCTTCACAGCAGAAATTAAAGAATTGGAAGAAATCCTTCTTAACAAAGAACAAGTACTGCAAGGGTTAATTGAAAAGTTACACTCGCCATCAGAAGAATTATTGTCTGAGAAAGAGGAGTGCTTGACATCTGAACCCTTGCCTATTAATGCTCCTGTTTCTGATGTTCAAGGTCCAATGGAGAACATTTTATATAATAATATAAGAGTAATGGAGGGTGACTTGACAGTGACGGAGCTGCAAAAAGCCGCGGCCATTGTAGATAGGGAGATGGAGCCTGCTGCAGTTGCTGTGGATGGCTCAGGATCCCCTGTCTGTGGCCTGATTCCTGTGAGTGCAGGCTCCGTGCCTGTTATTACTGATGCGGCTGCAGCTGTGATGTATCGGCCTCACCCTGTGTGTGTGGTCCATTCAAGTCGCAGCGGTGCTGCTGGCTCTCATGTTGTATTGAAGCCTATTCCAGTGTCTGACAGGAGCGGGTGCAAGGCATCGGTGAGTGCAGCTGTGTCGGATCCCCCGTCGCCTGTCTGTGCCAATAGCAATGAAGCCATCTTATCCTTACCAGCAGCGGAGGTTAATTCTGCGATTGGAGGGGGCGGAGCTGTGGTGCCGGTGATCGGGGGAAATCTGCCAGTGTCTGCTACCTCCGTGCCAGTGAATACAGGTACAGCCCAGCAATGTCTGAATAGATGTGATATGAATAATGTGCAGGGTTATGTGGTAGATACTGTTTATGGTCCATTATGTGTGGCTCCTAGAGCAAAGGCAGCTCTTGAGGTGATTGAGGCAGCTGCAAAAAACATGCCAAATATGCTGCCACAGGAGATTAGGGTAAAAAAGCAAGTTTCTGGTGTAAATAGTAGTGGGAGTTTGCGGGGGGTTAAATCTGCTGTTGCAACAGCTCCCTGTTTGGTGACCACTGATGTGCCCTCTGCAGTAGTTACCCCTAATCCTATGTGTGAAGCTCCCGTTCCTGCACCAGTTGGGGTACATGGTCCCATTTCCTATGCAAAGGCAGTATCGGGGGTGGTGCCTGGTGTTGCAGCACCTACTGTCCCTCAAATGTCTATCAGAGTGCAGCCCCCTAAGAGGAGGAATGTCGTTCAATTGAAATGTGTAAGTGGTGAGACCCCTACTAGACCTGCCTTTTTGGATAGTTTTTTTGCAAGTTTTGGTTATAAAGCTGTGGATCTTTTTGCATGCATACATCCTGTGAGTTCCCCTGATTTTGATGTCAGCTTTTGTTCTTACTATGGGTTGCAAGATTTTTGGGCTAAGTGGGGAAGGCAGAAAGACACAGAGCCATGGTCCAGTTTCCGAGCAATCCCGGTCACGCGCCAAGAAAGGGTGCGTGTGACCATATTAGTTAGGAACGAATCTCTACCTAAATCTGACTTGTGTTTTTGGTTAAAAAGATATGCGGACTTAGTGTCCCCCTTGGAGAAAGTTCCCGATCCGAGCCGTCATGTCTGGGGTGGCGGGTGGTCTGCCATGGTCCATCTGCGATGCACGGAGGCTGGTGTGCTGCACGTACCATCTGCGGCCTTTATTGGTCGCGACCGCATTCAATGCTTTTACCCGGGCCAGCCGAGGATGTGCCACCGCTGTGGTGACTTCCGCCACCTCAGCATGAATTGTCCCGTTCAAAAGTGTGGCCATTGCGGGGATCAGGGACATGAGGCCAGGTCATGTGTAAAGATTAAATGTAATTTATGTGGTGAGGTTGGCCATCCTTTTAGTCGCTGCCCTCACGCCTCCCACAATGCGTGTGAAATATCTGATATAGACCTGGTTCAGGCTGCAGAGTTAATGGAAATAGGAGTAAACGTGCCATCTGTGGTGAGCCCTGTCCAGGCCCCAGGACCTTCTTCTGGATCTCCCACCCCTCCCCTACCAGGACCTTCTTCGGTATCTGCTCCCACTCCCCCTTTCCCCTCCCAGCCGGTGTTGGCCCAGTCCACTGTGCCAGTTGCAAAACCAACAGTTATGGAGGAAGAAACCCCCTTTACAGTGCAAGGGAAGAAGGGGAGAAGGAGTCGGGCTGTAAAGTCTGGCGGGGAAAAGCTTATCCTATCTAACCGTTTCCTATCCTTCTCAAGTGATGAGGAGTCAGAAGGAGAAATAGTGAGGGGTGAGAACGGTAGCTTGCAATTTAGGCCTAAAGTCACGAGGAGGAGGAGGAAGGTCAAAAGCCCATCCCCATTAAGGGTAGAACCCAAGTATAAGAAACCAAAGGAGAAGTCAAAAAAGAAGGCAGCGGGTAAAATGACAGCTAGGATTCTGATTGGGGAAAATTTCTTGAAGGCACCTTTAAGTTTGCGCAAGTCTCTCCTTGTGGAGGAGTTGGCCACAGTAACCTCTTCCTTCCCGGGAATATCCGCCACCGCTTTAGAGATCTCTCACCCCCCGGAGGACTCTTTCCCTCCATTGGTTCCTTCAGTTTCCTCCAAAGCCTCACCTCCTGTCCTGGTATCGTCTATTCAGGCCCCTTCCCTCCTGGTTCCCCTAGATATTCCAGACCCTGGTCCCCCACCCCCTGGTCCGCCTGATCCGCCAAAGGTTAAGGAATTAGTGGGTCTGCCTAAGGCAGGCACGGACGGTGAAGTGGAAGTTGGTAGTCCTCCTATCTCTGCCATTTCTTCTGGTATTGTTTCCCATGGGCCGGATAAGGTGACCTCCGAAGATGAGGAGGTAAACCTTCTTGACACCGATATGGTGCCGGCTGGGGTTAGTGTAAAAAGGTGGGGCTCCTCTGATGAGGACTCCAGTAAGAAAGTAAAGAGAAAGTGATCTGGGTCCTACTTGCTATAACTCAGAATGGCAGTTTCCCAGCCCATAAAGTTTGCCACTATTAACGTGGCATCCATCTTGTCTGAACGTGCTCGCTATATGGCCTTCAATTTTTTCAATACGCTTGAGGTTGACATTTTATTTTTGCAGGAGACTAGGGTGGGGCAGCTCGCGGACCTCCATAAGGCGAAGCGGGAGTGGAGACGTGGCCCCTCATTCTGGTCTCTTGCGGCTGAGCCATACAGTGGGTTGGCGGTCCTTTTTACCGACATGATAACTCTCCAGCGAGTTATAGAGTTACAGGTAGGTAGATGTATGATTTTAGATGTCAACCTGAGGGGGCATAACCTGAGACTAATTAATATCTATGGTCCTCAAAGCAAGTGGGACAGGAAATGCCTTTTCGGGGAGATAAAACCGTACCTTTTTACAGCCCGGCAGTTGGTTTTTGCAGGTGATTTCAACACCATCATCAGGCCCAAAGACAGGGGGGGCGCAAAGACTACTTTGGGCTACGATTCTAATTTTTTAGTTAACATGGTTAGGCAGGCAGGTCTGGTGGATGTGCACGTTCGCCATTTCCCAGACCTCACGGGTTTCACCTTTATGAGAGGTAGTTGTAGATCTAGAATAGACAGGATTTTTGTTAAGGAGGGCTCAACAACTTTGGCACCAGTGCTGAGGCCTGTGGAGTTCTCCGATCACATTTGCCTGTGTGTATCCTTGAACGCCTCAGAAACTTCTCAGAAAGGTAGGGGCCTTTGGCGCCTGAACCCTAGGCTCCTTGAGGAGGAGGTGATCAGACAGTCGTTCAGTGACTTCTTTGAAGCACAGGAGTCACTTTTGGAGGCGGGATGGAGTAGGTCTGAGTGGTGGGAGGTGTGTAAGAAGAGGACTAGGAGCTTTTTCCGCAACCTCGTAGCCAGAAAGAACTTGCTGAATGAAAATTCCTACCAGGCCTTGAGAAGGAAATTAGGGTTCTTGATCTCTGGGCAGGGAGATGGTGGGGAGATCTCCCGTGTGAAGGCTCGGATGAAGGAGTTACAGTACGACCGGTTTGCTTCCTTGGCTCTGGAGAGGGATTATGGAAAATACCACTCACCTGATCCTTACCAGAGTTGTAGGAAGTCGGTCAATGCTAAGGAGGTGAGGGGCCTGTGTGATGCCGGGGGTGTTCTCAGGAAAGATAAGGAGGGCATTCTCGGTGTTGTACGGTCTTTCTACTCCTCTCTTTTGTCTGAGAAGCCACTCATCAGAGAAAAGATGGACCGGTTTCTGAGGGAGACACCCGGACTTGTGAGTCCTGACAGTTTGTTTGATGCCTTGGGTGATGAGATAACAGCAGATGAGGTCAAAGTGGCCATAGAGCAATTATCTATGAAGAAGTCACCAGGACCGGACGGCTTGACCTCCGAGTTTTATAAGACCTTTAAAGACCTTTTGACCCCTCGTCTTGTGGAGGTATTCAATGAGAGCCTGGGCAGAGGAATCCTTCCTCCCTCCATGAGGCTGTCTGCTCTTATTTTATTATCTAAAGGGAAGGACCCGTCACGAATTGAGAACTGGCACCCCATAGCCCTTCTCAATACTGACAGGAAGATTCTGGCAAAGGTAATTTTTAACAGGCTGATGACGATTTCTGGCCAGATTCTTTCTCCCTCCCAGCACTGCACCGTGAAGGGCCGCAGCACGTTTAGTGCTGTCCTTGGGGTCCGGGAGGCCATTGAACGCTGCCGTTCTGAGAAGTGGGGGAAGTACTTACTAGCGTTGGATCAGTCGAAGGCTTTTGATCGGGTAAATCATGAGTACCTGTGGGCTCTCCTTCTGTGGTATGGGCTCCCAGTGCGGGTGGTTAATTGGCTCCAGACAATCTACAGGCAGGCCGAGAGCATCCCTCTTGTGAATGGTTGGGTGGGTCCGGCCTTCGCGGTTGACTCTGGTGTAAGGCAGGGTTGCTCCCTGAGCCCCCTTCTGTATGTGTTCGCCATCGACCCCTTCATTCGGAGGTTAGGTGGCAGCACTGCAGAGGGGGTGCGACTGGGCCCGGGTCGTCCGCTGAGGGTCGTGGCCTACGCCAATGATGTCACTGTTGTCTTGTCGAGTCCCGCGGAGGCATTGGAGGTGGCAACTCTAATCCGTGGGTACTCCGAGGCCAGTGGCTCAGAGGTAAACCAAGAGAAGAGTGAGGTTTTCTGGATGGGGGAGGAAGGCCAGCAGTTTGACCTTCCGGACACCCTCCCCCGGGCCAGCCAGGAGATCAAGATCTTGGGCATTAAATTCGGCCCTGGTGATTATGCCAGTCAAAATTGGGAGGCTAGACTGGTTGTAGCTACCCAGAAAGTAGAGAGCTGGAAGAGGTGGAAGCTATCTCTGAGGGAAAGGGTAGACTTGATCAAGACCTTCCTGATTCCAGTTTTTATGTACGTTAGTTACGTGTGCCTCTTGCCGGAGTCTTTATGGACCAAGGTCTATGCCGTGTTTTTCCAGCTCTTATGGGGGAACCGGTTGAACCTCATTAAGCGAACTGTGACCTATAAATCGAGGAGGGAGGGAGGCCTGGGGATGGTAAACCCAGTGCTCTTCTTTCTAACCACCTTCCTCAAGTTACATCTGGGGAGTCTCTTTTTAGAGACCCCTCCTCGATGGGTAGAGGGGTTTAGAGTCTGGGTGCATCCCTTCCTCAGCGTCTGGATGGAGGGAGGTGCGGTAAAAAGTTTCCGGGTCCGGCATGGATATCTCCCGGCCTACGTGACTCTTTGCTTGAAGGTGACAAGGTGTTGGGGCTTGGAGGTGGGGGAAGTCAAAGGCTTCTCTAGGAAGGAGTTGGAGAGGAGAATTTTGTGCTCCCACTTCTCGGAACAGCTGTCACTGAAGGACTGCCCAGGTAGTGTGTGTTCGGAGGGGCTGGCTCTGGTTAATTCCCGGAGGGTCCCCCCGAAATATTTGGACATTGCCTGGCTCTCTTTTCATGGGAGACTCTACGTGAAGGGAAATTTGAAGCACAGAAATGCCGATGATCGTGGTTGCCCACGGGAGGAGTGTCTAGGGGAGGTGGAGACGATGGACCATTTTTTGCTCAGATGTCCCTTCAATGTAGAAGTTTACAAGAGGGTTTCTGGTGCCTTGGGCATTCCCTGCCTTTCGGGGCTTAGTTACCCTGAGTGGGTTTATGGAGCGCTCAAGGGTAGGTGCTGGGATATTGATTTGACCACCCTTTTTCTAGTCGGCTTAGTAGTCCGGTACTTCACGTGGAATGCACGGTGTCAGGTCTCAATTAGACGGAAAGTCCTCCCTTGTGATGTGGTGGCGGGTGACATTCTTCACGGGGTGTGGAGACTCAGGGATATGGAGAGGTCCCGGATGGACAATACAAGCTGGGTCAGACTGTGGCGGGGTCTGAGACCTCCGTAAGGGGGTCAAAGTCTGGGGTCTCTTCATCTATGGCTTTTCTGTCCTGCACCCCCCTAGATTTTGAGTTAACATCTTTTTTATGTGCGGTTGCATATGTCTAAAAGCTTGGATCAATTTCTCTTTGCTTGCAGTGTATATAGTACTAGTTATGCTATAATTGTATAGTTTATTGTATTTTGATTGTATATTTGGTTGTGGGCACTTAATATTTTATGTTGTTCTTGCTATGGACATTTTAAATTGGGACTCTCGTGTGTGGGGCATTCTACCCCTAAATGTAGTATCCTATGTTTTGAATTTTTACATAAGTGCTACAACTTGTTTCAGTTTGTATGTATTTGTTGCAATACTTTTTCAATAAAAACATTAACAGGACACAGCACAGGACCCAGCAGCACCACTGAACTCAGAAGGACAGAGCACAGGACACAGCACCACTGGACTGAGCAGAACACAGCACAGCACAGCACAGCACGAGATATAGCAGGACAGAGGACCACCTAACACAACCTCCCTCTACCCCAGTGTTGGCTAACCTGTGACACTCCAGGTGTTGTGAAACTACACGTCCCAGCATGCTTTGCCAATATATAGCAGCTTATAGCTGGAAGGGTATGCTGGGACTTGTAGTTTCACAACACCTGGAGTGTCACAGGTTAGCCAACACTGCTCTACCCTGATCAATGCCCGAGTGAAGATGGCGGCGACTAGCGGGGAATTTATAGGATCCGAGTATCGCGAGATCCGACAGCGGGATTATGACTCAGAGCCTCGGTTTCAGTTTTGCAATTGGCGGGAATACCCGGATCTGTCTCGGATCCGGCTCGGATCGGCAACGTTCGGGTGGGCTCGGATTTCAGATATCCGAGCTCGCTCATCTCTAGTCAAAACAGAGCATAACACATAAAAAAGAGATCTCAAACTTATAAACTGCATATTGCTGATTCCCTCTTCATTGCACCATACCTTAATAACGGTTAACTTAACACTCTAAAATTCTTATCTACAAATCAAAACACTGACAACTTTATTGTGGCAAATAAAAGGTAAACTTTTTATTTGTTAACTCTTTTTATTTATTAACGCTGTAAAGGGTGGCGGCATGGCCGGTGCTAGGGTTCTCAGCGCCCTAGGCAAAATTTCAAGATACCGCCCCCCCCCCCCCTCCCCTCGCGAACACACCAAATAACTGCCTCACAGACCCATACCTACTCGACTGTGTTTAAAAAAAAAAAAAAATTAGCCTCATCTCCTCCAGCGGTCCAGATGCCGTGTTGTTTGATGCAGAACGCGGTCCAGACTCCACTGCAGACACAGGATTTCTAGAGGGGAGTTATCCAGGTATCCATGTGTTAGATTTCGGGGGAAAAAACTTGACACAATAAGCCTATGAATTATGCATTTGTTAAAGGCAATGGACGGCCCTAACATGTTCCTTATCACACATATGTTCCTTCATCACACCACTGCACCCCCCTCTGCATCACACCACTACACCCCCCTCTGCATCACACCACTGCATCCCCCCTCTGCTTCACTTGCAAACTATGGTGTAGAAATTGTACCCCATAGATTGCAAGTCAAATATAGAGCATGAGGTGCCAATCAAATAGTCGTTTTCTTCACCATAGTTTGAAAATCAAATATTGGAGCATGAGGTGGCAAATAGTCTTTTTTTTATACGGTAGAAAAATTACTATTTGCTACCTCATGCTCTATATTTGACTTGCAAAGTATGGGGGAGAAAATGACTATTTTATTGGCACCTTTTGCTCTATTTTTGACTTGCAGCAAGTCAAATAGTGCTAAATAATAGTACTTTTTTCCCCAAATACCTTGCAAATGAAATATAGAGTATGACGTGGCATAGTGATTTTTATACCATAGAAAAATTACTATTTGTTACGTCATACTCTATATTTCATTTGCAAGGTATTTGGGAGAGAAATTACTATTATTTACCACCTCATGCTGTATCTTTGATTTAAAAACTATGGTGGATACAATGATTATTTTATTGGCACCTCATGCTCTATATTTGACTTGCATCAAGTCAGATATAGAGCATGAGGTAGCAATAAAATAATTATTTTATCCACCATAATTTTTAAATCAAAGATACAGCATGGGTAGCCATTATAGAAAAAAAAAAAAATATAATACAAAAGAAAAAAATAATACAAAAAAAATAATAATAAAAAATAAAATAAAAATGGAGATACTCACTTTTTGTTATTCCTGAAGGCTGGTCAGCAAGTGCAGGGGAACTCTTCAATGGCTGCCCACTGCTCCTCAGCTTCTCACATCAAAGGAGAAGGGTGGAGCACAGCTGGGCATGCTGGGAGGTGAGGGAGGCGTCGGTAAATAACTTTAATCACACTGTCTGTCAGTGACAGTGTGAAACTATTAATGGGAAGGTCACATGATCACTGACATCAGTGATCATGTGACTGCATCGGGAAGCCCGGGCGCATCCATTTTCAGAAGAAGGGCCACTACAAAACCGCTGACTAGATTTTCTTATCTAGTCAGCGGTGTGGCACATAAGTGCAGCGGCGGAGGAGCGCCTGCTGCTGGTTTTTAGTGACCGCCGCCGATGAGGACGGCGGCGGTCACTAAAAACCAGCAGCAGACAAGACTCCATAGAATGTTTCCCTCTTCCTCGCCTTGCTGTTGGAGGGACTGTGGCCAAAGAGGTACGATGTTTCATATTTGGTGGTCTTGCCCGATTATCACCACCTTCTGGGATTCAGTCCATAGTTTCCTAAATACCCTTTTTGAAGCCCACATCCCGAAAGACCCTGGATATTTCTTTTATGTTACCCTCCCCAAGACCTGGACAAATTCTCTAAAAAATTAACTGCACACATCGTGACAGCAGCTAAATCACTCATAGCCCTTAATTGGAAAAAGACCTCACCTCCATCCCTTTTGGCTCTCAAGAAGCAGATTAGGCACGTGGCCGCTATGGAGGAGATTATGTACTACCTCCACGATATAGGCCACGTCTTCAGTCAAGTCTGGGCTCCATGGCTAGCCGTGGAACTCACCTTCCCCCCTCAACGCTCCGCGTCCTCCTACCTGACCCATGTGCGATGACCCTAACTCTTCCCGACACATATCTCCCCCTCTGCTATAGGCTCAACACACCCTAGTTAACCTCTAAATACTTACAGTGCTTATCTTTGTGGTCCTACCCCCTCACCCCTCCCCCACAATCCCTTTTGTTCCTACACCTATTTTATATTACTCTATAAAAATGTACAAACCGGTCATTTTTGTCTAAAGGTTTCCTAATATGCGATACACCACAATAACTGTTGTGATTTTACTGTGTATGCTACACAGTGTCATCATTTTGCTGTCTGTATTTTCTTGATTGACCACTGAAAATAAAAAAATATAAAAAAAAAAAAAAACAACAGCAGGCGCTCCTCCGCCGCTGCACTTATGTCCCACACTGCTAACTAGATAAGAAAATCTAGTCAGTGGCGCCATGCAGGTCCCGGCACCCTAGGCAGCTGCCTAAGGTTGCCTAATGGGAGCGCCGGGCCTGGGTGGCGGCGAGAGCGATCCAATCAGCTAACGACTAATAGCAAAACCGAACAGTGTATGGCCCACAGGCACTAACCATGGTCCCAGGACCTAGTCCTTTACGATCGGCCGGTGCTAAATCTGGCATCACTCCCCTCTCGGCTCACAAAGACGTACGTGCACAGTGCAGGTCAAGGGGTCCTCGCACAGAGGTACCAAGAGCCAGGGTGCTTTGAAAGGAGTAGTGATGTGCAGCCAATCAGCAGTAGCACCGTGTGAATTAGCCGCTGATTGCGAAAGCTCTCCTGCCTACCATCCTCTTTTCAGCATATTCACTACCTTCCATAATATAACCTCAGAAACGGGAGGGTGGGAGGGAATTCCTGAAGACTAGAGGAAGCAGGTCTGCTGCAGCACTGATATATATATAAACACACAGCCTAACTTCACCCCCTGCATCCATAGGCAGCATCACGTCATCAAACTTAACCCTGTAAGGTAAGTGCCTGCTTTGTGACAAACAGCTGCGTTTATCTGCATTCAGCTTAAGGGCCTCATTTTTAATAACAGAGGCAACTACATCTGCTCTGTATGAATGCTGGTAATGACTTTCTGCTCCAATGTTGTCAACTGTAGCTGAGCACCAGTTCCTCTAGCATGTCTATGATATTAACAGAAAAAAAAAGAAAATAAAGTATTCTGTGTTAGAGCACTCTGCGAGTCCATTTTATTACTTAAAACCAAACTTTATAAAATCTTATAAAATATATTATAATCTTCATATTCTGCCAATGTACATTAAAGCTTTGCTAAATATTTTAAACTTGTACATATTGGGCTTGATTCATTAAGGAATGTATTGCAAACAATTGAGTAACTTTTCCCCTGAACAAAACCATGTTAAAATGCAAGGGGGGCAAATTAGTTTATAACTTTGCACAAAAGGAAAATGCTGGCTGTTTTTTCATCTAGCACACAAATACTGTGTGTCTAGTGTTTTAGTAACAACATACATTGCCTAATAAATATTGATCACATTAGGGCTGATTCAAAGTGGGAAGGAAAACAGGAGTAACATACCATTAAAATAAAGCATTGAAAATAGCGTATTTCCGCACAAAAACAGAGGCATATGCATCTCGAGATACGTCCTACTCTGCATTAGGGATGTGCACCGGCCACTTTTCGCGTTTTGGGTTTTGGATTCTGGGTTCTGATTACCTTCAGGTTTTGGGTTCTAATGGGTTTTGCCAAAACACCCCCTCAAGGTTTTGGGTTCAGATTTTTTTTTAAAAAAAGCATAAAAACTGCACAGGACAACACAGGACAGCCCCACTGGAATTATGGCAGCACCACCACTGAACTGAGCAGGACAGAGCACAGGACAGCACCACTGGAATCAGCAGGACAGAGAGAGGAGGTGTTTTGTTTCAGCTCTGACTTCCAGAAGCCTGCAGGGTAAAGTTCTGTGCCTAGCCCAGCCTTGATGGAGGATCCTGGGGGGGGAGTGGAGGAGAGCCCCCAGGCTTCTGGGCCTATGGAGTTATGTATGGAGAATAATACTACCAGCCGGCCTGATATCAACCGGGCCACGGATCTGGTCCCTCCAACTGAAGGGGTTTCCCCGGGATCTGTGGATGTGTTTTCCCTAAGCATGATGGAGGAGATGGACGTACACCCAGGGCCTAGTGAACTTACCAGGCCTAAGCTATCCCGTATGAAGTCTAATACGGGGGGGCAGGAGGTGGAGATGTGTACCCTGACTCCAGTGAGGCAACTGGGGCCCGGGGTGAAACTGTCAGCGGGGTTGAACATGCAGCCGTGTGTGGGCCTGGAAACCCTGCAGCCTGTGCTGATACAACAGGCTAGGGGAGGATCCTCCCATACGGGACCCAGGATGGGGTCTGGAGGGGCCCGGGAGATCCAGGCATCTGACTCTGTGATGCAACAGGAGTCGGGATCGGGTGAGGTGGAGGACGGGCCTAATATGGCGGTGGATCCGGCAACAGTGTGTCTGCCAGATTCGGAGGACAGTGAGCCAGATGAGATGGAGATTGGTGCTCAGATCAAGACACTGGAACTGGAAATCAGCGGTCTTGACAGACTTATCACTAAAAAAAGAAAGAAAAGGAATCGCGCTTTTAGCCGCGACAGAGCGATGTACTCGACGGAGATTGAAGAGCTAGCCGAAACCCTGAAAGAAAAGGAAGAATTGCTGGTTAAATTAAAAGTGATTAAACAGGCAACGCTCCTAGAAGACTCAGCGCCGCTGCCTCCAAACATGGCGGCCGGGTCGCAGGAGGTAACCGAAGATGGCGGTCTCTACAGCGAGATCCGTGTGTTGGAGGGTGAGCAAAGGTCGGTGAAGGGCCAGGTAGGAACCGAAGGTGTCCCCGGTGGGTGTACAGTGCGGGCTTCTGTAGGGGGGACCGTATTGTATTCCCAGCCGCCCGCGGCTTTTCCGGAAGATACCGGAAGTGACAAATCGGCCCAGAGACCGGTAAGCTCCATGATCCCTTCGGACTCAAAGAATGTTAAGATTAATGTAATAAAAGCAATACCTAGCGGTAATGTGGCAGCAGCTGAGGCGGGGTCTGATCCAGGGAGTACCAGGGTGGTAGCCTGTGACACAGCAGCTGTGCTGTCCTCCGTGGCGCAGTCTCGCTGTCGGCCTGACCCAGCGATCCCGATCAGTACATCCGTTGCTGACAATGCTAATGCTACTTATAATGCTAATATTATTGATTGTGCTAATGTAGCTGATAATGCTAATATTACTGACAATGCTAATGTCACTGGTAATGCTTGCGTTACTGATAATGCTAATATTATTGACAATGCTGGTGTAGTTATCAATGTTACTGACAATGCTAAAATTGCTGATAATGCTAATGTCGCAGATAATGTTGATGTTACTGATAATGCTAACGTAGCTATTAATGTTACTGACAATGCTAATATTGCTGATAATGCTAATGTCGCAGATAATGTTAATGTTACCGATAATGCTAATGTTCCTGATACGGTTGGAGTAGTTAAAAATGCTGTCTCGGTGTGTACAGATGAGAGGGTGGTTGCGATTGAGCATAAGGAGCGGGGGGGGTAATTTGAGGAGTGAACTCAGCCCGACTCAGGCCAAAATCATTGATACTACATATGGTCCCTTATGCATAACAGACAGAGCCAGGAAAGCGGCTGCTTTAATAGAAAGTGCGTCTAAGACTATGCCTAACATGTTGGTTGGTGGTGATGTACTAGTGAGCAGTTCTGGAGTCTGTATGACAGCCTCAGAAGAGGCAGGCCCTTCATCACGTCAAAACTTGTGGGGGGGTAGCAGTCTTAGGGTACAGGGAGATATTGTTGTCCAGGGCTCGATTATGAGGTCAAAAGATCCTCTCCCGGGGCCAAGTACAAGTTCTCTCCCGGGGTCAGGCCAGGTAGATCCAAGTTCCCTCCCGGGGCCAAATACAAGTCCTAAGAGTC
Source organism: Mixophyes fleayi (assembly GCF_038048845.1). Taxonomy (NCBI): domain Eukaryota; kingdom Metazoa; phylum Chordata; class Amphibia; order Anura; family Limnodynastidae; genus Mixophyes; species Mixophyes fleayi. The sequence continues at coordinate 83,350,472 of NC_134408.1, read as the reverse complement.
CTCTCCCGGGGCCAAGTATTCACCCAGGGCTGATGTCATATGCGGGTGCAGTATCTAACTTAGGTTTAAGGCCCAGTATGAATACCCAGAATATAGGGCCTGGCCCAACGGCGGCTCAGCCCTTCAGGCGTCGCAACGTTGTACAACTAAAATATATGGGGAAAGACCCCCCTAACAGACCAGATTTTTTAAAAGTTTTCCTAGAGTCATTTAAGTTTATCCCAGCGGATCTCTTTGCCTGCATCCACCCTGTTAACACTGCGGAGTATGATGTAAGCTTCGTGTCATATCAGGGCCTGCAGACTTTCTGGAGCAGGTGGGGTGGGTGCAGGTCGAGAGATCCATGGGTTAATTATAAGGCTATCGCCATAACTCGCCAGGAGCGAGTTAAAATTACTATATTGGTAAGAAACGAGTCTATACCAGCAGCGGACCTTGGGTTTTGGGTGGGGAGATTTGCAAAGATGGTTTCGCCTCTGGTCAAAGTGCCAGACCCAAGTCATGGCGTCTGGGGTGGCGGATGGTCCACCACAGTAGATCTAAAATGCACGGAGGCTGGCCTAGTACACTTGCCGTCCGCGGCTTTCATTGGTCGCGATAGGATCCAATGTTTCTACCCGGGCCAGCCGAGGATGTGCCACAGATGTGGGGACTTCCGCCACCTCAGTGTCAACTGTCCCCAACAAAAGTGTGGGCATTGTGGGGGCATGGGCCACGAAACCAGGACATGCAACCAAATCAGGTGCAATTTATGTGGCACAATAGGCCACCCCTTCAGTAAGTGCCCCCATGCGGCTCATAACGCCGCGGTTACAGATGAAGAAATAATGAGGGCAGTCGAGGTGGTAGAAAATGTGGAACCAGTGGAGAAACCGGCAGAACCCATGGAAAGTCCTGCTCCTCCGCCAAATCCCCCGCCCCTTGTAACTAAGTTATCAGTACCTTCGATGGCCAAAGTTCAGACAAATGAATGGTCCAGGCAAAAGAGCAAAAGCAAGAAGAAGGGTACGGGGAAGGAAGGGTTAGTTCTATCAAACAGGTTCCAGTTCTTGTCAAGCGAGGAAGAAAGTATGGAGGAGGGGGAGATTAGGGTGAATAGGGAAGGTGCTTTAGTCCGGGTAAACAGGCAAAATAGGAAATCACAAAAGTCAAGGGACCTGCCTTTAGGGGAGATAGCAAAAATAATGAGAAAGACCAGTGTCAGGAAAACTGCTAGGCACTATTTGAAGGATAAGGTGACAACCCCATCTGGGCCTCCTTCCGTAGAAGACCTAGTTCCCCCCTTGATACAGGAACCCCCCCCTGGCCATCCCATAGAAGCCGGCCCCCCTAGTGGGGTGCCAGAGTCCCCGGTGGTGAGAGATCGGCCTTCAGGGAGTGACCCGGTCCTTGTTCCTCAGAGTCAGGATCCTCCCGTGTGTCCTGTACCTCCTAATCAGAAACCCCTTGAGGTCCCCCATAGCAAACCCTCTGGTTTGCCTCATGATCCGGTTAAGTTGTTGGGAGCAGGGCCCCTGGGTGGCGGTGATCCTGGTGGGTCAACGGGTAGGATGCTAGGGTCAGGCGGAGTCCCTCCCTTGGGGGAAGAAGTTGTCCTCAGGGGGGAGGAGTCTTTGCAGGCAGGCCTTAGTTATAAAAGGTTTGGCTCCTCTGATGAGGATTCAGGGAGGAAAATAAAAAAGAAGTGAGTTGTTACTACTGTCTAAAGCTCTGAAGGATGGCTTCCCAGCCCATTAGATTTGCCACTATTAACGTGGCATCTATTCTTTCCGAACGAGCTCGTTATCTGGCCTTTGATTTTTTCAGCACGGTTGAGGCTGATTTTTTATTTTTGCAGGAGACCAGATTAGGTCAACTAGCCGACCTACATAAAGCCAAAAGAGAGTGGAGGCGTGGGCCCTCCTACTGGTCTCTTGCGGCCGAGCCGTACGGTGGGGTGGCGGTGCTTTTTACCGGCATGATAACCATTCAGCGAGTCATTGAGCTTGAGGTAGGTAGGTGCATGGTGATAGATGTCAAACTGAGGGGGCATGACTTAAGGCTGATTAATATTTATGGACCCCAAACAAAGTGGGGTCGGAAATGCCTCTTCAGCGCCATAAAGCCATACCTTTTTACAGCCCGGCAGATAGTCTTTGGTGGTGATTTTAACACCGTCACTAGGACAAAAGACAGGGGAGGTTCAAGGACTTCTCTGGGCTATGATTCCCTTTTTTTTAGTAAGTATGGTCAGGCAGGCTGGTCTGGTGGATGCACACATTCGTCATTTTCCAGACCACACGGGTTTCACTTTTTATAGAGGTAGTTGTAGGTCTAGGATAGATAGGTTTTTTGTTAAGGAGAGCTCGAAAACCTTGGCTCCAGAGCTGAGGCCGGTAGAGTTCTCCGACCACGTTTACCTATCTATGTCCTTGAATGCTTCGGAGACTCTTCGGAAGGGTAGGGGTCTTTGGCGCCTGAACTCTAAGCTCCTAGAGGAGGAGTTGATAAGACAGTCTTTTAGGGACTTCTTTGAATCCCAGGAATCACTTTTGGAGGCAGGTTGGAGTAGGTCTGAATGGTGGGAGATGCTGAAGAAAAGGACCCGGAGCTTTTTTCGGGGCCTTGTAGCCAGAAATAACTTGTTAAAAGAGAGCACCTACATGGCACTGAGGAAAAAACTTGGGTTCTTGATCTCTGGCCAGGGGGATAGTGGGGAGATCCCCCGGGTGAAGGCTCAGATGAGAGAGATACAGTATGACCGGTATGCATCCTTGGTTCTGGAGAGGGATTATGGGAGGTACCATTCGCCCGATCCTTTCCAGAGCTGTAGGAACTCGGTAGATGCTAAGGAGGTGAGGGGCTTGCGCGATGCTGAGGGTGTCCTTAGGGAGGAGAAGGAGGGCATTCTTGGTGTTGTGCGGTCCTTCTATTCCGATCTCTTATCGGAGAAGTCACTTGACAAAGAGAGGATGGACCAGTTTTTGAGGGAAACTCCTGGCCTTGGTGATTTTAGCGGCCTGCTTGAGTTCTTGGGCGATGAGATAACGGTGGACGAGGTCAGGATGGCGATAGATGGTTTATCTGTCAAGAAAGCCCCAGGCCCAGATGGTCTTACATCTGAGTTCTTTAAAATCTTTGGGGACATCCTGGCTCCGCGTCTCATGGAGGTTTTTAATGAGAGCCTGGGCAGAGGTTTATTGCCTCCCTCCATGAGGGTCTCTGCCCTTATCTTACTGTCCAAGGGGAAAGATCAGTCATGTATTGAGAACTGGCGCCCCATCGCTCTTCTCAATACTGACAGGAAGATTCTGGCGAAGGTGCTTTTTAATAGAGTGATGCAGGTTTCCGGCCAGTTGCTCTCTCCTTCTCAGCACTGCACTGTGAAGGGCCGAAGCACTTTCAGTGCTGTCCTGACGGTGCGGGAGGCCTTTGAGCGGTGCCGTGCGGAGAAGTGGGGGAAGTACCTTTTAGCCTTAGATCAGTCGAAGGCTTTTGATAGGGTAAATCATGAGTACCTTTGGGCTCTACTTCTGTGGTATGGTCTTCCAGTGCGGGTGGTGAATTGGCTCCGTACCATTTATAGACAAGCCGAGAGCTTCCCTCTTGTGAATGGTTGGGTGGGTCAGTCCTTTGAGGTCAGCTCTGGAGTAAGACAAGGTTGTCCCCTGAGCCCCCTCCTGTATGTGTTTGCCATAGATCCCTTCGTCAGAAGGGTTGGTGGTAGCTCGTTGGGAGGTGTGCTGTTGGGTCCGGAGTGCCCCTTGAAGGTAGTGGCCGACGCTGATGATGTTACTGTTGTCTTGTCGAGTTCCGCGGAAGCTGAGGAGGTAACGAAATTGGGAGTTAAGGCTGGAGGAAGCTTCCCGGAAGGTAGTGAGCTGGAAGAGGTGGAAACACTCTCTCCGGGAAAGGGTGGACCTGATCAAGACCTTCCTGATCCCGGTATTCCTGTACATCAGCTATGTGTGCCTTTTGCCGGAGTCTTTATGGTCTAGGGTTTATGCAGTTTTCTTCCAGTTACTCTGGGGGAATAGGCTGAATCTGGTCAAGCGGGCTGTGACCTACCGACTGAGGAAGGATGGGGGCCTGGGTATGATTAACCCTGTGCTGTTCTTTATGTCAACCTTTCTGAAGTTGCACCTTAGTAGTCTCCTAGTTGAGACCCCTCCTCAGTGGGTGGGAGGCTTCAGGGTATGGGTGGATCCCTTCCTCAGTGCATGGTATGGGGGAGGCACCGTTAAGAGTTTCCGGGTCCGGCATGGGTATCTCCCGACCTACGTTTCCTTGGGATTGAAGGTGACAAGGCGTTGGGGCTTAGGGGCGGGGGAAGTTGGGAGCTCTTCTAGAAGGGAGTTGGAGAAGAGAGTCCTGCACTCCCACTTTTGGGTTCCGCTGTCACTGAGAGACTGCCCAGGTGATGTGAGTTTGGTGGGGCTTTCCTTGATTAACTCGAGGAGAATCCCGTTGAAGCTTCAGGACATTGCCTGGCTCTCCTTTCACGGGAGACTTTATGTAAGAGGGAACCTTAAGCACAGAAATGCTGATGATCGTGGCTGCCCACGGGAGGAGTGTCTAGGGGTGGAGGAGACTATGGACCATTTCTTGCTCGAGTGTCCCTTTAATGTAAAGGTTTATAAAAGAGTCTCCAGGTCGCTGGGGATCCCCTGCCTTTCGTGGCTTAGTTACCCTGAATGGGTCTACGGGGCATTCAAGGCAAGGTGGAGGGCTTTTGATTTCTGTACACTTTTTTTAGTCAGTTTAGTGGTCAGGTATTTAGCATGGAACGCACGGTGTCAGGTCACCATCCGGCAGAAAGTCCTTCCCTGTGAGGTAGTGGTGGAAGATATTCTCCACGAGGTGTGGAAATTGAGGGGCATGGAGGGTCGCCGGATGTCCAAAGCTAACTGGCTCAGGCTGTGGCGGAGTCTGAAACCTCCTTAGGGGGTCAAAGTCTGGTGCCTCTCCTTTCTAAGTGGCTTCTCTTGCTGTCCTTTCACCCCATTAGATTTTGTGTGGTGGAAAATTTTTTCAAGTATGGCTTACATGCACCTACAACTTGCTTCTTAGTGGGATACGGTGATGTATATGAGTTGGGTTTGTTGTTTGTATGGTGGCACCTTCTTGTTTTATGTGATTTTATCCCTTTGTATTTACTGGACTTATGAATTGGGCAAATAGCCCAGCCTTGATGGAGCCTCCTGGGGCAGCAATCCAGGAGAGTCCCCTGCCTACCGGGCCTGGCCCGGGCCTAGGCCCAGTTTCATCCAGGATCCATGTTAATCAGCTTCCCAGGTTAAGTGATGCTACTGCTAATGAAAATGCAGGAAAGGCCCCGGCTTCAACATCTCCGGGTGAAAAAACAGACCGTGATCAGGATAAAGCTGAATTTAAAGCTCCTGGCTCGGTGCAGCCTGTGGAAGGAAAAAAGCCTGCAGCAAAGCCAGTGATGGAGGGACCTGGGGAAGGAGAGGAGGAGAGCCCCCAGGCTCTTGGGCCTACTATGTCCTGCATGAGCAGCAATGTCTCCTACCGGCCAGTTACCAGTTTGGCGGTGGACCTGAACCCCGTAGTAGTGTGTGTCCCTTCTGGGTCTATGAATATACCCTCCTTGGATGAAGTCCCTGGGCCTTCTAAAACTACTGGGCCGGTGTCACCCTGTATGATGTCCAATATAGGGGGTCACGAGAAGGAGGATTTTGTCCAGGCCCCAGTGAAGAAACTGGGGGCCAAGGTAAGGCTGCCTGTGAAGTTTAACAGGCAGCCTCATGTGGTTATTGGAACCCTGCAGCCTGTGCTACCACAACAGGTTGTGAGTGAGGATCCCTGTATAATGATTAATACGGGAGCAGAGGGGCCTCAGGAGAACCAAGCATCGGCCGTAGTGAAGGAACTAGGGGCTGTATCGGGTGCTGAAGTTCGAACGGAGAAGGTTCCCAGAGTTGCAGTGGATCCTGCATCAGTCTGCCTCCCGGATACGGAGGAGAGCGAGGAGGAGGACCTAGAGATTGGGTCGAAGATAGGGGCACTGGAACTCGAGATCACGGCCCTAGACAAAAAAATAAATAGGAAAAGGAAAAAGAGAAACCAGGCCTACAGCCGTCACCGGGTAATTATCTCAGCCGAGATTGAGGAGCTAGATGCTGTCCTAAAAGAGAAGCAGGAATTGCTAACGAGGTTAAAAACAATCGTGCAAATAACGAACCTGGTGTCTTCGGAGCCGCTGCCTCCCAATATGGCGGGCGAATTGGAGGAAGAGGTCGTGGCCGGTTGCCTATACGATTCAATCCGGGTGCTGGAGGGCGAGCGGTCAGTGATGGGCCAGGCGGAAGCTGAAGGTGTTCCCGGTGGGTGCGAGTTACAGGCTGCAGTCGTGGTGGCTAGCCTATGCGCCCAGTCGTCTGCGGCATTTCCGGTGGACACCGGAAGTGGAGCGTCGGCCCGGAGACCGGTAAGCCTGGAAGAATCCTCTAAGTCGAATTATGTTAAAATTAATATTGTGAATGAAAGACTTAATGTTGGCAATATTATGGCTGATACTGGGGCTGAGCCTGAGGGTACCAGTGTGTTAGCCCACAGGGCAGGAGCTGTGCCGTCCTCTGTGGTGCAGTCTCTCTGCCGGGTGGACCCGGCGGTCCCGGCCAGCACACCCGCTGTTCACGGCCCAATGCTTAAAATGTCTGATATAATTTCTGATGATATGTCTATAGGGGCAGGCCTTTCAATGAAATCTGTGCCGGTGAATGAAGGTGTCACTGCTGGAGCTCCCGGTGTGCTAGTAGGTGATAGGTCCGAGAAGGCTGCTAATACATGTGTGGTCCCGGACCTTGCAGCCCCAGGGAGCTTGTTGAGCGGTACTTCCTCAGGAGGCATTGCAGATGTTACAGATGTAGTTATTGATAAAGGTATAGTTAATAGTACTAATAATGCCAGTAACAGTATTTCAGATATCATTGATGGTAATGTGGATATGGTTGATGTTGACAATACCATGTATGGGGTGGAAGAGAAACCTACAAGTACGCTGTCAGTAAAACATACATGTGGGTCAGGTAATATACAACGTAAGAAGGTGGGAGATAATCCAGATATAATAGTGCCTAGTCTGGTTCAAAATAGGATCATTGAAACTATTTATGGCCTTTGGCTGTGTCAGACAGAGCTAGGAGGGCGGCTGTTCTGATAGAAGACACAGCCAAAAGTATGCCTAATATGTTGGCTGATGGTGGGGTGGTGTTGGATAGACCTGCAGCCCAAACGGTAGCTTCTGAAGTGGCAGGCCCCTCGTCACGACAAAACCCTGGTGGGAATATTTTTGTACAGAAGGCTGTCACTGTCCAGCACCCGGTGGTAGGACTTGGTCCCCTCCCGGGGGTCGTATCATATGCGGGTAAAGTATCCGGTTCAGGTCCAGGGTCTAGTGTAAATATTCAGAGTATGGGCCCTGGCCCAGTGGGGGCACAACCTTTTAAACGCCGTAACGTAGTTCAGTTGAAATTCATGGGTAAGGACCCCCCAAGTAGATCAGATTTTTTGCGGGTTTTTCTGGACTCATTTAGTTTCGTTCCAGCGGATCTCTTTGCCTGCATCCACCCGGTTAGCACTGCAGAATATGATGTGAGTTTCGTATCCTACCAGGGTCTGCAGACTTTTTGGAACAGGTGGGGTGGATGCAGGGAGAGAGATCCGTGGATCAACTACAGGGCGATCCCCATAACGCGCCAAGAGCGTGTAAAGATAACCATCTTAGTAAGAAACGAGTCCATCCCGGCGGCAGACCTAGGGTTTTGGGTTAGGAGGTTTGCTAAAATGATATCCCCATTGGTAAAGGTTCCCGATCCAAGCCATGGGGTCTGGGGTGGCGGTTGGTCCACCATGGTAGACCTGAAGTGCACGGAGGCTGGCCTGGTGCATTTACCATCGGCAGCTTTTATTGGTAGGGACAGGATTCAATGTTTCTACCCAGGCCAGCCGAGGATGTGCCACAGGTGTGGGGACTTCCGCCACCTCAGCGCCAATTGCCCTCAACAAAAATGTGGTCACTGTGGTGACATTGGTCACGAATCCCGCACATGTAATCAGATCAGGTGTAATCTATGCGGGGTAATAGGACACCCGTTCAGTAAATGTCCCCATGCGGCCCACAATACTGTAATCACGGATGAGGAGATTGTAAGGGTGGCTGAAAGTATGGAAAGGGTCGAGACTATGGTGGGATTGGTGGACCCCATTAGTTGTCCAGCCCCTCCGCTTCCTGCCCCTCCGCTTCCTTCCCCCCCCTGTTGCCAAGCCATCGGTGACACCGTCATCATCACTAGCAAAGGTCCCGGCAAGCCAATGGACTAAACAAAGGGGCAAGGGTAAAAAGAAGAGAACTGAAGGGGAGGGGATAGTTTTGTCAAACAAGTTTCAGTTTTTGTCCAGCGAAGAGGAGAGCATGGAGGAGGGAGATATCGTGAGGGATGAGGGGGGTAACTTGTTTCAAAGAGCTAAGTCAGGCAGGAAGCAGAGAAAAACCCGAGATCTACCATTGGGGGAAGTGGCAAAGATTGTAAGGAAGGCTAGTGATAAGGAGGTTGCTAGATCGTTCTTGAAGGATAAGGTGGCATCCCCATCTGGCCCCCCTTCTGTGGAAGACCTTGTCCCCCCACTGACACAGGATTCCCCCTCAGCCCATCCCATAGAGGTTAGCCCCTCGGACAAAGCCCCGGAGTCTGTAGTAAAGAGGGACTCAATTTTGGGTAAGGACCTGGTCTGTACTTCTCACAAGCAGGATCCCCCCTTGCGTCCTTTTCCTGTAAGTCCCGATCCCCTGAGATTTCCTTCTGTGGCCCCCCTGATCTTCCCTCAGGTCCGGCAGGGTCATTGGGAGCTGAGCCCTTGGGTTTGGGAGTCCATAGTGGGTCGGTAGGTAAGGTGTCTGGGTCAGTTGGAGTCCCCCCCTTAGGGGAAGAGGTTATCCTCAGGGGGGAGGAGTCTCTGCCAGCAGGCCTAAGCTACAGAAGATTTGGTTCCTCGGATGAGGACTCAAAAAGGAAAATAAAAAAGATGTGAGTTGTTACTACTGTCTATGGCTCTGAAGGATGGCTTCCCGGCCCATTAGATTTGCCACTATTAATGTGGCGTCTATACTTTCCAAACGAGCTCGTTTTATGGCCTTTGATTTTTTCAGCACGGTTGAGGCTGATTTTTTATTTTTGCAAGAGACCAGATTGGGTCAGCTGGCTGACTTACATAAAGCAGAAAATGAGTGGAGGCGTGGGCCCTCCTACTGGTCTCTTGCGGCCGAGCCGTATGGTGGGGTGGCGGTGCTTTTTACCGGCATGATAACCATCCAGCGAGTCATTGAGCTTGAGGTAGGTAGGTGCATGGTCTTAGATGTCAATCTGAGGGGGCACGACCGGAGGTTAATTAATATTTACGGTCCCCAAACAAAATGGGGAAGGAAGTGCCTCTTCATGGAGATAAAACCATATCTTTTTACAGCCCGGCAGATAGTCTTTGGTGGTGATTTTAACACCGTCATTAGGACAAAGGATAGGGGAGGTTCAAGGACTTCTCTGGGCTGCGATTCCCTTTTTCTAGTAAGTATGGTTAGGCAGGCTGGTCTGGTGGATGCACACATTCGTCATTTTCCAGACCACACGGGTTTCACTTTTTATAGAGGTAGTTGTAGGTCTAGGATAGATAGGTTTTTTGTTAAGGAGAGCTCGAAAACCTTGGCTCCAGAGCTGAGGCCGGTAGAGTTCTCCGACCACGTTTACCTATCTATGTCCTTGAATGCTTCGGAGACTCTTTGGAAGGGTAGGGATCTTTGGCGCCTGAACTCTAAGCTCCTAGAGGAGGAGTTGATAAGACAGTCTTTTAGGGACTTCTTTGAATCCCAGGAATCACTTTTGGAGGCAGGTTGGAGTAGGTCTGAATGGTGGGAGATGCTGAAGAAAAGGACCCGGAGCTTTTTTCGGGGCCTTGTAGCCAGAAATAACTTGTTAAAAGAGAGCACCTACATGGCACTGAGGAAAAAACTTGGGTTCTTGATCTCTGGCCAGGGGGATAGTGGGGAGATCCCCCGGGTGAAGGCTCAGATGAGAGAGATACAGTATGACCGGTATGCATCCTTGGTTCTGGAGAGGGATTATGGGAGGTACCATTCGCCCGATCCTTTCCAGAGCTGTAGGAACTCGGTAGATGCTAAGGAGGTGAGGGGCTTGCGCGATGCTGAGGGTGTCCTTAGGGAGGAGAAGGAGGGCATTCTTGGTGTTGTGCGGTCCTTCTATTCCGATCTCTTATCGGAGAAGTCACTTGACAAAGAGAGGATGGACCAGTTTTTGAGGGAAACTCCTGGCCTTGGTGATTTTAGCGGCCTGCTTGAGTCCTTGGGCGATGAAATAACGGTGGACGAGGTCAGGATGGCGATAGATGGTTTATCTGTCAAGAAAACCCCAGGCCCAGATGGTCTTACATCTGAGTTCTTTAAAATCTTTGGGGACATCCTGGCTCCGCGTCTCGTGGAGGTTTTTAATGAGAGCCTGGGCAGAGGTTTATTGCCTCCCTCCATGAGGGTCTCTGCCCTTATCTTACTGTCCAAGGGGAAAGATCAGTCATGTATTGAGAACTGGCGCCCCATCGCTCTTCTCAATACTGACAGGAAGATTCTGGCGAAGGTGCTTTTTAATAGAGTGATGCAGGTTTCCGGCCAGTTGCTCTCTCCTTCTCAGCACTGCACTGTGAAGGGCCGAAGCACTTTCAGTGCTGTCCTGACGGTGCGGGAGGCCTTTGAGCGGTGCCGTGCGGAGAAGTGGGGGAAGTACCTTTTAGCCTTAGATCAGTCGAAGGCTTTTGATAGGGTAAATCATGAGTACCTTTGGGCTCTACTTCTGTGGTATGGTCTTCCAGTGCGGGTGGTGAATTGGCTCCGTACCATTTATAGACAAGCCGAGAGCTTCCCTCTTGTGAATGGTTGGGTGGGTCAGTCCTTTGAGGTCAGCTCTGGAGTAAGACAAGGTTGTCCCCTGAGCCCCCTCCTGTATGTGTTTGCCATAGATCCCTTCGTCAGAAGGGTTGGTGGTAGCTCGTTGGGAGGTGTGCTGTTGGGTCCGGAGTGCCCCTTGAAGGTAGTGGCCTATGCTGATGATGTTACTGTTGTCTTGTCGAGTTCCGCGGAAGCTGAGGAGGTAACGACTCTGGTCCGTGGGTATTCTGAGGCCAGTGGCTCATTAGTAAACCAGGAAAAGAGTAAAGTTTTCTGGATGGGGGAGGAGGGTTGTGAATTCAACCTTCCAGACAGTCTTCCCCGGGCGAGTGAGAAGATCAAAATTTTAGGGATTCATTTCGGCCCTGGTGATTATGCCAAGCAAAATTGGGAGTTAAGGCTGGAGGAAGCTTCCCGGAAGGTAGTGAGCTGGAAGAGGTGGAAACACTCTCTCCGGGAAAGGGTGGACCTGATCAAGACCTTCCTGATCCCGGTATTCCTGTACATCAGCTATGTGTGCCTTTTGCCGGAGTCTTTATGGTCTAGGGTTTATGCAGTTTTCTTCCAGTTACTCTGGGGGAATAGGCTGAATCTGGTCAAGCGGGCTGGGACCTACCGACTGAGGAAGGATGGGGGCCTGGGTATGATTAACCCTGTGTTGTTCTTTATGTCAACCTTTCTGAAGTTGCACCTTAGTAGTCTCCTAGTTGAGATCCCTCCTCAGTGGGTGGGAGGCTTCAGGGTATGGGTGGATCCCTTCCTCAGTGCATGGTATGGGGGAGGCACCGTTAAGAGTTTCCGGGTCCGGCATGGGTATCTCCCGACCTACGTTTCCTTGGGATTGAAGGTGACAAGGCGTTGGGGCTTAGGGGCGGGGGAAGTTGGGAGCTCTTCTAGAAGGGAGTTGGAGAAGAGAGTCCTGCACTCCCACTTTTGGGTTCCGCTGTCACTGAGAGACTGCCCAGGTGATGTGAGTTCGGTGGGGCTTTCCTTGATTAACTCGAGGAGAATCCCGTTGAAGCTTCAGGACATTGCCTGGCTCTCCTTTCACGGGAGACTTTATGTAAGAGGGAACCTTAAGCACAGAAATGCTGATGATCGTGGCTGCCCACGGGAGGAGTGTCTAGGGGTGGAGGAGACTATGGACCATTTCTTGCTCGAGTGTCCCTTTAATGTAAAGGTTTATAAAAGAGTCTCCAGGTCGCTGGAGATCCCCTGCCTTTCGGGGCTTAGTTACCCTGAATGGGTCTACGGGGCATTCAAGGCAAGGTGGAGGGCTTTTGATTTCTGTACACTTTTTTTAGTCAGTTTAGTGGTCAGGTATTTCACGTGGAACGCACGGTGTCAGGTCACCATCCGGCAGAAAGTCCTTCCCTGTGAGGTAGTGGTGGAAGATATTCTCCACGAGGTGTGGAAATTGAGGGGCATGGAGGGTCGCCGGATGTCCAATGCTAACTGACTCAGGCTGTGGCGGAGTCTGAGACCTCCTTAGGGGGTCAAAGTCTGGTGCCTCTCCTTTCTAAGTGGCTTCTCTTGCTGTCCTTTCACCCCATTAGATTTTGTGTGGTGGAAAAATTTTTCAAGTATGGCTTACATGCACCTACAACTTGCTTCTTAGTGGGATACGGTGATGTATATGAGTCGGGTTTGTTGTTTGTATGGTGGCACCTTCTTGTTTTATGTGATTTTATCCTTTTATATTTACTGGACTTATGAATTGGGCAAATAGCCCTTCTGGACTTTCGGTTACGTTAGGCAAATCAGCCTTTGATTTCAGTTGGTCTTTTTTAATATAGGTTGGTGCCACCTTTAGTAAAGTTTATTGGTTTTATTGTTTCATATGTAATGTTATGTTGCAAGTTTTAAATAAAAAAACATTAGCAGGACAGAGCACTGGACAAAGCACCACTGGACTGATCAGCAGGACAGAGCACACCACAAAGTAACCACTGGATTAGCAGGACAGAGTGACAGGACACAGGAGCAGGAGCACCACTACTACAACCTTCCCTGATCTGACCCCTAATGAAAATGGCGGCCGCAAGCGGGGAATTTATGACATCCGAGTCTTGCGAGATCCGACGCGAGACTTGGACGTCATAGCTTCTCTTTCGGTTTTTTTTTCCCTCGGAAATACCCGAACAGTGCTCGGATCCCGTTGGAACCGCACTGTTCGGGTGGGTTTGGATTAGCGCAATCCGAGCCCGCTCATCTCTACTTTTATCACTGCTCATCAGTCTACCGTGTTACCATTGTTTCCATTGTTCAGAGACTCTGCATTTATATCATTGACATTCTCTTTCCTATTCAGTTATACAGTTTCGTATATTCACCACACTTCCCAGAGGGCCGCGACCTGCACAGTGGCCGCCGCTAAAACCATACTCCCTTGCGGGAGTTCCTGGAGAAGACCAGCCACTGTGTTAGACTACGCGCCTCTGGTAAAGTGAAATTCCACCTGGTGAATTCTGGGTAAAACTCCTAGTGCCTGTGACAGTAAGAACAGGCCATGACAGACCCAGGATCGGAACCAACAGCTAAGGACATGTTGCAGCACCTGGTTACTCGGATTGAACAACAAGATGTTCGTCAGCAACAATTACTTCAATGTTTTCAGTCTCTAGTTTCTCGGGGAGACAATGTGCAAAATGTATCCTCTACTGTTAATCCTCCAGTGTCTTCTTCGCTCCCAGTGCCATCCCAGGCGTCTACTGCTTCTGCTCTACACCTGCCTACTCCTTAAAAATTTGATGGAGACCCGAAAGCTTGTAGGGGCTTCTCAATCAGTGCTCCATTCATTTCGAGCTCCAACCTCAAAATTTCCCTACTCATCGTTCTAAAGTGGCCTATCTAATTTCTTTGTTTTCTGGACAGGCTCTGGCATGGGCCTCCCCTCTGTGGGAAAGAGATGACCCCCTATTGGAGGATAGTGCCATGTTTATTTCTACTTTCCGAAGAATTTTTGATGAACCTGGTCGTTTTATATCTGCTGCCTCTAGCATTCTTCGATTACGCCAAGGATCTCGTTCAGTAGCACAGTATGTAATCCAATTCCGCACACTTGCCTCTGAACTCCAATGGAACAATGAGGCATTGATAGCTGCCTTTTGGCAGGGCCTTGCTGACAAAATTAAAGATGTACTGGCCTCACAAGAGTTACTTTCTTCTTTGGATGCTTTGATATCTGTGTGTAACCGAGTGGACATGAGATTCCGAGAAAGAAATTCTGAAAGGGAGTCTTTATCTAAAATACCTGTCCGCTTGGCTTCCCGAGTTCGTCATTCCTCACCACCAATAGAACCCAGGGAGGTGGGACATTCTAGATTAAATCCAGAGGAGAGGGAACGACGATTAAAGATTAAACTCTGTATCCATTGTGCTGATCCTAATCATATGCTGAACTTTTGTCCTAAAAAGTCGGGAAACGCGAGGCCCTAACCTGTTCTGGAGAGGTAAGGTTGGGGTCCCTGGAATCCTCTCCATGTCATATGGATTCTAAAACTTGTTCGTTTACTGTTTCTACTTCCACTAGGTCTTTTATAACTCAAGCACTTCTGGACTCTGGAGCCGCTGGAAGTTTTATTTCAAGTTCCCTAGTGTGTCAGTGGTCCTTTCCAGTGACTTCTTTAAAAACAGCTATTGCCGTCACGGCCATAGATGGTTCATGAATTATCAATGGAATTATTACTCAACGTACTATTCCTTTAACCCTTCAAATCGGGGTCTTACACCAAGAGCAAATTTATTTTTTGATTCTCCCTGTTACCACTAGTCCTATTGTACTTGGCCTTCCGTGGCTTCAACTCAATTCTCCACAAATTGATTGGAACATTCCGTAAGTTATTTCCTGGGGTCCAGCTTGTCATTATAGATGTCTGACTCAAGTTGTTCCCGTGAAAATAAATAAATCCTCTATAGCACCTTGTTTGCCTGGTCTTCCTCCACAGTATGCTTCGTTTGCTGATGTATTTGATAAAGCCCAGTCAGAACGTCTTCCGCCTCATCGGACTTGGGATTGTCCAATAGACTTACAACCTGGTAAGAATCCTCCAAGGGGTCGTGTTTACCCTCTCTCGTTACCAGAGACTCAAGCGATGTCCGACTATGTCAAGGAAAATCTCCATTGTGGGTTTATTCGGCCGTCCATTTCCCCCGCTGGAGTGGGTTTCTTTTTCGTTAAGAAGAAGGACGGGTCATTAAGGCCTTGTATAGATTATCAAGGTCTCAATGCCATATCCATCAAAAATCGTTACCCTATTCCATTAATTACTGAACTTTTTGACCGCATCAAGGGAGCTCGGATATTCACCAAGCTGGATCTTCATGGTGCTTACAACTTAATTCGGATTAAGGCCGGAGATGAATGGAAGACAGCTTTTAACACTAGGGATGGACACTATGAATATCTTGTCATGCCATTTGGGTTATGTAACGCCCCAGCTGTCTTCCAGGGATTTGTGAATGAGATTTTCCGGGACTTGTTATATGTTTGTGTCGTTATCTACCTAGACGACATATTGATATTTTCTCAAGATATTTCATCTCATCGACAGCACGTGGCAGAGGTTCTTTCTAGACTTCGGAGAAATTTACTATTTTGTAAGTTGGAGAAATGTTCCTTTGAATTACCCCAGATTCCTTTCTTAGGATATATTGTGTCTGGAGTAGGCCTAGAGATGGATCCGGAGAAAGTGAATGCAGTTTTACATTGGCCCCAGCCAACTACACTCAGAGCTATTCAACACTTTTTAGGATTTGCTAACTATTATCGACGTTTCATTCAAAGATTTTCTTCCATTGTCTCTTCTATAGTGGCTCTTACCCATAAGGGTGCTAATACCAAGCAATGGCCTCCTGAGGCTCTTCAAGCATTTCAGTTCCTCAAGTAGGCGTTCTCAACTGCTCCTATTCTTCGACAACCTGATGTGACTCTTCCATTCTTCCTGGAGGTGGATGCCTCTAATTTTGGACTAGGGGCCATTCTATCTCAGAGATTGGTACAAAAGAAATTCCATCCTTGTGCTTGTTATTCTCGAAGTCTATTACCTGCTGAGAAGAATTATACTATCGGGGATAAGGAGCTATTGGCCATTAAAGTGGCTTTGGAGGAATGGAGATACCTGCTGGAGGGTGCTCGTCACCCCGTGACTATATTTACTGACCACAAAAATCTTCTCTATCTGCAGTCAGCTCAATGTATGAACCCCCGACAAGCAAGATGGTCACTTTTTTTCTCTCGTTTTGATTTAAATATAACCTTCAAACCTGCTTCCAAGAATAAAAAAGCGGATGCATTGTCTCGGGCGGTTGCTCCTTCCTCCGATATTGAAGATTGTTTTGATCGTCCTATACTTGATCCTAAATGTGTGAGTTTAGCTGCTTCTTCCACCAATGTTCTACCGTTTGGAAAAACCTTTGTGCCACCACTTCTTCGAAAGAAGATTCTGTCATGGTATCATTCCTCTCGTTTTGCTGGGCATTCTGGAGTACGAAAAACATTAGAGATTCTTTCTTGGAGTTACTGGTGGCCATCTATTAGGAAAGATGTCAAGGAGTTTATGGCCGCTTGTAATGTTTGTTCCCAATTTAAGTCTTCCCGTAGAACACCGGCGGGATTACTTCAACCACTACCTATTCCTTCTAAACCACGGACCCATATAAGTATGGATTTTGTTACTGATCTTCCTCTCAGCAAAAAATGTAATACCATTTAGGTGGTAGTCGATAGATTCTCTAAGATGGCTCATTTCGTCCCTTTGATAGGGTTACCTTCTTCCTCTACATTGGCTGATCATTTTATCAAAGAAATATTTCGACTTCATGGATGTCCGTCTGAAATTGTTTTGGATAGAGGAGTACAGTTTGTCTCCAGATTTTGGCGAGCCCTTTGCAAGACCTTAGGTATTCGATTGTCATTATCATCCTCATACCATCCTCAATTGAATGGACAGACCGAAAGAGTCAACCAAGACCTAGAGACTTTCATTAGAATTTTTTCTTTAGCCAATCAGGACAATTCGGTAGACTTGCTTCCATGGGCTGAATTTGCCCATAATAACATGTATCATGAATCATCTTCTAAAACATCATTCTTTGTGGTATAAGGTCACCATCCGTCTCTCCCAGAATTTCCTTCCCTCCCTCCCACCCAAGTTCTTGCTGTTAATGTATTATGTCAAAAGTTTAAATCCATTTGGGCTCAGGTTAAATCCTCTCTGAAGAAGGCATCGTCGAGATATAAATTCTTTGCCGATAAAAAGAGGCGAGCGATTCCAGCACTCAAAATTGGAGATCGTGTATGGCTCTCTACCAAGAATATTCGCCTGAAGGTTCCTTCTATGAAGTTTGCTCCACGTTTTATTGGTCCATATAAAATCATTCAGGTGATAAATCCTGTTTGTTTTAAGCTGTTATTGCCTAAGAACCTTCGTATCTCCAACTATTTCCACGTTTCATTACTCAAGCCTCTAATCATCAACCGATTCTCTGTTCCTTCTTCAGCACCTCGCCCAGTTCAAGTTCAACAAGAGGAGGAGTTTGAGATTATTCATATACTTGATTCTAAAATTTCTAGAAGAGTTCTTCATTTTTTGGTGCATTGGAAAGGCTTTGGTCCAGAGGAGCTCTCTTGGATCCGTGCTGATGACCTTAATGCTCCAGCACTTCTAAAAAAGTTTTATACCAAAGATCCGGGGAAACCCGGTTCCAAGTGTTCTGTGCCCACCTTAAAAAGGGGGGTACTGTCACTCACCGGACGGTTATGTTACGATTTTGATGCCTTAGTCAGTATTTGCACAGGCTTACCTATTGCGTGGAGTCTAACGGCCTTCCGGTCTTCACCAAGAACTACCGCAAGGTAGTGTGGACTTTGCTGCCGAAGAACCGCAGGTCGCGGCCCCCAGATTAGCCTACTGACGTAAGGGAGAAAGTTCTAAGTGATGGCAGGTAGACAGGCAATATGACAAAGCGGTGCAAGTACAGGCACTAACCGTTAATTCCAGGTGTTGTAGGTCTGGCGCAGTAGCCGGTAGATGCACGGAGCCAATGGGTGTGTAGTAGGATATGGGTCCAGAGACAACGGCCGGGTCGGTACACAGGTGATATCAGATATACGGTGCCAGAGGGAGATCCAGAGAATAGTTGGTAACACAGCCGGGTTGGTACACAGGAGGTATCAGGTAGTACACAGGGAGCAGGTTCACAGGGGTCAAGAACACAGGAACTGTAGCCAGAAACAGGAAACACATTGCTCTGACACAAGCAGCGTGTCAGAGCAGAGTAGATATAGAGATTTGAATTCCCCGCCCAGGAGTCACATGACACATGCAGGTAGAAACCGGAAGTGCGGGAGCGCCATCGGGAGAAGCGCCGAACAGCAGAGACACAGCTGCCAGACAACGCTGACAGCGCTGCGGAGCGGGGACAAGGTAAGTTCATAACAGGTTAGTGCCTCTGGTTTGGAACATGGGTCTCTCTCTCTCTTGCCGGCGCCTGTTCGGCGCCGCGGCCGTCTGCCATCTTGACCAAGGATTGCGCATGTGCAGAAACCACGGACTGTTAAAACCTTGCTCATAGTCTCATTGGTCAATCAATCACCTCTCACTACTTAAGGCACCTGTTACTCTATTACCGTTGCCTGTTCTTTGGTTCTCATTCCCTTGTGACTCCGAGGTGTTTCCGGTTTCTACTCGTGCTCTCTGTTTGCTGTGGAACATACCTGCACCTGGACAAGCCTTCTCTCCATATCGTGGTAGAACTTGCCAGCCGCAGACCACTCCACGCTACCTTGTTACATACCTGCACCTGGACAAGCCTTCTCTCCATATCGTGGTAGAACTTGCCAGCCGCAGACCACTCCACGCTACCTTGCTACATACCTGCACCTGGACAAGCCTTCTCTCCATATCGTGGTACAACTTGCCAGCCGCAGACCACTCCACGCTACCTTGTTACATACCTGCACCTGGACAAGCCATCTCTCCATATCGTGGTACAACTTGTCAGCCGCAGACCACTCCACGCTACCTTGTTACATACCTGCACCTGGACAAATCATCTCTCCATACAGTGGTACAACTTGCTACTTGTAGACCACTCTACGCTACCTGATAACATACCTGCACCTGGACAAGTTGTCTCTCCATATCAGTGGTACAACTTGCTACCCACAGACCACTTCACGCTAACTTATAACATACCTGCACCCGGACAAGTCTTCTCTCCATATCAGTAGTACAACTTGCTAGCCGCACACTTCACGCTACCTTGTAACATACCTACATCCGGACAAGTCTTCTCTCCATATCAGTGGTAAACTTGCTAGCCGTAGACCACTTCACGCTACCTTGTAACATACCTGCACCCGGACAAGTCTTCTCTCCATATCAGTGGTACAACTTTCTAGCCGCAGACCACTTCACGCTATCTAGTATTATACCAGCATCTGCACATGTCTTTACATCTACCATCGGGAACCTATGTCAGGAGCAGCTTACCCTACTATGTTGCATGGTACCTGTTATTAGGACTAAAGCCTATAGTGCCTCTGAAGTATAGCTGCGAGTTGCTGACTCTCCTGCTGCATTATTGATTGGTCCTTACATAGACTTTATCCAGTTGTCATATGTTAGTCTGCTGTATGCTACCTGTGTGCTAATGCACTTTTGTACTTTCTCCTCCTTTTATTACTGCTCATCAGTCTACCGTGTTACCATTGTTTCCATTGTTCAGAGACTCTGCATTTATATCATTGACATTCTCTTTCCTATTCAGTTGTACAGTTCCGTATATTCACCACACAGCCCAAAGGGCCGTGACCTGCACAGTGGCCGCCGCTAAAACCATACTCCCTTTCGGGAGTTCCTGGAGAAGACCAGCCACTGTGTTAGACTCTGCGCCTCTGGTAAAGTGAAATTCCTCCTGGTGAATTCTGGGTAAAACTCCTAGTGCCCGTGACACCTTATATAACATCTTTTGGGGCCCATTCCACCCATTGTGTCCCGCCACCCATCCAGCCTCTCTGCACTGCCCTGTCAGGTCCTCTTACCTACCACACCGATACGGACAGCTCCCTGCCTGCTGAGCATGCTTGCCGCGGCTCCAACTGAGTAAGTGAACTGCAGGCAACCACTTTCGGTTCACTGACCATCACTTCCGGTCCGCATAGAAAAGAGCCAGCTCTATTGCGAAAACAGCTGAGCACCAGCACCACCATTTCAACTGATGGAGACTCTAGGGCAGCAGGACTGAGAGCAGATCTCAGAGCAGACGTGGGCGTTGGCCTGAATGGTGGTTCAATTTAGTAACTGCTCAACTGCCCCTCATTTTAGCTATCACCCTCCCTTCATGGCATAGGGAAAGAGGTAGGGCCCCGCCCTAAATTGCTGGGAACTGAGCTGCGCCAATACAGACCCTGCATTGCACTTCCAACCTGCCTGAACAATAACATTGTCTCAACCTGAAGCATTTCCCTATTGCGGCTCAGCTGCAATCTACTGGTCATTTACCATTATTGCATTATTTAAAATGTCTCACAAATAAATTGTTTTGCTGCTGTACTAGCCACGTGGCAGGCTGCAGGTCCTGA
Source organism: Mixophyes fleayi (assembly GCF_038048845.1). Taxonomy (NCBI): domain Eukaryota; kingdom Metazoa; phylum Chordata; class Amphibia; order Anura; family Limnodynastidae; genus Mixophyes; species Mixophyes fleayi. Next base: position 83,329,935 of record NC_134408.1, on the reverse strand, counting down.
CCACACTATAGGCCCGACTTCTGCATCTACCATCAGGACTAACCCACCAGGACATGGGGTAATCCTTAGCTTCCTAACTCTTCAAAACATCTTTCAGACTTGAGAGTACCTTGTTCTTACCTGCCTCTCTTGTTCATGGTCTAATCCACTGGCCCTTCCCTGCTAGATCATCTCTGATCATTCCCGGTGCGATGTTTCACATATACAAGAAACCTGCTTCTCCTGAGACAGCCTCAATCTTCACTCACCCTACCTGTCCAGTAGGGTAGGGTAGTCTCGAATCGTGTAGTCAACCTCACCACCATTAGACTGCCCTTACTGCTTGTGACATATATGGCTTTTCATGTGTGTTTTCAATTTTCAGCCTCTGCCCGACTTTAAACTTTTGATGTAGAGCCTGATGTTATACTTCTGTTTATATTGGAGTGCACTTCCCTGCTTATTTGATATTTCAGCTTTGTGTTCTCAATTCTTCTCTACTTTTGTTTTATTGTTTTCCATTGTACATCACAATGTTTTTACATTAATATTGCTTGGGTATCCCCCTGAATATCCCAGTCGCTACACAACCAGCCGCCACATTCCCCAAGTACACAGGATGTACTGGCTTCTTTTCCTGGAAGACATGCCCTGCTATTCAGGCCGTCTTCTCCTTTTTTCTTTCTTATTTGCACCCTACTAACAGTTGCCTTTCACCTCCTCCCCTGCTTACTGGCCCATGTACACCCCATGTTCACTCCTTTTTGGCCTGTCACGTTCTAATTCTCACTGGTACCCACCATAAACTTGACAGTTTTGACCATTAATGTTAGTTAATGTCTCAACAACCCTCAGAAATGTTCAATGCTCCTCCAGTATTTGAAACGTCAATCCGCAGATTGTCATGCTCAAGAAACACACTTTTAACATACTCAACCAATTCTAAAATGTAAAGCTTACCCTCAGGTTTATCACTCCACATCATCACAAAAGGTTAAAGGCATTGAAATTATCATTCTCCACTCCCTGCCACTGATAATTGATTCTTCCTATATTCTTGATTCTTCATACATTGACCCTCACGGGCGCTTTCTCATAGGTGTTTGTAGAAGGTTACCGTCTACAAACACCCATTACTCTTGCTACACTTTATGCTTCTTATACTGTCCAAGGTTTTTTCTTTAACCAATTCTTTGCCAGACTCTCCCGCTCTATGGTAGGTCGAGTGATATTAGGTGGGGACTTTAATACCATCTTAAACATTAAATTGGACCGTTCACAACCAACATCACGCTTCAGCCAAACTTTCCGTGAGAGTTCCAAATTACAATATTTGCTCTCCCATGCCAATCTCATGACACATGGCGAGTATTGTACTCCAATGATAGAACCTACACTCACACTATTCAGTGCCACATGGGACCTATTCCAGATTAGACATGCTCTTTGTCGGTGCTCACACAGTTTGGGCCCTGACCGCAGCAGCTGTCACCTCTATACCCTGGTGTTACCACTCGGCTGTGATTGTAAACTTCTGGCCCTACGAGGTCAGCTCAGTTATCTGCTCTCCGCTAAAGCTGCTAAGACGCTTCAATGGCATCAACAGGGTTTTTTTACGAAAAAGGTGACAAAGCCGATAGGCTGCTTACACGCAAACTGTAAAATAATTGTACCTGAAATCGAATAGAGGCCGTTAAGGACCCTGCTCAACGTCCTCTCTAAAACCCTCAAGCTAAAGCAAATCGCTTCTGCTGCTACTCTAGTTTGCTATATAGCCTCCCTCCACCAATTGATCCTCCAGATTCCTTGCATTCCTGGATTGCGGACTATCTCTGCACTTGTTTTCTACCCAGTCTTACTCAAGCTCAATTGATGGCTGTAAAGCAATGGGCATGGTGTATGGTGTTACAACCCCTTAATCTAATCCATTCTTGAACTGCACTTTTTAGCCATGTTATTATCAGGAAGTATTAGTGATGTAACTATAGCATCTCCTTGGAAAAGTACTTCAGGGGTTAAATTCCACCTCGACAGGGAACACTCAGGAGTTAAGTAAATTAAGCTACCATTGTTATTTCTGTTTGCTCCCTATTGTCCACTAGTGAGCTCTACAGGCAGCCAGGAGCCTGACCCAGCAGGGGTCACCTGAGGGAAGACACCTGGGGAGGTAGGGGAAGGGGCTGGATAGTGTAAGCAGTCTACCAATCGAGACCTTTTGCAACTCCCCTGGACAGACAGATCCCAAGGTTGGATTAGGAAAAGATAAAATAGGCTACCCTGGGAGCTGGACATGTATGTGACTAACTTTTGGCCAAGAGGTGATTATCTGCCAGAGACGTGCTGTGGAACCTATCTCACTGGATTTATTTGAACTGATTTCCTCATTTGTTGGACCTGCTATCATTACGGGGCCATGCTGTATTTAATCCTGTTCTGCAGAATAAATCATCCTTCTATTTTCCCCCTAATACCTTGTCTGAGTGATTTGGGAACCACGTATCTTCACATTTGATGGCAAGCGGTCGGATCACTCAGTGACAAGCACGGAATTGGAAAGGCACAGCAGAATGGAGACAGCAGCACAAACATACAGAAACACTAAGAAAGGAATCCTGCATGAACTTTGTCAGGCAAGAAAAATTGAAATCAACTCAACGGATACCATGGTGTCCTTAATTGTAAAATTGGCTCAGTGGGACACAGAAAACCCTGGTGAAGAGGAAGAGGAGGACGTGGTTCAGGGCCCATCAGGGGAACTCCGTAATGAATCCGGGGGGATAATGACAAATAATTCTTACATACAGTAGCGCTTCCTTCTCTGCTCAATGGGATGGTATATGGAACCCCTTGTCATAGAGGATACCTTCTCATGTGAATACAAACAAATCACCAATGGGACTCATGTATCATGCAAAATAAACAAATACAATACATAGTGTAACATGCAATGATCACAAATAGGAAATTGTCCACCACCACTATATAAATAGTTCCTTATCCAAACAGGTGATATTAAATGACAATAATAGGGATCCACCAGTGAAATTCCTCTTTGTATAATCCCCTTAGGGTATCTGCTTACAAGAAAACACTCCAAAATACGCCTCTCAAAATCAACTCCTATTCAGATTTCTCTTCCTTTCTCGGAGCTCAAACATCAGTGGTATTCATATCAGCACAAATAATGAAAAGTAACACAGGAACAGACTTTGTGCATTAACTTGATAAAAATGTTTAATAACAAAACAGTGAATAAAATACACTCAACTTCAAATATGAAGCTGAAGTGATTATGAATAAAAGCCGTACCAAATTTACATCATTACAGTCACATAATGGGATCTCAATGATAAACTCACCAGCTGTTGTAGTAATGATCCGCACTTAATGTCACCTGTGATGGTCGTCTGGCCACCGCTAAATCACCAACGCATTTCGACCCTTTAGCGAAGGTCTTTTTCAAGGTGAGTTCATATATACAAATCTGCAGCCTTTAACTAGTCCATGGCGGTGTAACATCCATACGCGAAGACTGATATGGACCTTCCTCAATTGATAATCCCTCCCACTATTCCATATCTCAACTTCATACTAAAGCTTTTTATTCCGAAAACTTTATTGTTCCTCACAAACGGCATCAGTCTTCTCGTCAATACTGATACTCGTATACATGTTCATGATCACGTCAATCGATCATAAAAATAAATAAATACACAATTAAAAACATATAAATGAATATAATGTAAGATCTACACAGGTGAGTTAAAAAAACTCTTCATTATGCACATTGTCTCTGGATGTAATGCATAATACAAAACCAATTCTAACGCTATGGTGTATAAATGCATACCACAAAATATAGAGCAACAATTAGTCCTCTAAAGATAACAATATACTTCAAAAATGAAATCAAACAGCTAAGTGTGAAACCTTCATGATTAGAATTAGTAGGTGTCATTCATGATACGGACATAATTCTAACGTAATGGGGTACTAATGTCTATCATTAGAAAATAAAAATTATTAACATCATTTACCCCATTGTTTCGAATTTCATCCAAAGTTAAAATCATGTCAGTACATCATGTGGGGTGTCTCACGCCACGACAAAATGCAGTAACAGTAAGTTAATTTCACAAGTGCACCAAAGACCTTGATTCTAGGTGCATTTTTTAGAGATAAACAGGCAATGAAACAATTTCACACAATGTATCTGCATTTTAGGAATATTAGGAATATTTGATTAATTGCAAATATATAGCCAGTAATTTCTAATTCCGTGGTTTTCATTGTACCTGAATTACATGTCTTGCACGCCATGCATATCCCACACCTATGGAACCCAACCGTCCTAATGGACTTTCTCGTTTCTTCTGGTAAGCTACTCCTCACTATTTTATCTTTAAGGTTTGGTGCCTTTTTATATATAAACCAGGGGGATGACCACTCAGGCAGCTGTAATAACCCTCTGCAACACAGAACAGCTGCAGATTTGGTTGGATGTACTTGGACCAGGAGCTGCCGCACATGAGAGGGCAGAAGTACTGGGAGCAGTGCTGGGTAGACTGGTTGTGGTACCTGCAGTGGCATCAGTGTCAGTATTGGAAGGAAGTCAGATGCCGCAATTGGGATATCAAGATGTACCACACTTTTTGAAATCAGCAACGGACATTGACACTAACCTTCAGTTATTTGAGTCCATGATGGCAATGCATGATATACCTGTGGCGAAGTGGTCGAAATATTTGATACCTAGTTTGATAGGCCGAGCGCAGGAAGCATACCATGCCCTGAGCCCAGAGCAAGCAAAATACTACCAGGAGATTCGGAAAGTATTGTTGGTGCGATATGCGGTCACCCCTGAATCCTACCGCACAGGTTCAGAACCATGGCAAGAAGCAGTGACTCTTCTTATACGGAATTTAGCAGTTTATTGCAAACAAACTGTAAAAGGTGGCTAGAAGGGAAGTAAGCCACAACCGTAAAAGACATTAAAAACATCTTGATATTGGAGCAGCTAATGAATAAAATGGCTCCAGAAATTGGGTGGTGGAAAAAAATCCCACTACCCCAGAGAAAGCAGCAGCATTAGCCGATGAATTCCAGGCAAACCATTCCCAATGGAGGGGACCTAGCAGAGGATAATGACTATTCAAAGGACCCCTCATGATCGAGATACACCACCAACTTCATCATGCCCCATGCTGCCACATACCCCAGTTGCGCACTCTAGTGGGCCCAGACCTCGTGGTCCAGCAGTATCCGACCCTAGGAGGTGCTACACTTGCCAACAACCGGGACACATACAAATAAATTGCCCACGGGGAGGAAGACCAATCTCTGGATTGAGACCAGCTGTGCCCCGAATGTCAGTGTGCAAAGGAACATCAATTGAGGGTGGGGAGGGTTACTACGATCCTGATGCGCTAGAGGTGTAGGAAGTAGTCTATCAGCTGGAGGTGGTACCGGCAATTGGGAAGGCTACCCCTGCAAATATGAAGGGACACCTGCTGTAAAAGTGAATGGCTAGGAACGGCAGGGACTCCGGGGCTTCTATTACTCTGATACGGCACAGTTTAGTCCCATCTAATCAATGGCTAAAGAACCGGAAAATCAAAATTTTGATGTCGGGAGGCCAGATTACAGTTATCCCCATGGCCAGGGTTCATTTGGATTGGGGCTAGGGATCAGGGAAGGTGAATATGGGACTTTTGGATGAATTGCCTACCCACGTTATTCTAGGGAATGATCTGGGTGGTGGATTGGCCAGTTTCTTTGTGGGAGCTATCACATGGAGTCGAGCACGGGCTTTGGAGACAGCTCCCGAGGACCCACCCATACCAGCATCTGAAGTCTCTGTTGGATCAGCTGCCACACCACCTCAACCACTGTCGGTGAATATCGTTGTACCAGACTTACCTGACATTGACATGAATCTGGGGGAGGTAGATAGGACTGCATTTAGGGAAGCCAACAGACTAACTGCAGACTGTCTCCGCAGTGCGGCAGAAAGGACAGATTGAGGACCTCAGGAGGATAGGATCATGTGGGAACAAGGGAGGTTGTACCGGGTGCCCGCCAAGCCTGACCCTCTAGAGCCACGAGTAGCTAGGAAATAGATGATTGTTTCCCAGCAGTACCGTCGCCGGTTACTAGCACTAGCCCATGACTGCCCTCTAGCTGGCCACCTAGGGGTCGTAAAACCCGTACCCGGTTGTTACGACATTTCTTGTGGCCTGGAGTAAACCAGGAGGTCAAACACTATAGGTTCTCATGCGATGTATGCCAACACCTCGGGGGACCCCCACGTCGGGTCCCTCTACATAAATGGCATCATAGATGAGCCATTTATTAGGGTAGCCATGGACACTGTGAGACCTTTTAAGAAATATAGCCAAACAGGGAAGAAGTACATCCTGACTGTAGTAGACTACGTGACTAGAAACCCTGAGGCAGTGGCACTAGCATCCATAGATGCTGAACATATTGCCCAGGCTCTCATGGATATCTTTAGCTGTGTAGGATTCCCTCAAGAAGTAGTCACCGACCAGGGGACCCAATTTCAAGGTTACTTGCTGCAGACAGTAAGGGACAAATTTGGGGTCCAACCCTTATGCACAACCCCCTACCATCCCCAGGCTAGCTGTCTTTGCGAGAAATTGAATTGGACCCTTAGGCAGTTGCTACGGGCATATGCTGAGTGGGTGGCGGGAGACTGGGAGAAGTCATTGCAGCAGCTATTATTCGCATACCGCGAAGTGCCGCAGGAATCTAGCGGGTTCTCTCCTTTTGAGTTATTATATACTCGAAGGATACGGGGACCTCTCGATCTAGTCCCGGAAAGCTGAGAAGGGTCATTCCAGTAACCTGAGGTTCCAGGCTTGGAATATGTGGTACAAATGAGGGATAGACTGCAGAGGTTAATGCAGCTCACTCATGATCATAAATTGGGGGCACAGGAACAGCAGCGCCATTATTACAACCAGGGAGGCTCGAGAAAGGGAGTTAGAAGTTGGACAGAAAGTGATGGTGCTAGTACCTGCTAGAAAGCACAAATTACAAGGCTACCTGGGCAGTGCCCTATACCATAGTGGACAGACAGGGTCGGGTAGATTACGTTATTGCACTAGATAAATACTCACCCACCTCCCGGTTCCATCACATTAATAAGTTAAAAGAGTACTCCAGGGAAATAGGGGCCATGGCAATCTGCTGCCCACTTATGGACAACCCTGAGATTGACCCAGCAACCAAAAAGGATCTGGGGTGGAGGCGGTGCCAATAGGCCAGAAGTTAACAGTAGCCCAGACTCAACAGATGATGGGAGTATTGGAGGTAGAGCGGCCTCAGTTAACCAGCAGGCCGGGGCCACTCATGAAGTGGCCCATCATGTCGACACCGGGGAGGATCGGCCTATTCAACACCCATGTATCGAGTGAGTCCCAAAGAGCTTGACATGATCAAAAAAGAGGTTGATGAAATGCTGGCACTGGGGGTCATTATACCATCAAATAGTCTCCGGGCGGCCAGTGTGGTTTTAAAAAAAGACCGGAGTACACGCTTCTGTGTGGATTATAGGAAACTGAACGAAGTGTCGGTGACAGACGCGTATCCCATGCCCCGGGTAGATGAGCTGTTAGACAGGCTGGGGGCGGCTCGCTATATGTCCACGCTGGAACTTAGTAAGAGGTACTGGCAGATACCCCTTACCAGTGAGGCACAGGAGCGGTCCGCATTCAACACTCAGTTTGGACTATTTGAGTTTACTGCCATGCCCTTCGAAATGAAGAATGCCCCGGCCACCTTTCGCGTACAGTAGACCGTTTGCTGACAGGGTGTGAGGAGTTTGCCCAGGCATACCTGGATGATATAGCTATTTTTAGTGAGACCTAGGAGGACCACCTGCAGCATGTGGCCCAAGTATTAACCCGGATTAGCCAGTCAGGGTTGACAATCAAACCAGACAAATGTCAAATGGGGATGGTGAAGGTTTTGTACCTCAAGCACAGGGTTGTTAGGGGAAATAATCGACTGGAGCCGGCAAAAATTGATGCCATCCTGAATTGGCTTCATCCCACCAACCAAAAACAGGTATGCGCCTTCCTTGGGACGGCGGCGTACTATCGCAAGTTCGTTCCCCATTACAGCACCATTGCCAAGCCGCTTACTGATTTGACTAACAAAAAGTACTCCCGACAAATTTACTGGACCCCTGATTGTAAGCAGGCCTTTTCCCAGCTTAAGTATACCTGGTCCCGGTCCCCTGTATTAGCAGCCCCTGACTTCCGATGGCGGTTCATTGTGCAAACAGATGCCTGGAATAGGAACTGTCTTGCGTCAAGTAGGGGAGGATGGTTGTGAACACCCAGTGGCCTATCTCTCCCGGAAATTTGTTGATCGCGAGATAGCATTCACCATTATTGAAAAGGAGTGCCTGGCCATAGTTTGGGCTCTCAAAAAGTTGTAGCCATAGATGGGGGCGAGTTTTCGGTGGTCACAGATCATAATCCCTTAGTTGGCTACAACGCATCGCAGGGGACAATGGACTGTTGCTGAGATGGAGCTTGGCCTTACAACTTACAAAAAGGTAAAGATCATGGAAACGCGGATGGCCTGTCTCGTCAGCAGGAACCAGGCGCCAAGCCTCATCGCACCTCTGGAACTGTCCTGCCAGTCTCTCTCACCACGAGGTACATTGACTAAAAAGTGGGGGGAGGAATGTAAAGCAACGGGCATGGTGTATGGTGTTACAACCCCTTAATCTAATCCATACCTGAACTGCACTTTTAGCCTCCTTGGAAAAGTACTTGAGGGGTTAAATTCCACCTCCACAGGGAACACTCAGGAGTTGAGTGAATTAAGCTATCATTGTTATTTCTGTTTGCTCCCTATTGTCCACTATTGAGCTCTACAGGCAGCCAGGAGCCTGAACCAGCAGGGGTCACCTGAGGGAAGACACCTGGGGAGGTACGAAAGGTGGCTGGATAGTGTAAGCAGCCCACCAATCGAGACCTTTGAAACTCCCCTGGGCAGGCAGATCCCAAGGTGGGATTAGGAGATGATACAAGGTGGCTACCCTGCGAGCTGGACATGTATGTGACCAACTTTTGGCCAAGAGCTGATGCTCTGCCAGAGATGTGCTGTGGAACCTATCTCACTGGAATTATTTGAACTGATTTCTTCATTTGTTGGACCTGCCATCGCTACGGGGCCGTGGTGTATTTAACCCTGTTCTGCAGAATAAATCACCCTTCTATTTTTCCCCTAATACCATGTCTGAGTGATTTGGGAGCCACGTATCTTCACAATGGCAGAGAGATCAAGAACACCATTAAATCCCTTAGAAATTCCGCAGTCCCTGGGCTGGATGACTTTACAGCACTTTATTACAAAAAAATTTCCTCTGTCCTTCTACCCATGCATTTAATGTTCTCTTTAATGCGGTTCTCAGCGGAAAGAAATTTGCGAAGGACACCACTAGAGCAAATATTATTGTTATTGCCAAGGAGGCACGTGACCCTAGTCACTGTAAGAGCTATCGTCCCATTTTGCTCCTAAACATAGATTTAAAGCTCTTTCCTAAATTCCCTGTAAATAGACTTATATCAATGATACCCACTTTGGTTCACCCAGACAAGGTTGGATTCATCCCCACTCACCAGGCAACAGACAACAGAAGATGTGCCATTCACCTCATTGATGTGGCTAATCGTTTGCGAACTCTGGCTGTAGTGATGTCTCCTCACGCCGAAAAAGCCTTCGATAGAGTATCCTGGCCCTTTTTGAGGCCCACCCTTGCTGCCAATGGATTGCAGGGCTGTTTTTTATATGCCTTGATATCCCTTTATTTTAATCCGTTGGCTAATGTCCTTGAAAAATAGTTCCACATCTTCTCCCTTCGCTATTACAAACGCTGCATGTCAAGGTTGCCCACTTTCCCCCCTACTTTTTTCCCCGCTAATGGAACCTTTGGCGTTATGTGTATGCAATAATCTGACCATAACTGGAATCCCTGCGTGTTCTTCTTCCTGCAAGATGTTTATGTACGCAGATAACATTCTGTTAACAATTACCAATCCCCTCACCTCTCTCCACTCCGTTCAGTCGGAGCTAAGTGTGTTTGACGCAATGTTCAATTTTTTAGATTACACAGAGAAGCTCCTTGACACTCTACATCATCAATCGAGCTTCCGCTGGCAACCTGACAGGCTTAAATATTTGGGGATATGCCTAACGGGCCATTATATTCACCTATATGCTGCTAACTTTCCTCGACTGTTGGATTGGATTAAACGTAACCTAGAGACCTGGGTTAAACTGTATCTCCTAGATTGGACGTATAATAGCTGTGAAAATTAATCTGTTCCCGAGACTTCTCTACTTGTTTCAGACTGTATGGGTCCATATTCCCTCCTCTGTTTTTCAGACCCAGCAGAAACAATACGCCCATTTTATTTGGACTGGAATGTGCCCTAGAGTACGCACCTGTACACTGTCCGGGTACCGAGGCTTGGTGCCCCTATTATCGATCTCTTATAGCCTGATTTCCTATTAACATAAATCTGTCGACTGGAGAGGAGGAAGTGAAACACAAACAAGTTGTTACAGTTTCAGAATCAGCTCTGAGGGTCGCATGTTTTCACTTTTGTATCCTGTTATTGTCTGTTCCATAGGAAACACTTGTTTTTCTTCAAGGGCGTAGTTCTTATATCTGTAGTTATAGTTTTTTAAGGTATTTCACACATATATTTGTACCTTCAATAACTATTCATTGTTTTATACTCTCAAAACACTAAATCGCCAGGCCTCAGAAGGGAGTTTGGGACTCCTGAATATCTCTAAATACTATGTGGCCACTCACCTTACTCAGCTAGTTCTTTTTCACTCACCATCTGCAACAAGACTCTGTGTCGATATCGAGACAAATCGTCTACAGTTGCTTTCTCCTTACACTCTTTTGTAGATATCTATAAAACATAGCCCCTCCTCTCTCTACTCCCCTCTACTACCTATTTCTCCCTCCAGATTTCAGACAATAGTACCTGTAAATTCCATTTATTAAAGAGTCCTGATATTTCCCCTCTGGGATAACCCCACTTTTCCTTCAGGGCTACAACACTCCACCTCTAAACATTGTTTCCGACAAGGTCTATAGATGTAGGCCAATGTGAATTTTTCCAGAATTCACAGACCTCCAGCGACACTTTAGCATTCCCCATGACCATTTCTACCAGTATCTTCAACTACGCCACCTCTATGGCTCTTTCCCAGCATTTAAGATATTCCTCAACTTTCACCAGTACGCGTATTAAAAGATCTCCATCTGTGTGCACATTAAAGAGAATTCATATAAGCTGCTCCACAGGTGGTACCTGGTCCCCATCCACCTACAAGCTATATACCCTGCTTCCTCTAAGCTTTGCTGGAGGCTCTTTGGCCAAGATGGCTCATTTCTTCACATTTGGTGGTCTTGCCCCAATATCGCGAGATTCTAGCAAAGCGTTCACAACTTGATTCGTAATATTACCTCTGATTCTACTTCCTTGCCCTTCTTTCTCTCTCTTATATAGACCAGTGACTGATGTTGATGGTGGTACTTACAGGCCACTTACACAATCACGCCAAGTGTGCCATAGCAGCTGCTTGGAAAAAACCTGAGCTCCCTGCTCTCCCAGAAGCGATCAACAGGGTCTGGCAGACATACAATTGTGAGTACATCACAAGTAATATTGATGACCGACCTAACAAATTTCATGTGATTTGGAGCGCATTGCTTGCTTATCATGGACCAAATGTCAGGCGACCTCTTGACGCACTGATTGTTGAAGCTGGTCCCTTTTATAGCCTGTGGGCTTATTATATGACACCCTACATGGATCTCTCCCCTTTCTTCCTTGCTAACATGTCCCTTTGCCCCTTATCCTCTTAAGGTCTTCTCTTAGACCTCTCGCCTTCCCTACATCCCTGTTGTTTTTTTTCTTTTCCTTTTGCTCCCATTTCTCCTGACTGTTGCTTGTTTTCTACGAGTTTATCATTACTAGAGATGCTCACTGTCCCCCGTGTTTTGATTTTGGTTTTGGATCTGGATTACTGTCATGTTTTGGTTTTTGTTTTGGTTTTGCCAAACCGCCCTTGCGTGTTTTGGTTTTGTTTGGTTTTGTTTTGCAATTTTCTATAAAAATCAATGTTTTTGGGCATAAAATAACCTAATTTAATGCTCCTCCTGTTTCTTGGATAAGTAAGGTTTCTGGCTCTCTAGGGCCCCTCCACTTGTAGTAAATACCAAAAAATTCAGCCGTTATAGACTGTACAATATTAATTGAAATGGACAACGGCAGTTTGGTTTCTGTCTCTATAGTCCCCCCTCCACTTGTAGTTAAATAGAAAAAAAGCAGCCTGCATAGACTGAACAATATAAAAAAAAATAAATGGACCAAAGTAGTTTGGTGGCTGTCTATGTCCCCCCCCGCCCTCCACTTGTAGTTGAAAAGAAAAAAAGGAGCCAAGCATGGACTGTAGAATTAGAATATAAAAATAAATGGATCTAGGTAGTTTGGTGGCTGTCTATGTCGTCCCCCCCCGCCCTCCACTTGTAGTTGAATAGAAAAAAGCAACCTGCATAGACTGTAGAATTAGAATATAAAAATAAATGGATCTAGGTAGTTTGGTGGCTGTCTATGACCCCCCCTGCCCTCCACTTGTAGTTGAATAGAAAAAAAGCAACCTGCATAGACTGTAGAATTAGAATATAAAAATAAATGGACCAAGGTAGTTTGGTGGCTGTCTATGACCCCCCCTGCCGCCCTCCACTTGTAGTTGAAAAAGAAAAAAAGCAGCCTGCATAGACTGTAGAATTAGAATATTAAAATAAATGGACAAAGGCAGTTTGGTATCTGCCTGCATCAGACCCCCTCTCCACTAGGAGTAAAATAGAAAACTATTAAGCTGTTATAGAGTCTAGAATATAAATAGAAATTGAGAAAGGCAATTTGGTAATTGTCTGCATCATAATCATCAACATCATCATTAGTGCCCTCGTCGCCTACACAAATCTCCCCCTCATCCTCTTCTAATTCCAAAGTGGCATCCTCAATTGGTGTATCACCGGCTACACTCGGGCTGTTCAGGCACACATCAGCAGAACTGCTGAAAGGACCCTTCTTTATGGGTACACTGTCACTAACAGAATGCTCACGATTAGACATACCACTGTTGGATGGACTCTCCACAGGGATTTTTGTGATTTGTGATTCAGAGCATACATTATCCTCTAATGCCTTACTGTTTTCTTGCAGCTCGGCTTTGACGCGTAACAGTAGTTGTGCACCACTTTTAGACTCCAAATTACTTGGTCTTGCTTGGTCACGAGTGACCGTGCAAGAAGAAGGCTCGGTAACATTTTTGGATATGCCACTAATAGAGAAAGGCGAAGGCCTCATTCTTTCTTTGCCACTGCGTGTGTAGAATGGCATGTTGGCAATTTTTTTATCGGCACTTAACTTTTCCTCAGTTACACTTCTTTTTCCCTTCAACACGTACATTTTTTTTTGGGGTGTGTGTTTTTTTCCCCTGATTTAAAAATACTATGTACTTTTACATCGCCTTTCCCAGATGACGTACTGGGAACACTACCATCAGGACTGGTGTCAGAACCTGGTTGCTGATTCTGCTCATATGTGGACTGCTTTGAATCCATTTTAATGAGCCCAAAGCATTTGTAGTGCCAAAAATTGTCTTATATAGATACTGCTGACAAATATGACTTTTTTTGACAGCCAGAAAAATTAGTGTAAAACATTGGGAATATTGGACACCACAAAAGCACTTGGAGTGCAAAATATTGTTTTAGATACTGCTGACAAATATGACTTTTGACAGCCAGAAAAATTACTAAAAAACTGGGGAATATGGGACACCCCAAATCACTTGAAGTGCAGAATATTGTCTTATATAGATACTGCTGACAAATATGACTTTTGACAGCCAGAAAAATTACTAAAAAACACTGGGGAATATGGGACACCCCAAAAGCACTTCGAGTGCAAAATATTGTTTTAGATACTGCTGACAAATATGACTTTTGACAGCCAGAAAAATTACTAAAAAACACTGGGGAATATGGGACACCCCAAATCACTTGAAGTGCAAAAATATTGTCTTATATAGATACTGCTGACAAATATGACTTTTTTGACAGCCAGAAAAATTAGTGTAAAACACTGTGGAATATGGGACACCCCAAAAGCACTTGGAGTGCCAAAATTTTTTAAAAAAAGCCTCTTCTATCCTCCTCTCTTACTGCTCTAACAATTGCTAATACAATTGGTATTAATATTAGAATTGTATAGAACAGAATTGAAACAATAATGTGTACAATTATTGCTCTGTCCCTGCGCTAATATAGCCTGTGACCTAACCCTGCTCTCTCCCTCTGTCAAATGGCGATGGATTGCTGTGGAGGCAGGTATTTATGCTTTTCAAATCTCGCAAGAGCCAAGCTCAGAAATACAAATACGTCACAATGACGTTTTGCCTCGATTTCGATACCGAACGGGCGGGAGAGTACCGAGCGTGCTCGGCTCGGTGCTTGGATAGGTGACATTCGGATGGATTCAGATCTCGGAGAACCGAGCGTGCCCATCTCTAATCATTACGCTGTAAATATGCTGTAAAAATCTTAATAAAGTATGTTTTAAAAAAAGCAAATTGATATAAATTCAAACAACACATTTACATCATACTTGCCAACTTTTCCTCATTGGTTTCAGGGAGATACCGGGGGAGGTGGGCATGCAGAGGTGGGGCTTGACAAATCACATCATTTTGACCCCGCTCCCTAAACGGTTGTCACAATTTTGGCCAATTACAGCAGGGGCTGGGGCTAAGATGATGCAATATTTGTGTCATTAAGCCTGCCCCTTATCTATAGCGGGGGCGAGAACTGGGAGGTTGCCCTAATCTTCTAGGAGGTCTCCCAGAAATGCAGGAGTCTCCCGGACATTCTAGGAGAGTGGGCAACTGTGCGTTAAAGAAAAGCAACTAATGAATCTCTAGAGACTGAATTGTCTTTTACATTTCTGTCTCCATTACTGAAGTCATGTTGCAAAATTTCATAATTCCATAAAGAAACGGTAAGACAAAGGGGCCAAGGTCATGAGAGCTTACATTCTGCAGATATTTGTGACCTGAGGAGGAGATTTAATAAAGAGTATAGGAGCAGACTGAAATCTCGCCCACTCTAACTACTTCCTGGACATCTTGGTTGTGATTCATGTTTGGACATAGGACCATTTACGTATCATATCATGTGTGAAATAGGTGTAAGCACGCTCAGGAACGGACTTTATGCCAATTCAAAAAAGATATACACTGCTGACCAAAGAAGATTAATGGTATAAAAAAATAAGTATCAAACCTTAGCTAGTAAACTCATTAATCTCTGAAATAGACTGAAATGTTAATATGCTAATGCACTCACTAAGGCTGAATAAGTAGACTGGAATGTGTCACTATATAAAAAATTATTCAACCTAAAATAGCAAGTACATTAAATCAAATATAATAAAAAAAGAATGACTGATAATACTAATTATCAATTAGTTGAGCTCAACCAGAAAAAACATAAAAATATTTAAATCAGTAATAACACAATTTTGTAGGGTATCAGAAAGAACTTAGGGCTAGATTTACTAAACTGCGGTCTATAGCAACCAATCAGATTATAGCTGTCATTTTGTATAATGTACTTAATGAATGACAGCTAGAATCTGATTGGTTGCTATAGGCAACATCTCCACTTTTTCAAACTCGCAGTTTAGTAAATATACCCCTTAGTCTCTAACAGCATCTCATTTTCGTAAAGAGTAAATATAACATTCAAATATGGAATCTAACAGTGTCCAATTGTAGGACTAAATCTTTCACACTCCAAATTCAGGATTAGCAATAATATAGAGTATGTCTGAATCAATCTCCAAACATTATTTGTTGAATAGAGAGGCAGATCGTTTTATAGAACATGTAACCAGACTTCACACAAAAACCTAATCTCGATCATAGACACATCTGTGTGCAGGGCCTTGGCGCCCTAGGCACACTTTCAAAATCCGCGCCCTCCCCCCTTCTTTCCTTAGCTCATCTTGCCTCCATAAAGCTGCTCCTCTCTGCTCCGTCTCCTCCCCTCCACTCACTGACACTGTCGGGCCGTGATGATGATGTCACGCCCGACAGTCAGTGAGTGGAGTGGAGGAGACGGAGCTGTTGGAGGGGAGGGCGGCTGTGGTGATCCATAGCCCCTTCCCCCTCCCCGTGGATTTATCTGAAGCTGTGCGGTGGCCGTGGACGGTATGGTCAGCGGTCGCCCCACAGTTTTAAAGTAATTTGAATTCTGTGGCGCCCTCCAGAGCCCGACGCCCTAGGCAACTGCCTAACCTTGCCTAATGGGAGCGCCGGGCCTGTCTGTGTGTAAAGAATGAATGCTTAAATTACTAGTTGGCAGTAGAAGTTTAAAAGAATGTTTTTAGGGAGCAGTAGTTACAGCTGTTGTAGTATGCTGGTAACTCACGTCCATCCGGGTGCTTCTGACAGCCGACGTGCGGTTGTTGGATTCAGTCCAGCCTCTCTCTCATATCGCAATCGCTGCTTGAGCACTCTAACACTTAGGGCTAGATATACTATCAAGCGTGTTTGTAAACCCGCCGTCCAAATGGCCAGAAATGATTTTTTCAAAGCCGTCTCTTTAGAAAGCGCCATGACGGTTTCAACAATGTTCAACATACAAACAGCCGGATTTACTATTAGGGGGTTTATAAAGCCGCCGGAAAACCGTCATTCAAAAGACCAAAAAGAAAGAGCTGCTTATGAGCGGCGAGATTGCTCAAACAGTATGCTGTTTGAGGTATTTTGCCAATCAGAACATAAGAGAAAGGCCTATTTCATGTGCAATGATCCATTAGGACTGTGTATAGAAAATGGCCAAAGTGTCATGTAATTTCAGGGTACTGTTTTGTTGTTTTTTTTGTTTTTTTTTCACCCTGTATGATTGCATAGTAAATTCTCATTTCAACATTCCTTTTCTAGTTGTTTTTTCCTTTGAACAAATCCACTATAATACTGGTGCCTCAAAGAAATTAGGATGCACAATGTTTCATTACATAGTTAACCCTTAATTTAATGCTAATGCAATCCAAATGTGAAAAATGTTTTTTCTGGATGAAGAAATCACAGACAATCACAGTCTATTGGCCAGCAGTTAATCATGATGCTTACAAAAAGAGCCCCTCATTATTTTTCAGGTGTGGGTTTGTTGGAGAATGGCTTTTGCAGGGAATGTGGTGCATTCTTGCCAGTGTATATTTGCAGCTTTTTATCTGATGGAGGCACAAAGGCGCCAGGAGGAGGAGGATGAACAGCAGTTGGCATCTGTTCCGCGGAGCCTGCGAAGACCCCGCACTCCACGTGCATCAGGGGCGGACCCAGACATTTGCCCTACCCGGGGCGATTTTAGGGGGGGCGATTTAGGCCCCGCCCCCTTTCTGTGTTCTAAGGCTGCTCTGATTGTGTTTAAAACACAATCAGAGCAGCCGGGAAGCATACTGTCCCTGCTGAACGGACCTGCACAGTGAGCAGCTGTCGGCAGCAAGCCCCTGGTAGGGGGGGCGATCGCCCCGATCGCCCCCCCCCCCCCTTCCCCTGGATCCGCCACTGACTTGCATTTACAGTGCGTTTGAATCTGGAGTCTTTGGCTGATGTGGAGGTAGTACAAATGTTTCGGCTCAATCGTACTAACCTCATGACACTTTATGAGCAAGTGAAGGATGATTTGGAGCCTACAACCAGCCGCTCTAATGCAGTGTCAGGACTACACAAACTACTGTGTGCAGTTCACTTTTTGGCAACAGGTTCCTTTCAATCTGTGTCCTCCAGAGTGATTGGCATAACACAGCCTACATTTTCCCGGACTTTTGGACAGGTCTTAGGTGCCCTTAAAAGAGTGTGCCCTAGATATATCAGCTTCCCCAGCCAGGAGTCACAGTGGCATGAGCTCAAGGGAGCTTTCTATAGGGTCGCAGGTATCCCAAATGTAATGGGAGTAATAGATTGCACTCATATTGCCCTGAGACCACCTCACCACAGGGCAGAGGTTTTTGTTAATCGCCATCATTACCACTCCCTGAATGTGCAGGTTGTGTGCGATGCTAACCAACGTATAATGAGTGTTGTTGCAGGCTATCCTGGGTCATGTCATGACGCCTTTATCCTCAGACAGTCTACCCTTTATGCCAAATATGAAAGTGGTGAAATGCCGGAGGGATGGCTTTTGGGTATGTACTTACCATGTTTTATATATCCCTTATCATTGGTCAAATTGCCTAACTGCTGTACAACATGCTCAAATTAAATGGTAGCTAACATTTTTGTTTTATTGCAGGAGATTCAGGATATGGGTGTCGCTCCTGGCTCATGACTCCTCTGCTGCATCCTCAGACTCCTGCACAGCACAAATACAATGAGGCACACATAGCCACTACAGGTGTCATAGAACGTACCTTTGGACTCTTAAAAAACAGGTTCAGGTGCCTTGATAAATCTGGTGGGGTGCTTATGTATGCACCTGAAAAGGTATCTGAGATTATCCTGGCTTGCTATCTGCTACATAACCTGGCTTTACATCAACTTACCCCACCGATTATTGCAGTAGACAGTGAAGAAGAAGGGGTCCGTGTCACATCCGGTGATGTGCAGAGCACAGAGGGCGGAAGGCAGATTAGAGACCGTCTCATTACAAACTACTTTACATGTAAGTGCATAGTAGGATAAACATTTATTGCTCTAAAATGTGTTTGATGTGAGTGCAATGTTTTTTTTTTATTTAAATTGTTTTGGAAATTGGAACCTTTAAAACAGGGGTGTCCAACCTTTTAGCTTCCCTGGGCCACATTGGAAGATGCCGAGTTGGTTTGGGTCGCACATAAGATACACTAACAATAACGATAGCTGATCATCCAAAAAACCATAGAAAATATAGTAAGCATATATATATATATATATGAGAAAAAAAGTGATTATATATATATATATATATATAAACTTTTTTTTCAAATCCCCCTATACTTAACTTTCAATCGCCCTGTTCAAAAAATCCTCTCTGGTTATTATACTATAATCACTTTTTGTATTGTTTCAATGCAATATCAATAAAGTACATTTAAGCCAGGCATTGTATATCAGGGTGCCCTGACCAGGCCTGCGGTACCTGACATATACATCACTATGACCCCAAATTGTGACCTGTTTTGCTAATAACACCACTATGTTAGTTAAGGGATAACAACTTATAATGGGCCAAAGAGAATAATATATAATGCCCCATTAGTATTACAAGTAGAAGTATGTAGCAGTGAGATAAGGTCCATGATGCTCCAGGACCAGGTGACTTTTATTCACTGGTCAGCGTCCCTTGAAATAATAAAAAAAATTCCCCTTAACTTACCTTTTAATCGGCTTGTTCTCCTGTCCTCTTCTCTTCTTTTCTCCAATTCTGTGCTGCTGATTGTTCTTCTCACGTGGGTGACTCCCAGGGGCGGACCCAGACATTTGTCCTACCCCGGGCGATTTTAGGGGGGGGGGGGGGGGGATTTAGGTCCCGCCCCCTTTCTGTGTTCTAAGGCTGCCGGCGGCTGCACAGTGTGTGCAGGTCCGTTCAGCAGTGAAAGTGTGCTGCCCCGCTGCTCTGATTGTGTTTAAAACACAATCAGAGCAGCCGGGGCAGCATACTGTCACTGCTGAACGGACCTGCACAGTGAGCAGCTGTCGGCAGCAAGCCCCTGGTAGGGGGGGGCGATCGCCCCCCCCCCCCCCCCCTGGATCCGCCACTGACTTGCATTTACAGTGCGTTTGAATCTGGAGTCTTTGGCTGATGTAGAGGTAGTACAAATGTTTCGGCTCAATCGTACTAACCTCATGACACTTTATGAGCAAGTGAAGGATGATTTGGAGCCTACAACCAGCCGCTCTAATGCAGTGTCAGGACTACACAAACTAGTGTTGCGAGCACCTCTCCTTGGAGGAGTACTCAGCACAGATCTACTTGGCGTGCTAGCGGTACTGGTGGTGGCTGATGACATCGGTGCAGGGAAACAGGCCACAATATCCTGTTGGATTTGCCCTGCCATACCCTAACTGAGGAATGTAAGGCCTCCACAGCCCCAATCATTTGGGTCATAGAGACATTAGACTGCTCCATAGCAGATGCAATCCGGTTCAATGCAGCAGGGATCTGGCTATTGGTGCGGTGTGCCCACCTCAAATGGGCCACAATGTGTGACATGTGCCTCGTTTGACTGTCCATAAAGCTGGATTGCTGCTGCTGAAAAAGCCCAATTGCCTGCGCCATTTCTCTTGCTGGGTCCATAGTTGGAGGTGCAGGTTGCTGGTGTGATGGTGGTTCTGCAGGCCCAGGTGAAAGCTCGTGGAGTCCAGACACAGGGGCATCCACTGTTTGCAGGGTGATTAACGTTTGATCCTCTGGCTCAGGGGACATTTGCATGGACTCCCGCTGAGGTGCCTGATATGAAGACGGCCCTGTGTATGAAAAATCACGGTAAGTGTATAGGATATAATATGTTTGTATATTGCATTCTGAACACTGGATAGAAAAGAATAATCTTGTGCAACTACAGATTGTTTAACAATGTTTGCATTCCTGATTTCTTGTCCTATGCTACCTGCTTAAGGATGCACTTTTTTTCTCTTGAATACACATTCTCATTTGGACTATGTATGGCTGAGGGGACTAAAAATGCAAAGTTTTTTTGACCTACAAATATGATAATGCAGACAGCCAAATGCTGCTAGACCGTGCTTTGGGGTAAGCTAATACTATTTTAGTACTCCCTCTGTGTAGTACATGCTGGGGTATTTTGACTAAACTACGTGCTTGAAAAAGTGGAGATGTTGCCTATAGCAACCAATCAGATTTTAGCTGTCATTTTGTAGAATGCAATAAATAAATTAAAGTTACAATCTGATTGGTTGCTATAGCCAACATCTCAGTTTAGTAAATGTAGCCCTATGTTC
The DNA here is from genome assembly GCF_038048845.1 of Mixophyes fleayi. Taxonomy (NCBI): domain Eukaryota; kingdom Metazoa; phylum Chordata; class Amphibia; order Anura; family Limnodynastidae; genus Mixophyes; species Mixophyes fleayi. The sequence continues at coordinate 83,308,878 of NC_134408.1, read as the reverse complement.
TCATTGCAAACCATAAAAAAGTAACGAAATATCACATTGACAGCAACATTTGCACAGAAAATCTACTAACTCCATTATTTCTCTCCAAAACAGAAATCACGCACCTGCTTGCTCTTCTGGGGCAGAATCTCTCAGTGAAGGTGGAGGTGTAGACCTCGGACTGGGAGTTAACTGCAGTCCTGGCGAATCTGGATGTATTAGAAAAAGCATACAATGTATTTGCAGCAAAAAGCGATTTAAAGCTGTCCTTTTAAAACTGTTAGAGTAAAAAAAGGCAAATAACTCACCAACTACATGGGCAAACGAGGGTGAATCTGTATATTGTACATTAATCCCCTCGACAATTTCCCGGGGCATTATCTGCCGCAGCTCCTCATCATAAGTTGTATATTCGATACGAAGAGGGGGCCCACCACCCGTTCTTCTTGTTGAACTCCTTTCCTCTGCCATTTTTTCTTTTAGTCTCCTCTTGGTGTCAGAAAAACGCTTGCGGCAATGGCCACTATCCGCTTTAGTGGCCCAACCGCGTTCACTGCATCACACACTCTCCCCCACAATTGGTGGCGCCGCCTTAGAGGAGTACGGGCTGCCAGGTTCCCTAATATAACTTCGTAGCAGGGAACTATGTTGTGCACCAGCACACAATTCTCATCATGGGAGAAACGGACATTCCTCCCTGTCTTGGTCTTCCTGCCCTGTCCTGACTCCTCAAAGCCTTCCTCACCCTCCTCTGCCCCCTAAACCTCCATCTCCCTCTCCTCAGCCTCTGCTCCCCTCCTCTCTCTGGACATATTCACAAATAAATGTGAAAAACACAAAGGACAAACTACACTAACTACAGACACACTCTCAACACAATCACACACAAGTAACACAGACAAAGGACAAGTCAAATACAAAAAATACAAGACAGAATTTTTTTTTGAAAATAAATGCACACAACTGAAAACTAGCAAAGGACTACTCACAGTTCAAGCAGAAATTGCACCACCAAACCACTATACTCCAACTCTCACCAACTCTCACCAAAGCACTAACCACCAAACTCCTCTCTCAAAACTCCTCACAACCCTATCAAAGAAAAAGTGGCAGGCCAGTGATTTTTATAGGGCTTGGATGTCAAATCTCCTGACTTTGAAAGTAGCCAATAGTAACAGGCCATGAGACAGGTGTAATTTTCAAAACAACCGCCATCACAGGAAAGCGCCGTCATTTAAAGCAAAAGCGCCATGTTCTATTCAAGTTCTATTTGAGCCTTACATACCGCCGTGATATCGCCGGCGGCTTCAAATTGAACATGAAATGCACCCATTCGTAAATCCGGCTGTTTGCAATGCAAACCCACCGGAAAACCGCGGCGATGCATGGCGGCTTCAAGCCACCACGCATCCCGCCTGATAGTAAATCTAGCCCTTAGTGTCACAGGTAAGTTTAATAAACTGTGGTCAATATTTTGAAGAATGCGTGAGTGGCCACAATTCCTGGACAGGTTCGTGTGGCGTAGTAAGAGTTGGACTGACATGTTTCACCTGACTTAGGGCTAGATTTACTAAGCTGCGGGTTTGAAAAAGTGGGGATGTTGCCTATAGCAACCAATCAGATTCTAGCTTTCATTTATTTAGTACCTTCTACAAAATGACAGCTAGAATCTGATTGGTTGCTATAGGCAACATCCCCACTTTTTCAAACCCGCAGCTTAGTAAATCTAGCCCTTAGACTTTTTTAAAGAAGAACCTACTGATGGTTTCCTAAAATAGAGAAAATCTGTTCTGCCCAAAATGAACTCTAGTGGTCTCAGTCCATCTCAATTAGACCATATCAGTCTAGAGACCATTTGAATCAGCAGATTTTTATTTTTTTTTCCTAACACAGATGATATGACGGTCTACAACTAGAAGGGCAGAAAAAGGAAGGGGGGGGGGAAGAGAGGCAGAGGCAATGTGCATTAAGGGCATACCGAGGGCACGCTCATGCAGATGCTGCCGATTCAAATCCTGGGATTCTCTTAAGTATGCTTCGTTGCAGTTGTATAATTTGCACCAGTTATACAGCAGGTGTAAGGGCCGACTGATAGTGAGGACTGGCACGGCATAGTCATTGTTTGGAAAAGTACACATATTCCACAAGTCATGTTGTGGCAAATTATAATCTATATTACTTGCATACACATGTTTTATGCCATAGAACATGTGTATGTAAGTAAGATAGATCATAATAATGCATTATATATAGAGATGAGCGCACTCGGATTTCTGAAATCCGAGCCCACCCGAACGTTGCCGGTCCGAGTCGGATCCGGGACAGATCCGGGTATTGGCACCAAATTCAAATCTGAAACTGAGGCTCTGACTCATAATCCCGTTGTCGGATCTCGCGATACTCGGATCCTATAAATTCCCCGCTAGTCGCCGCCATCTTCACTCGGGCATTGATCAGGGTAGAGGAAGGGTGTGTTAGATGGTCCTCTGTGCTGTTCAGTTCTGTGCTGTGCTGTGCTCAGTCCAGTGGTGCTGTGTCCTGTGCTCTGTCCTTCTGAGGTCAGTGGTGCTGCTGGGTCCTGTGCTGTGTCCTGTTCAGTCCAGTGGTGCTGTGTCCTGTGCTCTGTGCTTCTAAGGGCATAGTTATTTCCCCACTATTCCCAAGTATTTAAAAAAATTAAAAAAAGTTATTTTAAAAAATACAAAAAACTAATTTAATTTTTTTTTAATTACAACGAAATTAGCACAACCGATCCTGCAGTATAAGCCCATTGGTACTGCAATATTACCAAGTTCACACATTCAGCAGTAAAAGTCCAGTGGTACTGCAATATTACAAAGTTCACACATTCTGCAGTATCAGTCTAGTAGTGCCGTGTCCTGTGCTCTGTTCTGCTGAGTTCAGTAGTGCTGCTGGGTCCTGTGCTGTGTCCTGTTCAGTCCAGTGTTGCTGTGTCCTATGCTCTGTGCTTCTAAGGGCATAGTTAATTCCCCATTATTCCCAAGTGTTTAAAAAATTAAAAAAAAGTTATAAAAAAAAATACAAAAAAATAATTTTAAAAAACATTAATTACAACAAAATTTGCAAAACCAATCCTGCAGTATAAGCCCATTGGTACTGCAATATTACCAAGTTCACTGATTCAGCAGTATAAGTCCAGTGGTACTGCTATTACAAAGTTCACTGATTCAGCAGTATAAGTCCAGTGGTACTGCTATTACAAAGTTCACTGATTCAGCAGTGTATAAGTCCAGTGGTACTGCTATTACAAAGTTCACTGATTCAGCAGTATAAGTCCAGTGCTACTCTCCTGTGCCGCATATAATTTTTAAAGGCTTTGCCGAGTGTGTGTGGCTTAGGGGTACGCTCTCTTGTGCTACATATAATGGAAAACCAAAATTTGGAGGATAAAGTAGAGAAAGATCAAGACCCACTTCCTCCTAATGCTGAAGCTGCTGCCACTAGTCATGACATAGACGATGAAATGCCATCAATGTCGTCTGGCAAGCCCGATGCCCAATCTCCTAGTACAGGGCATGTAAAATCCAAAAAGCCCAAGTTCTCAAAAAATAGCAAAAAGAGAAACTTAAAATCAGCTGAGGAGAAACGTAAAGTTGGCAATATGCCATTTACGACACGTAGTGGCAAGGAACGGCTTAGGCCCTGGCCCGTGTTCATGACTAGTGGTCCAGCTTCACCCAAGGATCTAAGCCCTCCTCCTCCCCCCCTACAAAAAATTTAAGAGAGTTATGCTGTCAGCAACAACAACAAAACAGCAAAGAACTCTGCCTTCTAAACAGATGACATCACAAATCCCCAAGGCGAGTCCAAGGGTGTTGTTGGTTGTGAACCCTGACCTTCCCATCACTGTACGGGAAGAGGTGACTCCATCCAGCATTTGCAGCACGCCCTCTGCATATGCTGGAAGGATCACCCACAGTCCAGTTACAGATTTGGCTAATGAAGGTGTGAATGTTGTACACCGGGAGGAGGATATTGATGTAGCTGGCGCTGAGGAGGATGTTCATGATTATGATGCAGACAGATACCAAATTGCCTTTCTCAATTTCTATTTATATTCTAGATTATATACCGGCTGAATAGTTTTCTGTTTTACTCCTAGTGGAGAGGGGATCTGATGCATACAGATACCAAACTGCCTTTGTCCATTTCTTTGTATTTTTGAATTTCTAGTTCTACAGTCTATGCAGGCTGCTTTATTTATATTCAACTACAAGTGTAGGGCGGGGGGGGGGGGGGGGGGGCATAGATAGCCACCAATGTAACGTGGTCCATTTAATAACACTTTCTAGCTTCTAGCTTTTTTTTATCTTCAAAGTATTTATATTTACAAGCCTTGCAATCTAAATTAACTAGAGGTAGTGACGTGGTAGAACTCCAAAAGGCAGTTTGGAAGCCCCTGTACAAAATGGCTCTATTTTTTAACTGAGTTGTCCCCCCTCCAGTGTGTACTCGGAAAGAGTTTTTAGTGCAGCGGGGAACCTGGTCAGTTAGCGGCGAAGGAGGTTGCTTCCTCACAGCGTTGAAAAAATGATGTTTTTAAAAATGAATAATCAATTCCTCAATGAAGTACAGCACTGCCCTCCAGACAGTACAGAGGGACCTGTGGTTGTGGAGTCCAGCGGGGACGAATTGATAATGTGTGAGGAGGAGAAAGTACACACTGTAGGGGGAGAGGAATCAGAGGTTGAGGATGAGGACGACATCTTTCCTCAGTAGAGCCTGTTTAGTTTGTACAGGGAGAGATGAATTGTTTTATTGGTGTGGGGGCCCAAACAAACCAATCATTTCAACTAAAGTTGTTTGGTAGGCCCTGTCACTGAAATGATTGGTTTGTTAAAGTGTGCATGTCCTATTTCAACAACATAAGGGTGGGTGGGAGGGCCCAAGGACAATTCCTTCTTGGAACTTTTTTTTTGCACTATATGACCAATCAACAGTCGTTTGCCATGTTCAAAAAGTAAAACCAAATTTAAACAAATTCAAGAAATTAAACCAAAAGTAAAATGCCCTGTCCTAATTTAAAACAAGAGGGATTGACGTGCTCTAGAACTACTTGTATTGTTGTTTATATTTTATAAACACTACACTTGAAAGCTTGAGTCTTTCAATGAAAAAGTAACTCTCCATTGCACGAATATTTGCAACAGGGACAATTTTAGGGTTAAGAAAGTCAACAAATAACACTTCGACGCTGTCTGTTTTTATAAACACTACACTTGGAAGTTGGAGGAGGTATTGTGGCCCCGGCACCAAATTTACTACCGGGGCCACCCCACTGTGCAGTCCATATTTAGGTGTATCAGATATTAAACAACGGTGACAGTTGATGCCCAATTTTTAAATTATATTGTTGGCGCTGTAAAAAATTGTGTTCCGGGCACACCACACTACGCAGTCCATACCCTTTTTTGGTGGAATTCTGACCCGTGGAGGGTTTTTTAATTATATTGTGGCCTCGGAACCAAATTGTGTACCGGGGCCACCACACTACGCAGTCAAGAAAGATAGATTCGTATCATAGATAAAGTACATTCAGTGTTGTGGGGCAAATCAAAAAATATTCAAAATGCACTGTCATCAAAAACAAGAGGTTTTGACACGCTGAAACTCCAACATGTATATGATGGAGAGGATGGAGGAGCAGCCGTATGTGCAGTGTAATGCAGACCTGTTGAAGGTTTTCTATATATTATATTGTGGTGGCCAGTGGCCAGTCCTCTACGCAGTCCAGATACTATTTTTGGGTGTAATTCAGACCTGTTGAAGGTTTTCTATATATTATATTGTGGTGGCCAGTGGCCAGTCCTCTACGCAGTTCAGATACTATTTTTGGGTGTAATGCAGACCTGTTGAAGGTTTTCTATATATTTTATTGTGGTGCCCAGTGCCCACTACTCTACGCAGTCCAGATACTATTTTTGGGTGTAATTCAGACCTGTTGAAGGTTTTCTATATATTTTTTATTGTGGTGCCCAGTGCCCACTACTCTACGCAGTCCAGATACTATTTTTGGGTGTAATTCAGACCTGTTGAAGGTTTTCTATATATTTTTTATTGTGGTGCCCAGTGCCCACTACTCTACGCAGTCCAGATACTATTTTTGGGTGTAATTCAGACCTGTTGAAGGTTTTCTATATATTTTTTATTGTGGTGCCCAGTGCCCACTACTTTACGCAGTCCAGATACTATTTTTGGGTGCAATTCAGACCTGTTGAAGGTTTTCTATATATTTTTTATTGTGGTGCCCAGTGCCCACTACTCTACGCAGTCCAGATACTATTTTTGGGTGTAATGCAGACCTGTTGAAGGTTTTCTATATATTATATTGTGGTGGCCAGTGGCCAGTCCTCTACGCAGTCCAGATACTATTTTTGGGTGTAATTCAGACCAGTTGATGGGTTTTTAATTATATTGTGGGGAACACTCCTCTACGCATTCCAGAAAGATACTTCGTTGCAACGTTTTGTACTAAAAAAAAAAAATATTGTGAGGTGTTCAGAATAGCCTTTAAATTAGTGGAAATGATTGTTATTGAATGTTATTGAGGTTAATAATAGCGTAGGAGTGAAAATAAGCCTAAAAAAAAAATCCGAATCCAAAACCTTAAATCCGAACCAAAACCTTTCGGCAGGTGTTTTGCGAAACAAATCCGAACCCAAAACATCGTGAAAATCCGGATCCAAAACACAAAACACGAGACCTCAAAAGTCGCCGGTGCACATCCCTAATTATATATACAGTACGCATTAAAAAGATATTAATGTACTTAATTTAATAAAATTATTAAAAAATGTTTTTTAATCAACCATATTTTTATTAATGCTTATACTGTTTAGAGTAGTTCATTTATTTTATAATATAAATTATTTTGTATGTGTTCTAATGTGACCTTATATTGTACATATACTAGTGCATATACTGCACTCTGTTTTGTCTGTTAACATTCAGCAACGTTTAGGTAGAGGCAGAGTCAGATTCAAATTGAAATGTATCTTGAGATCCCCATGGATTTGTATACGATCGAAACTACGCTCAAGTTACTTGCTCTTTTTTAAACAGCAACTTGCATGCAAGTTGCGTTCCAATTTGAATCAGGCCTGTAATGTTTAAGTGTGTACCCTGCAGAGCCTTTTCACTTACAGATTCAGTGAAGTATGCAGTTTGACTCTGAGTCCCCAAAGTTTTGGTTGCAACTGTTATTGGAATTTGAAAAGTATATGTGAATCATTGTCCATATGAACATTCTTCTTTTTCGGGCAAATTTAAAAAGCACTATAGACATATGAAAAGAATACTAGTCCTTTAGAAAAGCAGTTAATAAATATTATTGAAAGACCAATGTGGTAGGGTATCCCGTCCTATGAAATACACAAATAAACATAACTAGGCTCAGACACACATGTAAGCCTTCCTGTACTATAACCCTTTTGTTATCTCATTTTATTTGTCTAAATGTAAATTTATATAAAAGTTATGTATACAAATATTATTGCTAAAGTTATACTCATACAAATGTAGTCATAGAGCCTCACACCTATGAATGGAGGAGTATAACTTTTTCTAGTAATCTATAAAGGACACCTTGTTTTTGAAGCACACAGACATACTATCCCCATACACAGCTAAGTGCATTAGTTTACCTACTTTTTATTTTTGCTAAAGTATATATTAGCGGTGTGCACTGGTCACTTTTAGTGTTTTGTGTTTTGGGTTCTGATTAGCTTGAGGTTTTAGGTTCTGATTTGTTTTGCCAAAACACCTGACGAAAGGTTTTGGTTCTGATTTAGGGTTTTGGGTTCTGATTTATTTTTAAAAAAGCATAAAAAGTGCTAAAATCCAGTTTTTTGGTTTCTTTTCACTCCTATGCTATTATTAACCTCAATAACATTCAATAACAAACATTTCCACTAATTTCCAGTCTATTCTGAACACCTCACACCTCACAATATTGTTTTTAGTCCAAAACGTTGCACCGAGGTAGCTTTCTGGACTGCGTAGTGGAGTGGGCCCGGTACCCAATTTGGTACCGGGCCACAATACCTCCCTCAACTGTTCTAAATTCCACTGCACATATGGCTGCTCCTACATCCTCTGCAGCATATACAGGGTGTAGTTCGAGCGCGTCACTACCTCTTGTTTTCTATTATGACAGGGCATTTTACTTTTGTTTTAATTTGGCAGCAACATTGAACGTAGTTTAATATGTAATACGCATCTATCTGGACTGCGTAGTGGAGTGGCCCCGGTACCCAATTTGGTACTGGGGCCACAATACCTCCCTCAACTGTTCTAAATTCCACTGCACATATGGCTGCTCCTACATCCTCTGCAGCATATACAGGGTGTAGTTCGAGCGCGTCACTACCTCTTGTTTTCTATTATGACAGGGCATTTTACTTTTGTTTTAATTTGGCAGCAACATTGAACGTAGTTTAATATGTAATACGCATCTATCTGGACTGCGTAGTGGAGTGGCCCCGGTACCCAATTTGGTACTGGGGCCACAATACCTCCACCGTCAAATGGTCTGAATTCCACTGCACAGATGGTGGACACCTGATGCACATCTAAAACCAACATAGCTGTTAATGCCGCAGTTATCCGCTTTTCCATACGATGACTACTGTTGTACTTTGTGCTCATGGCAAACGACTGTTGAATGGTCACAAAATGCCAAAAAAAGAGTTGCAAGATGGAATTGTCTTGGGTCCTCCCACTCACCCTGATGTTGTTGAAATAGGACATGCGCACTTTAACAAACCAATCATTTCAGCGAAAGGGCCTACCAAACTGTGGCTGAAATGATTGGTTTGTTTGGGCCCCCACAAAACGAGCTGGCAAAGAAAAAAAAAAGGTGCAAGATGGAATTGTCCATGGGCCATCTCACCCACCCTTATGTTGTTGAAATAGGACATGCACACTTTAACAAACCAATCATTTCAGCGACAGGGCCTACCAAACAATTGTGGCTGAAATGATTGATTTGTTTGGGCCCCCACACCAAAAAAACAATTCATCTCTCCCTGTACAAACTAAACAGGCTCTACTGAGGCAAGATGTTGTCCTCATCCTCATCCTCTGATTCCTCTCCCCCTTCAGTGTGTACTTCCTCATCCTCACACATTATCAATTCGTCCCCGCTGGACTCCACAACCACAGGTCCCTCTGTACTATCTGGAAAGCAGTGCTGTACTTGATTGAGGAATTGATAATTCATTTTTATGAACATCATTTCTTCAACGTTGTGAGGAAGCAACCTCCTTCGCCGCTCACTGATCAGGTTCCCCGCTGCACTAAAAACTCTTTCGGAGTACACACTGGAGGGGGGACAACTCAGGTAAAATAGAGCCAGTTTGTACAGGGGCTTCCAAACTGCCTTTTTTTCCTGCCAGAAACAATATGGACTGTCTGACTTGTCTATTTGGATGGTGTCAGGAAAATAATCCTCCACCATTTTTTCAATTGTGACAGCATCCAATGCAGCGACAGTAGACATGTCTGCAATGGTTGGAAGGTCCTTCAGTCCGGACCAGATGTTCTCAGCATCCCCGCCAGCGGGTCTTTTAGGAAAACTGAGCTTTTTCCTTGCAGCCAAAGGTGTGAAAGAAAATGAAGTTGGAGCTGTTGGTATGTCACGGTCCTCTTCAGAGGACAATCTCCTGACCAGCTGGTCTTTGCACCACTGTAGACTTGTGTCCACCGGAAACAGAGACACAACATACGCTTAAAACCGAGGATCTAGCATGGTGGCCAGAATGTATTCCTCTGACTTTAAAAGAGTGACCACCCTGGGATCCTGGCAAAGCGTACGAAGGGCTTCATCCACAAGAGCTACATGCTTTGTTGGATCGCAATGCTTTAATAGTTCCTCCCTCACTTTCTCCAGCTGCTTCTGCAACAGCCTGTTTAGGGGAACACCTGACTCAAGCTGGCAGTGTCGGAACTGACTTCTCGTGTGGCAAGTTCAAACGGCTGGAGAACCTTGCACAACACGGAAATCAGTCTCCACTGCGCTTGACTCAGGCGCATCCCCACTCCTTTTCCTATGTCGTAGGTGGCTGTGTAGGCTTAAATGGCCTTTTGCTGCTCCTCCATCTTCTGCAGCATATAGAGGGTGGAGTTCCAGCGCGTCACAACCTCTTGTTTGAGGTGATGGCAGGGCAGGTTCAGGCTTTTCTGATGTTGCTCGAGTCTGTGGTAGGCAGTGGCAGAATGCCGAAAGTGTCCAGCAATTTTGCAGGCCACCGCAAGCATCTCCTGCACACCCCTGTCACTCTTGAGGTAATGCTGCACCACCAAATTAACGGTGTGGGCAAAACATGGCACGTGCTGGAAATTGCCCATATGTAATGCCCGCACAATGTTACTGGCGTTGTCTGACACCACAAATCCCCAGGACAGTCTAAGTTGGGTAACCCACTGCGAGATTATTTCCCTCACTTTCTCTTAGAGGTTGTCAGCGGTGTGCCTCTTATTAAAACCTGTGATACATAACGTTGCCTGACTTGCCACGAGCAGCTGTTGTGGAGATGCTGCTACTGATGCAGCTACTGCTGTTGCTGCGGAAGGCGATGCATCTACCCAGTGAGCTGTCACAGTCATATAGTCCTTCGTTTCCCCTGAACCACTTGTCCACATGTCCGTGGTTAAGTGTACACTTGTTCGTACTTCTCTGTACATCTTTGGTATCGCTTGCCTAGTGAAGTGGAATCTCAACGGGATTTGGTACCGGGGACACAATACCTCCATCAACCGTCTAAATCCCACTCCACTGATGGCGGACACCGGATGCACGTCTAACACCAACACAGCTGTTACATCCGCAGTTATGCGCTTTGCTATAGGGTGACTACTGTCGTACTTTGTGCTCAGGGCAAACGACTGTTGGACGGTCAACTGTTTGGTGAAAGACGTAGCGGTCTTACGACTTCCCCTCTGGGAAGATGACCAACTACCAGCAGCAACAGCAGCAGTGGCAGTAGTAGGCGTACCGCTGCAGGATTCCTCGGATGAATCCCGTATTGAAGAGGACTCAGTCTGGCTAGTGACATGGCCTGCAGAACTAAATCTGATGGAGATTGTGGAGGAAGTTGACGAGGAGGGTGTTGGTGGTGTGTATCCAACAGGACCAAGGGATTTAGGTGTCCCTGGACTGATGACGGTCCTAGCCCAAGTTCCTGAACTAACCACTGAACTATGAAGGTTATTCAGGTGACGTATAAGGGAGGATGTCCCTAGGTGGCCAAGATCCTTACCCCTGCTTATTTCAGCTTTACATAAGCTACATATGGCCACACATTTGTTGTCCGGATTGGGATAAAAATAACTCCAGACCGAAGATGTGCATTTTTTGGTCTTCTGACCAGGCATGACGATGGGCTTTTTCATCCCATGGACATCAACTGTTTCCCCCCCCTAGTGCCTCATTTAAAATAACCACATCAGCATCCTCATCATCAAGTTCCTCCACAGCGCCAGCTACATCAATAGCCTCCTCCCGGTGTACATCCTTGACACCTTGATTATCCAAATCTGGATCTACACTGTGGGTGATCCTTCCAGCATATGCAGAGGGTGTGCTGCAAATGGTGGATGGAGTCACCTCTTCCCGTACAGTGATGGGAAGGTCAGGCTTCGCAACCACCAACACCCTTGGACTCGCCTTGGGGATTTGTGATGTCATTTGTTTAGAAGGCTGTTTTATTGTTGTTGCTGACAGCATAACTCTCTTAAATTTTTTGGAGAGGGGGGGGAGGAGGAGGGCTTAGATCCTTGGATGAAGCTGAACCACTAGTCCTGAACACGGGCAGGGCCTAAGCCGTTCCTTGCCACTCCGTGTCGTAAATGGCATATTGACAAGTTTTCGTTTCTCCTCAGATGTTTTTAATTTTCTTTTTTTGGTAATTTTAGTCAACTTTGGGTTTTTGGATTTTACATGCCCTCTACTAGGAGATTGGGCTTCGGCCTTGGCAGACGACGTTGATGGTATTTTATCGTCTATGTCATGACTAGTGGCAGCAGCTTCAGCATTAGGAGGAAGTGGTTCTTGATCTTTCCCTACTTTATCCTCCAAATTTTGGTACTCCATTATATGCAGCACAAGAGAGCGTACCCCTAAACCACACACACTCGGCAAAGCCTTTACAAAATATCTGCGGCACAGGAGAGTACCACTGGACTGGAGTAATATAGCAGTACCTATTATTTTTTGGTACAGCAGCAACAGTGAACGTAGTTTGACTTTTAAATAGCAGTACCTAGTTTTTTTTGGTACAGCAGCAACAGAGAACGTATTTTGACTTTTAAATAGCAGTACCAATTTTTTTTTGGTACAGCAGCAAAAGTGAACGTAGTTTGACTTTTAAATAGCAGTACCTAGTTTTTTTTGGTACAGCAGCAACAGTGAACGTAGTTTGACTTTTAAATAGCAATACCTATTATTTTTGGGTACAGCAGCAACAGAGAACGTAGTTTGACTTTTAAATAGCAGTACCTATTATTTTTTGGTACAGCAGCACAACAGTGAATATAGTTTGACTTTTAAATAGCAGTACCTATTATTTTTGGGTACAGCAGCAACAGAGAACGTAGTTTGACTTTTAAATAGCAGTACCTAGTTTTTTTAAACTAATTTTTTTATGTTTTTTTTCAATTATTTTTGTATAATTTTTTAAAAAAAAAATATTTTTTTTTTACATTTTTTTTGTATACGTTTTTTATAATTATTTTTTAATTTTTTTTTATAACTTTGGAATAAATTTGAAATAACTATGCCCTTAGCAGAAGAAAGCACAGGACACAGGCAGCACCACTGGACTCAGCAGGACAGAGCACAGGACACAGCACCACTGGATTCAGCAGGACAGAGCACAGGACAAAAGCACCACTGGACTCAGCAGGACAGAGCACTGGACAAAGCACCACTTGACTCAGCAGGACAGAGCACTGGACAAAGCACAAAGAACAACTAAACTGATCAGGAGCTCCCTAACTACAACCTCCCTCACGAGTGATCACAGCCAGAATGAAGATGGCACCCGCAAGGTGAGTATTTATGACATCCGAGTCTCGCGCGATCCGACGCAAGACTCGGTTTGACTCCGTTTGCCGCCCGGAAGTTCCCGAACAGTGCTCGGATCGGCCTCGGATCCGCACTGTTCGGGTGGGCTCGGATTGCACTCATCCCTAGTATATATCACTATTCAGTACAGTTGCCATTAAATATCCTTGCATCCTCATAATCTTGCTGAGATTTGATAATGGCCTAGTGACAATGTATTGCAGGAGGGGTATGGTATCAGTGTGGACATCGTCAAATCCAGAAAGCACTGAAAATATGATAATGAGGAACCAAAGGGGAGGCAGACACAACAACTTGAGTTTGCTCATAGTCTGTACAGAGGGATAACCTAAAATAATGTCTAGCTTATATATTCCCTGGGCCAGGAATAATTAGGCTAAGAATTTTTTTTGAAGTTAAATTCTTTTTAATTTGATTATAAATCATAATGGATAAAGAGAGGGGTAATAAAGCAAATAGTAACCAAAAACAAGAGATGAAAACTTAACATTGCACTCACAAGGACTAAAAATATATTGCAAAAAATAATACTACATATATTGTCAATGATTTTATTTTATCTGTGATTAAGTTAAAGTTCTTAAAATTATTATCCACTAGGGAGAGGCATACCACAATATTTGTATAAACACAGTGAAAAGCATGAACCTGAATTGAAGTGAAACTTAACCCAACAGTGTTTGTCATTTACAAAACGTGTAAAAAAAAAAGAAGTGTTCTCTGTTATGTCTATTGTCGTGAACATAGAGAACTTGCAGTTATTTATAAGGGATAAATCATAACTGCAGTGTAAATAGGTTATCTCGAATGAATCCATGGATCAATTGAGCTGTTAAAGTGTAACGTGTGAAGACAGAGAGTCTGATGTAAGTGTATTTGATGGCTTTACACATCCCAGTGTGAGAAGATAACCATGTCATCTGTAGCAGCTTCAAAGATCTCTTGCGGGTAAATGTATCAATATCCGGTTTTGTCAACTCGCGGGAGTTCGGCGAGATGACAGCTTAAATTTAAAGCGGCGCTGCCTTGTAAAGGGAAACTTCCCTTTACAAGGCAGCGCCATTTTAAATTTAAGCTGTCATCTCGCCGAACTCCTGTGAGTTGACAAAACCGGAGATTGATACATTTACCCCTTGCTGTTAGTCTTGGACACTTGTATAGACTTTGATGGGCCGATCACAGCTGGAGATCCTTGTAGGCAGCATGTGAAAGCCTACACAGGTATATAGAAATATGAGCTGCAAAAGGAAAATTCCTTCATAGTTCATATTTTGGGGAATCCGGGTGCCACTACATACTGAGGAGCAGGAATTACACCAGGGTTGTGAATGACAGGTACAGGGGTATCCAGGAACAGCTAAACTCACATAACTTTGGAAAAAGTATGTCACATTGTCAAAATGCCATCATGTTTGGTATCAAAAGATGGACAGAATCATAGGGGGTTTATTAATGATAAAATTAGATAGATGTGTCGCTTTACAGAAAAGTTAGATCACATAGTAGAATTGGTTAGTAAATCAGGCAACATGCAAATGGTGATTGGAAAAAGTGTCGCAGGCCACAACCCCTGGGGGCAGGGATAGGTCTTTAAAATGCTGACACGAGACACAGAAAATTGTCAGACTTTTTTGGGGAAATTAAGTTACATTGATAAGCTGTCCATCTTCCTAGCTAATTCCTCATGGCACAGATTATGCAACTCAAGTAAGTGCTATTCTGAATGTAACCCTTTTTATTTTAAACTGTTTTGCTTGTTCTGTCAATCTATTAATCTTTTATTTATTATTTTTCTTCTTTATATCTGAATGCCCTCTACTTTTGTACATTAAATCTATAATTTAATATGTTGCGTCCTTGATACTCTAACGAATCTATTAGCCTGTTAGAAGAGAGCTCGACCAAGTTAACCCTTGGAATGCCAGTGTGTGATTTGTTGATACATTTGATTAACAAGCTGTGTGTGCTTGCATTTACATTTGTGTAACAGTCTGGAGGTGTGAAGAGGTAACCCTTTGTGTGCTGGTGTGAGTCTTGCTAGTCTGTGAATAGCTGGAAGCCTGCGTGCCAGTGTGGGCCAGTGTATTGGGGTCCTATTTCCCGTATTCAATAGGTGGTGGCAAACCTGAAGTGTCTGGGGGTGTGAGAGCACTGTGTTTGGAGGCGATTCTGTAGGTCCATAACCTGTGTGATAGGAAGAGGAGACTGCGGGCTGAAATTGTGTGTGACCTCATACAGCGAACACCCCAAAGTCACGGCAGCTGGGAGCGTGTTTGTGACATCTATTTTTACATGAATGCATCGATTTCAAAAAGCATAAACTATCAAAGCAAGATGGCAGCATATGCAACGCGTAGACAATTTTGCATCTTTTGATGTAAGGGGCTGACCGGATTAGGCTTACATTGCACAGCCAAAAACTATACTCAATAGATTAAATAGGAAATAGGCACACAAGGGCAAGGGTTTTTCAGTTTAGGGATAGGTTTGGCGTGATACGTAAATGCTTTCCTTAGAAAATGATAGGTATTACCCTTATGTTGTATGTAGCGAGTATCCACTCATTGTAAAGCTGAACATATGGTCAGATATGCAAACAGAGTTAGGTGCAAAAATGTGTTTCATATCCTAATCATATGCTGGACTAATCATTTTCACAATATTAACCCTTTGTATAACTTGTTAGTGCAATATTAAAATAAAATATTTGGTTTTTATTATTTTTTCCTTTTATTCAGTTTTGAACATTTCAGGATATTTATTTGACTGGCATTAAGCTAAATCTAAAGCCAAGTGCATAAGATCAAATGGAGTGTTGTGGAGAATCCTTATGCAACTATATGCAAATATAAAAAGTACAAATTTCCCCACTCTGCAGTCTACACCAAGGACTTCCTGTTTTAGCCAAACCTGTTGAATAAGGTTGAGGAAATGACATTCCAAATCAGCAGAAAAAGAAAAGAATGTTAGTCTTGGACGTATTGCTATAGAACCATCTGAACATTCAATAAACTGCCAAGTTTTGGAATGGGTTGGCTGAACAGTTTAGCCAACCACATTGGGATTTAGATTCCTGTTTTTCACTGTGTTGATGTGAAAATAAACTTGCAAATTTGAAGCATACGTTAGGTGTATGCAATATATCTCTATACTTAAATATAAAAATAATATTTGGGTATTTTACACTGGTGAATAATTATTATGTTTTACATGGCTACTGCATACATTAATATTTGGAAATTATCGAGAATTTGATCCATCTACATCAACCACAATTTGATCAAACTCCCTATTTAATCAGAGAATTTAATTTCCCGCATCTAACTTTCCTCAAATTGCAGTAAAAGAGTGCACATTACAGTAAATGGGAGAAAACACACCCTTAGGCGAGTTAAAAAAACACCTACAGCCTGAAAGACTCAACAATATTTAAGCAAGGGTAATCCATTAAAGGTTAGCATTTCCAAATACAACTAGAGTTGCCATTTTTTCGGGGAAATCATACAAGTCTTTTAATTTGTTATGTTTCTGTCCTAATATGAAAATGGTACTTTGCCCCAATTTTACTGTGCAGAGGCTTACAAAATCCTGCCTTTAACAATCCTCCAAATTTAAACCTTAATTCAATCTAAGCTTATAGCTCCCATACCACTTTCCCTGTAAAATATTCATAGGTTTAAAAACTAACACTTAATATAGCATTTTAAAATATTGGGAGCTCAAAGAAGAAAGAGGGAGTGCAATTGTAGTAGTAGTTGGGGACCAGTGGCATAAAATTGATGGAAAATTAATGCATTTACATTTAGGCATTGTTTAAAGGGGCAGATGGTTGGCACCCCAAAAGTAGTGTAAGGAAGCATTCTACAGGCCCGGTGGTATGGTAGAGAGGCGAAGGTCCCCCCAGTAGTGTTGGAATAAAGCAGGGAACACAGGGCTAAAACTGCATAAACTCATGGGTTTATTCTCTTTGCTAGTGGCATACGGCTTTTCCACAGCAGCAGCATGTTATTTAACATGTCACATAATAAAAAGAAAGTTAGGAAACTTGGTTCAACAATATGCAAACATAAATCGACACAACACATAGCTCACTGAATAAATATATTCACTTTAAATTTAGGCACTGAGCTTCAGTGAAATTAATCTCACTGGATAGATACTTTAGGAGACAAGCGGTTGCTACAAGTTACTTAGACCAATACACTAAATGCTGCGGCAGCAGATAATATAGACCAACCAATCACAATACTTCTAGCTCAATTATACAGAGCATGCTTATCATACAAATCAGTAGAGATGCAACAAGGAGTAATCCAGCTGGTTCACGTTAGATGCTTTTAAATAAATGACTGCAGACTAGTGTCACTTTGCGAGATACAAAACACAAGGGGTAAATTATAATTCACAGATTTAAGCGATGTTTCAGCTGAAACATGAAGCTTATTTACTTGTGCAAGGTGAAATCAGTAATCAACTTGACGCATGTATGACTCTTGAGCTCCGTAAACAACAGCAATTCTGCACAATAAACAATTTCCAGTGTAAAAGACTGTTTCAACTTATCAATACTTCTAATGGAATAAGCAGTCCTCTGAGGTCAAAGGTTTGAATAACAGTTTGATGTCTCACTTAAATAACTTGAACATGGTAAGGCAAAATAAACTTATCTGTCTTTCTGACATCCGGACAGTGGCAAGTTAGATCTTTTCCTATACTGCAAAGGTGCTTCTTTCCGGGCTGGCTGCAAACATTCATCAGGATAACAATACAGCCATAGCATTCAGTGGCTCTTTGTAGGAAGATCCTTCATTAGCTTAGCCAGCAGCCACACACATCACTTCTCACACTAGCCAGTCCGTTTTGGCTCCTCGTTTACCCAAGAAAAGCCTAGAATCTTCTAGTTCATTCACTGCAATTTGTCCATACCTAAAGGCAGACAAAATTTGCATTTAACTTCCGAGAGACACTCTGGGGAACTGTAGTTTTCTGAATGAATGTATATAGTAATACACCTGTGATTTACAGGGTATTACAATTGCAGCTAGATGGGCAACCTAGTAGGCTACAGGAACTAATTTGGGTCCAATAAGATGCCTAGGTGATCTGGCAACTTTATCAGTGTGATGGGTTGCACAGCTGTGGATAACCAGAAAACAAAAACAGGGTAACAATGTTATCTGGTAATAGTAACGTGTGGCATAGTGTTGGAAAGAATGCTTCAATAGCAGCCAGACACAGAAGAAGTTTGGAGATGAGGGTGAATATGTATAAGTTTTTTATTTGTTACAATAAAATAAGCAATGGTGTAGTGTATACTCTATGCTGTTTCAGAGGTCACCGATACATTACATGTAGCCATAGTACCTAGCAGACATATAGTAAGGAGAGAAAAACACATGTGGGTAAGAAGGCAAAAACCTTGCAGCAGAGAGTGAGTTAGTGACAGATGAAGCAATCAGTGCACAGAAAAGACTTGAAGAATAGTACTCTAAACAGGCCATAACAAAGCAAGGAAGAGACATGAGGTGGACAAAGCATGTAGACAGGAGGAGGCATTATAAAAAATATATGCGGCAAAGGGGGGAAAGGCTGAGAGGAACAATAGCAAGATATGCAATAATTACGAATACAAAAGAGGCATGGGAGATGAAGGGAGTGGTTAGGGTCAAGTGGCATATGGTAGAAAACAGTCTTACTGATCAGGAAGTCAAGGAGGCAGAAATAATGGCAGAGAAAAAAGAGCCATTGAGCATGAATGACAAAATGTGTAAAAAGAGGCTTGGAGGACATCAAGAGTAAGGGGGAAAGTAAACAAATGGCAGCAGGACAGCTAGGTTGACAATATTGTTTTCTTTGTTTAAGCCAGAGGAGCAGCGCTCTAAATCTCACAATGCAGTGCAAAGAACACTGTGCTAGTGTCCTGGGCCTTTGGACCCTTCCCTAAAGAAAATGACTCCTTGACATGACCAACCCTCAGAGCCATAAGGTACCTTAGGGGGCAAGGGCCTTCAAGATCATCTCCACCAAAAGGCTTTGTTGGTCCACTTTCTCTCTGAGCTAGGCTGAAGCTTCCCCTGGGAAGGAGAGAGCATCCGATAACTTGGGATGATGGTTGCCCATAGGGATCTCATCCAAACCCCTCCAGACGTGAGAACAAAAAACACACAAACAAAAAACATGGATAAAGTGCAAAAGTGCTAGTGTCAATTAATAAAAAATAAAAAAAAAGTGCACATAAGCCAGTGAAGTTAAAAAAAAAATCTGGCACAGTCAAAAGCCCATGACCAAGAAATAAAAAAGTAATGCAGCAAAGGATGAATGTATTGTACTAGTGCCTTACTCTGTGCTATGTGAGGGTCCCTGTCCCATCACTCATGAATTTTTAGATTACCCCAGGCCCTGCCCTATAGGGGCACAGGCACCTCTGGCTCAAAACATCACTGAGCTTCTGGCATTAGACAAAGGCAGCCTGCACCTTCAGGGAATGGAAACTCCTCCCTACTAGGGAAGGTATTACAGTTGATTTTTGCCAAAGGCCAAGAAGTGGTGACTGTTGAAGGCAAAGCTGTATGAAAAGGTGACAGGGAAGACAATACAAGGCTGAGGTTAGACTAGTCACTGTGAAACAAGGGCGAGCAGACAGAAGGCAGAGCATACAAAGAGAGGCACAGTGGCAAGCACACAATGGAATTCACCAAGTTGCTTTTATGTGTGTTATGCTATGTACGTTTTAAGTGCATGGTGTATGGTGGTTGCTATTAAGATGGACATTTTTGATATTGCTATTACAACTGACTGATTTGGTTTAAAGGGATATTTAAAGTTGTTCCATACCGGTTTATTGTTGCCTGTTAGAAAAATAACAATATTATATGAAGTGATGGAATGTGTACATGACTTTTAATGTTAAACACTTTTTCCCTATCAAATAAGATTTCTCTAAGTGTCAAAGCAATGGACCTAATTTACAATGTATACTAGATATATAGAGTAAAATCCTTAATGCACATGCCTGCTTTCTGTTCTTGTTAGAAAAATTTGAAGATGCATAATATACAAACATGTACATGCAATATCAAAGTTTAATCTCCTACCAGTTTAGAACCATCCCTTTTATTAAAACAATCTTCATCATGACAGTAATTTCTTATGTTACTTGTGGCATTTTTGTGTGCTTGATGTTTTGTTTTACATTGGGCAAAATATGCCTTGAAATGCATTTCTCTGCCAAATGCAACTGGAAGGTGCAAGATGCATCCCATTTATAAAAAAAAATTGCATTCTCTAAACCATTATCACATTTCAATAATATTGTTCTACAAATTTAATTTAATTGTGCCCACTTGATACTTAGAAAGAAATGTCCTCATGCCACCCAAATCCTTACGTCCTTGCAAACTTCTCTACATCTGCAAACATCATCTCGTTTCATGTACCTATGAAGTAGAAATTTAGGTGCACTTGCATGAATCAAGGCCCACGACTCCAAAAAGGATTTTTCACTGAGCCACAGCCATTTCACCCTTCATGTGCAGCATTTTCACGGCTAAAGAATTCTGAATTGCTTTCTTGTGAATAGAAACAGGAAACAAACTAAAAATAATGTTTTTTTATTGGTTTCTTGTTACAGGTTTAAAACACCACATATTTGTTGCTTGATCATGCATACACCCATGCAGCATTAACCATAAGGTGGTGATAGCGCTTACAATTTATGGATTTTGATATGCAGAAATGGAACATGGTATAGCCTAAAGATGAGCGGGCTTGGATTTTGTAAATCCGAGCACCTCCGAACAGTGCGGATCCGAGCCTGATCCGAGCACTGTTCAGGTATTCCCGGCAGACTCCAAACTGAGAACGAGGCATTTCATCATAATCTCGCCGTCGGATCTCGCGAGATTCAGATTCTTTATATTCCCCGCTTGCCGCCGCCATCCTTACTCGGGCATTGATCAGGGAAGAGGGAGGGTGTGTTAGGTTAGGTGTCCTCTGTCCTGGTCATTCCGGTGGTTCTGTCCTTGTCAGTCCAGTGGTGATGTCCTGTACTCTGTCCTGCTCAGTCCAGTGGTGGTGTCCTGCTCAGTCCAGCGGTGCTGTCCTGTGGTCTGTCCTGCTCAGTCCAGTGGTGGTGCAGCCATTATTCCAGTGGTGCTGTCCTGTGTCCAGTACAGTGGTACTGCTATAGGATTTCACTGATCCTGCAGTATAAATCCATTGGTAGTGTACTGCAATATAACAACTATGTTCACTGTTCCTGCAGTATAAATCCATTGGTACTGCAATATAATAACTACGATCACTTATCCTGCAGTATAAGTCCATTGGTCCTGCAATATAATTACTACGCTCACTGATCCTGCAGTATAGGACTATAAGTCCTGCAATATAATAACTACGTTCACTGATCCTGCAGTATAAGACTATAAGTCCTGAAATATAATAACTACGTTCACTGATCCTGCAGTATAAGACTATAAGTCCTGCAATATAATAACTACGTTCACTGATCCTGCAGTATAAGTCTGTAAGTCCTGCAATATAATTACTACGTTCACTGATCCTGCAGTATAAGTCCATTGGCACTGCTGTATAACTCCAGTCCAGTGATACTCTCCTGTGCCGCATATAATTTTTAAAGGCTTTGCCGAGTGTGTGTGGTTTAGGGGTACGCTCTCTTGTGCTGCATATAATGGAGAACCAAAATTTGGAGGATAAAGTAAGGAAAGATCAAGAACCACTTCCTCCTAATGCTGAAGCTGCTGCCACTAGTCATGACATAGACGATGAAATGCCATCAACATCGTAGAGGGCATGTAAAATCCAAAAAGCCAAAGGTCACAAAAATGATCCAAAAAAAAATTTGAAATCATCTGAGGAGAAACATAAACTTGCCAATATGCCATTTACGACACGGAGTGGCAAGGAACGGCTTAGGCCCTGGCCCGTGTTCATGACTAGTGGTTCAGCGTCACCCAAGGATCTAAGCCCTCCTCCTCCCCCCCTCTAAAAAATTTAAGAGAGTTAAGCTGTCATCAACAACACAGCAAACAACTCTGCCTTCTAAAGAGATGTCATCACAAATCCCCAAGGCGAGTCCAAGGGTGTTGGTGGTTGCGAAGCCTGACCTTCCCATCACTGTATGGGAAGAGGTGGCTCCTTCCACCATTTGCAGCACGCGCTCTGCATATGCTGGAAAGATCACCCACAGTGCAGTTACAGATTTGGATAATGAAGGTGTCAATGTTGTAGCTGGCGATGAGGAGGAACTTGACGAGGAGGATGCTGATGTGGTTATTTTAAATAAGGCACCAGGGGGGGAAACAGTTGTTGTCCATGGGATGAAAAAGCCCATCGTCATGCCTGGGCAGAAGAACAAAAAATCCACCTCTTCGGTCTGGAATTATTTATATCCCAATCCGAACAACAAATGTATTGCCATATGTAGTTTATGTAAAGCTGCAATAAGCAGGGGTAAGGATCTTGGCCACCTAGGGACATCCTCCCTTCTACATCACCTGAAGACCCTTCATAATTCAGTGTTTAGTTCAGGACCTGTGGCTAGGACCGTCAGCAGTCCAGGGACACTTAAATCCCTTGGTCCTGTTGGATCCACACCAGCAATACCCTCCTCGTCAATTTCCTCCACGATCTCGATCAGAGATAGTCCTGCAGGCCATGTCACCGGCATGACTGAGTCCTCTTCAATCCGGGATTCTTCCGGAGGATCCTGCAGCGGTACGCCTACTACTGCCGCTATTGCTGTTGCTGCTGGGAGTTGGTCATCTTCCCAGAGGGGAAGTCGTAAGACCGCTACGTCTTTCACTAAACAATTGACCGTACAGCAGTCGTTTGCCATGAGCACGAAGTACGACAGCAGTCATCCTATAGCAAAGCGGATAACTGCATCCTTGACAGCTATGTTGGTGTTAGACGTGCGTCCGGTGTCCGTCATCAGTGGAGTGGGATTTAGACAGTTGATGGAGGTATTGTGTCCCCATTACCAAATCCAGTCTAGATTCCACTTCACTAGGCAGGCGATACCCGGGATGTACAGAGCAGTACGAAAAAGTGTCCTCAGTTCTCTGAAAAATGCGGTTGTACCCACTGTCCACTTAACCACGGACATGTGGACTAGTGGTTCAGGGCAAACTAAGGACTATATGACTGTGACAGCCCTCTGGGTAGATGCATCGCCTTCCGCAGCAACAGCAGCAGCTGCATCAGTAGCAGCATCTCCGAAACGCCTGCTCGTTCCAAGGCAGGCAACGTTGTGTATCACCGGTTTCAGTAAGAGGCACAACGCTGACAACCTCTTAGAGAAACTGAGGGAAATCATTTTGCAGTGGATTACCCCACTTACACTCTCCTGGGGATTTGTGGTGTCGGACAACGCCAGTAACATTGTGCTGGCATTACATATGGGCAATTTCCAGCACGTGCCATGTTTTGCCCACACAATAAATTTGGTGGTGCAGCATTACCTGAAAAGTGACAGGGGTGTGCAGGATATGCTTGCGGTGGCCCGCAAAATTGCTGGACACTTTCGGCATTCTGCCACTGCCTACCGAAGACTCGAGCAACATCAGAAAAGCCTGAACCTGCCCTGCCATCACCTCAAAGAAGAGGTTGTGACGCGCTGGAACTCCACCCTCTATGTGCTGCAGAGGATGGAGGAGCAGCAAAAGGCCATTCAAGCCTACACAGCCACCTACGACATAGGCAAAGGAGTGGGGATGCACCTGAGTCAAGCGCAGTGGAGACTGATTTCCGTGTTGTGCAAGGTTCTCCAGCCGTTTGAACTTGCCACACGAGAAGTCAGTTCCGACACTGCCAGCTTGAGTCAGTTGATTCCCCTGATCAGGCTGTTGCAAAAGCAGCTGGAGAAAGTGAGGGAGGAGCTGGTAAACTATTGCGATTCCACCAAGCATGTAGCTCTTGTGGATGAAGCCCTTCGTATGCTTTGCCAGGATGCGAGGGTGGTCACTCTTTTAAAGTCAGAGGAATACATTCTGGCCACCGTGCTCGATCCTCGGTTTAAAGCGTATGTTGTGTCTCTGTTTCCGGCAGACACAAGTCTACAACGGTGCAAAGACCTGCTGATCAGGAGATTGACATCTGAAGAGGACCGTGACATGCCAACAGCTCCTCCTTCATTTTCTTCCACACCTGTGGCTGCGAGGAAACAGCTGAGATTTCAGAAACGACCCGCTGGCGGGGATGCAGAGAACATATGATCCGGACTGAAGGACCTGCCAACCATTGCTGACATGTCGCTGCATTGGATGCTGTTACCATTGGAAAAATGGTGGAGGATTACTTTGGTGACACCATCCAAGTAGACATGTCAGACAGTCCTTACTTTTACTGGCAGGAAAAAAAGGCAGTTTGGAAGCCCCTGTACAAACTGGCTCTATTTTACCTGAGTTGTCCCCCCTCTAGTGTGTACTCTGAAAGAGTTTTTAGTGCAGCGGGGAACCTGGTCAGTGAGCGGCGAAGGAGGTTGCTTCCGCAAAATGTTGAGAAGATGATGTTCATAAAAATGAATGGAATGAATGAATGGCCTCCAGAGACTACATAGGGACCTGTGTTTGTGGAGTCCAGCGGGGACGAATTGATAATGTGTGAGGATGAGGAAGTACACACTGAAGGGGGCGAGGAATCAGAGGATGAGGATGAGGACGACATCTTGCCTCAGTAGAGCCAGTTTACTTTGTACAGGGAGAGATGAATTGCTCTTTTTGTGTGGGGGCCCAAACAAACCAATCATTTCAGCCACAATGGTTTGGTAGGCCCTGTCGCTGAAATGATTGGTTTGTTAAAGTGTACATGTCCTTTTTCCGCAACATAAAAGTGGGTGGGAGGTTCCAAGGACAATTCCACCTTGCACCTCTTTTTTTTCTTTGCCAGCTCGTTTTGTGGGGGTCCAAACAAACCAATCATTTCAGCCACAGTTTTGTAGGCCCTGTCGCTGAAATGATTGGTTTGTTAAAGTGCGCATGTCCTATTTCACTAACATAAGGGTCGGTGGGAGGGCCCAAGGACAATTCCATCTTGCACCTCTTTTTTTGGCATTATGTGCTCTTTGGGGCCTAGTTTTTCAAACTGCCATCCTGTCTGCCACTGCAGTGCCACTCCTAGATGGGCCACGTGTTTGTGCCGCCCACTTGTGTCGCTTAGCTTAGTCATCCAGCTACCTTGGTGCAACCTTTTGGCCTAAAAACAATATTGTAAGGTGTGAGGTGTTCAGAATAGACTGGAAATGAGTGGAAATGAATGTTATTGAGGTTAATAATAGCGTATATAATAGAGTAGTAATAGAGTGAAAAAAAAATAAAAATCTGGATTTTAGCAGTTTTTATGCTTTTTAAAAAAAAAAATTAGAACCCAAAACCCAAAATCAGAACCAAAATCTTGAGGGGGGTGTTTTGGCAAAACCCATTAGAACCCAAAACCTAAAACCCAAAACACAAAAAGTGGCCGGTGAACATCCCTAGTATAGCCAGGTCTCATAACAAAATTATGGAGAGCGGGGCCTACATAGTTCCTTCTAGATTATCAGATTTTGTGTTATTTTAACTAGTGGCAATAAAATGAATCACAGGCAATTTTTACAATTAATTTTTCTCTACCACAGTATTCTTTGAGGTCCCGTGAGCAAAGCTAGTTACACAAAATACTATTTTGTCATTATTTGTATGCATTTTATGGACCTACATTTCATGTCAATCGGCTAAAGGCTAGCAGTAATAGCAAAAGATGCTGATTGCCATTGCTCAGCAAACAGCTTAGAGCAAGACAGCGCCTGCTGTGGTCTTGTAGGTTTGAGACGTCATTTCTAGGCAACCGGGCCAGTGGACAATGGCACCCACTCCACCTAAGTTTTTAAACATAAGGTAAAAGTTTGAATAATGCAGTTTTTTCTTTCCTGTAATATATTGACCTTGCAGTTCTGCTCTAAATTCTAACACTTTTCATATCAACTAGTCTAAATTTTACCAAACATGATACAAACTGTAAATTAACATGAGTATATACAGTATGTCTGTTCTTCCAGTCTGTTTTTGCACAGAAATATCTCATACATTGCACATGTGGCAAAGTGCTTTGCAAATTGTTTCCAGATGCTGTACTATTTTTATAATGTTATAATCACAAGAAATTTTGCTCAGCATTTTCTGTAGAAAAACATTTGTTTCCAACATGGTCTTTGGACTGATACTAATAATTTAGTTTCACCTGTGTGCTATGGCAAATCTACATATATTATAGGAGATATCAGGTTATGTTAAAATAGGTGAATTAAGGTACAACTCCTCACATTTGTCAGATGTCCCTGTATCTACAAAATGTATTGCATTAAAACAATCATGATCTTTCAAATAAAATTATAGTGTGAACTGTGTCATGCAAAATCAAGTTTTAAAGTGTAAAACAGGGCTTATTCAAGTTTTTCCATAAGCTTTCTAAATTCAGTGGCAAACACTGGGAACAGCTTGTGCTAGCTCAGTAGATTAGTCATTCCTACTGCAATGTTAATTGCTCAAAGCTCCATGCCCAAATTTTAAGTTTAGTTAAAATTTTCCTATATATCCATCTTCTGACTGGTTTTAGAATAATCTCATACAGTTGTATTTCATAAAAGAGTAAAAGGCAGTCTGAGCATGACAATCTCTTCTAATATGCTACATCATGAATATTTCAATCAAATTTCAGTCCAAACTGTACAACGGAAAGTATGCTCAAGAGAATACTCATTCCCCACTAATATAAAGAAAAAGTCTTTGTAAGAGGAAGTTCCTGAGATCCTGGGAATGCCATAGAGTAACCTGCTGCATTATAGCCACATTTTCAGCATCCTCATGCACATTTTCATAGAGCCCATTAGAGGCACGCATTTGGTTACATTAGTTATTTGCTTCGTTTGGGATTTAAACCCTGGCCTTACTATTCAAAATCAGTTTTTTTCAGAGACTTTTATGACCTCTGGTTACCTCATTGCCTTCACCTGTTGCCAATCAGGGAAATTGGCTAAAAAAATCCCATATTGTTAACTCGCTCCTTGACTGAAACAGGTTTTACTGCCATACAAAAGTATTTAAACATTTAACTGCAGTTCTCTGTACCATAACCTAACTACTCTTAGTCTGTCATATGCCTTCAATTATCTCAGCCTAACATATAAAGGGGCGTCAGACAGCGCTCCCAAGACGGATAAGGTATGCAGCTTCAGTAACCTTGTAAGATATATGCTAAAAACCAATAGATGAAGCACAAGCAGATAAAGAGGAAACTTTATCTGTCTCTCTACAAAAATGCCCACTCTACAGTAGTAATCCCACCATGGCAATCAGCGCACAAAACGCACACCAATCACGAACTGAAGAGCCAATCATGTTTATCCAGTATGATCCCAAAACACTGCTATGCCACCATAACAACATAATACAAACTGTGTTCCATGGTTCTCAACCTAAGTGACTCATCAACTATGAGATAGCTAGTCCAAATGGCTAACTGGTATTAAACTGCAAAAGCACAAGTGTCATAACACAGATATTTTACTAGTTCTTACACTAATAATGGAAAATAGGTGATCTTGATTATTATTTTAATAAACACTTTAACTAAAAGTCTACATTTAATCCTTTGGGACTCAAAGTCCCTGATTTATAAATCCACTCCCTATCTGTTCTATTCAGTGTGGATTCCACATCATTTTTTCTCCAATAGCTTTTAGCAATGGTAACGCCACAAAATATTTTAAGGGTATTGGTGAAGCAATCATGTACCATTTTAAAATGGTGGGAGACAGAATGTTTTGCAAATGCCTTCTTGACTTTTCTAATATTACCCCGACAATCTATACTTTAGTGGTCTAGATGTTCTTCCAAAATATTGTTTACTGCAATTACACTCCAACAAATAGATCACATTTTTGTGGTAACGGGTGATGACATTTTTCATATACTATTGCTGACCTTTGAATTAGAGTTAAAATCCATTATTCTACTTTCCATATTCTTGCATAACTTGCATGCCATACATGACCTATGCAATGCAAGACAGATGCTCCTGTGTTGAGTGTACTGGACTCTTGGTACGTTGTGTCTCCATACTGACATAAAGCACTACACTACTTGTAACTGCACCAAATTTGCTGAGAGACTGCTGACATTAAGGATTCTGGGCGGCCGCGTGCGCTGCATCACCAGGATAATGCGTATGCACTACAAAGAACTACATATAAAACTTTAGAATCACATAAAGTTGTTTTGTTAGATAAGCTCATATAACAATTTGATTTTAGTATTTTTGAACAGCAAGAGAATATCAGTCTATAAAAAGTTGTTTGATATGGTGCCAATTTTAAACCTGTTGTTTATGGGTTTCCAAGGTAATAAATTGCATATCTATGATGCAATGTATAGAATGTAGGATGATTTTAATTAATTAATTAATATATCGTTTATATTGATTTTAACTTGATATAAAAATATGGATAACCTATACATGACTATATGAGTTTTGAACCATTTGTTGAATGTAATTTTTAAGTATTTCACCATTACCATTTATTTATATAGCGCCACCAATTCTGCAGCGCTGTACAGACAATATTAATCATTCACATCAGTCCCTGCCCCAGTGGAGCTTACAGGCTAAATTCCCTAACACACACAGACTACTGTTTATTTTGTCAGCAGCCAATTAACATAATGTTAGGAACTCCTCCAGCCGGCACAACACAACCCGGAATCTACTCTGCCAGTCAGGTGTTTACTGGAGCCCCTGATGGTGGGGACAGACTGGGCCGCAGACTGACAGAGGGTCGTGAAGTGTGTACCGGCTGGGGAGAACCCAGGCAAGCGGAGTGAGGTCCACGCAGAGGTCAAGGGCCGGCAGCAGACAACAGTATCAGTAAACAAGCTGAGGTCAGGGGTCACAGGCGGATAGCAGAAACGGTAAACAGGCCAGAGATCAGGGTCACAGGATACACAAGCGAAGTCGAATTCAAAGCCAAGAGTCATACACGGGAAATCAGTAGCGGTCTCAGAAGACTAGAACAGGAACAAGCAGGTCAGCAGACTGGAGCACAGAAGCTATAACCGGCAATGAGGCAGCAGACCTCATTGCCCTAAATACACAGCTGGCCCAATCCGTACTAACATACACCCCTGCAGACTAATGAGCAGTCTAGCACCAGACCAATCAGGGCTAGTCCCTGATTGATACACACAGATGCAGGCTAATGCCTGTGACATCCAGTCCCCTTAATTAGCCCACAGGCTGTGTTTTTTTTGCGCATGCGCCCGGCTTATAACACCGCCGGGACGCAGCGCTATGTGACAGGCGTCCGGCCGTTGCCTTGGCGACGGCCGGGTAGGAAAGGGAAGTGACGTCCCGGTCGTCATGGTGACGGCCGGGACACTGGTGCAGGCAGGAAGCGAGCCGCGGCGGCTGTGAGTACCGCCGCGGCTCGTGACACATACCAGTATGTTTTTGGAGTGTGGTAGGAAACCAGAGCACCCAGAGGAAACCCACGCAAGCACGGATGGGAATTGAAATTATTACCACAGTGCTGTGAGTACCGCCGCGGCTCGTGACAGTACCCCCCCCCTTGAGGAGGGGTTAAGGAACCCCGACATCCAGGTT
Source organism: Mixophyes fleayi (assembly GCF_038048845.1). Taxonomy (NCBI): domain Eukaryota; kingdom Metazoa; phylum Chordata; class Amphibia; order Anura; family Limnodynastidae; genus Mixophyes; species Mixophyes fleayi. Next base: position 83,279,138 of record NC_134408.1, on the reverse strand, counting down.
TCCTTGGAAATCTCCTGAAGAAGTCCTTCAACTGTTTAGGGGCATGGAGTTGTCTCCGCAGAACCCAAGACCGCTCTTCTAACCCGCGGTTCCTCCACTGCACCAGGAAGTGCACCTGCACTCAAGGATTCTTTGATTCTTTGAACCACGAACCTTTGTAGCCTGCTGCAACCTCTCCCAGGCACACTCGAAGACTGGGCTTGACCAGAATATAGTACCGGCTTCAACAGCGAACAATGAAACGTGTTGGGGATCCTCAATGAGCCCGGAATTTTTAACCTAAATGCGACGGGATTCACCTGCTTGATGATGGGAAATGGCCCGATGAACTTAGGACCCAACTTCTTGCAAGGCTGTTTGAGCCTGATATTTTTTGTAGACAGCCACACTTTTTGGCCAACCTTAAGGGAGCAGGTGGTACGGCGTCGGTCCGAATTTTTTTTTGCAACAAGCGAGGCTTGTCTCAATGATGAGTGTGCTTTCCTCCAGATAACTCTGAGATCCCTGGCAGTGGAGCGGATCTCCTGGATACCAACGGACTGAAGTGAATACAAGGAGTTAGATCTGGGGTAAAAACCGCAATTGCCAAAAAAATTTGAGATTTTGGTAGATGAGTGACAGGAGTTGTTACAGGCAAATTCCGCCCAGGGCAACAAGTAGGACCAGTTGTCATGGAACTCTGATGTGTAGCATCGTACAAACTTCTCCAAAGACTGATTAACCCTTTCAGTTTTCCCATTTGACTGAGGGTGGTATGCAGAGGACAAACTGACCTTGATTCCAAGGAGGGTACAGAAGGATTTCCAGAACTGCGCCATGAACTGAGAACCCCGATCGGAGACGATGTCAGTAGGGAGTCCATGGAGACGGAAAACGTGCTGAATGAACAAGACGGCCAAATCTCGAGCAGTAGGAAGCTTGGTTAATGGAATAAAATGCGACATTTTGCTGAACCGGTCTACCACGACCCAAATAGTATTGTGTCCCGCAGACAGTGGCAGATCAACTATAAAGTCCATGGACAAATGTGTCCAACGCTTTGCAGGAGCGGCCAACGGACCTAACTGACCTACCGGGCGAGTCCTGGGAACTTTGTTCCTGGCACAAACTTCACAAGACATGAAGTGACTCTTGACATCAGCAGATAAAGACGGCCACCATACAGTACGGGAAAGGATTTCCAATGTTTTGAAGACTCCAGGATGTCCAGCAGACTGACTATTGTGTGCTTCAGTAAGGACTGCTTTTCTTAGATGAACTGGGACAAACAAGCATCCTACCGGAGTATTATCAGGAGCCAACCTCTGGAACCTTTGTAAGGTACAACTTAAGTCTTGGGTTAACCCGGCATGGATCATAGACACAGGAACAATAGGCTCTGGACTAGTAACCGGGGCATGGTGTGCCAGGAAACTTCTGGACAGGGCGTCTGCCCGAACATTTTTAGAACCTGGACGATAGGTGATTATAAAGTTAAAACGGGTGAAGAACAGTGACCAACGAGCCTGTCGAGGGTTCAGTCGTTTGGCCGACTGTATATACTGTAGATTTTTATGATCCGTTATAACGGAGACCTGATGTGCGGCGCCTTCCAACCAATGTCGCCATTCCTCAAAGGCCCATTTAATTGCTAACAGTTCTCAATTTCCAACATCATAGTTGGTTTCCGCTGAAGAGAACTGACGGGAAAAATAGGCACATGGATGTAGGCGGTGAGTATGGGGATCTTTTTGTGACAAGATGGCCCCGGCACCGACGTCAGAGGCATCAACTTCAATGATAAACGGTACTTTAGGATTCGGGTGTCTAAGGACCTGAGCAGACACGAAGGCTTTCTTCAGGGTTTCAAATGCCATTATTGTTTGTGGAGACCAATTAGCTGGATCGCTTCCCTTGCGGGTCAAGGTAACGATAGGGGCCACGATATCAGCAAAGCCGCCAATAAATCTCCTGTAATAATTGGCAAATCCCAGGAATCTCTGAACCGCCTTGAGGTTATTCGGCTGTACCCAGTCCAGGATTGCTTGGACCTTGGTTGGGTCCATGGAGAAACCTTCTGAGGAGAATATATAACCTAGGAAGGATACCTTCTGGACCTCGAACTCGCATTTCTCGAGTTTAGCGTAGAGATGGTGTTCTCGCAATTTCTGTAGGACTTGTCTGACGTGACCCTGATGTACTGACAACGATTCAGAATATATGAGGATGTCGTCCAAGTAAACAACAACGAAGTGTCCCAAAAACTCACTTAAAACCTCATTAATCAAATCCTGGAATACTGCAGAGGCATTACTAAGGCCAAATGGCATGACCAGATATTCGTAGTGGCCCGAGAGCGTGTTGAATGCCGTCTTCCACTCATCACCAGCTCTAATACGTATGAGGTTATAGGCACCACGAAGATCGATTTTTGTGAAGATAGTTGCCCCTCTTAATTGGTCAAAAAGTACGGATATGAGAGGAAGGGGATAGGTATTTTTAACTGTAAAAAGATTCAGCCCTCGGTAATCGATACAGGGTCTGAGTCCCCCGTCCTTCTTGGATACAAACAAGCACCCTGCTCCTACTGGGCACTTGGATGGACTGATGAAGCCTTTCTCCAAGTTTTTGTCAATATATTCTTGCATGGATTGGGTCTCTGGACCGGAGAGAGAGTACAAGCGTCCCTTGGGTAATTTTGAACCCGGAATGAGCTCAATGGCACAGTCGAAATCCCGGTGCGGTGGTAGAGTGTCAGCAGCCTTTTTGGAGAAAACATTCCAGAAGTCATGATAGTGTGAAGGAAGCTGCTCCGGAATAGGCTGAATCACACGCAGAGGTAGTGTCAAGCAAGACTGAGTACAATAAGGGCTCCACTGGACAATCTCTCCTTGACAGGGTTATGGCGGGATAGCCAAGGATGGCCCAGAATCAAAGGAACTGATGGGCATTCGATAAGGCGGAAGACTATGGATTCCGAGTGGAGAGCTCCAATGTTCAATTGTAGTAGCGGGGTCTCCCAGGTAATCTTACCGCCTGGCAATGGAGTGCCATCTAAGCCACATACTGTGATGGCAGATTTGAGTTTAACCCGCGGAATTCCAGCAGAGCGGGCAAACTCGAAGTCAATGAAGTTGCCTGCAGCTCCACTGTCAATGAAGGCCGACAGGTCCACAGAACGAGCACTGAACGTGAGCTGTGCAGGGATCAATACAGCATTTTTCGGGGAGACAATCTGCAGACCTAGGTGAACTTTCCCCTCGTTCCCTAGGCATGCTCTTTTCCCGGCTTATTCGGGCAGGAACGGGAGAAGTGGCCTTTTGTGCCGCAATAGAGACATAAGCCCTGTGATTGTCTCCTGTCTCTTTTCTCAGGGGAGAGACGATACGCTCCTAATTGCATGGGTTCCTCACCATCCGTGGAAACAGGAATGAAGGCGGATGGAGGTGAAGATGCCTCCTTTTCGGTTTTCCGCTCTTTAAATCTCCTGTCGATTTTAATGGAGAGGTGCATCAGATCCTCCAGAGAGGTAGGAGATGGGTATTGCACCAGAGAGTCTTTAATCTGTTCCAACAGGCCGAGATGGAACTGGCTACGTAAGGCGGGGCCATTCCATCCACTATTAGGTGACCATCTACGGAATTCAGCGCAATATTCCTCTGCCGACCGCCGGCCTTGTTTAAAGGCCCGTAGATGAGCTTCTGCAGAGGCCATTCGATCCGGGTCATCATATAGTAGACCTAATGCCTCAAAGAAAGCATCTACGGACTGCATGGCAGGACTGGTCTGTGGCAAAGATAAAGCCCAGGACTGGGGGTCACCTTGTAGGAGGGAAATGATAATCCCGACTCTTTGTTGCTCTGAACCAGAGGAGCGGGGTCTTAACCGGAAATAGAGCTTGCAGCTCTCCCTGAAATTCCGAAACAGGGATCTATTTCCAGAGAACCGATCCGGGAAATTCACCTTCGGTTCACAGGTGGAACTCGGAGTGGGTTGTGAAGTTTTTGCAGCTTCCTCTTGAACGGACAACCGCTCAGCCTATCCCTATATCATCTGGTACAAGGACTAAACATGGCCTGCTAAGGCTTGTGCCGGAGACGGTGTGGATCCGCTTTCATCCATCGCAACCTCGTCTCAGTGTGTGGGCCAGTTATAATGTTAGGAACTCCTCCAGACGGCACAACACAACCCGGAATCTACTCTGCCAGTCAGGTGTTCACTGGAGCCCCTGATGGTGGGGACAGACTGGGCCGCAGACTGACAGAGGGTCGTGAAGTGTGTACCGGCTGGGGAGAACCCAGGTAAGCGGAGTGAGGTCCACGCAGAGGTCAAGGGCCGGCAGCAGACAACAGTATCAGTAAACAAGCTGAGGTCAGGGGTCACAGTCGGATAGCAGAAACGGTAAACAGGACAGAGATCAGGGTCACAAGATACACAAGCGAAGTCGAATTCAAAGCCAAGGGTCATACACGGGAAATCAGTAGCGGTCTCAGAAGACTAGAACAGGAACAAGCAGGTCAGCAGACTGGAGCACAGAAGCTATAACTGGCAATGAGGCAGCAGACCAAATTGCCCTAAATACACAGCTGGCCCAATCCGTACTAACATACACCCCTGCAGACTAATGAGCAGTCTAGCACCAGACCAATCAGGACTAGTCCCTGATTGATACACACAGATGCAGGCTAATGCCTGTGACATCCAGTCCCCTTAATTAGCCCACAGGCTGTGTTTTTTTTGCGCATGCGCCCGGCTTCTAACACCGCCGGGACGCAGCACTATGTGACAGGCGTCCGGCCGTTGCCTTGGCGACGGCCGGATAGGAAAGGGAATTGATGTCCCGGTCGTCATGGTGACGGCCGGGACACTGGTGCAGGCAGGAAGCGAGCCGCGGCGGCCGTAAGTACCGCCGCGGCTCGTGACACATACCAGTATGTTTTTGGAGTGTGGTAGGAAACCAGAGCACCCAGAGGAAACCCACGCAAGCACGGATGGGAATTGAAATTATTACCACAGTGCTGTGAGGTAGGAGTGCTAACCACTAAGTCAACGTGCTGCCCACAGTCTTTGATGGTATGCAGTTCGATTGAGATCCTTTGCACAATCTGATTGGATGCAGTCACTGTAAAATTCCAGCAGGACCTATACCCCACACTGCCTTGAGAAAGACTTAAAGTTGAAACGCATCAGTGGTAAGGAGAAAGGGAGTATACTAGGATCTCATCTCCTCGCACAACATCCCGGTAAAATTTACATCGCTTTAGAAGGCCGATATAACATCTTTGGATTTTGTGAGAGACTTGAGATCCATTAGGGCTTATCTCTTTTTTACATGAATGTTTTTAAATTCATGAATGTATGTGTTTTTAATCCTTTTTTGGGGGTGTAATGAATAAAAAGAGAGTAACACACCATATGGAGCTTCTCTTTTTTGTATCTTCCCTGATACCTACGAGTATTATTGAAAGAGGATTAAGAGAATCATCTGAAGATATGAGCCCAAAGAAGAGCAGTTACCTTACATTGTGATGAAAAGCACATATTTACTGTATTTCTTATTGTGGGTATAAAGTAAACCCCCAAATCTTAAGCAGATATGTGCACTGGTTTTGAAGTAGAGATGGTCACTGACCCCCATTTTGGTTTTGGATCTGCATTACCGTTGTGTTTTGGTTTTGGTTTTGGCAAAACCACCCTTGCGTGTTTTGGTTTTGGTTTTGTTTTGCAATTTGTTAAAAAAATAAAAAATTTTGGGCTAAAATAACATAATTTAGGTATTATTTTGTACTTACATTATTATTAACCTCACTAACACTAATTTCCATTCATTTCCATTTAATTTTGACCACCTCCTAGGTCACAATATGATTTTCATACACTTTAAAATAAAAATTGCTGCAGCTCTTGCCAGTGATAAGAAAAAGGCCATTGTCATGCCTGGGCATAAGACCAAAAATCCACTTCTTTAGTGTGGAATTATTTTTACACAAATCCTGACAACAAATGTCTAGCCATTTGTAGCGGTAGAGGTAGGGACCTTAACCATCTGGGATCCTCATCCATGTTACGTCATTTTTCAGCGAGTTCTTGGAAAGCTGTTGGGAAAATCAGAAACTTAGGTTAAAAAAAATAACAACAAGCAGTCCAGCATCATCTACCTCCCTTCTCTCATCTACATCCCAGCACCTGCAATCTACACCCCTAACACCTTCATCATCAATATCCCCAGAAGCAACGATTTACAGTTAAACAATCCTTTGCAAGTGGAAGCAAGTATGTAACTTTTCACCCAGTCGCAAAGCAGATCACAGACGCCCTGTGTACTATGCTAGTATTAGATCTGCGTCCAATGTCCACTATTAATACAGTTGGTTTAAGACATTTAATTGAGGTGTTCTGTCCCTTTTAGCAAATGTCATCACTATACCATTTTACTAGAAAAGCTATTACTCTCCTCTACCGGAAAGTTTCTAAAAATTAAATTATTGGGTGACAAAATGGCATTCTACCCACTGTACACTTAACCACAGATATGTGGACATGCGGAACTGGGCAAACTAAAGATTATATGACTGAGACAGCCCACTGGATTGGTCATTCACCTTCACCAGCTGGGACAGCAGCAGCATGTACCCAGGCACGTCACATTTTTCAGAAGTAGGCTACTCTGTGTATAAGCGCCTTTACTAAGAGGCATACAGCTGACAATCTGTTACAAAAACTAAGTGATGTCATTGAAACATGGCTAATCCTGCTTGGACTCTCCTGAGAATATGTAATTTCTGATTACGACCCCAATATTGTTCAAGCATTACAGCGGGATTGAATTCCATCACATTTCCTGTTTTGCTCACACAATCAACTTGGTGTTACAGAACTTTTAAAAAATGACATGCAGGAGATGCTCTTTGTGTCCAGAAAAAATTAGGGTAAATTCTGCAACAGCATGAAGGAGAATGCAGCAGCTGCAAGAAGACTAGCATTTGAGGGGAATGTACTTTAGTCCAGCGAAGTAGTCACCTGTGAAGAGAGTGCAGACACGGTTAGCTTGAGTCAAGTGATTGCCTTAATAATACATTTTGACAAGGAGCTACAGAATTATAACGTGTGAAATAAAACAAAGTAAATGTGCTAACTCTGGGCCTGATTCATTAAGGATCTTAAATCAAGAGGATCCTTATTTCAGTCTCCTGGACAAAACCATGTTACAATGGAAGGGGTACAAATGTGTGTTCTGTTTTGCACATAAGTTAAATACTGACTGTTTTTTCATGTAACACACAAAAACTTGATAGTTTATTTGTACACTGAAATTTAAAGTTGATAAGTGTGTGTTACATGCTCACATTTCTGCTATGGCTGGTCACTGGCAGGGATCTGATTTATTTCTGGCTTTATTTTCCGCGGCCTATATTATGTTATAATTTGGCGCTCTCCAGGTTAGCAAGCTAATTGCTTCCTCCAGGTCCTCCCCTCCTCTCAGGTATGCTTGGGCAACACGTGGTTGTATCTGGTAGTTCTCTGTGCTGCAAGGTGAGGAAATCTAAAGCAGACCAGTTGGGGCAAGGGTGCTGGATTACAATGGTCCAGACGGTGGGTTTGACTAATTGCAATAATCAGTGAATTTGCTTCCTTATGGGCGAGTGGGGCTCTCCCATTGCTGGTGCATGGTGATGGTTCCCCCCTCACTATATACCAATTTTCAGTGGTATTTAAATGTACCTTTGCGGCAGTTGGTATGATTGGTTCGCAGTTTGGCACGCATTCTTTTCGTATTGGGGCCGCCACATCTGTCGCTATAATGGAGATAGGAAGGTGGAAAACCGATGTGCATAAATGTTATGTACAACCCTCTCTTCTTCCTTGTCTTTCTTCTTAACTGTCTCTAGCTGTTGTGGGGGCACAAGGTTTCGGCTGCTCCTGCTTTTGGAGTCAGAGCTTGAAGGGTTTTCTCCATTTTTTCCTCTGAAAGTGGGCCTGATTGGCACTTGGCACCACAAGGTTTTATGGTTTTAGCTTCGCTTGTGCTTCTGCTCCCCTCTTTTGTTTCCTTCTTTAATTTTCTGGGATTTATACTTCTTGTGCGATGGATTGCTGATTACGATGATATGGCGGTGCATGCTTAAATCTCTAGGCCCCCTTTTGTTTCTTTTTCCTGTTCCATTCATGTTTCTTTTAAATGTTCTTGTGTGCGATGTATGCTAATGTTTATATTTGTTTTTCGCTGCCTCTTACAGACCCCATGGCCGTTCTGGGTGTTTGGACACTCAAATGTGCATTGGGCTGCGTTGTGTAGGGTAGCAGGGGACACATCTTCTATTCCGGGAGTAGTGGTTTAGTGGATAGGTCAGAGGGGTTTAGGTTGGCCCAGGTTTAGGAAACCCCTGGTAGATGAGGGAGCAAAACGAGGGATGCCCTATGTCTTGGTAGTTCACCTAGAGGGGAATGATTTGGGATTATGAAAATTTGTTAACCTTATTTTCTCAATTCGGTCTGAGTTGTCTTGGGTCTGTGCCTTCTAGCCGACCTTATTATATGCTGGTCTGACATAGTGCCTAGGCTAAATTGGCATTATTCTGGTGATGACCGGGTGGCAGATGAAGGTTAACTTGGTGATAGCGATCATTAAGTGGTGTTCAGATTGAACACCCGCTTATTCGTTTTCAGATTCCACGTCTTTATAGGCCGGATGGTATTTATTTGAGTGATGAGGGCATGTTGTTGTTCATAAAGGATGTTTATAGGGGCGTAGCAGAAGTGTTATAGGTGTGGTGGCGGGCCTTGGCTCTTATAGAACCGCGTGTAGCCGGAAATTGCAGTGCAGTCAACGGCCAGTGGTAAGGGCACATTATGGTAGCGGGTACACTTAACCAACCTTTATTCGATGGAATTGGCTATTGTCTCAGTCTAAGTACCGCCCAGGCAGTTTGGCTTGTTTGTTACTTCTGTTTAGCCTAGAAAGGGGATGGGTTTTGCAGTGATATAGAATTTAGCATAGTTTATAGAACCCCTTTATCTGGGGTGGAGCAGGAGTCATGGTAGATGGAGCAAGCACATGCTACAGCACATCTCCCCTCTAATAATAAAATGCGTTGTTGTTTTACGGCGGCCTCTCTGCATGGATGAGTGGGGCTGGTCAGTCGACAGAGGAATAGCTATCATAGACAACCTCCGGATACCTTCCTCTGCCAGATGATATGCTGCATTTGAAATCAATTAGAATTGTATTAGTGCTGCTGGTGCCCAGTGCCACAGTTACATATATAATTGTAATTAGAGATGGGCGGGTCCGGTTCTCCGAGAACCGAACCCACCCGAACTTTGGGTATCCGAGTACCGAGCTGAGCAGCTCGGTACTCTCCCGCCAATTCCGAATCCAAATCGAGGCCGAACGTCATTGTGACGTCGTCGGATCTCGGGACTCGGTTCTCGCGATACTTCAACTTTATAAATACACGCCTCCACAGCAATCCATCGCCATTTGACAGAGGGAGAGAGCAGGGTGTAGTCATAGGCTAATTAGAGCAGGGACAGAGAAAGAATACAATATTGTTCTTGCAATTGCTCTAACCAAAATCGCTAGTGCAGAGAGGAGGATAGAGGTTTATTATTTTTTCTTCATATTTGGCACTCCCCAGCGCTTTTGGGTTGTCCCCCATAATTGTGCATTAATATTTCTGGCTGTCAAAAGTCATATCTGTCAGCAGTATCTACTCAATAAATGTTAGCACTCCTCAGTGTTTTTGGGGTGTCCTCTCTAATTGTGCATTAATATTTCTGGCTGTCAAAAGTCATATCTGTCAGCAGTATCTACTCAATAAATTTTAGCACTCCTCTGTGTTTTTGGGGTGTCCTCCCTAATTGTGCATTAATATTTCTGGCTGTCAAAAGTCATATCTGTCAGCAGTATCTACTCAATAATTTGTAGCACTCCTCAGTGTTTTTGGGGTGTCCTCCCTAATTGTGCATTAATATTTCTGGCTGTCAAAAGTCATATCTGTCAGCAGTATCTACTCAATAATTTGTAGCACTCCTCAGTGTTTTTGGGGTGTCCTCCCTAATTGTGCATTAATATTTCTGGCTGTCAAAAGTCATATCTGTCAGCAGTATCTACTCAATAATTTTTAGCACTCCTCAGTGGTTTGCGCTCAGAATGGATTCAAAGCAGTCCACATATGATCTAAATGAGCAACCAGGTTCTGTCACCAGTCCTGATGTTAGTGTTCCCAGTACGTCATCTGGCCAAGGCGATGTCAAACAACAGAGTGTTTTCAAATTAGTGCAAAAAACAAAAACCAAAAAAAAATTTACTGTATTGAAGCGAAAAAGAAGTGTAACTGAGCAAAAGTTAAGTGACGATAAAAAAAAAATTGCAAGCATGCCATTCTACACACGCAGTGGCAAAGAGAGAATGAGGCCTTCACCTTTGGCTATTAGTGGCAGATCCCAAAAAGTTACCCAGGCTACAATTGGTGCACAACTACTGTTACGCGTCAAAGCTGAGCTGCAAGATACCAGTGAGGCATTACAGGAGAATATTTGCTCTGATTCACAAATGACAACAATCCCTGTGGAGAGTCCATCCAACAGTGGGATGTCTAATCGTGAGCATTCTGCTGATGTGTGCCTTAATAGCCCGAGTGTAGCCGGTGATACCCAAATTGAGGATGCCACTTTGGAATTAGAAGAGGATGAGGGGGAGATTTGTGTAGGCGACGAGGGCGCTAATGATGATGTTGATGATTATGATGCAGACAGATACCAAATTGCCTTTCTCAATTTCTATTTATATTCTAGATTATATAACGGCTGAATAGTTTTCTATTTTACTCCTAGTGGAGAGAGGATCTGATGCAGACAGATACCAAACTGCCTTTGTCCATTTCAATTTATATTGTACAGTCTATAATGGCTGAATTTTTTAGTATTTTATACAAGTGGAGGGGGGGCTAGAGAGACAGAAACCAAACTGGCTTTCTCCATGTCAATTAATATTGTACAGTCTATAATGGCTGAATTTTTTGGTATTTTATACAAGTGGAGGGGGGGCTAGAGAGACAGAAACCAAACTGGCTTTCTCCATGTCAATTAATATTGTACAGTCTATAATGGCTGAATTTTTTGGTATTTTATACAAGTGGAGGGGGGCCTAGAGAGACAGAGTGACCCCAAACTGTCTTTCTCCATGTCAATTAATATTGTACAGTCTATAATGGCTGAATTTTTTGGTATTTTATACAAGTGGAGGGGGGGCTAGAGAGACAGAAACCAAACTGGCTTTCTCCATGTCAATTAATATTGTACAGTCTATAATGGCTGAATTTTTTGGTATTTTATACAAGTGGAGGGGGGCCTAGAGAGACAGAGTGACCCCAAACTGTCTTTCTCCATGTCAATTAATATTGTACAGTCTATAATGGCTGAATTTTTTGCTATTTTATACAAGTGGAGGGGGGCCTTGAGAGACAGAAAGCAAACTGGCTTTTTCCATTTCTTTACATATTTAACTATAAGTGTAGGGTGTAATATACATTCAAAGACGATGGCTGCATTGCCAATATGCATAGATGGAGAGGAAGACAATCTGTTTTGTGTGTAGAATAGGCCTACCAACGAAGAATTAAACTGTTTTTTTGGATGATTTATTACCTCAACAATTAGATTACTTGTCTCTAAAACAGTTGGAGCACTAAATTGGGTTAATTTAGGCCCAAAAACATGGATTTTCCCAAAAAATAGCAAAACAAAACCAAACAAAACCAAAACCAAAACCAAAACACGCAATGGCGGTTTTGCAAAACCAAAACCAAAACCAAAACACGACGGTAATCCAGATCCAAAACCGAATCCAAAACCAAAACACGGGGGTCAGTGACCATCTCTAATTGTAATAGTGCTGCTGGTGCCAAGTGCGTCGGTTACACAAATAATTGTAATAATGCTGCTGGTGCCCAGACCCGTGGTTACACAGATATTTGTATGATGACAGTGTGACTCACACAATGTGCGTTACTGTGCTGTGCTCTGAAATGCATGGGACCTATAACTAGCATACTGACAAGAGAAATTGTACTATGGAGATATGCATACATAATGAGAACAGATCCCAACAACTACATCTAGCCTGCTGAAAAAGAGAAGTGGTACTGTGCAAAGATACATTTAGAATGGTAACATATACTGTAAATTACAGCTAGCATACTGAATGAAAGAGGTGCTGTTGTACAATCATAGATTCAGAATGGGAACAGATAATGATAATTGCAACTAGCATACTGAACATGAGAAACTGATAAAATAATTATTTGAAAGAAATGTAACGTCTGCGGGGAACTGGACAGACGCACACAAATATCTTACCTTCCAAATGATGGCCACCTTCCGTCCGCTTCTGAGTCACCCCAGCCACTCTCATACCCCAGCAGACAGCAACCGAACCTCTGTCCCCTCACTCCACTTCCCTCTAAGGAAGAAACAGAAGTTAAGGCCGTGCTTACCAGAAAAGGACTGTCCGAGACCACGGCAGGGAGCAGAGACACTTAAGTCAATCTCGCTTGCTGCCACCTCCATATACTCGGGACTATGAGTATTTGGGACCAGGAACAGTCCCGCCCCAAATTCTCTACTTACCCTTCAGTGAGGGCCTTACCAGAAGTGGGAATAGAGAGCTATATTCACCCGGGCACTCCAACTTTCGGACCCAATTCTCCTGCTCCTCTCTGTCACCTGTGGAAGATAGAAAACAACACAGCCTCCCTCTACTCTACAAGTGAGGCTAGAATGTACCACCCACACAACTGGCACTAGCTAAGCACAGGCTCCCCGACCCTACAACAAACAACTAATAGACGGGTAATGCAACTTCGCTATAAACTGGGTGTAGTGTACTTCCTAAACCTCCTCCCTCTACCTACGGGGAACACAAGCCGGTGTTCACATTCTACTCCGGAGGGGTCATCCTAAACCCTCACCCAGGTCATACCGAGAAGACTGTATTCTCACTATGGGGTCACTCACGGAATCCCAAGGACCAGTTGCCACCTCACTGGAGCAATGCACCACCGGAGTGGCAGCTTCCACTCGGAACCGCCAGTGGCCACTAACTGAACTCAAGACGGTCGCCTTCACCCAAGTGTAACACCACCCAATCTGGAACCGCCAGGGTCCCTGCCGGAACTCAGACTGGACACCCAATTGGAACCACGGAACTTACTGCTGTAATTCAAAAGGGCAGTGCTGCACTGCCAGTGAGGTACCCAATCACTGCCTCAGGGACCTACGGGATGGTAAGACTACCGTGTGTCCTTCCCTAACTGTGTGTGTGCGTTCTAACTACCACTTGTCCCCACAGACACAGATTATCACAGGAGTACAGTAAGGAAACAAGAGCCTACCTTTAACGGGGGCCCGACGTCTTGCACCTGTAAATAAACACACACAGCATAACCAAATGCAATGCATAATACAGTATTTCACCACACAGGCGTAATAGGACTCTGCTGCTTTATCTTGAAGGCTGCCCACGGAATACACTTACCATTGCTATCTAACTGGACAGGTAAGTATAGCAGTAACAGGAGCCTTCTGCTCAACTGTTGCCTGGGACTATAACCTAGATTCACTTTCACAACTCTGGGACTGAACCTTTTCTAACTCAGGGTGCTCACGCCCGTTCTACCAACAGGGCCTTGTGCCCTCTGACTATGAGCTCTTTCCACTAACTACAGGACCCTGCGCCATTTTCTGCCAATGGGCTTAAAGCCCAACTGACTACCTATGGGCCTTATGCCCAGTTAACACTAGGGCCTTGTGCAACCTAACAGTGGCCATGGGCCAAGGGCCCGACAGTGCCCCCGGGCCTTGTGCCCGACCTAACAGTAGAGTATACTTACCTGCTCCGTGCAGGATAATCTACTTGCCTCCCGGCGTCTTCTCCGTGTCTTCCAGACCCTCCAGCGGGCAACGCCTCTTCTACGGTTCAGCGCTGCTGTCTTCTGGGCGGGGGCACTCTTAGACTTTACAAGGGATCCCCGCCAATGTCTCCTGTGCTTTCTTATGGTGGCAGGGTAGCTCCTTGTGCTGAAAAGGGCACCCTGCCACTTCTGCCGGTGTCTTCCTTCTTCCTTACTACAGACGTCCCACGACGTCCTCTCTCCTTGGCTCCGCCAACGAACTAAACTCAAGATGGCGGAGCCCGGTGGCTTAAATAACTGCCGGCGCGTTGTCATCAGTCGCGAGCACTGATTGGCTTGCCGCGGCTGCAATAATTTAATCACCTGCCCACTGCTGCCTGAACCTGTGGGGAAGGAAAAAGCGAAGTACACACCGGCGCTGAAACGCAGGAACGGTGCGTAAATTTTCTTTTCTTCTGTCTTCGCCATATTCATGGGCACCGCATCGGGGCACATCTTCACAGAAACAAACAACATTACCAAGGAAAATCTTGAAAACAGGGGATGTACCTGGGAACCAGCAACATACATGGACTATACATCAGTTATATTATCTTCATGACAGTTCAGTGCAGAAGGCCATTTTGTACTCTGGGGCAATTATAATAGTCACAATGGCTGAATCCAGGAGAGCACCTGGATTCCAGACAGGTTGTACAATGTCAGAGAGATTCCCCCAGCACACTGCTATAGCCAGCAACCTATCTGCCATTCTTACTGTAGATAAAAATGCAAAAGTCTTAGTTGCACACATTTGCAAATGTATGTTAAAGCCACCCACCACTCCACGGTGCTTTTGCCAATAGGGTGGTCCTAACTCTAAACCATGAGAGTCCCATATGTGTTTTTAAATTGAGAGCTAACTTACCAAAGAGGTACCCCAGAAGCCTCCAAATAGCAATCCAATGTCAGCACTCCCTCACAGCTACTGACACCAACATGCCTCTCAGACAAATAAATAAATGGAAGTTGCTCAAATCAATTTATAGGCTATAACAGGTGCATGAAAGGGTGGGGTTATCCTAAAAGGAACAAACACAGAGAGATTCCCCTAGCACACTGATATAGCCAGCAACCTATCTGCCATTCTTACTGTAGATAAAAATGCAAAAGTCTTAGTTGCACACATTTGCAAATGCATTTATTATTATTATTATTAATTTTTATTTATAAGGCGCCACTAGGTGTCCGCGGCGCCGTACAGAGACAAACGAAATTAACAATACGAGGAGAGACGGCACAGAACAGTAAACAATAATCACAGTACTCAGTGAGCTCAAGGCACAGCTAGAGGGGCGGGGGAAGGTCAGCCAACAACGGCACCAAGGAGGGAGGGCACGGATTAGAGGGAGACCCCAGGGGAAGAGGGACCTCAAGGAGTAAGGCTAGGTAGCTGGCGAGCAGAGTAAAAGTGGTGAAGACAGGAGGAGAGAAGACCCTGCTCGAAGGAGCGTACAATCTAAGGGGAGGGGAAGACTGACAGAGAGACACAGGGGAGAGAGGGAGAGAAGGAGGAACGGAGAATAAGGATAGGGGAAGGGAATGAGGGGGAAGAGTCAGAAGAAAAGGTAGGAAGTTAAGTGGGAGACTGGAAAGCTTTAAGAAAAAGGTGGGTTTTTAAACACCGTTTGAAGCTGGACAGATTAGAGGAAGTTCTGATGGAGCGGGGGAGCTGGTTCCAGTGGAGGGGGGCAGCGCGGGAGAAGTCTTGGATACGCACGTGGGAGGAGGTGATCAGGGGGAAGAGAGGCGACGGTCATTGGCGATCAGAGAGGGCGGGATGGAGCATGAATAGAGAGGAGGGAGGAGATGTAGGGTGCAGTGGAGTTGGCGAGGGCCTTGTATGTAAGAGTGAGGAGCTTGAACAGGATTCTGTAGGGTAAGGGAGCCAGTGAAGGGATTGGTAGAGGGGGGAGACAGAAGAGGAGCGGCGAGAAAGGAAGATGAGCCTAGCGGCAGCGTTAAGTGCAGTTCGAAGGGGAGCGAGGTGAGAGTGGGGGAGGCCACTAAGGAGGAGGTTACAGTAGTCAATGCGAGAGATGATCAGAGAGTGAATAAGACATTTAGTGGCATCTTGGGAAAGGAAGGGCCGGATGCGTGCGATGTTACGCAGCTGGAAACGGCAGGATTTAGCAAGAGAGAGAATGTGGGGGCCAAAGGAGAGAGAGGAGTTGAGGATGACCCCGAGGCAACGAAGTTGGGGGACAGGGGAGATAGAGGTGTTGTCGACAGTGATAGAGAGGTCAGAAGGGGGCGAGGTGTGAGGGGGAGGGAAGACTATGAGTTCAGTTTTGGCGAGGTTAAGTTTGAGGAATCGAGAGGACATCCAGGAGGAGATGGCAGAGAGGTAGGTGGACACCCTAGAGAGGAGGGAAGGAGAGAGATTAGGAGAGGAGAGGTAAAGTTGAGTGTCGTCAGCGTAGAGATGATAGTTGAGGCCGAAGGAGCTGATGAGTTCACCTAGGGAAGAGGTGTATAGAGAGAAGAGTAAGGGTCCCAGAACAGAGCCCTGAGGGACCCCGACTGGAAGGGTGGACGGGGGGGAGAGAGACCCAGAGGTGGTGACGGAGAAGGAACGGTCAGCAAGGTAAAAGGTGAACCAGGACAGGACTGGGCCGGAGAGGCCAAAGGACTGGAGGGTGTGGAGGAGAAGGAAGTGGTCGACGGTGTCGAAGGCTGCAGAGAGGTCAAGGAGGATGAGAAGGGAGAAGTGGCCCCTGGCTTTAGCCGAGAGGAGATCATTGGTTACTTTAACCAGGGCAGTTTCAGTGGAGTGAAGGGGACGGAAACCAGACTGGAGAGGATCAAGGAGGGAGTGTTCAGAGAGGTAGGAGGAGAGACGGCTACAGACAAGCCTCTCGAGAATTTTGGAGGCAAAGGGGAGAAGAGATATGGGCCGATAGTTAGAGGGAGAAGTGGGGTCAAGATTAGGTTTTTTAAGAATGGGGGAAACAAGAGCATGTTTGAAGGAGGAGGGGAAGATGCCGGAGGAGAGGGAGAGATTAAAGAGGTGAGCGAGGTGGGAACAGGTAGTGGGGGAAAGGGAGCGAAGAAGGTGGGAGGATGTGGGATCCAGGGGACAGGTAGAGGGGGGAGGATGAAATGAGAGAGTGGACTTCCTCACCCGAGTTAGGGCGGAAGGAGTGGAGGGGAAGGTGGCTAGGGGGGGAGAACGGAAGAGTGGGAGGGGTGGACGAGAGAGTGGAGGAGGAGATTTCAAGTCGGATGGCCTTAATTTTAGAGGAGAAAAGGAGGCGAAGTCGGAGGCAGTCAGGAGGAGGGGGTGGGAGGAGGGGGCGGGGCCAGGAGAGTGCTGAAGGTGGCGAAGAGGCGGCGGGGGTTAGAGGATTGGGAGAGGATAAGGGACTTGATGAAAGATTGTTTAGCGAGTGAGAGGGCAGAACTGTAGGATGATAGGATGAATTTGAAGTGGAGGAAGTCAGCCAGGGAGCGGGATTTTCTCCAGTGGCGTTCAGCAGTACGGGAGCATTTTTTGGAGGAGGCGGGTAAGTTTGGAGTGCCAGGGTTGGGGTTTGGAGCAGCGGGGGTGGACGGAGTGGGCAGGGGCGACCGCATCCAGAGCAGAGGTGAGGGTGAGATTGTAGAGGGAGACCGCCTGGTTGGGGCAGGAGAGGGAGGAAAGGGGAGAAAGGAGAGTATCAAGAGAGGAGGACAGAGTGGCCGGGTCAAGGGCATCGATGTTGCGTATGGATAGAGTAGGTTTGGGCAGGGGAGGAGCAGGAGAGGAGGAGAGAGAGAAGGAGAGGAGATGGTGATCAGATAGAGGAAAGGGAGAGATGGAGAAGTCAGAGAGAATACATAGGTAGGAGAAGACAAGATCAAGGGAGTGGCCAAGGGAGTGGGTAGAGGAGGAGGAGGAAGAAAGGGTGAGCAGTTTGCAGGAAGCAGGGTCAGAGGGATTGTCCATGGGAAAGTTGCCGAGGATGATGGAGGGGAGGTCAGAGGAGAGGTGGTGAGGAAGCCAGGCAGCGAAGTTATCAAGGAAGAGGGAGGTGGGGTCATGGGGGCGGTAGATGACAGTGACGCGGAGATCGATGGGAAAAAGAGGCGGATGGAGTGGAGGAGAAGGAGAGGGAGGGTTCAGGGGGAATGACATGAAAAGTGCAGGAGGAGGATAGTAGGAGGCCCACTCCCCCACCTGGGCGGGCACCAGGTCTGGCGGAGTGAGTGAAGGAGAGGCCACCATAGGAGAGGGCAGCGGGGGAGGCGGTGTCAGAGTCGGAGAGCCAGGTTTCAGTAAGGGCGAGAAGGTTACGGGAGGTGGATAAAAAGAGGGCGTGGATAGCAGTCAGCTTGTTGCGGAAAGATCTAGCGTTCCAGAGGGCACAAGAGAAAGGGGGAGAGGAGAGTGGGGAGATGGGGATGAGGTTAGCAAGATTGGCAGAGCGCGGGGGAGGGCGGTGAGGGGCAGGAGAGGTAGGGAGGGGGAAGAGTATGGGTATGGAGCACCACTAAATAAACCAGAGGCAGGAGACGCCGACACACTGTAGGAGGGACCCCCGCCCAGCGGATATCTACTATCAAGCGTTACCAAGTAAGTCACTTCGGATTTTCCTTAGACTATTTGGAATATTCTCTTTATATTGGACAATTCCTTCACCATCGCCACAACGTACATGGCCTCTAGGTCCACTTAGTGCACCTATTCAAGTGTCAGTACTCATTTGGGACATCTGACTCATTTTGTTTTGTTTTGCTACCAATCAACAAAGTTGAAAGGGCATTTGTCTACATTGCCATATCGGACATTCCATAATACGGGTTATAATACCCAGTGGATAATTGATGTGTATGGATTGATATGGTTCAATTTCATCATTTGTTTTTATTTGCTTTTTGTATGTTTCATATACCGTCTACCAAGTGCAAATGTCAGTTTATTCTGTTTCCGGCCGGAAAACTTACTGTGTACATTTTTGTTGCAATAAATAAAATTAACCACCAACTTTGCTATACATGCTATACCTTCTAGCTCCCAGAACCTGATATACCACGTTATCAGCTCTTTTTGGAGGGTAGGGATTCCTCCTATACATTTGCAGGTTCTATTTTGGCTGCTTTACATAAATATAGATAGCGCAACCCACCCTTTTGTTTATTTATACTAAGGTAAGTAAAGGAACGGAGGCAAGGGGAGGAAAACAAAGGCACCAAGTGATGTAGGAGAGGGGGAAGCCGGTTGGCACAGTGATGTAGGAGGGGACAGCATGGCACAGTGATAAAGGAGAGGGGGCAGGATGGCACAGTGTGATGAAGGGGGGGAACAGCATGGCACAGTGAGATGAAGATGAGGGAGGGCAACATAGCAGAGAGTGTTGAAGGGGGTGCAGCATGGAAAAGAGTGATGAAGGAGGGAGCAGCATGGCACAGTGTGATGAAGGGGGGCCATGTGAAGGGGGGAAAAGCAGCATGGAGGGCGCAGTATGATAATAATGGAGCACAGAGTGGTGATGATGAAGGGGCATAGTAATGTGTTCGATGGCACAGGGGGCTTGTGGTAATGTGTGTGTAATGGCACAGGGGTCTTGTGGTAATGTGTGTGTGATGGCATAGGGATCTTGTGGTAATGTGTGTGTGATTGCACAGGAGGATTGTGGCAATGTAGTATGAGGTAGGTATTGGCTAATTAAAGGGTGCAATTTTGTTTGTGGGGTGATAGTGGGGACTATTAATTTAAGATGGGGTGGTTTGGGGGCTATTGAATGTAGGGGTGAGTTTTGGGAGAATGAGGTCTCTTTATTAAATGTGTCTGAATTATTTAATGCCAGTGATGGTTGAAGGAAATAGGTATATTTATGAAATGTAAATTCTATTCATTTATTGTTGGGGGTGTTTGGAGGGAGGGAAATAGGTTTATTTTTTAAATGGAAATACTATTATTTTAATGTTAGGGCTGGAGGAAGGCCTATTTAGAAATCGTGGGTGCTATTGATTTAACGTCGGGGCTGATTGGAATTTTCTAAATGTACTCTTTTTTTTCCAAATAGAGCCCCCAACATTCCAGGATCCAGGCAAGCCACGACTAAAGAAACCTGCAGCCACAGGTAGTGAAAGTGATAAGAACAGGTAGGAGAGAGCAGGACAGTCTGTGAAATTTTTTGATTCAAGTGGGACAATTCCAATTTTTGGTGAGGGTTCTGCCCAATGTAAGGGGCAGGCCAAGACTGTGAATTCTTTATGTACACACTGCATTCTTTATATACTACACTATGGTGCTAGATGTCCTGAAAATCAGGAGTGCAGGGACATACATCACGCTCCCGCGAGCAGGCACTGCACCCTTGTGCCAATGGTGTACACAGGGTCAGGTGCCGTCTCCGCGCTCTCCACAGGTGCCGTAGACGGACACCTTCTCTCCGTAATCCACGTCCTGTTGCCTAGCAGCAGAACTCTATCTCTGCTCACCTGTCTGCAGCCAGCATGTCCAAACCGCCTAAATCTCCCTAACCCAATCAGGAGGCACATTAGGGTATATAAGGCAGCCTCTGACACATGTCTAGTGCCAGAGTATTGGTTCTTCCAGCTCCAGCATTGTTGTTCCTGTGCTACTCCTGTGTATTGACTCCTTGGCTATTGTTTGACTTCTCTTCCGGATCATCCCTTGTTCCTTGCTGCCCGCACTGGTTTTGACCCTTGGACTGTTCCTGACTACGATTTGCCTTCTCTCCATTGTACTGTGCTCCTCTGGTTTCGACTCGGCCTGTTTGACTACTCTCCATTCACTGCACTGGTAACTATCTGGGAGAACCGCGACCTGCGCATCACACGCAGCAAAGCCCAAACCTCCTTGCGGGAGTCCCTGGCGAACATCGGTGGTGCGTTAGACTCCGCACCTCTCAGTTTAGTTGTGCTAATACCAGTCAGTGATATTCCTAGTGAAAGGTGTGACACACAGCAATGCAGTTTTTTTTGTCTGTAGGCTAGCCACGCCCCCAATTGTCTGAACAGACCCACTACCACTTTTGCGCCACCAGAATTTTTTTTAACATGCTCAACTATAAAGGGGGCTCTAGTTGTTGTACCGGGGCCCTGAATTCCTCGTGGCAGCTCGGGTGGAGGGATCAGTGATGTAGTGCAGGGAGGTTGTGCTGGGTATGGAGGTGTCTGTCATGTAATGCAGGGAGGTAGTGCTGTTTATGAAGGGGTGAGTGATAAAGTGTTCAGTATGGAGGGTGAGTGCTTTAGTGCTTGGAGTTAGCGCTAAGTATGGAAATGTCTGTGATGTAGTGCAGAGTGGTAGTGCAGGCATACAGTGCTGGGTATTAAACGATAAATAATGTAGTGCAAGGGAGGTAGTGCTGGGTATGAAGGGATCAGTGATGTATTTATTAATAATATTAATTTTTATTTATAGGGCGCCACTAGGTGTCCGTAGCGCCATACAGGGACAAATGATTACAATACGAAGTGAGACAGCACAGTACAGTAAACAATAAGCACAATAACTCAGTAAGCTCAAAGCACAGCTAGAGAGGGCGGGGGAGGGGAGAGGGAAGATCCGCATACGAAGGAGCCCAAGAGGGAGGGCGCGGGTGGCAGGGAATCCCCCAGAGGGGAGAGGAGGGAGTGAGAGGGGAAGGGGGTGGAGGGTCCTCGAGGAGGAGGGCTAGGTAGCTGGAGAGCAGAGTTAGAAGTGGTGGAAACAGGAGGAGAGATGGCCCTGTTCAAAAGAGCGTACAATCTAAGGGGTGGGGTAGACAGACAGAGAGACACAGGGGTGAGAGGGAGAGAAGGAGGAACGGAGGCAGATAAGGGAAGGGGAATGAGGGGGGGAGAGGCAGAAGATAAGGTAGGAAGTTAAGTGGGGGACTGGAAGGCTTTAAGAAAAAGGTGGGTTTTTAGAGCCTGTTTGAACTTGGACAGATTAGGAAGTTCTGATGGAGGGAGGGAGCTTGTTCCAGTGGAGGGCTGCAGCACAGGTGAAGTGGGAGGAGGTAATCAGGGGGAAAGAGAGGCAACGGTCATTGACAGATCGGAGAGGGCGGAATGGAGAATGAATAGAGAGGAGGGTGGAGATGTAGGGTGCAGTGGAGTTGGTGAGGGCCTTGTATGTAAGTGTGAGGAGCTTGAATATGATTCTGTAGGGGAAGGGGAGCCAGTGAAGGGCTAGGTAGAGGGGGGAGACAGAAGGGGAGCGGCGAGAAAGGCAGATAAGCCTAGCGGCAGCATTAAGTGCAGATCGAAGGGGAGCGAAATGAGAGTGGGGGAGGCCAGTAAAGAGGAGGTTGCAGTAGTTTCAGTAGAGTGAAGTGGGCGGAAACCAGACTGGAGAGTATCAAGGAGGGAGTGTTCAGAAAGGTAGCAGGAGAGATGGCTGCAGACGAGCCTCTCGAAAATTTTGGAGGCAAAGGGGAGAAGAAATATGGGGCGATAGTAAGAGAGAGAAGTGGGGTCAAGATTAGGTTGCTTAAGAATGGGGGATACGAGAGCATGTTTGAAGGAAGAAGGGAAGATGCCGGTGGAGAGGGAAAGGTTAAAGGTTATAGAGGTTATTGGAGCAGCGAGGATGGACAGAGTGGGAAGGGGCGACCGCATCCAGAGCAGAGGTGAGGGTGTGATTGTAAAGGGAGACCGCCTGATTGGGACAGGCCTGGGAAGAGAGGGGAGAAAGGAGGGTTTTGAGAGAGAAGGACAGAGAGGCCGGGTCAAGAGCATCAAGGTTGCGTATGGACAGAGTAGGTTTGGGCAGGGGGAGGGGAGCAGGAGAAGAGGAGAGAGAAAAGGAGAGGAGATGGTGGTCGGATAGAGGAAAGGGAGAAATGGAGAAGTCAGAGAGACTACATAGGTAGGAGAAGACAAGATCAAGGGAGTGACCAAGGCAGTGGGTAGAGGAGATGGTCTATTGGGTTAGACCAAAGGAGGAAGAAAGGGTGAGCAGTTTGCTGGAGGCAGGGTCGGTGGGGTTGTCGATGGGGAAGTTAAAGCTGCCAAGGATGATGGAGGGGAGGTCGGAGGAGAGGTGGTGAGGAAGCCAGGCAGCAAAGTTGTCAAGGAAGAGGGAGGTGGGGCCAGGGGGGCGGTAGATGACAGTGACTCGGAGATGGATGGGGTAGAAGAGGCGGATGGAGTGGGCTTTGAAGGAAGAGAAGGAGAGGGAGGGTTCCGGGGGGATGACACGAAAAGTACAGGTGGAGAATAGTGGAAGCCCACTCCACCGCCTGGGCGGGCACCAGGTCGGGCGGAGTGGGTGAAGGAGAAGCCACCATAGGAGAGGGAAGCGGGGGAGGCAGTGTCGGAATCGGAGAGCTAGGTTTCAGTAATGGCAAGAAGGTTAAGGTAGTTAGATAAAAAGAGGTCATGGATAGCAGTCAGTTTGTTGCGGACTGATCTAGCGTTCCAGAGGGCACATGAAAAAGGGGGAGAGGAGAGGGGGAGATGGGGATGAGTTTAGCAAGATGAGCAGTGCACGGGGAAGGGCTGGGAGGAGCGGGAGAGGTAGGGTGAGGGGAGAGTATGGGCATAGAGAGAGAGCGGGGAGGCATAGTAGGGAGAGAGGGGGGGGTGACAGAAGGGAGGAGGGAGGGCAGAGTAGAGGGAGGATGGAGGAGGAAGGGAGACCAAGAGCGAAAGGGATGAAGTCGGTTAGAGAGGCCTAGTATGAAGGTACTAAAGATAAGGCATGGAGGGCATGGAAGACAATAACAAAAATTAGGGCATGGAAGGCATGGAATAACAGAACAGTGGGATAATGAGGACAATGAATAACAGGTAAGAATAATAACAGGAAGACAATAACAAAATGGAAGACAATATCAAAAAATAGGGCGTGGAAGGCATGGAACAACAGAACAGTGAGATAATAAGGACAATGAAAAAAAGGTAAGAATAAAAGCAGGTAAAAATAAAACAGGTAAACATAAAATCAGGAAAAAATAAAGTCAGGTAATATAATACCAGGTAAAAATAATAACAGGTAAAGATAATATAAGGTAAAAATAATAACAGGTACCGATCGAGTCTAAGGTGCAGGCAAAAGTGTGAGGAGCAGGAAATCAGATCAGGGGGAGCAGGAGCTTGGAATAGGCATCGGTGGAGAACAGGAGAGGATCCATGGGCAGAGATTGGTGGACGTCAGGAGAGGAGAGCAAGCAGAATCGTCTTGGTCAGGAGCACAGTGGTAACATTCGTGGACGATGCGTGGAAGTGGTGATGGCACAGGCATAGATGGTGGCAGCGGCAGCACAAGGCAACGGAAGGAGACCGGAAGTGGCACTCGACGTGGAGAGGAACGGCACTTGAGACCGGGGATTCAGACCGGAAGTAGGCCTCACGGACGTGCAGCCAGGCAGCAGAAGGACCCAGGGAATACACGGGTGAAAGTCAGCAGAGGATGTCCACGGAGCGCTGGAGGCTGAGGCAGCTGGGCCAGAGATCCGGTGGAGGCAGGAGATCCGGTGGAGGCAGCTGGGCTGGAGTTCCAGGAGAACCAGGTAGGAGCAGAGGAGCAGAGGAGGCAGCTGGGCCAGAGCCGAGGTCCAGAGGTAGAAGATACCGCCGAGGAAAAGAGAGCCAGGCAGCGATGAGGAGATCCAGGAGGGAGCAGCGGAAGCAGCTGGGCCAGAGCCGAACGATGAGCCAGGTAGCAGGCAGTGGGCTGGAGCCGGGGGCTCGATTTGGAGGCACCGCAGGATGCAGCCGTTGGGAGAATTGCTGACTGGGGTTGGAACAGTAGTTGGGGTGAGTGGAGGTAAGTGAGGCGGGTGGAAAAGTGAAGGACAATGGAGAGGCGCCGGGCTGCTCCACGGGAATAAGGAGCCAGGGATATGACCCAGTGGAGAGCTTGCGCGGCACGTCCTTCCTCCTCCAGAGCTCTAGCTTAATACTGTCTTAGGTAGGATGCACAATTGACTAAAAGCAATGATGTAATTTACACTTTGTTTTATGCGATCATGTTGACATTGATCTACTTTCTTGAATAGATCAACCTGCTCAACCTGATCAACCTGATGTAGTGCTGAGTATGGAGCAGTGTATGTTTTAATGCTGGGAGGTAGCGCTAAGTATGGAAGTGTCTGTGATGTAGTGCAGGGAGGCAGTGCTGTGCATGAAGGGGTGAGGGGTGCAGGCATACAGTGCTGGGTATCAAAGGGTCAATCATGTAGTGAAGGGAGATAATGTTGGGTATGGAGGGGTCAGTGATGTAGTGTGGGCGGGTAAGGCTGGGCATGGAGGGGTGAGTGATGTAGTGCTGGGTATGGAGGGGTCAGAGATGTAGTGCATGGAGGTAGTGCTGGCTATGGAGGGGTCAGTAATGTAGTGCAAGGAGTTAGTGAATGGTATGAAAGGGTTAGTGATGTAGTGCAGAAGTGTTTTGCCAGCAAAACAAATTTGTTTTGCTGGCATCCGGGAGATCCCAGGCAGGGGGTGTGGTGGGAAGGCGGAAGGGGCAGAATGAGGTGCGGCAAATTGTGCCATTTTATCCCCGTCCTGCGACAAAATCACAATATGTTTCATGGTGCGGGCCAAAATGATGCGATTCACCGTGAATTGCGTATTTTTGGCTCTAGATGGGCAGATGCAGGAGACTTGCCTGCTCTCTTGGAAGTCTGGGAGACCTAGCTTGAATTCGGGAGTTTCCCGGACATTCCAGGAGAGTTGGCAAGTATAAGTGAGTGTTGTGCATGGAGGGGTCAGTGCTCTAATGCTGAGAGGTAGTGATGGGTATGGAAGCGTCAGTGATGTAGTGCAGGGAGGTAGTGCTGGGTATGAAGGGGTCAGTAATGTAGTGCACGGACGTAGTTCTGGGTATGAAGGGGTCAGTGATGTAGTGCAGGGAGGAAGTGATGGGTATGGAAGTGTCAGTGATGTACTGCAGGCAGGGCTGCCAAGAAGAATTCAGGGCCCGGGTACAACAAATTCATGGGGCCCCCCCTCATAGTCAAATAAGCCCCAAAAATTTTTTACGCCGCCTTGCGGCGGCGCAAAAAAATTTAGGTGTATGGTCATGCATTCAGGGGCGTAGCTAGCCAAACGGCGGTGCAAAAATTTTGGGAGGTGTGGTCATGCATTTTGGGGCGTGGCAAACGTGCCATTGGGGCGTGGCTAACATAAAAACCACTAGGCTCTCAATTCGCCGGAGCGTCACATATGTTCAAGCACTCCTGACTTTCAGGACATCTACCACCACAGTGTAGTATACAAACAATGCAGTGTGTACACAAACAGTTCAGTCTTGGCCTACACCTTACATTGGGCACAACATTCACCAAAAATTGGTATTGTCCCTACTAGAATCACAACATTTCACATACTGTCCTGCTCTCTCCTACCTGTTCTTCTCACTTTCTCCACCTGTGGCTGCATGTTTCTTTAGTTGCGGCTTGTCTGGATCCTGGAATGCTGGGGGCCCTATTTGGAAAAAAATAGCTACATTTAGATAATTCCAAACAACCCTGGCGTTAAATCAATACCATCCACGATTAATAATTAGGCCTTCCTCCAGCTCCAATATTACAATAATGTGCCCCTTCATCATCGGCATGCCTTATGATCACACTGTGCCCTCCATGCTGTTTTTGCCCCCTTCATCTGGCTCCCCTTCATCAGACTATACTATGCTGCTCCCCCCCTTTTTCAATCCCACTGTGCCATGCCTCCCCCCCCTTTGTAACCCCACTGTGCCATGCTGCCCACCATTTTTTAACCCCACTGTGCCATGCTGACCCCTGTTTATTAACCCCACTGTGCCATACTGCCCCGTTTTTTAACCCATCTGTGCCCCTCTCATTTTTTCACCCCCTCTGTCATGCTGCCCCCCCCCCCCCCCGTTTTTAACCCCTCTGACATGCTGCTTTCCCATTTTTTAACCCCTCTGTGCTCCCCCTCAATTTTTAACCCCTCTGACATGCTGCTTTCCCATTTTTTAACCCCTCTGTGCCCCCACTCATTTTTTAACCCCTCTGACATGCTGCTTCCCCGTTTTTTAACCCCTCTGTGCTCCCCCTCATTTTTTAACCCCTCTGACATGCTGCTTCCCCGTTTTTTAACCCCTCTGTGCTCCCCCTCATTTTTTAACCCCTCTGACATGCTGCTTTCCCGTTTTTTAACCCCTCTGTGCTCCCCCTCATTTTTTAACCCCTCTGACATGCTGCTTCCCCGTTTTTTAACCCCTCTGTGCTCCCCCTCATTTTTTAACCCCTCTGACATGCTGCTTTCCCATTTTTTAACCCCTCTGTGCTCCCCCTCATTTTTTAACCCCTCTGACATGCTGCTTCCCCGTTTTTAACCCCTTTGACATGCTGCTTTCCCGTTTTTTAACCCCTCTGTGCTCCCCCTAATTTTTTAACCCCTCTGACATGCTGCTTCCCCGTTTTTAACCCCTCTGACATGCTGCTTCCCCGTTTTTAACCCCTTTGACATGCTGCTTTCCCGTTTTTTAACCCCTCTGTGCTCCCCCTAATTTTTTAACCCCTCTGACATGCTGCTTCCCCGTTTTTAACCCCTCTGACATGCTGCTTCCCCGTTTTTAACCCCTTTGACATGCTGCTTTCCCGTTTTTAACCCCTTTGACATGCTGCTTTCCCGTTTTTTAACCCCTCTGTGCTCCCCCTTATTTTTTAACCCCTCTGTCATGCTGCCCCCCCGTTTTTTAACCCCTTTGTGCCCCCCTCGTTTTCCTCCCTTCACTTACCTTTTCTCCTCTCTTGGTCTTCTCTGCTGCTCTGTGCTCCATTGCTCCAGACTGACTGAATGCTGGGCATGACATGATGACATCACACCCAGCATTCAGACAGTCTGAATAGAGCACAGAGCAGCAGAGAGGAGGGATGCCGGCTCCGCGATCAGGTGAGTATGTTTTGTTTTTTTTTTAAACTATCCTGCTCCCCCCACCAACGACCGAGCCCCCCCCCCCCCCTGCCAAAAAAAAAAAAAAAAAAAAAAAGAAAAGGAAAAAAAACGTTTTGAAAAAAAATATTTGAAAATTAAAAAAAATCAGCAGCGCAAGGGCCCGGGCCGGGCCCCCTGACATGCCGGGCCCGGGTAATTAGTACCCGCTCCCCCCCCCTCTCGGCGGCCCTGACTGCAGGGAGGTAGTGCTGGGTATGAAGGGGTCAGTGATGTAGTGCAGGGGATAGTGCAGGTATGAAGGGGTCAGTGATGTAGTGCAGGGAGGTAGTGCTCAGTATGAAGGGGTCAGAGATGTAGTGAAGAGCGATAATAATTGGTATGGAGGGATCAGTGATATAGTTTAGTGATGAAATAGGGTGCAGACTGCATGTATGTAAATACTGCATCCAGACTGACACTTGTTACAGCCAACTTGACGCTGTCTGTGTTTAGTCTTGGAGCTGTTCTGGGGGCGGGGTCAAACAAGGAACTCAATGGGGATTCTGGTGAATGAGGCTGCAGCAAGGAGTCTCTCTGCATCTATCAGAGCTCCTGGAAGTGGGGGAGGGGTATTTTTTAATTTAATAAGCATACTTGCCAACTTTGGCATATTCTTCACCAGGAGGTCTGGGAGGCAGGTGGGCGTTTGGGGGCGGGGCCAGAAAATCGTGTCATCTGGCCCAGCTCCCTAGACGTGCATCACATATTATGGCCAATTGCAAAGGGGGGCGCGGACCACTATGACACGCAAATCGTGTTGCTAAGCTCCGCCCCCACCAATTAACTACTGCGGTGAACGGGAACCCGGGAGGTTGCCCTGCTCTCCCGGGAGTCCGGTCTCATTTCAAACAAGTAGTTTCCTGCCATGCCAGACTGGGCTCCCCTCCTCCCCTCCCGGTAACGGCCGCTATCTTAGTCAAAGTCAACTGTAATCATATTAGCTCTGGCAGGGACATTCCCAGTGCCCCTCGTCAGCAAACAGCGCCCAGAGAGGCCCCCACCCAGCACTTACCTGCCAGTGATCGGAGAGGCCACAGATCCAACATCGAGCGTGCACGTACTCGCAGGTCACGCGCCCTGGAGTGGGCAGCAATCCCCAGTTCTGGAGCTCCTGCGGCTGTTGGTACCAGGCGTAGATTAGCTGCGAAGGGCAGTTTATCCCCAAGTAGGACAGTGAACATTTCCCCCAACCATTTAATTCACACTAAACCCCCCCCCCCCGACCCCATTAATATCAATAGAGCTCTATGCCAAGCATGACCACCAGGGCGAGTACCTCTGCACAGCACAATTAGCACAGTGTTAAAAATGTAATTAGCCCCTCTTATGCCGGCAACAAATGAACAGGTAACTGAACATTACCGACAGGCCCCCATCAGCTTTTTTTCTCACCAAGCATATATGTGCTAAACATTAACAGAGGCTCTGCATGGGGTTCACAATTTTATAGGAGTCCTCCTCCTGCATGAAGATCACTACATCAACCGATTCTACGATGCAACTTTGTATTGCAGAGGTATTTCCCGCCAAAGAAGGCAACAAACTACAAGGGCAGAAGAGGCCATGTATGACACCCAGGGGTTTATGCTGCAAAGGCAGTTGTCTGTGATCATTATCCCAGCCGCTTTACCGGAAATGCCACCTACACCCCAAACAGAAATACCTATAGCCGTAGCCAATTTTAACATCATGGATTATCTCCCCCTCTTTTTTCTCAAATGAAAGAGAGCGTAATCGCAAACACAAAGCGCTCAAGATCAAATACATAGAGATGTGTAGATGTCCTCACAATATCACAGGTACATCAGAAAACAAGTAAAATGAAAAAACAGCATAATAGTGTAATAAAGTAAAAATTGATCTATCAACACACAGTGGAAGTCCCAGAAATATCCCAAAATCAGACTGACGACCTCCTAGTAGTCAGCGGTGAAAGTAGGATTAAATATCTTCAATAATGTGCTTCACACCACCATCTCATTTGTGCACTATATGCTTACAGGTTTATTTCTTTATCAACAGCACTGTATAAGGATAATGCTTGTTCCTCCCAATGAATTCTCTGGATATAGTAGACTCCCACAGAGTATCATAAAACAATAAGAGAGAAATTCTCTTGTGTATTAACTTTTTAATAACACATAAGATAAAATATGCATGTAACAAAACATACATAAAATAAAAAACAGCCACAGAGATCAGAGTAGATAAGTCCTACCCAAAGTCCATAGGATAAGAGTTTGCCGCGGCCACAGATGACAAATGGAATTTCTCTCCTCCAGCATTGTAATTGGCAAAAGGTAGGGCTTGATAGTACATAGAATGATAAAATGATAAAATATCCAACGCATTTCCTCTCCTCCTGGAGACTTTATCAAGGCAAAGTGGTACATGGTGCTGACCTCCTTCCCCCTTTATATAAAGTACTTAGGCTAGATCGGATGTTAGGTCCATTTGCCCGCCTACCTTTTCCCAATTTAGATGTGTCCCCGATAGGGATGGTCCCCAAGAAATCAGAGGGTAAGACTTATTCAGCTGTCCTACCCAGCAGGCGAATCTGTTAATGACGCCATGGATCCCACGGTTAGCACAGTAAAATACCAATTGTTCGAGTCCACCCTCTACTTAGTACAAAAGTTTGGTAGGGGGGCTCTAATGGATAGAATCCATATAAAGTCAGCTTTTCGCCTGTTACCCCTTCACCCTGAATCGTTCCAGATCATGGATTTTAGACACTGCAGCAGCTTCTACATAGACTGTTGCTTACCCATGGGCTCCTCAATGTCATGTGTCTTGTTTGAAAGGTTTAGCAGCTTCCTTCACTGGTGCATTCAGGCTGGAACCGGTCACAGGGGAATAGCTCACTATCTTGATGACTTTTTAGTAATAGGTCCAGATAATTTCCACATATGCCTAGATACGCTGCAATCAGCACAGGCTCTATTTACGGTATTAGGAGTTGACAGCGAAAAAACTGAATTTTTATCATTTCATTTATCATAGAAATAGACTCACTGGCAGGTTGTAGGCTCCCCGAAGAAAAAGTAAAGAAATTATCAGACGTCATTTCGGCAATCCTAGGGGCTCAATCGTGCTCACTGCATAAGGTCCAGTCTCTACTAGGCCTTTTTAACTTTGCTTATAGAGTTATACCCATGGGCAGAGTATTCTGCTGTAAGCTACAGAGAGCCACGGCTGGGAGAAATAGTCCACATGAGGCAGTTCGGCCTTCAGTAGAAATAAAAGATGATCTTAGAGTTTGACTGAAATTTCTGAACGATTTTAATGGCATGAGAATATGGCCACCCCTCCAAAAGAAAATTTGAAACTTAATTTGTTCACTGACGCTTCAGGCGCCCATGGCTTTAGTGCCTATTTAAATGGTCTGTGGTGCACCGAGCGTTGGCCAGAACACTGGCACAAGAGCTGGATAGTTAAAAAGCTACTGGTTATTTCCCATTATAGAGGCCGTTGAGCTGTGGGCTCTCTCCTTAAGAGGCAAACACATAGTTTTTTTGGTGTGATAATTTGGGTGTAGTCCAGTTTATAAACAAGCAGAGGGCGTCTTCACCTCAGGATATATCGCCAACATAAAAGGGCTGGTCGAACTTGGGTTAACGCAATCCACTTACGGGTTTATCAGGCAGCTTGGCAGCAGTAGTCCCAATTCCTCAGAACCAGGGACTCGTCAAAGTCAGGTCAGACGGACGCAATCATGGAATTTATGTAGCAGAAATTCAACGACGGGGCTTCTAAAATGAGTATGGCCGCTGCGTTGGCCGGTATTTCGGACCAGGCTGGTAGAGGGTGCTGGTTACAAATTCACGAACACCACAATAGGGAGATATGTCATGTTACCCTAGCCTCGCAGTTTAACTTAGTCAGACCAGATAGCTCATGTTTCTTAGTTCACCAAAACGGCTTACAGCTCACTAGGTACCACTTTCACGCCATACTGAAGCAGTCAATAAAAACCCTGGGTTTAGACCCATTATTATACGGCACCCATTTCTTTGGGATTGGAGCGACTATATCCGCAATCTTGGCAGGATCATCTGTGGATACCATACAGGTGTTCGGCAGATGGAAGTCAGCTGCCTACAAGACATACATTAGGCATAATGTTTAAGTACCGTGTTGGTTGTGTTATTCTAATTGTCTCTGCTTTGTGTTTTTCCTTATTCACCTCGATAACTACTAAGCCACCTTCTCTTGTCGCATTGCGCATGGGCGCAAAGATATTTTTCCCATTTTTCCCTGGATCAAGGCCTGATTAGTGGTGAGCCTCCAGGGTTTTATTCAGGTTTTTAACTTTGTTTAGGTGACCTAATCCATCCACCCCACTCCCCTCCTTTTCCATACCATTCATTCTCACCACTTATCACCATCTATGCATTACATCATCCCCTTCTGCCGGCTCTTCTCGGCGATATGGCGATATATATATATATATATATATATATATATATATATATATATATCTTGACTAAGATCCCTTTATTACTTACATATGTTTTTGTGATTGTACAACACAAGCATTTACTTATTTATGGTATATTGTAGTTAAAATGATTGGTGTATATTTTTTATGGAATAAGTCAGCTCTTCAAAGTACAGTATGTCAGGGATCCCAAGGCAAGACCACGGAGAAAGGGTAAGTGAACGAAGTGGTTTATTAGAAAGACAGGAAGTACCGGTTTAAAATGCAAATGATGGTCAAGAAGAAATGCAGAATAGTAACTGTCAGAAACATTCATTATTATAGATTGCGTACATAATGATCAAAGTCACAACAGGTACCACTAGGGAGTGAAACATAACACAAGTTCAGTGAAGTATACTGGAGATGAACAGGCAGTGAAATCCAGGTATGCAGCAACGATGAAGCTCAGGTTACCTACCACAGGGATGTGGAACAGAATGGCAGTAGTCAGCGGTGCAGACAGAGTAGATAGTGGGCGTCGCTCATAGCGATTACCACAGGTAAGTGGAACTGGTGCGTGGAGATCAGCAAAGTCCAGATATATGCAACAACGATAAGCCACAGCTTACCACAGAGATGTGGAATGGAACAGCAGTAGTCAGCAGTGCAGACAGAGTAAATAGCAGTCATTGCTCCTAGCAATTACCACTGATAAGTGAAGCAGGTATGCACAGATGAAGGAAATTCAATATACAGCAGCAAGGAACACACAGCAGCGATGAAGAGCAGTTTACCACGGATTGTGAAACAGATAACAATAGTCAGTAATGCCGGCCAATTGGATGACAGGTGTAGATCATAGCATTTACCATGAGTAGAGGAACAGGTATGGAGAGATGAAGAAAATCCAATATACAACAGCGATGAACACACAGCAGCAATGAATAACCAGGAGTGAAAGGATTGCTTCCCATCAGATTGACTGACCTGATGATCTGGCAAAGGTTGCTTGGGACAGGCAGGCTTATATAGGCCAGAAGCAGGTGTAAAGCTTCCAGCAATGATGAGGCAGGTAAGAGCAGTCTAAGTACCACAGTGACCCCTTTGGTGGGCAGTGGTACTACAGGCAGAATACAATATGCAAAAGGTCCAACAAAGTACCTGCAGACAGGAGCTGCAGGATGCAAGTCGTGACACAGTAACTCCTGGGGCGGTATTCTTATTGTTCCTAGAATGTTTATAGCTCATTTGCTGATAGTGTGAATGCAGTGAAGACAAGCACGGATAACGATGTAATGAGAATGATGAAGGTTTACTCTACAGTTCACCCTACTATGCTCTTTTTCATTCTCATTTAATTTCTACTGCTGACGGCTCCCTGTGCAGTGGTGCATCTCCATTATTTCTAATACTGCTGTTACGCACGTGGAGTGTGGAAATGTCAGTAATACAGAAGTCATCAAGGAACAAAAGCGTTTACATTTCCAACGCGTTTTGTCCATATATGCGGACTTTTTCAAGGATAGTGCAGTATTCGAAAAAGGGCTATTTAGAGCATGCTCTTTCAGCCTATTGGCTGATGTAATCTTTATTAAATTATGATTAAAAATGGGTTAAAACCTTAGTAATAAGTTAGTTTTAAACTAATAAAAGCTAGATAAAATGTTTATATGCAATGGTTCAAAAGGCTTCTTGCAAGCTAGAGTTCTTATCTTGAGAGCTTATAAGGGTTAATTGTAAGGAACTATGGAAAGGGCCCTGCAAGGCTACCGTACTGGGGCCTGAAATGTCTCTTGGCAGCCTAAAAACCTGCCTTTTTTTGGTGGCTTAAAATGCAGCATATTTCCCCCAAGTGGTGCCTTGTTGGTCACTGTGTTAAGCTAACTTTAACTGCCATTTCATAATAGTGACTGGGGTAAATTCACAACAGAAGCCCCCTGTGAAGATACCGGGTTTATCTGGCCCAATGCTACCCACTTCACGCTGGCTGGCCACCCACGGGTGCATTCTTATGCCAGGGAAGTCTACCCAGTACCTTCTAGGATTTGTATGGTCACTCAGGCAAATGCAGTTATAGAAATACAACAGTATATTTATTGTCATACAAACAACACTAGAATATTATGTACACACAGTAAATAAATGCCAGGCAGATTTACCACATTATCTGTCCCTTACCCCAATAGCTTAAGGACTTATAATCACCTGGCTGTCCAGACTTCCCGACCCATGGATCTCTCTCAGCTGCATATATAGACTCTAGTTAGAGAATGACAACTCAAAACCTAGATCTTGCACCTTCATGAATGAAATCCCTGAATAAACACAGTTCACAGTTATAAGGCAGGGAGGGGCAATCCTCCCCTGCCGGTTATAGTCCCTGCATCTGCATACTTTCTGCTGTGCTGTGCTGCTAGTATTGCTGAATCTATTGTTTCTCTCCGTTGCCGACCTCTGCCTGGGTATCTGACTACGTTTGATCGCCTGTGCCCCTTGACCTATTGCCTGACTCTTAAGCTGCTGTTTTGCCTGTGACCTCTGACCTCAGTTTGTTTACTGGATATTCTGTCTGCTGCCGGCCCCCGACCCTTGCCTGGACTTCACTCTACTGTTGCTCCTATACTCTATCGCTGGGTTCTCCCCAGTCAGTGCGCAACTCACGACCCTCTGTTGTGTGCGGCCAAGTCTGTCCCCACCACTAGGGGCTCCAGCGAACACCAGACTTCAGAGCAAACTCTGGGTTTTGTGGTGCTGGCTGTTGGGGTTGCTAACACTCAGTCAACATCTCCTCATCTGCCAATTCTGCATAGAGAAAGGCATAAGTGTAGCTTTCCCAGGGCCCCATGATAGTGGCCTCTGACATAACAATTCCTTTATCCTCTCCCATTAATTCTGTCATACAGTCTGTAATCATGATTTCTGCTGAGATCGTATGTTGAGCAAGTTTATGATTCTTTTCTGCCACAATTGGGTACAACTGTACATCACTTGCCCCAGAGAGCACACATACGGTATCTTGCGTTACTTTATTAAACAAAACATTTTCAGGCACAACAGGGGTGGATAACTGGTCTTTTCTGTAATTCTGTTCTAACTCAGACACAGTCTCAGGTGCCAATAACACTGGCAAATTATCAGAAGATGCTACTACATAGTACTTACTTGGTAGCTCTTTTCCATCCGAATCACCAAATGGAAGGATTTCTCCTAATCCTTTCTGAGTAGTCAGAGGTACAACATCCTCACCAAGCAGTTTTCCTCCAGTCTCCCCCAAGATAGTAGCTTGGGCAACTGTGTATAATCCACTGGGATGGACCTCCCCCTGATTAACATACTGAGCAGCCATTTTTTTAGAGTGTGACAAAAGATATTGCAATTGGCATTTTTCAGTATTCACTCGATAACACTGATCCTGCCACATTTCAGTGTCCGTAAGTCCTTGTCGCCATACCTCATCCTCTGCTTCTTCAAAACTCTGTTGCAGACATTGCATTTGTTCCTAGAGAGGTATGTGGGGACCCAAAGTGAGCATCCATTTCCTAAAGACACTGAAGGCATTGATGGGATTCTCCTGATCTTTTAAAAGACGTTTGAGGATATCCCTGTGCGTGCAGTACAGGTAAGGTACACCCCGGATCTGGCATTCCACTATCAGCTCCTCCATACTCATTGTCTCTAGTGGATCTGTAGAATCTGCTAATAGGACAGATTCTATTAATACATTTGCAGGGGATTCATCAGACCTGTCCCTGTGCTGTAACAGTCCATTTCAGTCTTGTTTGTACTGCTGAATATTGTTGTAACTGGATTTTCCCTGGCCAGATTCTGCATAGTACAAATAACTTCATGTGTAAAATCATCCCATTCTGTTTCATCCCAAAAATGACAGGCACTTGCTTCCTCTTTCAACATTAGGAACACATCCAACAGGTTCTCCAATTTCTCCTGTAGACTGGCTCCTTCCCACATAATAATCTTTGGGCACTCCTCATCCCAATAATCCAAAATGTGTTGCATTGTGGTGGGGTGGTGCAACACATCCATATCCCCATCCTGCAGACTCTGCCACAGTCCATCATCCCAGTACACCTTTCTCCTGGTTATACTGGACTGCTTCATCCCTTCCTTTGGGAACATTTTCAACACTGGGCTGTGATCTGCTCTCTTGTTCCTAGAGCTCCCACCCATTTTATTTCCAGGGATCACCTCACTGTGATTTCCTCTCTTTGAGACACGGTTCCATCTTCCGCTCTCCTCTGGCAGGGTGCACCTCCCCTTATCAAATCGGCACTTAGGCAGCATCTTCCCTCGCCTAAAGCCCACAACGCTTTTCGTGACACTTTCTACCTTAAAGCCTTTAAGAGTAAGTTCAGGATAATGTGGTAACTGGTTTCTAGTGCTAACTGCTTTGCAGAGCCCTGGAATGTATCACGACACAGTTCCCCTGCAGCTCTACCCAGAGAGGACCTGGGACTGAGTGACCCCACTGCTTGCCACCAAAAATGTGAAGATACTGAGTTTATCTGGCCCAATGCTACCCACTTCACGCTGGCTGGCCACCCACGGGTGCCTTCCTATGCCAGGGAAGTCTACCCAGTACCTTCTCGGATTCGTATGGTCACTTAGGCAAATGCAGTTATAGAAATACAACAGTATATTTATTGTCATACAAACAACACTAGAATATTATGTACACACAGTAAATAAATGCCAGGCAGATTTACCACATTATCTGTCCCTTACCCCAATAGCTTAAGGACTTATAGTCACCTGGCTGTCCAGACTTCCCGACCCATGGATCTCTCTCAGCTGCATATATAGACTCTAGTTAGAGAATGACAACTCAAAACCTAGATCTTGCACCTTCATGAATGAAATCCCTGAATGAACACCTTTCCACCCTGGAGTTGTTCCTTATATCTCAGGTCTAATTTCCACAGTCTTTCCCCTCCATGGGCAAACCCCTGGGTCTATTCTTCTTAACCATTGGTCAGTGCAAGACTAGAGGGTTTGGACAGAGCAGTGAAGATGAGCTGTCCTTTCACAGAAGCCCCCTGCTGGGATGCAGACAGAAGGTCTGGACTAGTCCTAAGGAGAACAATTGATGCTAATTGGCTTCCCCTACTTCCAAGGATAAGGTAGCAGTGAGCCCCTCCTAAAATTAACCCCTTACACTACTTTGTGATGTCACAGGGTCCCCAGCTGTTCCATGCTTCCTGTAGAGGAAGGAGGGGGGAGAATGAATGCAGCATCAGCCCTCTCACCTGTATTGTGGACACCACGTGATCTTTACCCATAATCCTCCTGGCTTCAGTTTAAGGACAATGAATAACATTACTGCAAGTCATCAATATATAATACACAATATACATATTTACACTGAGCTACAGGGTTCCCTTAGCCACATGTAATTGGACAATGCTGTTGTAGTCTGGTGAGCTGGGGAACAAAAGCAAGGGCTATAAAAAGTACTTGCTATAATCCACATTATGTAAGAAAGGAGAAACAGAATAGTTACAGGGGGCCTGATTCATCAAGGTACGCAAACGCATACGCATCTGCTAATTTGCTCTGCGCATGCGCGAAACGACACTTGAGATGCGCAAAACGACACTTGCACTACGCAATCACGGCAGATACTACTCTCAAAGTCAACGCAATCTCAAAGGACAACGCAAATAGATTTGAGATGGCTGCTGACCACTTGAGAACAAAGGGGTGGGAATGGGCGGAGAGTAGGCACGGACTGGGCGGAGATGAGACACCATTTGAGTAAAGTAGGCGTTATAAATTTTTACTTGAGAACAGTAGGCGTTCCCTCTTTCCAGTTGAGTGAAACTGACGTCACTCCTGTCTCAAATCTTTTACAAAAGTTAATAACGGCCAGGGTCATGTTTAAATCCCAAACACCTAGCGCAAACAACTGTTAAAAGCCTTTAGAAGCATACTCTGCGTATGAAAAAAAAAAAAAAAATATGCTAAACAAACACACATATTAATAGTTGTTTTGTTATAAAAAAAAAAAAATTAAAATAAAAAATAGTACACTATGCTGCTTGCTGCCTCTTCAGTAAAGAGGCCTGGCTTTTATGGGCCTCTACACTGCAGTTTGGTATGCCTAGTCAGTTATTTTTTCTACTATCACTCCCTATCGATTCCGGCTGGCAAAATGGAGTGCACACTCCATTCCCCATTCATTGTGGCTTCCGGAATGGAGTGCACACTTCATTCCCCATTCATGACAGTTTCCAAAATGGAGTGCACATTCCATTCCCCATTCATTGTGGCTTCCGGAATGGAGTGCACACTTCATTCCCCATTCATGACAGTTTCCAAAATGGAGTGCACACTCCATTCCCCATTCATGACAGTTTCCAAAATGGAGTGCACACTCCATTCCCCATGCATGACAGTTTCCAAAATGGAGTGCACACTCCATTCCCCATTCATGTCGGCTGCTGGAATCAAGTGCAAAGTGCATGGCTAATTTGATAAATTGTGTTAAACTGTTAGGCAAACATTCTGCTTTATCATAAATATTGATTACAAATCTCTTTTGATTCTCAGCAACTAACAATTCACATTAGTCTCAATATACAACATGGATGATTTGAAAAGGCACTTGATGGTGCCTTTTCAATATAATAAAAGAAAAATACACATAGAATAACTGTACACTCTTTTAAAGAATTTATACGCATTTTATTAGCTATTGTAAACGAAGTGTTTGATTACCACAGGGTAAGTTTGGACACCAACACAAATATTGTAAGGAAATATCCTTAATCCTTAATTAAGGATCCCTAAGACACAAGTGAGGTAGTGAGGTCTTGAACACATGTTTGTAAGCTTCAAAGGTGCCTTGGCTATCTGCTACGCCACTGTACAAGTAGTGACGAGAACAGAATAGAATAACAATGAAAGATGAGCACCAACGTATATAATAAGTTGGTGTCCTTAAAAGCTGTTTAAAACTCCAAATATTTTCACATATTATACACGGTAGGAACTGGTATATGGTGAGTAAAAATTTATGCATATTGAATTATATCCATGTTCATTAATACAAATTAAAAGTATATTAATACTGCTACAATTTTTGTGTTCTCTTTTTCTACTTCTGAGAGTATAGATTTACTATGTCTTTGCAATAAAGTCTTTTGCTACAACTCCTTTCATCTGTTGTAAGTGATCACAATGTTCAACATGACAGATAGGCAGATTAAACACCAAACCATATACAAAAGCACTCTTACATAAGTCACAGAGTGGAATAAATGCACTCAAACATTTACATAAACAAAGGTAAGCCACATACACGCATGATTCGGGGGTCAAACTTATTACCTTATCATTGCAAGGTTAGTTCTTTATCCATTAAGGTATACTCCAGATAGAAAAACACACACCAAACTGCACAATAACTTTTTCGGCCAGCTGAATCGCTGTCTTAGGTCTGACAAATCTGGCAGGTTGCATTTATTGTTAACGGAATGACGGATAAGGTGCTATAAAAAACATAACCCTACATACACACACATAAAATAAAAAAATGCTTATCCAACGCATCAGGACCTTGAAAGACTTGACCATGTTAATAATTGAGAAAAAAAAATAAAAAATAAAAAAAAATTGCGTATCTTGCAAGCATTTGCGTTTTTTTTTCCCTATTATACTTTACTGAGTATGCTTAATGGAGCCTTGTAAATGGCTCTGTGCTTATGGTTGACCTGTGGGCTTAAACTCCTGCACTTAGTACTGGTGGGTGGAATACATAACCACTACACTATAGTGTCACACATTAAGTTTACTCATGTTAATTCAATACATGTAAATGATTTTTAGGGAATATAATTATAGTCCAAACAATTTATTCATTATTATTGGCACAGTAATAAAAGCTAAGCGCATTATTTACATCTGTAATAATAGTTTAAATATCGACTCACCGTACAATGAAGAACCTTAGGTAACATCCCAGCATGACTTTTAGTCAAAAACAAACTTGTTTAATTGGTACACACCTGTCAGCTCTTAATGACTTCTGTTCACCATACTCTCTGGCGTTCGCACCGGCATTTAATTACCTAATTAGTGTGGTAGTTAAAAATACCTTGCTTGCACTTCTGTGTTGTTGTGAGTTTCACAATTCAGGGTAAGTAGACTGTAGATGGGCAGTAATAATGGGCATGGTTTTAGGATTTATTTTCTTATGCTATAATCACTTTTATTAAAGTGGTGTTTTTTGCCCCTACCTTAAAAACACATTAGCACTCTGTGTTTAGTGTTTCACTCCCTTCACATTTGTACGCCACATAAAGGTCAATCTAACTAATCTGATTTGTGAAAGGGTCTATGGCGATGGTAAGTATCACGTTTGCAAGCACTTTGGTGGTGGTTCTATATGACTATATGGAGTGTGGACAATTAATAGGGTTTGTTTATGTAAATATGTTAATTTTTTGTTTTTTTTATATCTTAAAATCTTTTGACTAGTAAGAGATATAATGCTCATGAAGCCGTATAACTGAAAGTCACCTATTAGTAATAGGTATGTGTCTTGAGAATAGTAGACTCTGCGAGGTGTTAAAATATTAGTTAGGTGCACTTTGCCAATCTGTAAAGTTTATTTACCTTTGTTGTTGAGGCATTAATGGAAATGGGTAGTTTTGTTTGGAGGCTAATTATACAGTATTAAGACGTTGTAACCTTACTATTTGGCCTAGATTGTAGTTTGCCCTCATATATTAGAATGTTTGCATAAAATTTTTATGACGTATAGTTGTAGTCTTAAAAGGTTTAATTTTATTTTTTCTTTCCTCTCTTCCTACATAGGAGACAGTGCGTATCCCTCCTGCCCTTGGCTCCTCACTCCTATATTGAACTCACACACAGAGCGGGAGGAGGCCTATAACTCGGCTCATAGGGCCACCAGATCGGTAATAGAAAGGGCTTTTGGAGTTCTGAAGGCTCGATTTAGATGCCTGGACCGGTCTGGTGGCGCCCTGATGTATGAGCCGAGGAAGGTTTGTAGGATCATCGCTCTGTGTGTGGTGTTCCATAATATTGCCATCAGGAGTGGGGCACCAGGGGTCATGGACGAGGTTGCTGGGGTGGACGAGGCGGAGGAGGATCAAGTTCCCCCCCCCCCCCCTCGTGAAGCAGTGCATGGCTCAAACTTCAGGAGCTATGTTGTCGATCGGTATTTTTGAGGTAATAATTTTTAATGCACTTTTTAACCCTTAACATTTCAAAGCTGTGTGTTAAAATCATCGGCAAGCTTATTCAAGGTTAGATGATATAAGGTATGTTAAGTTCAAATGCCAATATGAA
Source organism: Mixophyes fleayi (assembly GCF_038048845.1). Classification (NCBI taxonomy): domain Eukaryota; kingdom Metazoa; phylum Chordata; class Amphibia; order Anura; family Limnodynastidae; genus Mixophyes; species Mixophyes fleayi. Next base: position 83,237,603 of record NC_134408.1, on the reverse strand, counting down.
TCTACATGGACTGGTGTGATACTGAAATGTATAATATGTGTAATAATTTGTATTTCCAAGCTTTGCTACCTGTTTTTAACCTTTACAATGTGTGTAGAAAGTATAGATTCATGTCTGTAGGTTTTGTCTCAATGTCTTTTGCTAAATGCACCTTAGTGTGTTAGATTTAATCGACAGTTTTTTTTTTTCTTTTTAAAAATATTTTTGTTTAATGTTTGATACACTTTGGCCAGTCCAGACTTTGCACACTTGATGCTTGTATTTGCTAAGTCACAAAAGGCATTAATGTTGTAGTATGTAGATGTCCCCTAGTGTCATAATGTGGTTGCTAAATTGTGACCATGTAAATGTGGCCTAACTCTGGTTATTTATCCATGCGAGGTTTATAGGTAATTGTTTGGCACATATAGTGTGTTGTAGTGGACATTTTTCTAACTGTGTTTTTATTTTCTTATATTTACAGCCTGTATATAACACCTGGCCTGGAGTGGTGGTCTTTGTGGCATTAAACTCTATATTTTGTTTGCTTTTTGGAGTGGTGCAATTCGTGTCTCACTACATGTTGAAGTATTTCTCCAGAGCTCCAAGGCTGCTTATGTCTCTCTTCAGTCTGGCCCCATTGGCATCTCTTCATCCAAGGATCTTTGCCACACACAGACCATTAACTTCTTTGCTATGTTTTTGTTAGCCCGTTTGGATTCATATATGTAATAAATATATCTTATCCTGCAAATGACTCTGCAATCTGTTGTCATGCCATTTTGTATAATTACTATAGTGCTGTGATTTCTGTTTGAATACACACAAATCCTTGTGATTTGCTTTCCTAACTATTGTGTAACAGGTATACTTTGAAAATATAATATTATTATGTGTGGTTCTTTTGTCCTTTGCCACAGACACAGCACAGCCTACAAACACACTCTATGGTGTTTATGTTCAGTTATAGGAAATGAGTTTAGTTTGGAGGTTTGTATGTGTGTTTGGTTGCTTAGTAGTTAATTTCTGGTACACTTTACAGCTTTTAGAGGGAACATGGTAGGTGCATAGCAATATAGGCATTATAAAATGTGTAACGCATACAAATAATGAAAAAATGTTACCGGTTGTCACGCTGTAGGCCTATGAAGCTGAAGATGATATGACACTAACCGGTATTTGTGCCACTGATCGAACAGGCGCGGAGTCTAACGTACCCCTGGTGTTCACCAGGGACCCCCGCAAGGAGGTTTGGACTTCGCAGCAGAGAGCACGTAGGTCGCAGTCCTGTTAGCCAGTTAGTTTAGGAATCCACGGCATCCTTTGGGATTACCGTCGTATTTCTCTGGGGTTGGAATCCGTAGTGTTCTAGAGGTAGCCAGTGCTGCGCTTGGTGGAACAGCAGCCGGAGCAGGATCAGGAACTGGGGCTGCTGCTTGAGAAGTGCTCAGGGCATCCAAGCGGGAAATCACTCCTTGTAAACACTGCAAGAGTTGTGCTTGGTTGGCCTCCTGGCGTTCTACCCGTACTCCTAAATGGATGAGGAGGTCTCGGGATGAGGGTTCTCCGGTACCGTCAGTCATGGCCAGAGTAAACTGTCATGCTGTAGGCCTATGAGGCTGAAGATGATGTGACACTAACCGGTATTGATGCCACTGGTCGAACAGGCGCGGAGTCTAACGTACCCCTGGTGTTCACCAGGGACCCCCGCAAGGAGGTTTGGACTTCGCAGCAGAGAGCACGCAGGTCGCGGTCCTGTTAGCCAGTTACCAGTGTAGCGTAGAGAGGTCAGACGGTTCCGGGTCACAGCAATCAGGAATATCAGGTACAAAAGGGTAATCCAAAGAATAGTCGCCAAGCCGAAGTCACAGTGCAGAATGGGTCACACAGAAGAGTAGAATGGTCGCCAAGCCGGGGTCACAACAGGTAACCAGGAATCAGAATACTCAGGAGTATGGAGGAAATAGGGAAGCCAGGAACACTGGTGGTGAACCTGTTACTCTGGCACCCTAATGGCGCCAGAGGCAGGTTTAAATAGAGTCTATACTGACTGATTGGTGGAGAGCGGAGGAGGCAGCGGGAACAGAAGCAGCATCCCGTTGCCTAGCAACGGAACTGAGACCAGGACGCATGCGCCCGCTATCCGGAAGTCCAGCGGCAGCCGATGGGGAGATCAGACGTCCGTTCCCCATCTGACAGGGGAATCAGCGGGGACAGTACCCCCTCCCCTCCTCCCTCTCAGAGAAGAATTGCCTTTCCTCAGAAATTTTGCAAGGAGACGAGGAGCATGAAGGTGGAGGAGGAGCAGGTTCTCTGAAGAATTCGTTGAGAATCAGCGGTTTCAACAATGAAATATGAAATGTGTTATGGATTCTAAGAGACGGAGGTTATGCAAGTTTGAAGGAGACGGGATTAATGACTTGTGATATGGCAAAGGGACCAATAAACTTAAGAGCCAATTTCATGGATGGAACTTGAAGTCGAAGATTGCGTGTAGACAACCAAACACGGTCTCCTACCCTTAGTACTGGAGCAACTCTTCTATGAAGATCAGCCGCTTTCTTCTGTCTCTGTACAGAAGTGAACAGTGCTTCTTTGGTTTGAGACCAGATTTGAGAGAAGTCATGGATGAGAGTATCAGCCGCCGGTACTAGAGAGGAGGGAGCCTCGGACAAGAGAGGAGGAGTGGGATGTCTGCCGTAGATAATAAAAAATGGAGAACGCCCAGAGGAGGAATGTAGAAGATTGTTGTGGGCGAATTCGGCCCAATACAGAAGATCATTCCATGTCGTTTGATGATCAGAAGCAAAACACCGTAGAAAACACTCCAAGGGCTAGATTTACTAAACTGCGGGTTTGGAAAAGTGGAGATGTTGCCTATAGCAACCAATCAGAGTCTAGTTTTCATTTATTTAGTGCATTCTACAAAATGACAGCTAGAATCTGATTGGTTGCTATAGGCAACATCTCCACTTTTTCAAACCCGCAGTTTAGTAAATATACCCCCAAGTCTTGATTCACTCGTTCTGTCTGTCCGTTTGTTTGGGGGTGATATCCGGAAGAAAATTTTAGACTGACTGCAATCTTTTTACAAAAAGCTCTCCAGAACTTAGCGACAAATTGTACTCCTCTGTCAGAGATGATCTCTTGAGGGCATCCATGAAGACGGAAGATGTTCTTTACAAACAAATCTGCGAGTTTAGGGGCTGAAGGGAGTCCTTTTCAAAGAGTGAAGTATGACATTTTTGAAAAGTGGTCTACCACGACCCAGATGGTATTGTAGCCATTGCTCAAAGGAAGATCGGTGATGAAGTCCATCGTAATGCTGGTCCAGGGAGAATCCGGAATAGGCAGAGGAAGGAGAAGACTAGGAGAACTTTGTCGTGGTACCTTGTGGCGTGCACAAACCGAACATGCAGATACGAATTTTTGAACATCTGAAGCCAGTTTAGGCCACCAATAATATCTGGAGAGGAATTCTTTGGTTCTTTTTGTAACCGGCATGGCCGGCAAATTTGGACTCATGAGCCCAACATAGTAGTTTAGAGCGGAGATGAGGTTCCACGAATGAACGCCCTGGAGGGGGAGAGATAACTGAAGAATTGGTGATGGCCACTGTTTGTATTGGATTTAGAATCATCTTGTTGTCTAAACAAGTGAGAGTACTGTCATTATCAAAGGACCTGGAGAGATCATCGGCCTTGGAATTTTTGGAACCGGGATGAAAGGTGAGAATGAGTTGAAACCTGGCAAAGAAAAGAGACCAGCGAGCTTGACGGGGGTTAAGACATTGTGCTTCCTGGAGATAAGTAAGATTTTTATGATCTGTCATGACCGTGACGGGATGTAAGGCACCCTCTAGTAAGTGATGCCACTCCTCAAGGGCAATCTTGATGGCTAATAATTCCTTGTCACCGATTCCATAATTTAGTTCAGTGCTAGAGAATTTCTTAGACAGGAATCCACAAGTTTCTAATGTTCCTGAAGCAGATTTTTGGGAAAGTATAGCTCCAATCCCGACTGAAGAAGCGTCCACTTCAATAAAAAAACGGTCTCCCTTGGTCTGGCTGTTTGAGTATAGGGGCCGAAAGAAATGCTTCTTTAAGAGTTTTGAAGGCCAATATGGCTTCGACAGGCCATGGTTTGCTGCAGGCACCTTTTCGAGTTAAAGCTGTAATTGGACAAATAATGAACGAAAAGCCTTTAATGAACTGCCGGTAATAATTGGCAAAGCCGATAAAGCGTTGGGTAGCTTTGAGACCAATAGGTAATGGCCAGTTGACAATGGCCTTCACTTTCTGCGGATCCATCAGCAGGCCGGTGCCAGAAACTATGTATCCTAGAAATGGAACTTGTGAACGCTCAAAAAGGCATTTCTCCAGCTTGCAATATAAGGAATGTTTCCGGAGGCGAGAAAGAACAGTCTTGACGCTGAGACGATGAACATGTAAATCAGATGAAAATATCAAAATATCGTCCAGGTAGACAATTACAAATTGATACAGAAGATCCCTGAAGATCTCGTTGACAAAATCTTGAAACACTGCAGGGGCATTGCAAAGTCCAAACGGCATGACTAAGTACTCATAGTGCCCGTCACGGGTGTTAAATGCCGTTTTCCACTCATCACCCTTTCGAATGCGGATTAAGTTGTAGGCCCCTCTGAGATCTAATTTAGAGAAGATTTTGGCTCCTCTAATCCGGTCGAACAATTCAGTGATCAATGGGAGCGGATAGCGGTTCTTGATAGTAATATCATTAAGACGGCGGTAGTCTATGCACGGTCTTAATGAACCGTCTTTTTTCTTTACAAAAAAGAATCCGGCTCCTGCTGGCGAGGTAGACTCTGATAAATCCTCTTTGAAGGTTATCTGATATATATAAAGACATTGCCTTAGTCTCAGTGAGAGCTAGAGGATAAACTCTACCTTTGGGAATAGTTTTGCCGGGAATTAGCTCAATAGGACAATCCCATGCTCGATGTGGAGGGAGCGTCTCTGCAGCGGTTTTGCTAAACACATCAATAAAGTCTAAATACGGCTCTGGTAGTTTGAGGTGAGAATCCAGAGAGAGACAAGGAAGTTGGTTAGGAGGAAGTATTTTTGAGAGGCATTGATTGAAGCATGAGGAGCCCCCGGAGGTAACTTGAGCGAGAGCCCAATTGAATTGTGGCGAATGTTTCCTGAGCCATGGTAGCCCTAAAATGATGGAATTAACGGACTGTGGGATAACCAGGAACTGAATCCACTCTTGATGGAGAACCCCTACCTGCAACTGAACTGGAGCAGTAGTGTCAGTGATGGAACCGTTGCTGACACGGTTACCGTCAACTGCAGTAAGAACCAGAGGTTGCGGCAATGGAGTGCAGGGTATGTGAAGCTTCGACACCAGAGTGGCAGAGTTAAAATTTCCTGCAGATCCGGAATCCACAAAAGCAGAGCAATTTAGGGAAGAGTCCGAAAATGTGAGGGTGACAGGCATCAGAAAACTGTTATCTTTGGAAGGAGAGGGAGAATGGAGACATGAACCTAGAACAACCTCCCTGGTGTTGCCTAGGCGGTAAAGTTTTCCGGCCTCTTGGGACAAGAAGATAGCAGATGGCCGGATTTTCCATAGTTCAAACACAAACGATTCTTGATCCTGCGTTCTCTCTCATCCCGTGACAGACGAGAGCATCCAATTTGCATCGGCTCTTCCGCCGGGAGAGCTGGAGATTGAAAACGAGGAGCCAAACGTAAGGTGCGACGACCTTGGACCCTCTCCTGAGAGCGCTCTTGAAGGCGAATGTCTACCTTAAAACACAAAGAGACCAAGTCGTCAAGCTTGGATGGAAGCTCTGGCGAAGCCAGTGCGTCCTTGATAGGGTCTGACAGGCCTTGCCAATAGGTGGCGGAGAGAGCTTCATCATTCCAGCCTAATTCTAAGGCTAAGGTACGGAACTGAACCGCGTATTGACCTGCAGTTAAAGAACCTTGGCGAAGAGCTAACAAACTGGATGCAGCCGAAGATACACGACCTGGTTCATTAAATACCCTCCGGAAGTTCTCAATGAAAGTGTCAGAATGAAGGAGAGATCCATCTCTTCGTTCCCACAGTGGCGAGGCCCAAGATAGGGCCTGTCCCGTCAAGAGGGAAATTATATAGGCCACCTTAGCTCTCTCAGATGCGAAGTTTTCCGGTGAAAGTTCAAACTGGATGGAACACTGGTTTAGGAATCCACGGCATCCTTTAGGATTACCGTCGTATTTCTCTGGGGTTGGAATCTGTAGTGTTCTAGAGGTAGCCAGTGCTGCGCTTGGTGGAACAGCAGCCGGAGCAGGATCAGGAACTGGGGCTGCTGCTTGAGAAGTGCTCAGGGCATCCAAGCGGGAAATCACTCCTTGTAAACACTGCAAGAGTTGTGCTTGGATGGCCTCCTGGCGTTCTACCCGTACTCCTAAATGGATGAGGAGGTCTCGGGATGAGGGTTCTCCGGTACTGTTAGTCATGGCCAGAGTAAACTGTCATGCTGTAGGCCTATGAGGCTGAAGATGATATGACACTAACCGGTATTGATGCCACTGGTCGAACAGGCGTGGAGTCTAACGTACCCCTAGTGTTCACCAGGGACCCCCGCAAGGAGGTTTGGACTTCGCAGCAGAGAGCACGCAGGTCGCGGTCCAGGAATATCAGGTACAAAAGGGTAATCCAAAGAATAGTCGCCAAGCCGAAGTCACAGTACAGAATGGGTCACACAGAAGAGTAGAATGGTCGCCAAGCCGGGGTCACAACAGGTAATCAGGAATCAGAATACTCAGGAGTATGGAGGAAATAGGGAAGCCAAGAACACTGGTGGTGAACCTGTTACTCTGGCACCCTAATGGCGCCAGAGGCAGGTTTAAATAGAGTCTATACTGAACTGATTGGTGGAGAGCGGAGGAGGCAGCGGGAACAGAAGCAGCGTCCCATTGCCTAGCAACGGAACTGAGACCAGGGCACATGCGCCCGCTATCCGGAAGTCCAGCGGCAGTCGACGGGAAGATCAGATGTCCGTTCCCCGTCTGACAGGGGAATCAGCGGGGACGGCGTCTGACACCGGTGTTACGTCCAACACTAAACTTTTGGCCGTTGCACAAACAGGATAACTATCTTTCGCCTGTGCTAGTGGCACTTTGTTTAAAAGTGGCCCAACACCCACATGGCACACACAAAACCAACTCTAACAATGATGGTAAATGCGTTAGTGTCCTAAGTTAGTGTAGTGTTGCTACAAGGGCAGATTAACATTATGTGTAATCCACCTTTGGAACAGCTAATAATACAGTATACACCCTTTTCATGGTGTCTTTACAAAGTTTCATTGTTGTGATAAGTGATACTTCACCTAGTTTGGTAATAGCTTCAGTCTGCAAAATGTCAGATTACGGCCAACACACTTATTCAAAATTAGCACTAGTTACATTTGTCTGATTACACACATTGTTTGCCAGCTGTCACATGACATGTTTGGTGCCCCTGTCAATGCTTTTGTTTATTTATTGTGGTGTATAAATGTGTAATTATTAGACTATCCAAATATCTGTTACATTTCCCTCTGTAAATATAACATATCGACAAAAGCCACATTCCAGCTTGGTTGGACTACAAATCCTATGTCAGTGTGTGTGTCACTAGTAAATTATGTTAGTTTGGGCCTGATTAGAAGCTATGACTGTTTAAACATGCTACTACATGCGAAGAGTCTTTTGCACCTCTTGCATTGTAACATGGTTTTCTCCAGGACACTGAAATAAGGATACAAAGCTTTGAACATCCTTATTCATTCTGGGCCAGTGATCATGTGCAATGGGTACCTGTGTCTGTCTATACACGAAATATCCACCTACCAAAAGACTCAGCATTATAATTTGCACGTCATGTCAACTAGCTTGCCCTTGCGTAAATAAAATCCAGCACTGGAAGGAAGCAAAAATGTATTGTCATGGCCAGTATAGCAATGAATGAATGAGTTTTCATAACTAAATAAACTATAAGGTCTGTTTAGGCAAAAAAGGTATTAAGGCATCCAAATTGTTTTGAACTGTCATGCAATTGTGGAATGAGACCATAGAGTTTTGTTAAATAAGGACTTGAAATCAATGTATCAATGAAATTGGGTGAAAAACTACCTCTTGGATATCCATCACGGGCAGCACAGTGGCGTAGTGGTTAGCACTTTCACCTCACAACACTGGGGTCATGAGTTCAATTCCTGACCATGGCCTTATCTGTGTGGATTTCTCCCTGTGTTTGCATGGGTTTCCTCCAGGTCCTCTGGTTTTCACACACACTCCAAAAACATACTAGTAGGTTAATTGGCTGCTATCAAAATTAACCCTAGTCTCTCTCTCTCTGTCTGTGTGTGTATGTTAGGGAATTTAGACTGTAAGCTGCAATGGGGCAGGGACTGCTGTGAATGAGTTCTCTGTACAGTGCTGCGGAATCAGTGGCGCTATAGAAATAAATGATGATGATGATCACTAGGTTATGTAGATAATGTTGTGTATACTTAATTGAATTAGAGGATGTGTTTCTTTGGCAGAGTAAACCATAATCAAACTCGCATGTTTTTAGTGTCCTCATGACATGATTAGCCAGGCACACAGCAAACAGCTCACACAACACAACATACACCCTTATATAGTGTACAAATGTCACGGCCATCTGTATTTCTTGGTCCGATTATGGGCCCTTGGGACTAGCTGGAGCTGGACTGAATAAGAACCTAGCAGACTGGATCATCTTCCTGCTCATGTTCTTGATGATTGTCTAATATAGCAGGGGAATGAGCAGTCTGCAAATGTGGCCAAAAACTCTGCTTTTGTAATGCAGCCCAGAACACTGGAGGCAAGACCTATCCTCTGGAGAGAAGTGTGTTCGGCCAATGAACAGATCACAGCAGCAGATTTAAATAGGGTGTCCCAAACAACTATTGGCTGATCAGTTAATGTGATCTGAGCTGGTGATTTTGGTTGGTCTGGAATGATCACCTGACTGCATCCAAGCTGCCCACGCCCATGCAGCAGAACAAACTGTGTGTTTTCAAATGGTGGTGTGGAGGACGGGAATGTTGCAGACTAACAGAAGGGGCCAGGGTAGACGTGATATGACAGAGGTGGATTGGGTAAGTGCACCTAAGAACCCAATTTAACTCACTAACTATATGTGCTTAGTGCAATAAGGACATTACGTAACATTTAAACAAGCGTTAGACTAAAGGGTGATTGGTGTACCATACACTGTGCATTAGTATTATTCTTAAAGACAAATGCCTTGATTAGATCTGTTTAAATTTTCTACAGTCAGAATGGTTCAGAATAGTAGTTAACAATACTTGACCTGTGGCATTATGGGAAATAATCTTAGGAGTATTTTGGCGCTATTTGCACCTTTTTTTTCAGGCTACTTTGTGTCAACTTACAGTTCACAAAAACAATACTTCCTTTACAGGATCATTTTTGCAACCTATAAAGGCCCACTGTAGTAGTGCCACGCTTGATTTAAAAACATTTACTCACACAAATAAAGAAACACTGTGGCAAAATCATTTTGAAGCTTAGTTTGATAAACTTCTTGTTTAAGTCTTCTTGACCAAACCATGGGCCTGAATCATTCTAGAAAGTTAAGGCAAAGTAACTAAGTCAGGCCAAACCATGTGGCATTGGAGGGGTATGTTTTAAAAATGGAGCTTGCTGTTTCTTATGGGGGGGTAGGAGAGGTCCTAGATGAACTTTTAATTACCATCTACAAATAAGCTAACAAGTATTTGTGAACAATATTAAGATACAGACAGTATGTAAGTTTTTAAACAAAACGGGTGATATTTTACTACCCTGACATTAATTCATGGTTTCTAGCAGATTATTGTAATAAGGATCCTTTCCATTTATAACCCTGAATCAATCTGCCACCTTCTTTTGGATACCACACTGAAATTAGATACCTATTCCTTAAAGAACCTTAATGATTCCGCCCGTGTGTTCAGAGGTAATATTTTGCTTATACTTGATAACAAGTATTGCGTACAAAAAACCATAATAGATGATGTAATAATAAATAAAGTAACACATACTTGTTAATAAAAATAAATTTAATTATGAAACAATACATATTTTTTTATCAAAATATGAAATAATGTTTTGAAACCAAAACAATAAATTATTTTCTCTTAGGCTTTTTGTAAGGAGTCTGAATGGGCTGGCTCCGACTCCTACTTCTTGTCACCCGTGATGTAGAGCAGTCAGATGAAGCAGCCAAACCTGCATGGGAAACGGTTTGTGTCCGACGAGGTGAAGGTGCAGCCTCATGGACAGGGGATTGGGAAGGGACCACGACAGGGGATTGGGAAGGGACCACGACAGGGGTTTGGCCGAAGCCACGGGCAAAAGCAAAACACATAAGACGACAGAGGGCTGGGTCAAGGAGGGGGGACGCAACAGAACCAACAGGGAGGGGGGACGCAACAGAACCAACAGGGAGGGGGGACGCAACAGAACCAACAGGGAGGGGGGAGTCAGACACAACAGGGAGTTTGGAGCCACCAGCCAACTGGGTATGGGGGCTGGTGAACACAAAATCTGAGCTGGGTGAAGGGAATGTGGCGGAGGTGCGTTGGGAGTGGGCATGCAAGAGATCACCCAGGAGTGTTTCGATATGTGACATTGTTTGATTTAAATTTGTCATTTGGGTGTTGTGTGTGGCCATTAAAGAGTTGTGTGTGCTCATTAAAGAGGTGTGTGTGCTCATGAAAGTGGAGAGTGTGCTTATGAGACTTGTAATTTGCTGATCCGTGTGTTGGATAGTGCTCGCTATAAGTGCCAGGTGATCATTCTGTGATTCTGTGGCGCAGTTAAGTCTTTGTGATGCGTCCGAGAGTGCCCGCTCCCATGCATTTTGAGTTGGATCCACCTAATCCCCCTACACATCATGGGCAACTTCTGAAACTGCTTCAGTGACCTGCTGCTCGGAATCTGTAGAGAGAATAAAAACAAACACTAAGATATTTGATAAAAACATTTGGGAACAATAATGTTTTTTTTAAACATATTGAGGTACGCCTGATGTAGCATTGGTCAAGTCTGAAATCACATTTGATGTGCTTGCAGCCCTTTACAGTCACCCAAATCAGACTTTAGATTATTTAATTTATTCAAATTATGCACAAAACTGTATATATAGAGGATTTTTATCTTCACTGTCTACATTACATTTCCTCAAATGTGATAGGCTAAGATATTGTGCAATCAAAGTTATCCTTCAGACACATCCAGAGAGTTTACACATTTGCTCAGACATATAGAAACATTTACAGTCATTAACTAAGCACACTCATCATTGTACCTAGTGGAGCGGAATCTCCTCTTCGGGGTGGGCTCTAGCCAGTGTCTATCCCCCCCCCCCAACAATCTCCACAAGAGAAATTGCGGCCCTTGCATTCCCCTCAAGCGGGTTCAAGGAAATGTCCATTGGTGGGCCACCCCCAGTCCCGTGCGCATGCCGGTGTTGTCGTGCTAGTTTGCTTTTCAGCCTAGCTTTATAGTCTGCCCAGCTGCGCAATAGACAAACATTATGGTGTTAAATATCTGGCTTTTGTAAAGGTTAAAATCAATATACTAATTAAACCACATTTATTAATGGCACATTGTACACAGGGCCGGATTAACCCGAGGTCTAACTGGGCTATAGCTCAGGTGCCTCGGGCATCCAGGGGGCCCTTCAAACTCCTCAGCAGCATTATTGATCGGTCGGGGGCGGGGGCGCCCCCGGCCCGATTAATGCTGCTTAGTACTGTCAGTGCAGTCCTCCGTCCCAGCGCGCTGTAGTCTGCTTACTGAGGATATCTCGCGAGAGTTCATGAACTCTCGCGAAATCTCCTCAGTACGGAGGACTGCACTGACAGGTAAGTGCTTGGGGGGGTCCTCGCGGGGGCGGCGGACAGCTCACATTGGGGGCCTCGCAGGGAATGGAGGGCCCCTTAGCCCAGGGGCCTCCATTCCCTTAATCCGGCCCTGATTGTACACTAATGTCTTGGGATTTACAATCGTGGTTAATGTGCACAACTCATTATGTAAATGTGGCCAAGGCCCATGCTGCGTGGAACCATCACCTAAGGCCCTGATAGAAGAAAAGATTATACACGCAAGGCTGCTTTTTCATCACACTGGCCTAAGTAATACTAACACACAATGTACATACATATCTATATATATATCTATATAGAGAGAGAAACAAAAGCAAATAAATACTACTCAACACAGTCAGTCACATTCTATAGCCCTTTTTTACAAACATTGCCTTTGTACTGTTTCTGGACCTCATGCACTTTTCGTCCATGGGGCGATTTATCATTAATAGCTTGCGTAATTAGCTCCCAATGGCGGTGACGCTCCGGCCCAGTAATCTGCCGCTCCTCCGAATGGAATCGTTCTAAAACCTCAGAGACTAAAACCTCTAATTATTCATTAGAAAAGGTTTTTTTGTGCATACTTGGGCGCCCAGGTGCCTGCTCCCCACTGGGGCCTGGGTCACACATATTCCTATTGGAAAGATAATTAAATTAGGTTTTGGCAATGCAAACAATCAGGTGCCAATACAGATTGTATATCCATCCACCCCCTTAAAAGGTTTAATTTGGGAAAGTACTACCTAGGTATAAAACACATGGCCCTTATTCTATTCAACATTGTTGCTTCTATATTGAACCAACATTTACTTTGTCCACTGTATTTTTACATTAATGGTCAACAAATACTACTTAAACATTCAGCTATTACTACCAGTTGCCACTTTTAAAAGCCTAACCTTGGTAAACAGGTTTAGCCACATACATAAATTAATGATATCACATTAAGTTTGTCGGAGTAGCAAACCCTATATGGTGCTTGCAATATTACTTTGGTAAATCAAATCAGCTGTCACGGGCACTAGGAGTCTTGCCCAGGATTTCACCAGATGACTGGGCTTACCAGAGTCGTGAAGTTCACACAACGGTCCTCTGGTAGCGGGGTGACTAGCGGAACAGATATCACAGCAGATGGAGAGAGAATACCAGTAAATAATAGGAAAGTCAGTGACTTGCAGCAGTCTTTGGTCAATGAATCAGCCTCTAGCTGATAGAGTGGAAAGGCAGATTTGAACACGGAGATCAGGATGGACGTGAGTAGGTGCAGGGAAGTCAGTGGTCTGCGTACAGCAAGTTGTACCACTGCTTATGGTGAGAAGACTTGTCCAGGTGCAGGTAGGTAGCGGGGAAGTCAGTGGTCTGCGTATAGCAAGTTGTACCACTGCTTAATAGGTGAGGATGTGTACAAGTGTTGATGAGTGGAAGCATACAAAGATAATAGGATGCAGACAATGAGAGCACAGAGGAACTTGATCCCAATAGGTATGCATCGTATCCAACAAAGTCTATATAACGGTATGTGTGGCGCTGCTTGGTAGAGACTTGCTCAGCACAGATATGCAGGCCAATAATGGATAGTCAATCACAGTTATGCATATAACTACTGAGTAGTACGGTTAATTCCAAACAGGTAGTGCAGCGTAACAATAACAGTCTATAGCGGGTATGGATACCGCTGCTGAGCGTAGAGACTTGTCCTAGCGGATATGCAGAGTAAACATAGAAAGTCAATAACAGATAGGCATACCGCTATTTAGTAGAACAGTCTGTCCACAGGGAGATGCAGGAACTGCAGAGACGCTGGACGGTAGAGACGAGTGTAGGAACCACAGGTGAGTAGATCCAGTAATCAGAGTCCAGCTGAGGACACATGCAGGAAACAGGAGACTGTAGCAGGTATGGAAACCAGTGATGAAAAGCACAGGGAATCCACAGGAACTGAAGACACTAGTAGTACACAGGAGATAGTAGCGGGTATGGAAACCAGCGATGAGTAGATCAGGAATCAGCAGGAAACTGAAGACACTAGTAGAACACAGGAGACACCTTCAGAGATTCACAGGGAATGAGACTCCAAGATCAAGCAATGAGGTAATGCACACAGGTGCCTTAAATAGGGAGTTGCCTGATCAACCAATTTGGATTAAAAGCAACAGTCACAAGAGTTCTTGGGAGCTGCGCATGCGCAGACCATTAGGATGGCGGACGGCCGCGGTTTAGGACAGGTGCCAGCAGGAAGGCTAGGGAGCCACGCACCAGCGCAGAGGCACTCACGGTCTGGTGAGTGACATCAGCCAGCAACACACTTAAATGTGTACTACAAATGCTATTTGTTATGTAAGCGTCCCAATACATTTAAACATTTGGATGCATGTGTCCCTCAATGCAATAAGTCAGTTATTAGTGTGTGGGATATGGATAATCTAACAGTACTTAGCATAGTGTAAGCTACTAATGCATTCTTTTACAGTTAAATGTGAGGCCAAGGCCACTTCTGGTCACACTCTCATTACAGCTAGGACACACTTTTTTGTGCATACACAGATGGCTAAATGAGCAGGTACAAACTATTGGTATATAATACAATATATCTGACCTATTTATACTTACTTTTATATATTTGCACACACAGATAACAAAAAATAAGATTACAACAGTGTGTAATGTTTGGGGTGGCCTGCAAAACAAAAAATTACGTTTATTAAAATGCAAGTTAAGATTATGTTATCAACAATGCTAACATCTAAATATTATTGAGTGCAAGATTGATAAGGTAAAAAAAAATTAGCTTATTGTAGGCAAATATACCATTAGTGCCATGTTAAAAAGTGATGGCAAGGCCCCTTTTTATAGCAGTTTTATGACAGCTAGGACACACATATTTAATACAAAACAGAAGGCTACATTAGAAGAGACAAGCACATTGCATATATTACAATCTTTTACTTACTTTTGTTGTTACTGTTTGTTGTTTGCTTATTAGGCAAAGCATGTAAATGTTTTCACTGTTCAATGTGTCCTGTTCAGTCAAATCAGCTACTGAACAGGCAGTAAGGCAAAGCACAGGTGGGTTTAAATGGAGGTTTGGATTAATAAACCAGGTGTACACTCTTCTTCCTAATTGCAACGCACAGAGTACTCGTATCATCGTAGGGGGCCGCCATGTTCTTGGTGGGAGAGGCACCCATTACAAAGACAGGTGTGTGAAAGATCCGCATGTGAGTTACGCCCATACGTGCTCTGAGAACCAATCGGAGCTCAGAATACTGCTGAGTTGGTTTCTGTGAGGAAAAATGAGGGCCAGTATTTTCACGAGGCGTGAGCTCCGTGTCCTCACAGAGGCCATGGACAACGTGCCCTCTGGGCGATATGTGTCCAATGAGGGTAAACTGCGGACATATCAAAGGGTCCGCAGACATTTCCGCCTGCTGTATGGGATACGCAGGAGCGTCGTCCAGCTCCACAGGCGCTGGAGCGATCTCCGGCGCTGTCAGCCCAGGCTCCTTGATGACCTCCGGCAGGAGATTGTAAGAAGTGAGTTCTGTATTAATCGCAAAAACCTTCACATGTGTACATATATATTTGCTATATGTTTGTAAATAAGTTCACCCTAATCACCTGACATGGCCTACATAACAATGTGCAAGCACACTCTAAAGGACATGCCCCTTCCAGTGTACCCAAAATGCTTTGCTTCCTGTCTCCTACATTTGTCTGCTGACAATTTAATGACCTAAATGTTTTATTGTGAAAAATCTGACCATTAAGGGTGGGTTTTAGAATCAGCCATTGTAACTCTTGACCCGTGTGCTGTAGCTTGCTGGTCTAACCTTAAAAACATTTTGTAGTGGCAGATGTGTTGTCATTATTCGGCAAAGATGTAAAAGCCAGGTTTCAAATTCCAAACACCTTAGTTTATAGACTAATTTTTAAAAACTCCCATAAGATGCAAACAGATTACAGAGTGTACTAGATATAGCTAATCAATCATTACTTAACTGCCTATTTTGACTATTGTAGACTGTGAGGTAGTCCCAACAAAGGGTGATTTCCAAAGTATACTCAACATTCTAAGATTTGGAGCTCCATCCACTAATTCTGTGGTCATGTAAAGAGAGAACTAATTGACATCATTACCAGGGCCATGGGAGTTTGCAGACTTAAATTCACCGACATGAAAAAACATACTAGGGCCAAATTTGTACAAAACCAAATTAGGCGGCCAGTAGTATGTTTGGGGAGTGTGTTAGACAACACATGCAAATATGGAGCAAGCCTCCAAACTCCACACATATGAAACAAAAATCAGGGAGTTAAACTCATGACCCCAGTGGTGTAAGGCAGATGTGCTAACCACTAGACCACTGTGCCGGCCCGACAAGTCATGTGAAATGCTTTGTGTTCATCATGTTTAGCTCCTTGCATTGTTAGTAGCTAATATTTCTGTCTGCTGACAATGTAAAGTTTATTAAATATGTATTATCACCTAATTGTCATAATACTATCAGTTATTTCAAATGGTGATTGTGTTAACATGTCCATTTGTTTATATTTCCTTGTTTCAAACAGACCGGGCACGCTGGGAACGCCGGCAACGCCGCCGGGCAGTGGTGGAGGCGCAGGCAGCGGAGGAGGAGGAGGAGCAGCCAGTGGCGATGGCATTGGCACTGTCCTCGGAGGAGGAGGAGCCAGTGGCGGTAGCAGTGTCACTGTCATTGGAGGAGGAGGTGGACCAGCCAGTGCCAGTGGCAGAGGTGGAGGAGGAGGAGGAGGTGGTCCAGCCGGTGGGAGTGCAGGAGGAGGCTGACCCGGAGGACCAACAATTGGAGGAGGCAGCATCGGGCAGCCAAGAGGCAGTGGCCTCTGATGATAGTAAGTATTTGGCAAAAGTGAGGGACCTAATTTGATACGATTGAGATGTCCATTATACTTGTACATAATCCCTGCTATGACACATGATATTGATTAAATGGAGACATAAATGCCACCGGTTTAACACATAATATCTGCCTATAATTTTGATATACATGAAACACTCAAACCACAGCCAGAGACATATTTATATATATCAATTTATATATATATCAATGTGTCCTGTTCAGTCAAATCAGCTACTGAACAGATTATTGTTAAATGCTAGTTTTCCTAGCTACACATGGGCACGCAGGGCAGGGCCGTAAAAAATGTGTCCACTAGCCTGGTCAACTTGCCAGTATATTAATGACTTGTTTTTAAATTCAAACATCAACCCAATTCTTTTTAATTCCTGTGAGTGATTGTGTAGGTAGTGGCCCATGGTAGTGCTTTGCCCTGGGGCCTATAATGCTGAATAAGACAACCCTGTCCATGGCCCTCTCCCCGTGGCTCACCAGAATGTAGTACATTGATCCAAATGCATTATCAACGTCTAATGTGCGTCTAAATGGTTTGGTTGCCACAAGCCTAACATTTTAAAGTAATGTAACACTACACATCTCTAGTAAATCCTGTCTGTTTGATCAAATAGGTATACATGTCTGTAATGTTTATTTTATGTTTTTTTGCAGCACACATGGAGCAAGCTGACCATTGGCCTCCCCCCCACCAACCTTGTCAGAGTTGAGGGCCGACATTCTTGCCTCGTGGCAACGTATTAAGGACCTCCAAAAAGAACAGGAGCAACACATGGAGGACATTGAGACCAAACTGGCCTACTGTGTTGCTTTATATCAATAGTTTTTTTTTTTCTTTTTTTTTTTTCTTGTCATGTAAATAGTTTAAAATTAAAAATAAACAAAGATGTTTCGAATTGTAAATATGTAAAAAAAATATAAGTTTAAGTTAAAAAACATTGGTGTGTGTGTGTTTATTCATTTATTTATCCTACTTGTGGTTGTACGGATAAAAGAGAATATATATAACCCGAAATATATATATCTAAAAAATATATATATAATAAATAAATAATAAATAAACAAATACATAAATATATAATTTAAAATATATATATATATATATAACAAAAAGAGTAACATTTCAGCAAGATGCTTTTGGCCTAAAATAATTTCTCTAGCAGAAAAGATTTTTCATTTCTGTGTGCATTTCATCCAAAAGGAACATGTGCCCTCCACCAACAAGCCACCCCTGTAAGAGGTATGGCATTGTAGGCCCTGTGTGCAAGATAAATTCCCAAAGGTCAAATGCCCTAGCTAGTTTTCAATTTTCAAAAATCATGTGTCATTGTAGTAATAGTCCAAAGTTACGTTCAAGTGTCAGAGAAAAGCCAGTCACACATTGAAGAGAACATGGAAACATGGAAAGTGTACCCAGGAGTGGCGTAAGTGGTGTAAGGCAGAAGTGCAAGCGATGCAAAGCTCCATGGTACTGGAGTGTGGAGATCGGCCTATTTGGATAAAGCTGAGTACATGACATAACGTGTACGCCGTGGATCCAGATGAAAGTCTGTTTGCTGACAATGTTGCATGTAACTCCAAGGAGGCTGACCCCTACAATCACCCCCCCCCCCATCTTAGTCCATTTGTAGTAAAAAAATGTAAGCATGGACATAATAATGTGCATGTGTGATGTGTTAGCCCTGCGGCTTGTATAAAGTACACCCCCAAAAATGTAAATCTTACCATACAGGAACAATATGAGGCCTTATTTTACAATGTGGGTGAGCACTTAAAACAAAACCCATTTCAAAAATGAAACCATTATGTCAAGTTCATGTGTTTCTTGTTAGCGTCATGATTCCATTCCACACAAATGTTGTGGGTATGCTTGGTATTTGAACTCATGTCTGGTGTGTTGTGAGTCCAAAGTGCAAACCAGTGAGCTAGCTGTGAGATGGGTATTTTGAGAGTAATTAGTGTGAATAATGAAGAGTAGTATTACGTGTTAGTTGCCTGTGTAGCACGCATGCTGTATGGATGGTGTTGTGTGTGTTTTTTCACATCTGAGGTTGGCCTAGTGGGTAGCTGTCCCACTTTGCATACAGTTATTCCTGAGTTCTGGTCCAGACAGAAACCCTTCCTCTGTGTGGAGGTTGTATACACTCTTGTGTGTATCCTTTATGGAAGAGTATGCTGTGCATTTTGCTGAAAAGCCAAGATTTATTTACACCACATACATTTTGATACACTCGTTATTCATGTGTTTTTAATGTTGCCATTGTCCATGCATTTTGCGCACTATACGGCGACTTGAAATCCTAAACACAGAAAGATCGTGAAGAATGTGTTTGTTAACAGTGTGTATTACACTAATTATTAGCAAAGGAAAAACAAGGTTGAGAGTGTTCCAGATTATTGTTAATTGACAGTGATTAATGAGTAAAGAGCTATCTCGTAAAAATAAGCCCCAGGCATGTTTGTTGTGTTGTATATAAATAAACTGTTGGCCCCTCCCACAGTGGGCGTGAAGTATACATTGCTTAGCTTGCCGTCAATCAGTTGAGAGCCGTCGCTTATGTGTGTAGCATGTTTAAAGATCCGCAGGTGGGTGTGTTTTCTAACGTTTGCACTACTTATTTGCGTCACTTAGTTGTAATGGACCCCAAGGTGGTGTGTTTTCGCTGTTTGAGGTGCTTTTTTCACTCGCAAATCGGTTTGCGTCACTCAAAGTATGCAACGCAGATGCGTGTGCGTTTGCGTACCTTGATGAATCAGGGCCAGGGTTATCACACTCGTTTTGTCACACCCCCTATTTGGATTCCAGGATTTAGCCTTTATAGAACCATAATCTAGCAGCTGTTTCTCCATTTGCAGTACAGACTCTGGAAACACTCATCTTTGGCATGAGGCCTGGGGACTTTTGTTTCCTCATAAATCTGGTCATGGATATTCATACATACATAGTAACATAGTAACATAGTTGATGAGGTTAAAAAAAGACACCAGTCCATCAAGTTCAACCTATTTTGGATCTCCTGCGATCCTGCACTTATATTTGAAATTAATCCAGAGTAGGCAACCGCCCATCTGTTTCAATTTTGAAAATCCCCCCAGACTCAACATTGCAATCCAATTTTTACCCTATATCCACTACTATCCTTTATTTTAAATTAACGGTCGTATCCCTGGATACACCTTTCCGCTAAAAATTTGTCTAACCCTTTCTTAAACATATCTATTGAATCTGCCATCACAACCTTCCCTGGCAATGAATTCCATATCTTGACTGCCCTTACTGTAAAGAAATTTCCTCTCCTCTAACCTTAGGGGATGACCACGTGTCCTGTGTATGGTCCTTGGGGTAAAAAGTTCCCATGAAAGCTCTCTGTATTGACCCTTAATGTATTTGTACATAGTACTCATATCTCCCCTTAGACGCCTCTTTTCTAAAGTAAACATGCCTAAACTGGCTAACCTTTCCTCATAACTTAATGACTCCATACCCTTTATCAATTTTGTCGCCCTTCTCTGAACCCTTTCTAGTTCCAAATTATCTTTTTTATAGAGTGGTGCCCAGAACTGTACTGCATATTCAAGATGAGGTCTTACCAACGATTTATACAGTGGCACAATTACACTGTCTTCCCTTGCATCTATGCCCCTTTTTATGCATGCCAATACTTTGTTTGCCCTTGCAGCTGCTGCTTGACATTGAGCACTATTGCTAAGTCTACTGTCTACGAGCACTCCCAAATCCTTTTCCATTATAGATTCTCCCAAATTAATTCCATTTAATTTATAGATTGCGTTCTTGTTTTTGATCCCTGAATGCATAACCTTACATTTATCTGTGTTAAACCTCATATTCCATTTAGCCACCCAATCCTCCAGTTTATTTAAGTCCCTGATATTCGTAGGCAAGGTAACAGCCTTTGGAAAGGGCAGTAGCTATTCTCTTCAGTAATATTAGATTTGAACCAAAACTAAACAAAGGCAATGGTAGCACATTTCCCTTTTATTTACAGAAATACTTTCCAAGATTTAATAAAAACTTGATCTTAGATCTACAGCAGACCTAATGTGGGATAACTAAGTACTGACTTGGGTGCAGGTCAGCAGTAACCTGATCAAATTAATCCTTGAGTGTTGGAATCTTGTGAAGTGGAGCGAACCTCCTACACAATTATAACCAAAAAGTCCAGTAAACCATACACTAGGGCAGGGTTTCCCAAACCCAGTCCTCAGGGCTCCCCAACAGTGCAGGTTTTCTGGATCACATGTGATGTAATTAGGACCACCTGTGGATCTGTTACAATGTGTCAGGCAGTAATGAATACACCTGTGCTCCAGCAAGGAGATTTGGAAAACATGCACAGTTGGGGAGCCCTGAGGACTGGGTTTGGGAAACCATGCACTAGGGTATAGTTTCCATGCTTACAAATCTCTGTTTATTTCAAGTTAAAGAAGAAAATATTTCAAATGTTTCAAAGACATCTGGCTGCAAAATTCAGATCTAAAATATGCATTCATAAAAATATCACTTATAAAGTGGAAAACTAATTATAAAAAAATTAAAAAGTTATTGCAGGAGATATTTTGACATTTTTCTTCAGCAGAGTTTAGCAAATTAAATACACATGTGGTAACCATTGCTTTAAAAAAATTCTGTGTTCCTGCACTTTAGTCAGATATCCAGCAAACACTAAGCACAGATGTGTATCTCTGTACATTACGTCACCTGATCACAATTACATACAGGGCAGATTAACCAGATGTTTCCAAATGGCAGCAACAACTGGGGAAGTGTAAACACAGTTTGCCTAAACAGCAGAGGATTTAAGAATAATATCTAGCTCAGAAATACAAATTCTTCCACTAGTTTACAATCCTTTTTCCATTTTGCATGCAACAACTCCATGGAGGACTACTATGTAAGCCACAAGTTGAAATAAGCAGTGAGGTGCACATGGGGTTAACTCAGTAGTGGGTGGTTAGGTGGTTTAAATCAGTACTTATCTGTCATCATGGTGGAGGAGGAGAGATTCTGAATACAGTCTGTTGTTTGAAGATATTGCTGACAGTTCAGGTTGCACAAAGAACAGTTTTTAATTACTTCCCAGGGCCAAATTTGATTTTTTTTTTGTTAAAGTAAAGAAACCACATGCCACACACATTTTAATAAGAGCATGGCTGTATACATTATGGAATGATGGATGTGGTGAAAACCCCCCGGAGTCAGCTGGAAGGGGCATGGCTGAAGCAGGTATCCTGCCTGCCATAGGTTTTGATGTATTAGTCGGGTCTGAAGAAAAGCCTTTGACATATACTTATATGGTAATGGCAAGTGAGGCCATAAGTGGAACTCACATAAACGCATCTGTTTGAGCCAAGTTATTCACTTACCTATTAGGAGTTCATTTTCACTGAATACTGAAGCCAATAGTATTATTCCAGAGGAAGGACCTGTAATGGCTCTATATATTCTTCCCCCAGTGACTGTTGGGTCTCTTTTGCTGCACAAATTCATTGGAACCGGATTGCACCAATGTTCAGACGTAGTATTGAATTGCTATATTTAGACTCATTTGCTCTTCTCTGTTTGTATCCTTTCGGTATGCTTGCTTTCTGTCTCTTGTTCCCCTTTTTCTGATTTCTTTCCCCTACCTTTCCACAAACCTCATATCACCTTCCCATATATCCACCGCCCCCGCCTTCATACAATTCACCCGTTTGCCATTTCCGTCACTCATCCTCCCTGCTCGTTTCACCCACCCTGTTGCCCCCATATTTGATTTTTAGTTAATTGCTTTATTCACGTCCCTTGTAAGCCTAGAGCCCCTTACCTTAATTTCCTAACTTTCCTCACCCCTTCTGACTTCACAAACCCCCTGCTCTGCCTTTGGGGAGCTATCTTTGTGCCCTTGCCTTCCACCATACTGTAGCCGGCAGTGGTAGAACTGTTTCCCCAGTTGGTGCCCCCCACATCTGTCACCTCACCACAGCCGCGCAAAGGAGCGTGGCCATCACTGCCGAGGCCGTGCTCAGGGAATTCCAAGTACTACTAACTCAACGGCCCCAACACGGCACACATGAATGCATGCTCCACAGTGGGGGGGCCATGCAGCCTATCTCCTGAAGGTGCAGACCCCTGCTCCTGACCGGTACTGTACAGAAAGGAGTGAGGGTTCCCTTTTACAGCCGCACCAACTGCCGCAAGTTGGAACTACCGATAGGGCTAACACTATGCCACCAACAATGTTTATATTGTCGCCCCCCCCCAGATATAAGGGGGCAGGTTGGGAACAACATCCAATACAGACCAATCCCACAATGCTGGAACCACGGCACCCCCAAGACTGTTTCTGACACCCAGTTCATCAACTTCTCTGCTGATCAGAAACCTAAGTGTCCCCTCCCCTCGGCCACCCAATCTTTTGCCCCTCATAACAATGCACCCCAGTTTTTCATTGGGGGACTTGGTACATCTGCCCCTGCTTCTTCTCACAGGGTCCCCCCCACATTGGCACAAGTGGCCTGTCCACCAGGTATGTCTCATCCGAATCCCTTGCTTTTAGTACCGCACCCCCATCCTCTTTCCCTTCCGCCCAGCCAGTATGGTTGGTTCCTTACCCCCTGACAGATTTCCATTTTCCCTAGGCTTTCCTGCACATTTCTACCATTCCATCCAGGGACAAGATCAGTAAGGGAGTATACATGAACATGTATGCCCTCATGGACATGGTCAAGAAAGACCAGCTAGCTTTGAGCGGACAAGGGGGAATAGGTGAAGGCACATTCCGGTTTTGCCCCAACTACACCTGGTAGAGTTAGCTACACCGGCAGGCACTTCTGTGAGGTTTCCAGAGTAGGGGAGGTATAGCATTCTTTGTCTTTAATGAAGTATGGTGCGCTCAAGGTGTAGAGTGCAAGTACCGGCACACATACGGGCATTGCCGCAGTTCGCACCAGCGTGTGAGTGCCCCAGGTGCCCCCGGATGCCTTCGGCAGGGGTCGGGGTGCCTACGGGGGCCCTCTTTAAGGCCCGTTCCCTGATCATCCCTCAAGAGCTAAACAAATGGCTAAGGCTCTTTCCTGACTCAGTGCATGCCTTGTTCTCAGAGCAGATTTTTTGCAATGGTTTTAGACTTCCTATCGGCTGAGCTATTCGGTCGGTAGCTGCGAAGAATTTGCACTTGGCGTAGCTCTTTCCTGAAGTGCTGGCTGAGAAGGTCCACATAGAGATTTGTTTAAGGCGAATGGTGGGCCCTTTCACCTTTTCCCCCATTTCAGAGTTAGTTATTTTGCCTGTTGGGGCTTATTCATTACCTCTTCCACTCACCTGGGGCATTGGTTACATAGCTCAGTTAAGCTACCATTCCTTTGAGTCTGCCTTGCATTTGTTTTCAGAGTTCGGTAAGGGGGCCCTATAAGCTGGACATTGAGTCCATTTTTTGCCTGCGGACTCTACTCCTGGATTCCTTACGCTATATGGGCTTCTGGCTGCCGGACAGTTGTAGTGCATAATTCAAGAAGTCTTGCTCCTTCCTGCATTAGTGTGTCCATGCGGGAACGAGTCACTCAGGCAGCGCCCGTTATCTGGATGATTTCTTGTTCAGAAGCCTTGCAGGCTCCTCAGCAAGCGTGGATACCCTTTTCGCAACTAGAGCGTTGTTTGCAACAGTGATCGTTATGGTAGCACAGAATAAAATCGAAGGCCCCTTTACCTGCCTGTCTGTACTTGGCATTGAGATCGACACCATTGCTGGCTGCTGTTATCTGCCCAAAGATAAGATAGATAAGTTAGAGTCTCTGATTCTACTCATGCAGAGTTCGTGCAAGGTCCCACTGATGCAGTCCAGTCGCTCCTCGACTTTTTCGCCTGCTGCATAATATCTATATGTAAATTTCTTTTGCTGGAATATGCAGTTGGCCACAGCTGGGTTCACGTGACCCCATTTTTGGCTGCTGCTGTCCAATGAAATAAAAGGGGAACTTCGGGTTTTGGCTATAATTTCCGAATGACGTTCGTATTTGGCCAGGCCCGGTGGTTTCTGATCATCAGACTTGCTTACGGATGCCTCAGGATTTAAAGTTTTTGGAGTTTACCTTGATAGGGACTGGTGCGCAGCACCTCATCCTGATACCTGCCATCGCGCAGGCTTAGTACATAACCTGGTAGTTTTGGATCTGTTCCTAATCGTAATGGTGGTCGAACTGTGGTTGGCATGTTGTGCTTTGGTGTGACAATCTAGAAATAGTGCAAGTCATCAACAAGTTTCATGTTGCATCTGCGCAGATACACTGAACTAATGAAAGCTTTTTGGATATCCAAGGCCGTGAAGGGTTGGGCTAGGTTGCGCCCAGCGTTGAAAGATTGCAGGAGGCCGATAGATATAGGAATCCTACTGCAAACGATTTCTGCTCTGGCAGCAGTCACTACTGACATGTATAAGACTGTAGTGTTTAGCGTGGCTTTTTCGCTAGCCTTCGGTGCTTTTCTGGCTAGCGAGATGGTTGAGCACTCCACATGAAGTAGGATCAGTGCTGCTAGCTAGGCAGATGCTTGTACATGATAACAGGATTTCTTGTAAACTCCCCAGGTCAAAGTCGGACCAGAATGGACATGGTCAGTGGATTCAGATACAGGCTCATGGTGACCATGATATATGTCCGATTCAGATGTATTCTTGATTTCAGGGTATTAGACCCATGGAGGGGGCAGGGGGGGGGCGAGCAGTTTCCCTGTCCCCATAATGAAGATCTTGGTCAAGAAGGTTAACTGCTCCTTGGCCCATGTATTTAGGTCACTTGGGGGAGGGGGCAGTGATACACCACCCATTACATTGAAGGACTCCAACTTTGTCAGGAAAGCTTTTGCGGTCAGCGACTGATACTTTCGAGGTAGTGTGGCTCTTGCTCTATTTGTGTGGGGGATCCATTGACCTGCTTTGTGTGGACACATCATTGTGAGTCCAGAAAGAGAAAAGTCACTCTGATGCCAGATTTAATACCTGCCAAATTGTAAAGGAGTTTATCCTGGGATCAGATATTAATTGATGGTTGACCTGCAAAGAATTTTTGCTGCCACCATAATTTATGTCATTCAATAAGCTGTGACTTTTTGTCAAATCTCAAATTGGTGTCAATGTCTATATTTATTCAGCTGGGGGTATTACGTTAACAGGTAGAATAGTTTGTGCAATGAGGAGAGCCATCACCAGTATGTAGCTTATGTATATGAATTGTTTGAAATCTTCGCACCAGCAAATATCATTAAATTTTCTTGTGCTATCTTTACCCTCCTAGTACACACAATGCTTAATTTTGAGTTAGCTATTAATATCTCCTTTTTTATTTTGGATTTAAGTGTACTGGGGTGCTGCCACTGATAAGTTATATAGCATACAATCTGAAGTCAAAAGTAAAAAGTTATCCTAAAGTGGTGCACTGAGGAAATCTCTGTGATTAATTTAAAATTGCAATCTTTATTATATTTTAAAATCACAGGGTGATCTTCATATATTTTTAAAGGTGAAATATTTTCAAATCATGCAAAAAAGTTGTGTGAGAAATATTAGTTGTGTGTTATGCAATTTTATTTTTATGATATATATACAGTCATGGTCAAAACTTTTGAGAATGACACAAATATTATTTTTCACAAATTCTGCTGCCTCAGTTTTTAAGATTGCAATTTGTATATACTCCAGAATGTCATGAAGAGTGATCAGATGAATTGCAATTAATTTCATAGTCCCTCTTTGCCATGACAATGAACTTTATCCCAAAAACAACATTTCCACTGCATTTCAGCCCTGCCATAAAAGGACTAGCTGACATCATGTCAGTGATTCTCTTGTTAACACAGGTGAGAGTCTTGACGAGGACAAGGCTGTAGATCACTCTGTCATGCTGATTGAGTTAGAATAACAGACTGGAAGCTTTAAAAGGAGGGTGGTGCTTGAAATCATTGTTCTTCCTCTGTTAACCATGGTTATCTGCAATGGTACAGGAATAATCATCATTGCTTTGCGCAAAAAGGGCTTCACAGGCAAGGATATTGATGCTAGTAATATTGCACCAAAATCAACCATTTATCGGACATCATCCAGAACTTCAAGAAGAGAGGTTCAATAGTTGTGATGAAGGCTTCAGGGTGCCTAAGAATGTCCAGCAAGCACCAGGACCGTCTCCCAAAGTTGATTTAGCTGCGGGATTGGGGCACCACCAGTGCAGAGCTTATTCAGGAAAGGCAGCAGGCAAGTTTTAGTGCATCTGCACGCACAGTGAGGCAAAGACTTTTGGAGGATGGTCTGGTGTCAAGAAGGCCAGCAAAGAAGCCACTCCTCTCCAGAATAAACATCAGGGACAGACTGATATTCTGCAAAAGGTACAGGGATCGGACTGATGAGGACTGGGGTAAAGTAATTTTCTCTGATAAATCCCCTTTCAGATTGTTTAGGGCATCTGGAAAAATGCTTGTACAGAGAAGGAAAAAAGAGTGCTACCATCAGTCCTGTGTCATGCCAACAGTAAAGCATCCTGAGACCATTCATGTGTGGGATTGCATCTCAGCCAAGGGAGTGGGCTCACTCACAATTTTGCCTAAGAATACAGTCATGAATAAAGAATGGTACCAAAACATCCTCCAAGAGCAAATTCTCCCAACCATCCAAAAACAGTTTGGTGGCGTACAATGCCTTTTCCACCATGACGGAGCACCTTGTCATAAGGAAAAAGTGATAACTAAGTGGCTTGGGGATCAAAACATCAACATTTTCGGTCATGGCCAAGATACTCCCCAGACCTTAATCCCATTGAGAACTTGTGGTCAATCCTCAAGATGCGGGTGGACAAACAAAAACCCACAAATTCTGACAAACTTCAAACATTGATAAGGATAATATGGGCAGTCATCAGTCAGTATGTCGCCTAGAAGTTGATTGACAGCATGCAAGGGCTAATTGCAGAGGTCTTCAAAAAGAAGGGTCAACACTGCAAATATTGACTCTTTGCATAAATTAATTTAATTGTCAATAATAACCTTTGACACTTTTGAAATGCTTGTAATTTTACTTCAGTATACCACAGCAACATCTGACAAAAAGGTCTAAAAACAATGAAGCAGCAAGTTTTGTGAAAACCAATACTTGTTTCATTCTCAAAGTTTTTGTCCATGACTGTATATATGTTTATCTATATATATACACACTATAAAGTATTTGGCCACACCTGTTAATGATTGAATTGAGGTGATTCAATCAGACCTGTTGCCAGAGGTATATAAAAATAAACCCTGAGCCATGCAGTCTCCATTTACAAACAGTTGTTAAGCAAAATGGGTCATTCTGAAGAACTCCGTGACTTCAAGCGTGGTACTGTGATAGGATGCCACCTCTACAATAAAATGGTTAGCAAAATTTCATCCCTACTAGATATTTCATGGTCAACTGTATGTGATAGTATTAGAAAGTGGAAGCATTTAGGATCCACAGCAACTCAGCCACGAAGCAGAAGACCACGTAAAATCTCACAGCAGGGTATATGATTGCTGAGGCGCATGATGCGTTAAAGTTGCCAACACTCTGCTGATTCCATAGCTGAAGAGTTATATTTTTCTACTGGCATTAGTGTAAGCACAAAAGCTTAATGAAATGCCAAACGTTGGATGGAGTGGAGTAAAGCACACTGACACTGGACTGTGGAGAAATGGAAACATGTTCTGTAGAGTGATGAATCACTCTGTTTGGCAGTCAAATGGGCGAGTTTGGGTTTGGCAGATGCCGGGAGAACGTTACCTGCCTGACTGCATTATGCCAACTGTGAATTTTGGTGGAGGAGGTATAATGGTATCAGGGGCGCACGCAGGATTTTTAGGGGGTGGGGTTTCCCCTCCACCCAGAAAAATTAGCGAGAGAGCTTCTGCGCATGCACCCACGCATGTGCAGCAGCTGCGTTTCGTCAGCACTGTACTATACAGCACCGCCGTGGACACTTCTTTGACAGCACCGTGGCTGCTGTATAGTACAGTGCCGCACTTTGTTAGCAAAGGGGAGGGGTTTCTGGAGACCCAGAAACCCCCCCTGCGTGCGCCCCTGCGTATGGGACTCTTTCTCAGGGTTTGGCCTAGGCCCCTTATCTCTAGAAAAGGACAATCTTAATGTTTCAGCATTCCAAGTCATTATGGACAATGCTATGCTTCCAACTTTCTAACAGCAGTTTGGGGAAGGCCTTTTTCTATTCCAACATGACTGTCTCCTGGTGATCAAAGCAAGGACTACAAAGACATGGCTTGATGGGTTCGGTGTAGCAGAACTTGACTGGCCCACACAGAGCCCTGGAGAATGAATAAGCACAAATTCCAACAGAAACACTCCAACTGGGTTGTGGAAATCCTTCCAAGAAGAGTGGAAGCTGTTATCGCTGCAAAAGGGGGATCAACTCAATATTAATGTATATGTATTTGAATATAATGTCATTACAGTCCCTATTGGTGTAATGGTCAAGCATCTGAATACTTTTGTCCATTTAATATAAATATATATATATATATATATATATATATATATATATATTAGTATGTGGCAAAGAGGCTTATTTGCCACACCTCTCCTATGGGGAAACAGGTAAAAACCCCAACTAGTCTGCAGGAGCAGGCTGCAGACAGGCTTAAATTCGCTCTGGGTACTTCTTCTAGTGCACACAAACAGGTGTAGTATGGGTGTAGAAATTGTGCTAGGGTGGAGGATAAAAACACTGTTTGAATTTGTGGGCAGGGCCAGCTATTAGTGAGGAAATTGCTGTTTATGCTATCCCTGACACTTTCCAAATAAACAGCAAGATTGATTCAGCAGTGCAGTGTTTGCCGTACTTTATCACATGTGGGGGTAAATGTATCAAGCTGAGAGTTTTGCGTCGGGTTTGAAAAACCAATCAGACAATAGCTATCATTTATTTAGTACATTCTACAAAATGATAGATAGAATCTGATTGGTTGCTATAGGCAACATCACCACTTTTCAAACTCTCAGCTTGATACATTTACCCCGTGGTGTAAGAAGTGGGATCTAAAGGACAGACAAAACACCACTGTCCACCCAACCTCCATAAGCAAAGGTGGTGAGCATATTATATGTGAATGCCACTGATATACATCAACTTGTTATAATGCTGTTGATGCTGTGGAGACACAGAGGAAAGTCCAATCAACCTGTGTACTTGGGACTGATTTGCAGCTGCGTGGGTTGCAAAAAAAAGAAAGCAAGGGTTTAAAAAAAAAAAAAACTGCTTGTCATTTTAGTGCAATTTGTTAAATGTAAAAAATTTTTTTTTCCTATCTGCTAGTGTGGATTCCTAAAGCACTTGTACACTTTGGATAAAAAAGAAGTTGTAAAAACTGCTGGTAATTGTAATGCCACACCTGGTGGGTCACTAAGTTGTGAATTGGGTGTGGTGCAGAAAATTTTATTATTTGCCTGTGAATGCTGAGAGAAGCTAGATTCCACTTTCTTGGACAATCTGCTGTGGGAATGGAAGACATTTTAAGAACCCTGGTGAATGTGGCAGCAGTACAGGAGGAGAATACTCATCTACTCCTTGAGGAGATCACTCAGGGGAGAAGGAACATGGAGGCTCCAGCTACCCCCAGGCACAACCAACTTAGCTGCTGTACTATGAGTCCACTTACCAGAAAGTCCTGTTTGTTTCACGTGGTGGTGTTTGTGATTCACAATCTGGTGCTGACTCTAGTAGATTCAGGTAGTGAGCTGTTGTTAGCTTCCAGTACCATAATTCCAGAGAAACTGGCTCACAAATTGTCCAAGGTAAAAGTACTCTGTCCACGAGAGGGCCGAGGAATATGACAGGACTCTTTTGCCTGTGACCATAAACGGACAGACAGTCACGGTAAGAGTGGCAGTTGACCCAAAACTGCCATACCCTTTAATCCTGGGCAGAGACTTTCCACTGTTCAATCAGATTCTCCAAGAGCAAATCTAGTTGGAAACCTCGGCAAATTAAAGCACCGGCTGAAGGTTCAGCCTTGACGGAGGCGCTTGAGCTAAAATCAAATGGAAAGTGCCATGAACTACCATGAATCCTGAACCAGAAAGTTTGGGAAAATACACCTCCTAAGAGGTTGGAGAATAGACAAAGGAGAGCTGTACAAGTGCCAACGCATAACCAGTTCCTGGCTTTGCTTGTTGGCGAGACCTCGGGTGAAGCAGCCACGCCTCCCAGCGAGGGCTCAGATTGTGTAGAATTGTCTAACTTATTTCAATTAAGAGATTTTAACCGAGACCAACTTAGAGATGTTGCCTTACTAATTTCTATAAGAATGTAGTTGAGATAAATGGGGTAGAGAAGGTTGACAAGCATGCAGAAATTATTGCCTATAATATGGTAAAGAATGATCTGTTATACAGAGTTGCCATTGTACAAGGTAGAACTGTAGAGCAATTGTTAGTGCCACAAATCCATACACCACATCTGTGTGAAGGACACATGAGGAAGATAAAACATGAGAGCATATTTTGCTCAGGTTTTATTGGCCGGGAGTTTACGAGACAATAAAAAGGTTTTGCCGGACATGCCCAGTATGTCAGAGAAAATGTACGAAGCCAGACTACCAGGCCCCGCTAGTTCCCATCCCTGTGGTTTGAACAAATTGGTATGAATTTGGTAGGCCCATTAGAGAAATCTGCCTGTGGCCATCAGTACGTACTGGTCATAGTGGACTATGCCACCAGATATCCAGAGGTTATACCTTTGCTCAATATAAACTCCTGTACAATAGAAAATGTACTCCTTCTGTATTGTAGCAGGTTGGGCATCCCCAAAGAAATCTTGACCGATCAGGGTACTCCATTTATGTCCCATCTAATGAAAGAGCTGTGCCGGTTATTAAGAGTAGAAATGTTGCACACATCAGTATATCACCCGCAGACTGATGGGTTAGTGAAATGTTTTAATAGAACACTAAAACCCATTGTGAGAAAGGCAGTGGCACAGGAAAAACGGGACTGCAATGCGTTATTACCCTATTTAATGTTTTCAGTAAGGGAGGTACCTCAAGCATCTACAGGGTTCAGCCCCTTCAAATTGTTGTATGGCAGGCAGCCAAGAGGCATTTTGGATGCTCTCAAAGAGGGATGGGAGCAATAGAGTCCTAAAGAACTCAATGTGATCCAAATTGTGTCCCAAATGTGAGACGGGTAGGGGGTGATCTCCCCATTGGTACAACAACATATGCATGAGGCATAGTCGAGGCTACTAAAAGTCAAATGTATTTAGAGCTTTCCAACCAGGTGACAAAGTTCTTGTGCTGGTACCCACACAAGAGAGCAAGTTCTTTACACATTGGCAGGGGCCATATGAAGTGATTGAGGCTGTGGGGCATGGTAATTATAAAGTCCGGCAGGAAGGCAGGAGAAATTCCAATCAGACATATCATGTCAACTTGCTGAAAACATGGCACGATAGGGAGAAGCCGCTTTGGTAAAATAGTTGTGCTGGAAACCAAAGCTCCCATAAGGAACGATCTGTTAACAGTTCGGAGATGACAGACTGAGTAAATGGTTCAGAGGAACCATGATGTGTTTTCTGAGGTACCTGGACATGCCACGCTCATAGAACACAACATAATTACACCTCCAGTGGTGGTGGTGAGAGTAAGACCATACCGCATCCTGGAGCTAGACTTGTAGCTGTGAAACAGGAGATTAAAAAAATGTTGGACCTCAATGTCATTGAGGAATCCAATAGCAACTATTGTGTTAGTGGCCAAGGCGAATGAGAGTATTCATTTTTGTAATGATTTTAGAAAATTAAATGAGGTTTCCCATTTTGACACTTATCCGATCCCCAGATTTAATGAACTGGTGGAAACTTTGGCCAATAGTCGGTACCTCACCACGCTACATCTAACCAAAGGCTACTATCAGATTCCCCTAACACCATCTGCCAAGGCTAAGACAGCCTTTTCAACCCCAGATGGGTTATTCCAGTACAAAGTACTGCCTTGTGGGCTACATGGGGTCCCGCCACCTTCCAAACAGCCATGAATTGGCTCTTAAAACTACACCAGGAGTACGCAGCTGCATACTTAGATGACATAGTCATCCACTCCCAGATCTGGGAGACACATCTACCCAAAGTGTAGGCAGTATTAGCCTCACTCAGGGAAGTGGATCTAACTGCAAATCCTGAGAAGTGCACATTGGCCATGCGTGAGGCCAAATACTTGGGGTATGTTGTTGGACAAGGTCAGGTCAAACCCCAAGTTGACAAAGTAACAGCTGTCAGGGATTGACCTAAGCCTATGCGGAAGAACCAGCTGAGAACCTTCCTGGGTCTAGTTATGTACTATCAACGGTTTATGGCTAATTTTGCCACTATGGCTGCTCCTCTTACCAAGCTTCTAAAAAAACTTGACCAGACAAATTGGTTTGGTCAGAAACAGCAGAGGCTGTGTGGTGGGATCTTCGAGTGGCTCTGTGTTCGACACCAATACTCCAAGCACTGGATTTCAGCAGGAGATTGTATCTACAAATGGATGCCTCTGGAGTAGGTTTGGGTGATGCTCTCTTGCAAAGGTTTGATGGGACAAAGAAACCTATCCTTTATATAAGCCAGAAACTTCTGCCTAGGGAGAATAAATACTCCATACTGGAACAAGAGTGCATGGCGATGAGATGTGCATTGGAGCCTCTCAGGTACTACCTGCTGGGTAGGGAATTCACTTTAGTCACCAACCATGCATCACTGAAGTAGATGCATAGGAACAAGGAGGTGAATGTCCGCGTAACTCAAAGGTTCCTAGCGCTGCAGCCCTACCACTTCACAGTGGAGCACATGCCAGGGAACCTGCACAAAATGCAGAAACCCTATCTCACAGAGATGAGGTCTCTGCAATGTCAGCATCACCGAGGTTAGTGACACTAAGGGGAGGGGTATGTGCAAAGAGGTTTATTTTAGGATAATTTCACCCTTTCAAGCACCTGCTATAAACTTAGAAATTGATTGAGCAACTTACATTTCTATATTGTTTGTTTGATAGGCATGTTAGTATCAATAGCTGATGGAAAGTGTTGCTGCTGCATTGCCATTTGGAGATTTTTGGGGCACCTCTTGGTAAGTTAGCTCTCAATTTAAAACACATATTTATGGCTCGATGTAGGGACTCTCACTGTTTAGAGTTAAGACCAGCCTATTAGCCGAAGCGCTGTGAAGTGGCAGGTGACTTTCCATACATTTGCCAATGTGTGCAAGTGAGATTTCTGCATTTTTATGTACAAGTAGAAGTAGCAGGTCCTTTGCTAGTTATACTAATGTGCTGGAGAATTTCTTTCCCTGTGTTTGTTCCTTTCAGGATAATCCCACCCATTCAAGCACCTGCTAAATTAATTGAGCAATTTCCATTTCTGTACTGTTTATTTGCCACACCTCTGCTATAGGGAAACAGGTAAAAACCCAGCTAGTTTGCAGGAACAGGCTTCTGGGGTACCTCTTTGGTAAGTTAGCTCTCAATTTAAAAACACATATGTATGGCCCAAATATATGGAACTCTCATTGTTTAGAGTTAGGACCACCCTATTAGCAAAAGCGCCGTGGAGTGGCGGGTGGCTTTAACATACATTTGCAAATGTGTGCAACTAAGACTTTTGCATTTTTATCTACAGAAAAAATAACAAATATGTTGCTGGCTATAGCAGTGTGCTGGGGGATCTCCATGTGTGTTTGTTCCTTTTAGGATAACCCCACCCTTTCATGCACCTGCTATAGCCTATAAATTGGTTTGAGAAGCTTCCATTTCTTTATTTGAAATTGCCATTGAGCCAACTTCATCATTTAGGTAACAACAACAGGTTAGGGAAATTATATGCCGGAATAGGGATGGCTTCTCTCCCATTCCTGGGTACACTAATTTAATCTAACACAACGAGGCTGAAGCCATACCATATTCCCACAGTCAGAAGGTCTGTGGTGAGAAAGGAGATTGAGAACTTGATCCAACTGAACATGATTTAGGATTTCACAAGTGATTGGAACAGTACTATTGTGTTTGTCCTGAACCCAATGGGAGTATTCGGTTCTGCAACGACTTTAGGCTGGTAAACAGCATATCGCAGTTCGATGCCTACCCTATGCCATGGGTGGACTAACTGCTCAGAAATCTAGCAGGTAGTAACTATGTTGTCGAAGTCAGCAAATTGGATAAAGTCATTTCAATTAAAATCAAGCAAACTTGGTTGTCTTTGTCTGAAAAGATGCGTACGGTACGCTACGACGTACAAGGACACGCTACGGCGTGGAAGGGTGTACGCAGCTACAACACGTGGCAGCAACAGTATTTGGTCTTTTACCATACATTCGCACAAACACGCATACTTGTAAAATAGTACACATTAATGGTAGTTGCAACACATAGTCAGTTATGTCGAAATATAGTAGTATTTATGTGTTATAATATGAGTTATATGCACATTAGTGAAATATATGGAACAGGTTGAAGGCATCATATCATGTGTGGTATCATAATAAGCCTCTTAACATTTGCTACTGTTTGGTTCACTCTGCGAAGAAATCGCAGAGTGCATACACAAGTTATGAATGATAGGGAATTATGAACTAATTAAGACTAAGGAATCTTGGCGGGAAGAGAAGAGCATACCCCCTGGAGAGATGACCCCCTCCTTTGGATTCTTTAGGATGAACTAGCCAATGATTGACAACCCCTTGGATCTTCCCGAAACCTGGACCAATAGAAGCAAGCTATACCATCTTCATTGTATTACTCTATTCCTGTGTGCATATAAGCAGCAGCTTCACATCTAGTGTTCAGACATCTTGTCCCCAGACTTCAGGATTGAATGACTGCACACTGGATCCAGAGCGCCTGCGATAAGTAACGGCTGTACTTATTATTATTTCGCTTGAATTATTCTGCTACTTTTTGAGAATAAATCTTTGTGCTTTGGAAACACAAATCGAGGTTCGACAATCGTTATTGGTTAGCGACAATACGCACTTAACAATTTGGGGGCTCGTGAGCTTTGGAGGTTTCGTTGCCAGATGATAAGCAAGACCAACGGATTTCGGTTCCTCAACAAAGGGTGGAGACGCCTCATATACGGGTAAGAACGCAATGTGTTCAAAACCTGAATTTTACTCTGTGTTGTGAAACCGAATGTCTGTTTTGCATTGTCTAGGGCACGCTAACTAGAACCTAGGGATAAAAGAGAAAACTGTTTCTTTTTACTGTCATTGTGCGTTTTAACTGCATTACATTGCTTAGCGTATGTGTATTTCCTGCTGTGCATACGCGGACTTCCGGTAGATTTGCCACGTGGTTAAACAATCGTTTTGATAGTTGTTATACATGCATAGTATAATTACTTGTTAAAACCTCTGGGACATTATTACTATTGTTGGGAACTTCGATTTTCTGCGCAGAAAAGGTGTATGTCGTGTGATTTGTTGACTTTAAATACAATAAGGTTTTATCTATCATAAAATAGATTGTCAGTTGCTGTTTGACGAGGCAGGTGCCCAACTGGTGTACGGTATACATGGCAGGTATACCGGGGGCGGAAACTGAATAAGTTTTCGCGACGTGCACCCAAGGGTAATCATATCGCTTACAGATTAGCTTTAAGCGTTGCGACTGCACCGCACGGCAAAAAAAGCTGTGAGTGTGACTTGGGAGTAACGGGGAGGAATTACGTTGGTAAGGCTGGTAATTGACTTTACCGGATGCTGCCAAGCGTAATAAACTCAACAGATTTTGTTGGAGAGTCAAGGGTAATCGAGGAGCTGATAACCCTTTAGTCCGCATTGATATTTCTGTATTAGGGGTCCTCGTTTAATACGAGAGGAAGCGAGTGGACGCGGCTTGTAGCAAATACGTTCACAGGCCGGTAAAATATCTCTAGCGGTAGTGTTGAAATCAGTGGCAGGATTTTGTGTTATTTCTGGAACCCTATTTTGTGGCAGGATATTGTGATATTTCTGGGACCCTATTGTTCAACATGGGTGCTAAGCATACGCTAGAGATGACCAAGGTACTGCCTAAGGAAGGGCCTATTGGTTCAGCGAGGTTTCTCATGTGTAAGAAATATGGTGCATACGCAACTGTGTATTGTGACACGTGGGTCAAGATGACCAAAGATTGTGATAGGCCTTTCCCAACAATAGGGAGTTTTAATGCAGAGGTACTTAATACTGTAAAAGATAAAGTATGGTTGATTAAGTCAACAAAAGTGAGGAATAAACATAATGATTGTTTAAAATTGTGGCAAATGGAAGGTAACACGTGGCAGAGCAGCGAATGCACAGCAGAAGTAGGCGTGGTGAAAAGCGCGCGCACGGCTGAAGTAGCCATTGAGAAGCGTGGCGAACTCAGCGCAAGCGCGCCCCCGCCACCTTATGTGGCGGGAGGGGTAAGTACAGCCGTTATTAAAACTGGAAAAAGAGAAATTGCTAAGTTGTATCTTGTTTTAAGCCAGTTTAAAACAAGTGTATCAGAAGATGAAGATGAACCTACTGTGATTTCGGCCATTGCTCATGCTGTTAATATGCTAGAGGTTCAAGTATGGGAAAGGAGCAATGGCTGAGATAGGTGAGAGTAGTGTGATCACTAGGAGTGATAGCGTTCTAAATCTTGAAACAGCAGATCCGGTAGTGACTTCTGAAACCAGTAAACCAGTGAACCAGTGGGTGCGTACCCAGTCCACACAATATCAGTTCCCAATGGGAAACCGGATAAGGATGGTGTAGTTCCTTTAAGAAATGTTACAATGCATTGTCCTTGGACTAGATCAGAGTTATGTTCCATTATGACTGAATTCCCAGATCCTAGAAAAGAGTTGGCAAAGTGTCAGAAATTTGTTAAAGACTTAGGAAATGCACACGAACCAACCAATAAGGATTGGCATGTAGTGTTGAGGGCGTGTCTTCCTCCCCATACTGACATACAAAAATTTATTAGAGATTGTTTGTTGGACGAAGATGACACCTTGACTGATTAATCAAGAAAATATAGAACAAATTGTGAAACAGTTAGCCATCTATTTTCCAGTAGTAGTAAATTGGTGTAAGATTTTCACCATAAAACAAAAAGATAGTGAAACTGCAGCGGACTATTATGGCAGAGCTCTTGCATCAATAACACGGTTCACTGGGATATCCAACATAGGTGAAGACCCACACCACAGAGAGGTAGCTGTAGGAGTATTAATGGATGGCCTCAGAGAAAATTTAAAGACGAGAGTACAAACCTCAACCCCTGGTTGGAGGGGCAGCACAGTAGATTCTCTTAGAGAGATTGCTGTGGAACACGACAAAAATATTTTTAGAAAAAGGGAAGAAAAGAGTGACAAGTTGATGACGGTGAGTATACAGGCATTAGAGGGAATGCATACACAACCATCAGCATATAACCCACATAACAGGAAACGCAGAATATTGAGATGTTATCACTGCAAAGAAGGACATATGAGAAAAGATTGTAAAAAGGGAAGGTATAATCCTAATGAAGGGTCACATAGATATCCTCCAAGGAGGGATTCACATAGACTAGAAGACTCACACCTGCCCGCGCATGTTACAGCAGCAAATGCTGCGCGGGCAAGCAATAGTCAGCGCTAGGGGTCAGGTCATACCTGTAGTCTACAGCCAGTGAGGTTAACTGAGAGTCAGAGAGAAGAACCAACAATGATAGTTGACATAGCTGGTAGAAAACAAACTTTTCTTTTAGATACAGGGGCGGCCCGATCTGTGATAACCTCTCCTTTCAATCTACAGGTGACCAGTAAAACTATTCCAGCTATGGGGTAACGGGAAGAGTGTTACATTATCCTCTAAATAAACCCGCTGAAGTTACTATCGGGCCCCTGCATACCAAGCATTCATTTCTCTTGGCTGCGGCGGCTCCTACTAACTTGCTGGGAAGAGACTTGTTATGTAAAATGGGATGTGTCTTATACTGTACTTCAGATGGTGTGTTCTTAGATAAACCGGAGAAGGTCGCACATGAGGTGCAGGATATATTGGACACCCCTCAAAGGTTAATGTTACACTCTCCAGTTATAGAACAAAGTCCATCTCAAGTAAAGGGGATGTTGCTGGAAATACCAGGTTCACTATGGACCAGAGATGGACAGGACACTGGACTGATGGCAAACGTAGCCCCTGTCATGGTAAATCTAAAAAGTGGTAGGATAGCTCCAAAAATCCCACAGTATCCATTAAAACCGGAAGTGGAATTAGGGGTGTATCCTGTTATTGAGAGGCTGTTACAACAAGGGATTTTAATTCGTACAGCCAGTACAGCAAATAGTCCCATTTTTCCCTGTGAAGAAGAGTGGGGGGAGGGGCTATAGATTAGTCCAGGACTTAAGGGGAATTAATAAAGTTGTTGAGAGCCAATTCCCCGTAGTGCCGAACCCAGCTGTCATCCTCATGCAGATTCCACCGTCTGCTAGTCAATTTACTGTCATTGATCTATGTTCTGCTTTATTCTCAGTCCCTCTTCACCCTGACTGCCAATACCTTTTTGCATTCTCCTACCGGGGAGTGCAATACACATGGACCAGACTGCCCCAGGGGTTCATTGCCAGTCCCAGTATTTTCTCCCAAGCCTTACATGACTGTTTGCAATCCTTTAAACCCCACAATGGGTCTGTTCTAATTCAATATGTGAACGATTTGTTGCTGTGCTCTGATTCTTTTATGTCATGTTTACATGATACTAAATTGTTGTTGCTTCATCTTTCACAAACAGGGCACAAGGTGGCAAAGGATAAATTACAGCCATGTCAGACTAAGGTCAAATACTTAGGACACTGCCTCACTAAGGGGCTAAGACACCTGACAACGGACAGGATTGAGGCTATACAACACATGACTCTGCCGCAGAGCCAGAAGCAGATTCGTACCTTCCTGGGGATGTGTGGATACTGTAGATCCTGGATCCCAGGTTTTTCTATTCTGGCATAACCATTGCAGGAGCTAGTCTCTTCCTCAAAACCAGAACGTGTTGTACACACAGAAGAGTCAGAGCAAGCATTCTTTAACCTTAAAGATAGTCTGACTAGAGCACCTGCATTGGGAATACCTGATTACGAAAAGCCTTTTTAGCTATACTATACTGTACGGAAGCTGATGGTTGTGCAGCAGGTGTCCTCACACAGAAACATGAAGACGCTAGCAGACCAGTAGCATACTACAGTGCACAATTGGACAATGTGGCAAGATCACTCCCAACATGTCTCAGAAGTGTAGCAGCAACTGCTCTTCTGGTAAGTAAGAGCGAGGACGTAGTATTAGGACATAATTCAACTGTCTATACACCCCATGCTGTATCAGCTCTGTTAATTTCAGCCCAAACCAGACATGTTTCTTCAGCTAGATTCACAAAGTGGGAACTAGCCCTGATGGCACCCTCAAACATCACCATCAAACGATGTAGCACCTTAAATCCAGCTACATACCTTCCGTATGTGTCTCTAGAGACACAAAGGGTGGGAGGTGAGGAGACCCTGGTTGATGATGAGTGTGAGGAAACGGGGTACTACTGGACTGAGAACTATGTAATCATCACCCGTTTCTCACGGTTTATTGTACTTTTTAATCCTTGGCCCAGTCTAAGTATATACACCAGAGCATTGGTGTATTATGTGTATTATTATTTCATGTTATTAGACACATTTTGCCCATACTATTACCTGTGATATTGTATGTAGTATAAATAGAAACAATATTGCCATACTGTGTGAAAATATCAGAACAACAGCAGTCATTTTGCTTGTGGTAGCTAATGTAATTACCATTTGTCTCAAATGTGTATTGTATGGGGTGCAGCTGAGAGGAGGTTTGTTATCAGAACAATGTCTGAGTTAACTAGCTGGCAGCCCATGTTAATTAGCTAGGTCAACAGATAACCTGAGAGGTAATGAGGTTAGAACTTCTACTCATATGCAATGTGCCTCCACAGTAATATATTGGTTGAAATAGCATGGGGAAATGTATCAATATGTGTCAATATAAATGTAATTGTATCAAAAGGTATCACAGACTTATATTGTGTAACCCTGCTGATATCATGTGTCAAAAGTCTTATTGTTCCATGTAAGCGTGCAGTGTCATTCCTTGATGTACTATTGTAACCCCATGTGTAGTGTATCCAGCCAAAACAGCTAATTGAGTCAAGCCATTCTATTGTCTAATCAAGGTAACAGGGACAGTATGTCTAGCAGCTAAATTGTTGACTGGGAGGCCCCTTCTGTAAAGGGGAGGTTGGAGACATTTGACCCTATTTCCTGGGTAGAGAGAAAATAATATAGGGCGAGGAGAATGCCAGGGGGGATGCTAGTTTTGAGGATCCTGGTGTAGAAGACATCAGTGAAAAGGACTCTGGGCCAGGAACTGTGGTGCCGCTGGAGGGAACCCTACCAGGACAGGGTTGGTGTGAGCTAGTAACCCAGGCTAGGAGACACCATAACTGTTTTGCTAAACGGTAGTGGTAATATTGCGGGAGGATAAGACCCTGAAAGGGACAGAGATTATGACTTTGGAGTGCTGACTGCAGGAGGCTGCTGGAGGATACGTGCTACCATTTACCCTGTAACTTGTGAACGTCTTGTGGTGTTGTGCTGTCGTAATAAAGTCTTATTTTGGATATATCTTGGTCTACCCGAGTGAGTTGAATCCCACAGAGGGTAACTTCCATCCCAGCTAAGGGTGGTATCCTCACAATGAGTTAGGCAAGAATACTGACACGCATAACTGTATGGAACACCTGAATCAGACCTTTACTGCAAGGCCTGACATAAGTGACACCCCCTTAGAAAATGTAGATTTTACGTTTTATACAGACGGAAGTTGCCATAGACAGACAGAGACAGGAGAGCTATGTACTGGTTACGCTGTTGTAGACGATCAGGATGTGGTAGAAGCTGAACCCCTTGGTCCACCTCACTCAGCCAAGGTGGCGGAACTAGTAGCATTAAGGAGAGCGTGTGAGTTGGCAGAGGGTAAATCAGCCAATATATATACTGACTCTAGGTACGCCTTCGGGATAGTGCACGATTTTGGGGCCCTTTGGCATCTTAGAAACTTTACGACAGCAGCAGGTACGCCAGTGGCACACTCACAACACATAAAAGGACTTCTGACAGCGATACAGTTACCCAGAACAGTAGCCGTCATAAAGTGCAAAGCCCATACCTTTGAAGAAGACCCAGTGTCACTGGGCAATAACAGGAAGGACGAAGCTGCTAAATGGGCAGCAGGGCAACCTATGACTGTATCGACTGAGACTATGATGGTTTTTCAGACATTAGACATGCAGAAACTAATTGAAATGCAAGATTTGTGTTTCCTGCAGGAAAAGGCGGTCTGGAAGGTGAAGGGATGTGGTCAAGAGTCCTCAGGACTCTGGAGGGATGGACAAGGTAAGCCTGTAGCTCCCCGAACGTACTATCCAAGCCTGGCTGAAGCAGCACACGGCCTGACTCACCTGGGTAAAGAAGGTATGTGCAAACTGGTGAGAGCATACTGGTGTGCTCCTGGATTTTCCTCTCAGGCTGTTAAGAAGGCAATGTCATGTCTTACTTGTTTGAGGAAAAATATCGGGAAAACTATTCCAACTGAGCCATCCCACATCCGTCCTACAGACGGACCTTTTCAGGTAATACAAATTGACAATATCCAATTACCACCGTGCAGGAATCTAAAGTATGTGTTAGTTTGTATTGATGTGTTTTCCGGTTGGGTAGAAGCATATACGGCAGCTACTAATACTGCTGTGTTCACTGTAAAGAAAATTGTACAAGACTTTGTATGTAGGTTCGGTATCCCTAGAATCATTGAAAGTGATAGGGGCACCCACTTTACTGGTGATATCTTCCAAAATATGTGTAAACTCATGGGAATCGGTAGCAGACTTTACACCCCTTACCGACCACAAGCCAGTGGTAAGGTGGAGAGAGTAAATGGTACTATAAAGAACAAGCTTGGTAAGGTAATGGCTGAAACTGGGTTGGCATGGCCTGAGGCTTTGCCATTGGTCCTCCATAGCATTCGGACCACTCCTAGACCTCCTCTTAATCTGTCCCCCTTTGAGACACAGTTCGGACGACAACCTCATTTGATCGTGAGTCCACAAGACGACCTGAAGTGTAATAATGAAGTGACTGTACAATATCTTATAAGAATGAGTAGACAGCTTAAGCAACAACAACAAAAACTAAAAATGCTGTCACCTGGTATGCCAGAAACGAACTGTCATGATGTTGAACCTGGAGACTATGTTATGATCCGCAATTTCTTACGTTCAGGTTGTTTAACAGACCGTTGGGAAGGCCCGTACCAAGTGCTGCTGACCAGTACTACATCACTAAACGATGCAGAGAGAGACACTTGGGTCCATTCCACCCACTGCAGGAGAGTCCATAATCCGGAGAAAGTGCAAGATAAAAGCAAGATAAAAATCAGACCGACGACATAAATCTGTCACTTGCGAGTCTGTTCCGGGAGACCTAAAGCCTGCAGTCGAGACACCTGAAGCAGAGACGTTGCCTCAGAGCTATCTTTCCAGCGATGGAGTGTCGATTTTTGTTTTTCTTTTGTTCCAGGATCTTCCTTGTTTTTATTTTTTTCAGGACATTCTATTTTTGTGAAGGAGGATGGAGGACGAAGGAGGGTTCTGGTAGTGATGTGGATGAGATGGAGGCAGAGGAAAAGTTATTAGGATACTCAGAGCAGCCCATTATCAAGCTTGGTCCGGGGGTTATGAAAAGGTCTGCTAGCTCAGGAACTCGGAGGCAGTGTGAGGGGCTATTGTCTGATGAGTATTGTATCTGCAAGTTCTGCGACTCCCTCGTTGAAGAGAGATGCATCCAGCGATGTCAGTCCACCAGTAATCTGAAGGTGGGCGGGCATCCTTTGGAGGATTATCACTCCCTGGTGGGTAAGGTGCTAAACCAAACTGAGTGCTGGGTGTGCTCTCATGTGCCACAGGGGCAGCATAATATAGGACTAGTGCCATTCCCCCTAAACATTTCTGAAGTACTCGAATTGAGGGGTGGGAGGCCCCTAGACGGGAGGTACAATAACACTAGGTCCCCTAGTCTGACGCTTTGACAATACTCCGTAGGCAGATCTTTGCTGTGCCTAAATATATCTCATGCAAAGCGCCTGGAGAATTGGGAGGCTGACCTATCAGATCAGACAATGGCTCGCCACGCTCATGTTGGAGGGAGACTTACAAGATCACCCATAAGCAGGAATGTTGATGGAAGTCACAAATTAGGGCGTATAACCAAACATAAGAAAGTAGCCATTGGAAAAGTCTCTATAGATAATTGTAAGAATGTCATCCATGCGGACACGTGTCTCGAGCAAATGGAGACACTAGGCATGGGTAGTTTTATCAAAACTCTGTGTGATATAATTAATGGACATACTGTTCCTTATGTTCTCCCTGATAATGTGTATTTTGTTTGTGGAAGAAAAGCCTATTCCTGGGTGACTCCAAGTTCCAAGGGCTTGTGTTTCTTAGCTAAACTGGTTCCTGA
Source organism: Mixophyes fleayi (assembly GCF_038048845.1). Lineage (NCBI taxonomy): Eukaryota > Metazoa > Chordata > Amphibia > Anura > Limnodynastidae > Mixophyes > Mixophyes fleayi. The sequence goes on along the minus strand of NC_134408.1, from coordinate 83,193,255 downwards.
AATCATGACTATTACTCATGAAGAAATGGTTGGTATTCACAAGACTACATCACCACTATACATACACACACAGTATGAACACCGTGGCAAGAGAAATATGATTCCTGGTGAGGAACCCATAGCTATAAAATTGATTAGTGAAACTGCTGGTTTTCAAGTTATGGTTGCTCTAGATCTCACCAGGACCGCTCGGGGAACATTAAACTTTAAATATATCCAAGACCTAGCTAAAATAATAGATCATATCACCGAGATGTATGATGACACTTTCAGGTATACTGGAAGGGAGCTACAAGCGTACAAGAAGGAGTTGGTGCAACATAGACTGGTACTAAATTATCTCACCTCTACTACTGGTGGGTACTGTGTAACACTGGCCACCCAGTTCAGTGTCAAATGTTGCACGTACATCACCAATAATACGGATGACCCCCAAAGAGGTTATAGACCGGAAGATGGATGAAATTTTGCAACTGAAATAGGAATTTCGAAAGAACCATAATTCTTCGTTATATGAGGTCGGGGAAAAGGTGGCAGGCTGGTTCTCATGGTTGAACCCTGTGAAATGGTTCTCTGGTCTGGGGGAGTGGGTACAGGAAATGGTTGCTAGTGTAGGTAAGCTCCTTCTCCTTATACTGGGTGTCATCTTAGCAATTGGTTTATTTGTCAAATGTGTTCCTACTGTGTTGAAGTGTGGAAAAAGGTCTCATAGGAGTAACACTGAGAAAGAGACTGAAAGGGTGGTACCAGATACCGAGATCATGGTCTGTTAAGAAGTATTGTATAAGCCTGAACTTGAAACGGTGATTGGGTGATAGTTTATTGCACTATCAAAGGGTGGAGCTGTCGAAGTCAGCAAATAGGATAAAGTAATTTCAATTAAAATCGAGCAAACTTGGTTGTCTTTGTCTGAAAAGATGCGTACGGTACGCTACGATGTACAAGGGCACGCTATGGCGTGGAAGGGTGTACGCAGCTACAACACCTGGCAGCAACAGTATTTGGTCTTTTACCATACATTCGCACAAACACACATACTTGTAAAATAGTACACATTAATGGTAGTTGCAACACATAGTCAGTTATGTCGAAATATAGTAGTATTTATGTGTTATAATATGAGTTATATGCACATTAGTGAAATATATGGAACAGGTTGAAGGCATCATATCATGTGTGGTATCATAATAAGCCTCTTAACATTTGCTACTGTTTGGTTCACTCTGCGAAGGAATCGCAGAGTGCATACACAAGTTATGAATGATAGGGAATTATGAACTAATTAAGACTAAGGAATCTTGGCGGGAAGAGCAGAGCATACCCCCTGGAGACATGACCCCCTCCTTTGGATTCTTTAGGATGAACTAGCCAATGATTGACAACCCCTTGGACCTTCCCGAAACCTGGACCAATAGAAGCAAGCTATACCATCTTCATTGTATTTCTGTATTCCTGTGTGCATATAAGCAGCAGCTTCACATCTAGTGTTCAGACATCTTGTCCCCAGACTTCAGGATTGAATGACTGCAAACTGGATCCAGAGCGCCTGCAATAAGTAACGGCTGTACTTGATATTATTTCGCTTGAGTTATTCTGCTACTTTTTGAGAATAAATCTTTGTGCTTTGGAAACACAAATCGAGGTTCAACAATCGTTATTGGTTAGCGACAATACGCACTTAACAATGTCATGACTCTTGACTTAACAAAGGGTTATTGGCAAGTTTCCCTTATCTATTTAACCAAGCTAAAGACAAAGTGCAAGTAAAATCTCAACTAGACAACATGGAGTCAGTGAAAAACAAAGGCACACTTGGTCAGGGAGTAGAGGCTCACATGGGCAGGGGCACACATGGACAGGTTGGCAGAGGAACACATGGGTATGGAAAAATGGAGACAGGAAAAGGTAAGTATGGATTGCATATGGGTGAGCTGACTTTTACTGTGCACCATGAGGAAGGTACTCACATTGCCTTTAGTCAGGCCCAGCCAATGAGAGGAAAAGAGGAAGTAGAGTGGGGATGGGGACACACATCTGAAAGCTAGATGCAGCACTGTGGTTCCTGTGTAAATGACTGCACTTGTGCTCCTGCACATAGAAATGCCAGCCCAAACCAGAAGTACATGAGCTGGTGGGCCCCAGAGAATGGGGGGGTCTGGAGCATGTGCCCTCTCCCCTTAAAAAGCTCATGTTTTTAATATGCCTTTGTAGGTTCACATCTGTTCTCTGTATGCTTTCTCTAAGTGATATAACTTCATTGGGTGACATGTTTGGTGCAGTAATACATTTTGCTGCGCTTCTGTGTTTGTTTGTGGAGTATGAAACAGTGCTGCTGGGGACTGAGAGGTTATCGCTCCCTAGCGCACCAGGTGTTAGTTATAGATATAGCTTCCTGTTGCTGGTTTGGATACTTGGCACAGCTCTCACTACTTTCTGTAGTTGTGGAAGACCCATTGCTAGGCAATAGAATGCTTTCTTCTTCCTCTCCAGGCCTTGTCTGCTGCACACATGTGCAGTTCATTTGCATCTTCATTGCTAGGCAACAGCACATTTCTCAGCACTTCCTGGTGGCGGTCAGCTGTTCTGAACGCAGAGCCCACTGCCACCAATCAGATCTCTGGCCTCTCTATTTAAAGCAGTCTCTGGCACCAGGTAAGTGCCAGAGTATCTATGTCTCCTATGCTCCAGTGTTCCTGCTTTGTATTTAGCTTCCTCCCTGACTACTGGGATTCTGATATGGCTTCCTCTGAATCTGTTTTTGGATTACCCCTTGGCTTGACTGCTAGTTCTGGTTTGACCTTTGGCTTCCTGACACCGCTTCTGTTTGCTCCTTCGGTACCTTGTGTGTCCGCTTGGCTTGACCCTGCTACGTATGATTACTACACTTGTTCACAAACTGCTTTGCTGGTGGCTAACTTGGAGGGCCGTATCCTGCATGTCTCAAGCAGCAAAACCCAAACTCCCTTGTGGGTTTTCCTGGTGAAGGACGAAGTTGTGTTAGACTCTGTGCATCCTAGTTTAGCAACATCAACACCAGCAAGTAGCCTTCAATTTTGGTAAGAATTTGTGACAATCACCTTATCCGTCAGCAATAATATCAGATGCTTATTTGATTGTTTTTGTGAGTTTGAAACGTCAATAACATACAGCAGTAATAAAAGGTATATATAATCACAGCTCCATATCACCTTTGATTTGATCAGATGCTTAGGGGTAAGTTTATCAAAGACATTTTTCATTGAAAACCCCCGAAAACTGCTGTTTTCGGCAGTTAGCCACATATTAAAGTATCTTCTTAATTTATAACTAGGACATCGCAGCAGATATCAGAGATATCTACTGCATTCCCTGTCACTTCAAACGGAAAAGCAGTCTCCATAGTTTGTATGGTGACTGTTATTTTGCACCATTTAACAAGATTTTAAAGTTTTCTGGAACTTGTGTCCGATGACTTATGCTGGTGTTAGCCATTGAAGCCTACAGGGAGAGCATTGCGTTAGAGGAATCTTCAGATCCCTTACTGCAACTTTCCTCCTCTCCTCTCTGGTCACTATCGCAAAGGTGACTACTTTGCGATAGTCACCATAGCCCTGTCTCCTGGACACAGGAGACAGGTCTTTTCATGAACAGTAGTTTTTCGTGACTGCTGTTCCTAGTGAAGAATTTTAATATATAGTCACAATATTGTAATCCTTATCTTTGTGGTAAGGATTGAAATGGATCATGTTGAAAATGCGGTGATTAATAAATATGCATCTAAGTCTTTATCTAAATCTGGGATGGTAATTGTACAGCAATGGTACAATCCTCTTGATCACGGTTACAGAACCATTTGCAGAGTTCACATCTCCGTTCTGGGTAAAAATGTTCCCTTTACTCGAAAAAGATGGTTCCACTAGTGTCTTATACTTGACACTCTGATAATATTTTCCGATCAGCTCAAAATCAGTGCAGGCAAAACCGATCCACGGAATGATACTTAATTTCTCCTCCGCTACACCTACTGACCCGTTTTGTTACTTCATTCAACATAAGAAAATAGATTTTTGTTCATTCATCAGAAATTCATTTTCAATTCACCATTGTGATTTATGTGATGTAGTATTCAGTACATTGGTAGAACCATGAGAACTCTAAATATATGTTATTTGAAACATAAAAGGTATATACTTAAAACAAATGCAGCACATAGTCTGTCAAGACATTTTATTTAAAATAGAACAATTAAAACCAACAACGAGAGAGGGTGATCGATTTGGTACTCTATTTAATAAAGAGACAATTTGGATATTTTCATTGAGGTCTCTTTTTCCTCAAGGTTTAAATGAGTTTATTGAACTCAGTACAGTTTAAGAATACTTTCAATCTATCATTAGCTGAGCCACATTCAACATGATAGGAGACTGTGGATCATCTGATTACGACACAGTTCTGTGAGGCTGAGATTAGGACTTTGATACCTCCTCTGTACACGGTAAGGCTGTTTTGAGATTAACCTTATATTTGTTTACATTTTTTTCTGTACTTTTTATTTTAATTTAGATTGTGTTTTCTTTGTACACACATAAGGACAGTCTTGACGGATTAGATTTAAAATTCTTATGATATATAGACTGCTGAAGAGAATTATGTGAATAAAACATGTGGAGCCAATGTGAATCTAGGCCCCTTTTTTCAATGAATGAGATCCATCAAGTAAGCATTTGGGAGTGCCATTTCTAACATCTGAGGGTATATTTACTACACTGAGGGTTTGAAAAAGTGGAGATGGTGCCTATAGCAACCAATCAGATTCTAGTTAGCATTTATTTAGTTTTTCTACAAAATGACAGCTAGAAACTGATTGTTTGCTATAGACAGCATCTCCACTATTTTAAATACGCAGTTTAGTAAATATACCCCCTGGGATTTAAAGCTGAGTATTTGGATCTAACCTTTTAAAAATGATTACACTGTAAATTTTATATAATGCCATCCAGATATAAATATGTAACCGTGTAATTTTTCTATCAAGCTTTGGGCCTGTTGTATGATGGTCCTAGTATAGTCGCTTCAGCAGAATCTCATTTGCAATCTTTGAAAGAGGGACATCATACAGTTGAAGAATATTGTTCAGTTTTTCAACCTTCCTAATTTTGAGTGGAATGACATATTTCAGTTGCTTGCTTGATGGCACTACCTAATCAATTTCTGGACAGTCTTGTCTCTTTTTGTTAGATTGGTTAGATTGTCATATGATCACCGTTTTACAAAAGCTCTTGACAAAAGTGCTGTAAATTGAGTAACTCTATACAATACTATAGGTCTAGGACACCCATGTATATTAAAAATATGTTCCAGAAAAAAAATTGCAATACGTGTTACATACGGTAAATTTTTCAATGGAACAAAGTGTGCCATATTTGTAAATCGATCCACCACTACCCAAATGGTATTATATCTCTGCAGCAAGGAAGTTCTATATATCTCTCCAGGGTTCCTGTCAGATTAAATACATGTCAAAATCTGGTAAGGAAACCATCTGTCTGAAGTTCGTGATTTTTTTGTTTCAACTATGTATGCATGTAGGGTACATTAAAATTAGTGGTGTCATTTCATTTTCATTTTATAGTATACAATTAACATTTTAGTTTTTGACTGAATTTACACCACAAGCAGTACCCTACATACATAAGATAAGGCACACAGGACATCTAGATATATTTAGTTAGTTATCCAAAAATCATTGACCAGTTTCATCTATCTCGTCATACCTCAATAGTGCTGAATCATTTGTATATTTGTTTATTGAAATATAAGTGCCTTTGACTACCATATATTTTCTGATAAAGCTCTGCGCATGCTCAGAAATTGACCTTTGCTAATGAACGCAATTGCATGCACTTCATGTCTGAAGGCAAATGGCTCTTGTGACTGCCTACGACTTAAATGATGAAACGGGGGATAGAAAGGGCTTATTAATGTAGTCAATGTACAGGGCGCACCAACAGCATGCCAATGCAGATGGCACACAAGTCCTGTGTTTCTTTTAAGTCTGTGTTTTTTAGCCATATCATTTGCAGCAGCTACAGGGCAGGTGTAAGTGCCGATTGGTAGTGATTACTGACATGGTATAGTCTTTGTATTAAAAACTACACATATGGGTGCCACTAGCTAGCACAGAACATGTACATGATAGTAAGAGAGAATATAAAAACACATTATATGTACAGTATGCATTAAGAACATCCTGATTTTTGTATTTACTGTAAACAAAAATGGAGATAAAATTGTGCAAATATTTTTAATAATAAATATAGTTTTAAGTACTGTTAATTTATTTTATATAAATATATTTTTTGCATATGTTCTAATGGGACTTTATATTGCACATATGCAATCTCTTCTGTCTGTCTACATATGGCAAGTAACGGTTAGCAAGAGCATACTTATACCCAGATTGAAATAGAATAATATTTTGAAATCTGTTTGTATTTGAACATGGTCGAAACTTCACTCAAGTCCCATGCTTGTTTGTTAAACGCAAGTTGCAGGTTGCGTCCAAAGATGAAAAAAGCCCTCTGTATATTAAGAGAGAGAATTGGGTAAACCAAATACTGTTGGCAATTTCACCTTATGTTTAGGGGATATTGTGAATTGTTTGAAAAAAGTGCAGCGTGTCAATTTTTTCCACTGTGTTTCAGGGGCGCATGGAGGATTGTCGGGGGGGGGGTTTCTCCCCGCCGACCCGACAAAAAAAAATTTCGAGAGAGAGCTGCTGCGCATGCGCAGCAGCTCCGTTTCGCCAGCGCAGTCCTACACAGCAGCCGTGGCGCTGTCTAAGAAGCGTCTGCGGCGGTGCTGTATACAATACAGCACCGCCGCGGACGCTTCTTTGACAGCGCCGCGGCTGCTGTATAGGACAGTGGTCACTTAGTTAGTGCAGGGGGGGTTTCTAGAGACTCAGAAACCCCCCCTGCGTGCGCCACTGTGTATTGTGACACAACACCGAGCAAATATATATTTTTAATTTCAGATATAATGTAGTTGCAGAGTAGAGCATAAAAAATGTACACAATAAATTATGTATTTATGTTTAAAGCAGAAAGAGTTGTAAGCCACATTTTTTCATGCATTTAAAAATGTTGTAAATTCCTCTAGTTGTTACAACATTACATGGCAAGAGTTTAAATCCTCTCTGACACAAACTATAAGTTTAGCATTATTAGCCAATGTGACTGCCTAGCAACACAATAAGGTTCACAAATCAATTATCTTTGGCAGGAGATGAAACTGAGGGGCAGGGGTCCCATCAAAAGTTTGCATTGAGGTTCAGTAAATCCTAAATATGCTCCTGGTCTGCGTTTTAAAGTAGAACAAAGGAACACCCATTAGTAAATAACAAAGGTGCAGCGATTAGCATGGTTTTAAATAACCTCTTTAAAAGCTAATGTCTTCTTAGATCAATGTATTTCTTACACAGCTAAGCTGGAAGACAAAAAGTAGTGCTACTGTTGATGACTAACACTGAGTAGACAGTCTAAAGGTAGTCAGAAAGGAATGAGTAGTGACTCACTTAAAAAGCATTCAAAGGAGGTGTGGGAGTTGATTTAAGTAAAAGGGGATGGAAATCTACTGTTATAGAAATTTGTTTCCAGGGGCACATGGTGGGAAATATGACAGTTAAAAAACTAAAAATGTTATAGTGGAATACAAAGAAAATTGAAACTTCTTTAACTGCAGCTGCCAAAATATCCCCCTGTGTAACCCAGTGGGAGGAGCTGACTTTATTACACACTAGTATCAACTATAACTTATTGTTCAAAATTCAATGCAAGAGCCAAGAAAAATTAAAGCTACTTCCAGATGTTACATTCATTTGCTCTATACACTATGACCAAATTAAATTAATTTGAAACCCTTGCTTTGTAGTAAACAATAGACAATCAATTCACAGTGAAGAGACTGCAGCGAGTTATCTAAGTCAATGAAAGAGGTGTCTTATGTTGGTCCACTTGTTAATCTTTCTTATCTTTTTCGAAATATTAAAAAGTTGAATGGGTGTCCCACGTAACTTTCAGTAAATTAGCAACAATTTGACCAAAATAAATTAAAGAGATGGAACACATTACTTTAGCCAAAATATGTTATAAACATGTTTATATTGTAGACATGGCTTTACATTAGGTTTTAAATGGTTATGCAATTAAATATTTTATTTTATGTTATTACATATTTGATTTTATCAATCTATTCATACAGGATATTTCCTTTAGAATGCTTTGTGGATGTTTGATAATTGTAAAGTGTAGGGGATCATCACAGTTAGATAACTCATTTATGTGGGAAATGCACCCGTTCGGTTAGCATATACAATTAAGGGGTAATGTGGAGTGGCATACCTTGCATTAAATCCCTCTACACATACCCAGAAAGTGGGCGAACGCATATGCGCCTAAACAGGCTTACGTGATCCTGGCACCTCTGCACCTGGACAGGGGAGGGGAGAAGCATTCTAACATTGGAAGAGTACAGTAAAAGCATGTTTATGCAAATGTGGCTGATGCAGACATGCAGAAACACGCATTGTGACAGGATGGACCGCCTATGCCACCCTGTCTGTTGTTGCTGCGAACCGGCTGGGCTTACTTTGCCACCGTTCCCTTCTGTTATCCCAAATGCACCTCCTTGCCGCAGTAGGAGGGGCTTATAATGCTGCCACCACTGAGCTCCTTTATGGCGCTCAGAACCACGTTCCTTGTGGGTAACTGTCACTGCTAGTGTACTCCTGTGCTGGTACACTTGGGCTGGTAACTCCAGAACTCTTACTATGGATCCGGGTTGCTGTGGATGGATCCTCCCTGGACTATCACACTGACCAGAGCTGCAGGTAGCAGGCAGAGCGGTGGTACTGGAAAAGCTTGGGTCCAAACCTCAGACAGCCGGAGAACGGATTAGATTTTAGGGTCTAATCTGCAGGTCACAGGATTACAGCAATATTGAAGAAGTTGTCAAGCAGGACTTTGAAGCAGAATGATGTTTATTGCTCAAGTGTCCTGACAAGGACAGTTCCACTGATTTAAGGTATCAGTGGTCAGGTCAGATGGAACATCAGAATGATACATTACATGCTCTCACAGCTCATCTTTTATACAGTAGTCTATTTTTAGAATCAGGATGTACTCTATTTACACAAACATGGATTTACATGCATTGCCTCCAAAAGTGCTCTCGCACGGCCGAACGCCTCTGGAGGAAATCTCGTTCCCTGGCTGACTTCCTTCACTTCAAATTCATCCTCTCCTCTTTCTGCTCTGCCTTGTCCCTCGCTAAACAATCCTTCTTTAAGTCACTCATTTCTTCTCAGTCCTCCAATCCCGCCCGCCTCTTTGCCACTTTAAACTCCCTCCTCTCCCCCCCTCCCACTGTCCCACTTTCCCTCTCTGCTTCTAACTTCGCCTCGTTTTTCACTTCCAAAATTGAAGCCATCAGACTGAACATCTCCTCCACCCACCCCTCTCCAGCCACCCTCATCGCTTCACCTCCCGCCATCAACCAGCTGTGGTGATCCTTCATCCCCACATCAGGTGAAGAAGTTCGCTCCCTTATTCTTTCCTCTCCACCCTCTACCTGTCCTCTCGATCCCATCCCCTCCCACCTCCTTCGCTCTCTCTCTCCTACTGCCTGCTCTTACCTCGCACACCTCTTCAACCTATCACTCTCCTCTGGTAATGTCCCATCCTCATTCAAACACGTTCTTATCTCCCCTATCCTCAAGAAACCAAATCTTGACCCCACCTCTCTTGATAACTACCGCCCTATCTCTCTTCTCCCATATGCCTCCAAATTACTTGAGCGGATTTTCTGCAGCCGCCTCACCAGACACCTCTCTGACAACTCCCTCCTTGACCCTCTCCAATCCGGCTACCGCCCCCTCCACTCCACCGAAACAGCCCTGGCAAAAGTTACTAATGATCTCCTATTAGCCAAATCCAAGGGTCACTACTCCATACTCATCCTCCTTGACCTCTCTGCGGCCTTCGACACCGTCGACCACCCCCTCCTGCTGCAAACTCTTCTCTCTCTTGGCCTCTCTGGCTCTGTCCATGCCTGGTTCACCTCATACCTTGCCAACCGCTACTTCTCTGTATCCACGTCTGGTTCTTCCTCCACCCCCTCCCCTCTCCCTGTTGGAGTCCCTCAGGGCTCTGTTCTTGGCCCTCTACTCTTTTCGCTCTATACTTCCTCCCTTGGAGCTCTCATCTCCTTGTTCGGTCTTCAGTATCACCTTTATGTTGATGATATTCAACTCTACATCTCTTCTCCTGACCTTTCCTCCTCCCTCCTCTCTCGTGTAACTGACTGCCTCTCAGCCATCTCCTCCTGGATGTCCTCACGCTTTCTTAAAATTAACATCTCCAAAAATGAACTCATTGTCTTTCCCCCACCCAGACACTCTTCCCACCATAACCTCTCTATCGTTGTTAACAACTCCACTATCTCCTCTGTCACCCAACTCCGCTGCCTGGGAGTCACTCTCGACTCCTCTCTCTCTTTTGCCCCCCACATTCAATCCCTTGCCCAAGCCTGTCGCTTCCAACACCGTAACATTGCCCGCATCCGTACCTTCCTCTCTTAAGATGCCACCAAAACTATCATCCATGCTCTCATCATCTCCCGCCTCGACTACTGCAACCTCCTCCTTACTGGCCTCCCCTGCTCCCACCTCTCCCCCCTATGCTCTATACTCAATGCAGCTGCGAGACTCATCTTCCTCTCACGCCGCTTCTCTTCTGCCTCCCCTCTCTGTCTTGGCTTACACTGGCTCCCCTTCCCCTTCAGAATCCTTTTCAAACTCCTTACCACCACCTACAAGGCTCTCTCCCAGTCTACTGCCCCTTACATCTCTAACCTCCTCGCCATTCACACTCCCGCCCGCTCCCTGCGCTCGGCCAATGATCGCCGCCTCTCCTCCACTCTGATCACCTCTTCCCACTCCAGAATCCAAGACTTCTCCCGCGCTGACCCCCTTCACTGGAACGACCTCCCTCGCTCCATCCGTCTCTCACCCAATCTGTGCTCCTTCAAGCGGGCACTTAAAACTCACCTGTTCCTCAAGGCCTACCAACCATCCACTTAGCCTCTCATCTCCTCTGTTTCTCCCCTGGCCCCTTTTTTTTCTCCCCCCTTTGCTTCACTGGCTCCCTTCTGTGCCTGATTTGTTTACCCTCCCTTAGGATGTAAGCTTGTATGAGCAGGGCCCCCCTTCCTTTCTGTCTCCATACCTGTTCTTCCGCTCCGTCTCTACTGTATTTGCCTGCCTGGAGTTTCTGGAGAACTGGTACTTTGTGTTTATTGTTCTGTACTGTTTTACCCTGTATAGTCTACTGTTCGTACTGTGTACGGCACTGCGGAAACCTTGTGGCACCTTACAAATAAACAATAATAATAATAATAATAATTGCCAAGCCACTAATATTTATACTTAGCTATGAAATTCTTAACAACCTTGCTGTGATTTCCTGGATCTTATTTCAGAGTCAGGAGATTCACTAGCAAGTCAAAAGGTCTGACTGGCATGAATACTTCAGACAGTCGCCAAATACACATTTCCATAGAACAACAAAAAAAAAAAAAACATGCCACTACCCCACATCACAATACACCAAAGGCTTGGTAAACACAGGCTCATTGTATCAGATGTATAAATCAGAAATAGGCATATCCTATAGCAAGGTTAAACAGAAAAAACAACTTTTCAACCCTGGTCTCAGAGATAACGATTTCCTATATCACAATATACACAATATCAAAAATATGTGCAAGTGCAATTACATAAATAAGTGCCCTGCGCTACTTGCTTTAAATAAATTTTTACCAAAAGTTATTTAATAGTGATCCAGTCACACGCATATACACCTGTTAGGAGATGTTTCCATTGCACCTGCTATAGGGCAAGTGCAAATTTGATGATGACTTGCAATAAACCATATCTCGAGATATGTACAGCTCTGCATGAGGGTGTAAATACACTACTTTCCCAGTCTCATTTTTTAGAGTAATTTACTCCCATTTTGCAAATCTATATATATAGGCAAACCATCCATGATCGTAGTGAAAGGTGGGTCTAAACCTTCTGGTGTCCCAAAGATTTAAATTGAAATTGTACACTTCTCATCAAACTAATCGGCACAAACTAATGAACAAAAAACTAAGTTGAGCAAACAAATGCAATATTTTAAAAACCACATATATATCGTAATGTTCGTTTTGGCGCTACCAATAAATATTGTCTAATGCGATTATTGGGGTTCCAACGCAAAAGAGAAAAGCAAAAATAGCAAAGGATAGCAGGATTTACAGCACGCCATGATGACGCATAAAAGGTATAACAATAACAAGGAAAGTATAAACAGAATACATTACATTACGCAAGCGCATCCTGGGCCCAGGTCCATATTCAGCCATGTAGTGTGCAGTCAGGAAGAGAGATTTAACACTGGCCCAGGGCTTGCTTATATGCAGTTTGAATTACCATAAACAGTGATGATGTCACAAATATGCACAGATAACACTAAGGGAGGTCTTCTTTAGTACAGGGTTAACTATGTTCCAGTAGACTGCTGGTCATAGGTCAGTTCATTTGATCCGTTCTCAAAGGAAGGGGCAACTAACTCTAACTGTTGCATACATGTCTTCCCACCAAATAACCACTGCCATTTTTGGGTACCTAAATCCATGACACTTTGTGGGGAAACCAGTTACCACATTATCCTGAACTTACTTCTAAAGGTTTTAAGGTAGAAAGTGTCACAAAAAGCGATGTTGGCATTAGGCTAGGGTTAAGATCCGACTAAGTGAAAGTTTGCTGAGGGTTTAGCACACCATGCAAGCAGATGTCTGAGCATTGGCCAATGTCCCAGGAATAGGGGGACCACAGTGAGGTGACCCCAGTAAGTGTAGTGGGTCTACCCCCACAGTGCAATACATTAGCAGGTCCCAGCCCCAATGCAAATATGGTCCTGAAGAAAGGAAGAAAGGGCCCTAGCAGTAACAGCATAGATGGGGGCACGCTTTTATACCTCCAGGACCCAGAGCTGTCGCTATCCCCAGAGATAAATGGGTCTCTTCGCCCTGGGAGCACCTCTACATGGTCTGGAATGAGGTCAGCAGCTGGAATGGAGTTGACAAGCAGGAAAAGTTGGGAATTCTGTTTCACGTGTTTGTGCAATGTCAAGCTGAGGCCAGAGTGCAGCACATGGTGAAATTGCCTGAGTGGAAGAAGGGAGTGGACAGCCCATAAGATGTTACAATTGAGCCAAGAGATTCAAGCGCTTAATTCCGAGGTTTCAAGTCAGCAGGGAAAGAATGCTGGAAAAACTGTGAAGATATCAGGGGCCAATACCATGGGGCACTGGGAAAACTATTTCTACACCTTTCCATATGCAGAATTAACAGATGAGGAGATGTTGGCTGAGTGTGAGCCTGAGAGGGCACTGGCACAGCAAGAATGACCAGCCTTACAACCTTTGGAGCACTCTAATGCAGCTTTAAATCTGGGGACCCAGGATCACATTCCAGAGACCTGCACTGGACAATCCACTCTGGTTTGCTGCCAGGAGGACAGGTCTGGGTCCAATGCGCCAGAGGCGAGGGAAGTAGTGCAACAGTTGGATTTGGTAGTGCACAGGAGTGGCCCAGATATAATGTTATCTCATCTTATGACACAGGACAGCATAAAGCCCCACCCCAGCTGGGTGATATGATATGCAAGCACCCATGGGACCCTGGTGGGCAATTGAGGAACTGTGTACCACTGTCTTCCTTACCATCAGACCCAGGTGGAAGCACAGTAGGCCAGAGACTTTGGACTTCAGGGAGAAAGGTTTACTTCATCATCATCATCATCATCATTTATTTATATAGCGCCAACATATTCCGTAGCGCTTTACTTGGGGCAAGGGGGCCACTGGGGAACAGGGGCTAATAAAAGTGGGCGAGGAATGTGGCGAAATCAGGTATTAATATCACCCTAACCAGCCTGTCTCATGTTTCTCACAAAATGTGTATTATAGCATGTACTTTTTACTGTCCTTGCTTTTGTTCCCCAGCTCAACAGAGTACTGGAAGCTGCAGGGTGGCTGGTGGCTCTACCAATGAAATACATTGGAAGATCCATGGGTTGTCATGTTTGGACAGCCAGGTGACTGTAACTCCTTAAGCTAGTGGTGTAAAGGACAGATGATATGGTGAACCTGCCTGGCATTTATTTACTGTGCGTGCATAATAGTCTAGTGATTGTTTTTGTTACAATAAATTTACTGTTGTACTTTTCTAACTGCATTTGCCTGAGTGACTATACAAATCCTAGAAGGTACTGGGTAGAATTCCCTGGTATAGTAAGGCACCCCTGGGTGGCCAGTCAGCATGAAATGGGTAGAATTGGGCCAGAAAACCCGGTATCTTCACACACTTACTGTCTTCCACCCCAGGCTAATGCCTAAAATGCACACATTACAAACCACCACTGTAAACTTTAAAAGAAATTCAACTAAAGAGTGAAAACTAAAAGGTCATTAGATAAAAAACTGAAAGAAGCCAGCAGCATTATTCTGGGATGTTCATCACAGCTTTAGATAGCATCTTGAAAGGTAACCTGCAAATGTCAAGATGTTTAATCAATCTTTTTAGCCTGACAAGAAGGAAGTTGTTGAAGGCAATGGAAATGTGGGTAGTATATTTTTTTTATATCAACTTGTGTTTGTAAAATTAATTCTTATTGCGTTCAATCCCCGTACATGTAATATTCTGAGGATCTGAGTTATATTTTGAAACAAAACATTTGGACATGGAATAGTTTTAACTTTATTTTTGTCATTCATTACATGTTCTTGGATCCCCAATTGTTAGAATCGTTTTGTATTTCCTATATAATTAAAACCACAAATGTATTCAAGTAAGTATATCACTGACAATATTTGGCAGTTCATTAATTGTTTAATTTCAGACTTCTTACTGTTATCAAAGTTGTAAAAGAATTTCCTATCTGGATTTACAAATTTACAAACATTACAGTGGTAACATGTGAAGAAGCCACTGCTTCTGCTAAGAAAGAGTGACTTAATATTCCTAGCAGATTCTTTCAGCAAGCTTAGGAAGAGAGTGTCTTTTAAATTGCTACTTTTTCTGAATATTATAAGATGTTTATTTTGGATAATCTCACACAGAATGGAATCCATTCATAAAATAAGTGGCTCTAATTATTGTCTTACATCAATTCTAATGCAATGAAGCTGATCTTTATCTTCTTAGCATCTTTACACTGACTCTTAGGGCTAGATTTACTAAACTGCGTGTTTGAAAAAGTATAGATGTTGCCTATAGCAGCCAATCAGATTCTAGCTGTCATTTATTTAGTACATCCTTGCAAAATGACAGCTAGAATCTGATTGCTTGCTATAGGCAACATCTCCACTTTTGCAAACCCGCAGTTTAGTAAATATACCACTTAGAGTTAGAAATGATTGAATTGTCCAAAGTCTATATTACCTACTGTATGTTCCTTCTTTTGTGTGCTGTTGGAACCCTCTCCCCCCACACGTTTTCTTCATCATCTACAAACCTTCTTTTTAATGGTGAGACTAGTTTTATATTTTCTTTCAGTGTGTGTTTCTGGTGTATTACCATATTGTGTGGGATTCAAGATAAACAAACATCATTATCAATATCGCTAGTAGCCCATGGTGTATCTAGGGCAGTGAATCTCTTCATGACGGTAATTTTGTCATCATGTGCCACAGTAAAAACTCTTTGGGGGTGACTTTTAGGATGCTGTTTGTGGGAGACCGCATTTTATGCCTTAAATGGATGTGATTTTCTGACAGAATTAAAATTTGATCTAGTGGGGAGTGGTTTGTGAGTCGAAGACAGCGGATGTAATATAGGAAAGCTCTGAACCCCAGTCCCTTAATCTGCACTAATCTGGGGCTCTCCCCTACCCCAGAAGAGATTTGGTTTATCCACTCTGAGCTCCCTGAAGCTCTTGTCTCAGGACCCTGAATCTTTGCATCGAGGTGACTCCACCATTCTGGGACCTACCTCTCCGTTCCCCGACTCGTGGAGCCTGCTACTAATCATCCCTCTGACTGTTGGCGAATGAGGCAACTGGCCATAATCCCCGTTTTCAGAGCTGCGACAGGGCTAGCTTGATGTATCTTGGCCACTACACCCAGTCCCTATGGAGGCTTCCCCAAACACCTGCTCCTTGCCTGCCCATCGCCTGGACTATGGGGCAGCACTTTGCTTCCTACCCATAGTCTTGAAACATCTGTGGCCTGATCCTGGCACCTGAGACTTTGTTTGGCGCTGGACCAATCGACCAGCCAGAAGCTGATTCATATGCTGCATTGATGAGAACATGTGCTCTCTTAGTACAGGCCCCGGGGAAGACACCAGGACAGTCAAACATGCTGACTGTCGTGCTGCAGAGTTCGCCTAACTCATGGTCCCAATCTCCCTGCATACCCATGCTCTGGCTGAAAACTCTCTTCCTCCTACCCTCTGAGTGAAGCACGTTTTGTGCATCTGCTATATTGCACTAAACTTACTTGCAGCTGGAGCTGACTCCACCCCAACGGTCTTCCAATCTTGTTCCCTGCTGCTCATCATTGGGACGCCTGACTTGGCTTGTCTGCTCTACAGCCGTCCCATCCCGATCTTCAGCTTGTGACTCACAGTGAGTACTGTCATCATAAGCCAGAATACATGATTCAGTTGTGCCTAACTACCTAACACACATGACTTTCCAGCCCCACTACTGCTTGTTTGTTTCTCCTCTGGGCTATCATGCTACCCAAAAAACAAATATATCTGAGCATTTGGATTGGGGGGCCAAAAAACATTTTGACCCCCCCAATCCGATTCTATGGAAGGTTCTCCCTCAACCGCAAAAGGCAACTGCACCATCGGTTGCTCCTCTCCCCGACCTCAGGTCTGACGTGGTAATGGATGACCTGATGACAGCTCTTACTTTACATCACATGTTACGGGATCCTCATGAGACGACGACTCTAGAAGACCTTCAACTATTCCGTGACCTCTTCCTCACTACAATCAACAAAAGGCGGACCATGCATTTGGTTACGAAAGACCTGCGGACCAATGACTTTTTCTACCGAGGGGATTCCCTGTCAAGCTGCTGGTTCACTATGAAGACTCTGCCTATATCATCTCAAACCTTGAGGTCGGATCTAAGCCTCTTGAGGAATGACAGATACCCTTGTCCCCTTCCACCATGACAATCAAGTCTCCGCCTCACATGGAATGGACACAGGTACACAAAGACTGAGCTCTCATGTTCTCACCAGAGTCTTCCTTTTGCCTATGTCCCCGACTAGATAAGTATGGTATACCCTGCTCTTTGTGATTCAATGAGGCTTCTACCAACAGATACCACGCCTGCAGTCACCTGCATGCAGGCCCATTTGGCTGGGCACCCACATGTTTTGTCCACCTTCATGGGACCTACACTCCTCTTGTGGCTTAGCAAGACATTAGTATACTGATCCCCTTTGACACCTTGGATGACATTTCGACATGATGGTTGATGTATCACATTGGGGACAACCTTTACACCTTCAAGACTGCATAACTCCTCCCATGCCATTTTTGTTTTTGTCTATTGTTATGCAATGCTATTAATGTTATATTGGTTGTATCTCTTTTGCACTTTTCTTTCCTTGTATCATTATTTTTGCTATTTCTGGTTGTTGCATGGATGGTGACCTGTCTCTCCATCCCCCCCCCCCACATGTTACCTATTTTGTCACATGCTTCCCTCTGTGGCAAATACTCTGACCCATTTTCTCAGGTCAGTTCAGTTGTCCCTCTTTTGATCATTTCATCTTTGCTATTCCCTGTCTCTCCTCCCCTCTCCCCTGGTCACTCACATACTGAATATGTAGTCTGTGCTGTGGATTCTCCCTCCCCCCCCCCTTAGTTAATTAAAAATCAGGTTCTACTGCTTGAATGTAAAGGGTCTAAATTACTCTAATAAAAGCCGTCTGGCTTTCACTATATTCCACAAATGCAGAGCAGATGTTGTAGCCCTGCAAAAAACAGTTCTTATCCCAGGCCCCTCCACTTCTAACGGAATCTAGGTTCCCTGATAGATATTTGGCTAATGGTCTTTTTTAAGAGGAATAGGGTCACCGCCCAGTTGTCCATGTCCGCTTTCAGCTCCAACTAAAAGTGGAAGGTAAGTCCGGTTGGTTTTTGATCCTGGTTGGTCTCTTAGAAGACAAACTGGTGATCATAGTCTCCCTCTATGCCCCTAATTCCCAGCAAGTTTCCTTCCTTAAACTGTTTGGTAAGGAGGTACATAAAGTATACAAGGGTCATTTGGTTATGTTAGGGGATTTTAACTTGACTTTAGATCCCAAGCTAGATAAATCCAGGGCCCCTAGACTGATGGGCTCTGGTCCTACACTCGGACCCTCTTGTGCATTTTGCAAACTGTTAGCGGAGCAGGATCTATATGACATCTGGCGAGTTTACTCCAGGGGTGCAAGGGAATATACTTATCACTCTATGGTTCATAATACTTCCTCAAAGCATCTATATGGTACTGTCTGATAAGTGGACGCTCCAACATACTGGTTCTATTAAAATACTCCCCACCACATAGTCCGACCATGAACCAATAGAGTGGTCTTGCAACTTACATCTCGCTAGAGTCCCTCCGAGACCCTCGCACATGCCGACTTACCTTCTACCTACACAATTATCCCTGAGAAAGCCTCAGTCTATGAGGTGAAATGCGTTGGTTCAATACACATCCTGAACTCTAACACTACTATTCCCTACTATCCAGAGAGCTGAAATATTGTTTGTACAGAGACTAGGTTCCCCTTCAGAGGAAATAAAGGCAGGACACACATGAGCATGCAGAGTTCCTAAAACACGGGTCGCTTCAGCCAAAGCCCTTGCCACTTGGAACAGATGACGGACACCGCGAAGATCAACCGAAACTTGACTCTACTAACCATGAGTTCGCATGTGGACATACACTTTTGGGGCAAGACTATAATTTCATACTTGGAACCCATTGTGACTGTATCATTATCTGCCAATAACGATTGAAATATAACGGAGACTAGCAACATCACGGTTATAAGGAACAATCTTTTTATACATATGACTAATGTGGACTATATCATATAGGTTCATGTAGAACCAAATAAGCATATGGTAAACTATACTCTGGCCAGAGATACTACATGTTTATGTGTTTTAAATAAAAATGTTGTATATAAGTACATATGAAGAGTGACAGATAATTTATAGAGTGGTGGAGCGCCAGGGAAACAACCTTTTTTTGACTTACCTTCTTACTTCTTTGGAACCCAAGACTGCTCTTTCAGATGCCTTGTCGCAATATACCAAAAGTAACAGTCAGAACGATACATCTATCCCCACACATTGGTGTGCATTGAAAGTAGTCCTCCATGGTAAGCCATTCAAATTGGCTCCCAACTGAAAAAGCAATTTATCACGGTACCAAGGCTGGATATTGGATCCCTAGGCTCTGCTGAGCAAGGCTAGGCCCACTCACGGGCGCAGAGTCTAACAGGAAGTTGGTTTTCACCAGGAAGTATGGTCTTAGCGGCACCAAACCTGCAGGTCGCGGTCCTGCGAGTGAATGGACAGCAGAGGGTTGTGGAGGAGTCAGATGATGCTAGGAAGGCAGACACAGGTACCAGAAGGTAAGTGGTACTGGAACAGTGGTAATACAAGGTCGGCCTCAGAGGTGAATGCAGCGGTGGTGACACAAGACTATAATAGGGAAGTCACAGAAACAGCAGAAGCTTGAGAGGCAGTAGAGAGAGGTCCGATGCTGACACAATATAGTACTCAAGAGGTAGTAACCGAAATACTTGAGACAGTGGTAGTTCTATACTGGCCACAAGCTGAAAGTAGACTGAAGTAGCGATGATAACTCGGGACAACAGTTGAGGAGTCACAGAAAGAAATAATCAAACAGCGCTGAGTGTGATTCGGCAATCCCTTACCAATGAGATAAAGTATGGTATTGATTAAAATAACATTTTATTTGGCATGTGCAAACACCAATAACACATTAACCCTAAAAAGACCAGCTGGTAACAATATCAAAGTGATGACAATAAACTCTAATGAGTCGGCGCTCTGAGAATGTCCAACACGAAGTGAATGAATAATTTATGGCCAATAAATCACTCCTAGAAGGACTCTAATTCAAAAAAGTCTCAAATGCTCAAACTAGAGCTGATAGTATTCAAGCGCCACCTCGTAGGCACATAGAGCAAGTGTGCCTAGTAAATATAAAGTACTTGTGCATATACGGATCAACAAGGTGTCTATAAAGCCGATGAAGTAACTCAGTCCAATAAACTAGGTACGCTCAAAAGTTGTTTGCTAATATTCTTGAATAAATAGAGACAGTTGTAACAGTTCATCGGGTATGATAAACAGTGGAGCCAATAAAGTAACCAATCAATCAAAGCCAATCCAGGGTCTCTTTGAATGAATAAGTCAATCTCTATGTGAGAAAATAGCGTGACAGTAGGAGCAGTAGCGGTTCTGAGAGGGAGCGATGAGAGAACCGTAGCTGTCACGATGTAATACTCAGGAGATGGTAAAAGAGATACTGGAACAGCAATAGTCAACACAGACCACGAGCTGAGAGCAGACTGTCAGGACAAACGCAAACCACAAAGAAAACAGGAACCAGAACCACAGGCTGCAAGAAGTGAGCTTGAAGAAAAGGCATCAAACAGGTGAATCCAGGAGGTTTAAATAGTGCTCCATAATCCAATAGCCAATAAGGAAAGAGAAGATGTCTTAAAGGGGTACAGACTCTGCACATGCGCAGATCTGACTGCATAGAAACTATGGTATGTGCCTGATGCCAGGTATGCCGGTTTCATGGTCTGTGAGAGGCAGGTAACGGGACAGGTACCCGTATGTGGGACCAGACTGTGACACAATTATTCTTCCATCAACAAGACCTTGAGCTCCAACTAGTTTGTTTGGAGATGCAAAACCAGAAACAAGTAACAAAGGGCTCCAATAGGAGGGATAATAACAGTTTGATATCAATACCTCCATTCCCTGGTCTTTTTCCCTAAGGTCCCTGCTCAACTACATTGGGAATCGTATCTACACATGACTTTTACCTCACAACAATGGAAAACCATCTATTCTACCTCTCATTGTATGTCTAAATGCATTAACCACACTGAAATGCAAGTGAAACTCCTGAACCAGTTCTACCTCACCCCAGACAGGTTACATAGTATCTGGCCGTCTCCATTGAAAATTTTTTGGCGCCAATGCACTCAGGTGGTGGACACCTTCAATGTATCTTGGTCATGCTCCACCATCAAACCGCTTTTGGGTGAGGTATTTGACTTAATAGCAGATGTTCTGAACCACACTGTTGTCCTGGATCCCCGTCATAGCATTCTCCCTATGTGTACCCAACCTCTGTCCATAAACATGATAGGTATATTCTGGGACATATATTAATAGTGTCCAGGGCCACAATAGCCCAAAACTAGAATTTTTCGCTCCCTCCCTACCCTATCTTGCTAAGCCTTAATGCCCATATGCCAAACTTGCATAGTACAATACAGTTTATTTGTTTCTGTTTTCTCACTGGCTGCTGATGCGACTGTTTTATCCTAATTGAGTGACTATTTCACCCTCCCTGCGTGGGAGGGTGAAAATGTATTGATTTTAAAATTTGATTTAGTATCTGCCCCATTGTTCACAAAATGGGGTAATTACACTGAAGCATAAACTCCCATAGTCTTTGAATGACATTACACGCCCATAAAAAATGGCAAAATGATCCATCTACTGCTGCACATTTTGGGACAAGACATATCAGATCCAGGGATAAATGTACCAAGTAATTTTGGAGTTAAATAACCCCTATGTTGCATATAAAGTTGTATTTGATAAAGTTTTGCTGATGGAGTAGCCTACTATGCATATATCAGGCTATATATTCATTCTAGATTTGTCAAGGCTCCCTACTCACCTTCCCATTTTGAATGAATAGAGACTATGGTTGTGGCATCCGATTGGTTTATTATAAGGTGTAAATATATTTTTGCATGTTCTTGAACTTTTTGTGCTTCCCATTGGAGACATATCAGAATATCAAAATATTGCTGCTACTATAGTGGATCACATACTTTTAAATAATAGTAATCTATTGCTAGTTGTTATATCATATAGCATTAGATCAATATTACATGTGTTTTATTGCTGAATGGGTGCATGGATCAAATCTCCTTGCCCTGACATACCCCACTCCACCTCAAAAAAATCTAAGTGTTAAAAAAAAGGTTGAGGTGCATGGCCTGGTAGTCCAAGTAGATGAATGCGTTCTGAATGAGCTCTGAACTGATTTTGTGGATATTCGGCACCATCCTCAGCTTACCCATCCTCTCTTTGTTAAACTAAGTATAGCAAGGCTTGCTGACTGATTGAGGGCATCTGTTACAAAATCACCCAACCAGTGAGTGCATAACCGGCTGTACTCTATTAGACCACTACATTGGGGTCTGATGGCCACAATGCCCTCATTGCCTGCCAAGATCTGCTCAGACTCATCACATAATCTGAAATCCAATTGTATTGGCCAGTCTTCCACTAAGGGGACATCTATCAGGTAACATACTTGTTCATGAATGTCCCTGGAAGTTCACTGAATGGACACAACTTTCCACTCTGGCCAACTTTCGAGCTTCTGTGCCACTTGCTTCAAGCCACTCCAAAGGCAAGCAAGTTTTTTCTCCTCTCCTTAGAGACACCGGGTACCAATACTCTCCGCCTCAATTCTGTGGCTGTCTGCTTTCAAATGCTGCTGAGGCCTATATAGCCAATCTCCAAGGTGCTCTGGCTTCTAGACTTCCTGGACCTACCTGTTACTCACCTGCCACACCAACAATGAGCTCCAACAGATCTCTGATTTGGCTCATAATTTTGTCTGCATGTGCCGGGTGCTCTTCTCTATTACTGGAAATTGACTATCCCAAACCTCTCTGTCAGAAATTCCCAATTTTCAAAAAAGGAGGTAATGCACAGGCAGTATTAACCAGGTGCCTAGCAGCATTGGAATTGGGCCAGTCTTGCACCTGACTCACCAGGAGCGGCATCCACTTAAATGAGTTTAATTAACAGGTCTCCTTTACCAGCATTAGTTTATAGCATCAATCTGGGACATGACTTCAGAAAGAGATCCAGAATGTGGTCCTGTATCTGGTCTCTGCTTCTCCCCTTCCAAGGATTAGCTCTTCTGCAGTATACCACCTATACTATGACTGGAACAGACAGTTAGTTTATTGTAGCGCAAATAAGTTGGTTCTCAAATGGAGCTCCAGATACAAGTTCTACTGCTAAATTAACCCACAATTACAGGAAAACTCCAGCCACTGTCAGCTCCTGGAAAGCACTTTAAGATTGGTAGTCTCTGATTCTTAACTCATAATGTGTATACAGTCTCTGTAGTCATGAAACAGCTGTACATTTATGCATATAGTGTCCACTCAACTTTGTCATTTCATATAGACATGGAATATCCTTTGGCGTTTATGCAGGGTGCCAAAACCCTCACCTAACAAGGAGACCTGCAAGAGCTCACATGTGATACCTTCCAACCACATTCTCCATCAGCAGATATTTAACCCCTAGGGTTCATCCCAAAATACCTCTGTTGACTACAGCCTCCAAAAGTTCTTTGTTAAACTGCTAATTAAAAATGTGGAAAAGGGAGCATCCCTCAAAATGCTAAATCAAGTTTAAATAAAGTGTTGGCCTCAGATTCACATCAGAGGGCCTGATTCATCAAGCGATGCATACTGAACGCAATTTGCGTTTTGTTTAAAATGCACGTAAATTGAGTCTACGTATGTCCGGATTCAAAAAGCAGCTGATCTAAAGATGCGTTGGTTGATGAATATAGTAGTCATTTCCATGCTGTTAAAAATAGCGTACGTATCACTACTTCTTTCAGAGTCTTTCTTTGCTCCGCTAGCAAGTTCACAGGCACACGTACACTTGAGTACAGCATGCATTTATATTACCAACCGTAGGAAATCTCAATGTTCTAAATTTAAGAGCTTGCTAAGGGACAGAGTTATTAGGAGCTAGTTTAGTGTCGTCTCCCAGGGTTTTCATTTTGTAAACAATCCAGGGATGTATTTCAGATGAAGAACTTGGATGTAGGAGGGTATCTGAGGGTTGTGTAGGGGTGTTTTTATTTAAATTAAAATTATGTTTTTAATAGAGATGCTCAGGCTCGATTCCTCAAGAACCGAACACACCCAAACTTAGGGGATACTTCTGCGCTTTTTCGGAATCGAAAATGAGGCAAAACATCATTGTTACGTTGTCGGATCTCGGATTTCAGAGCTTTGAAATCTATAAATATCGCCCTCCACGGCGATCTAGCACCATTTGAAAGAGAGACACAGAAGGGGTAGCACACTGTGTAGAGCAGTTGGTCAGCCAAATAGATAGAATTGAAAGAGGAGGGGGTAGCAGTGTTCAACAAAGTCTACAATGACATTCAGGAGAGCTCCATTGCTAATTCTCAATACAGAAAAGTACAAATACTAATGCTGTCAGGATTGGTGTAATTCTGCAGTCAAATTCTACTGTGTTATATAGGTAACACACAAAGAGAAGAGCTCCATTGCTTCATTGCTAATTGCCATTTCTGAAATACAAATACTAGGCCTTGCAGACTTTTCTTCTGAATTTGCAGTCAGATTGTACAGTGTTATATAGGTTACACACAAAGAGGAGCACTCCATTGCTAATAGTCATTACTGAAACACAAATACGAGGGCTAGCATGCTCCTCTTTTGAATTTGCAGTCAAATTTTATGGTGTTATATAGGTTAGACACAAAAGGAGTGCTCCATTGCTAAGAGTCATCGCTGAAATACAAATAGGAGGGCTAGCAGGCTTGTCTTCTGAATTTGCAGACAAATTGTACGGTGTTATATAGGTTACACACAAAAAGAAGAGCTCCATTGCTAATTGTCATTGCTGAAATAGAAATTTTAGAGCAGGGTGGCTTACTGTACCATAGCTCACTCTGAAACGGAAGAGGTGGTAGGGTTCAGTGCTGGATCAGAAATTGTAATAATAGGGCTGTTAGCGTTCTTAAAAGTCTCTAGTGACATTGTACTGTGCCATAACTCATACAGAAGCAGATGGAGTGACATTGTTGTTGTCACTCTCCAGTCTTAGACATGATGATACTAATCCCTCTACCTCATGTACTAAAGCCTATGTTCAAGTGCATAGTGGTTTTAAGTCAGGGAAACCAAAATGAAAATAAAAAGCTTGTACCTTTTTAAAGAAAAAAAAAACCTCTCTAAAAAAGGTAAAAGTTTAGTGTAATATTACCAAGCATACCAGCATCAGGTAGCTCCCTACTCTAGCTAGATTTCAGCACCTGCAATGTACACTGTCATCATATCCACCCTCATCATTGTGTACATCTTCCTCAAACAAAACTAATTCATCCACGCTGGAATCCACCGAAGTCTGTGTACTTTGATGTAATTTGATGTAATTTCCGCTAATGGCCTTCCTCATGGAATTTGTAGTTCATTTAATGGCAGAGCTTTCACGATTTTTGGGCAATTCTTTTAGACTAGCCCAAATGTCAAAATGTTGTACTTACTCATCTGCATCACCACAGGGTGTCTTGGGAAAGCTTAGTTTTCTTCCTAAAAGCAGTTGCCAGAGAAACTGAAGGAGGAGACGTCATTACAAGATGATGATAACTCTTGGATCCTGACAAAACAAATTAAGTAATTAATCTACAATTACAATATAGTTAGCGGATTTGCTTTGTTTCATTTCCTTCTTCAATTTCTCTAGCTGCTTCTCAAAAATATTAATTAGGGCAATCACTTGACTCAAGCTAACCGTGTCTGCTCTCTCTTCACAGATGACTACTTCGCTTGACTAAAGTACATTCCCCCTCAAATTCTATTCTTGTTGCAGCTGCTGCATTCTCCTGCATGCTGTTGCACAATCCCGAACAAGACCATAAATATTTCGGGACACAGACAGCATCTCCTGCATGTCATTGTAATTTTTAAAAAGTTCTGTACCACCAAGTTGATTGTGTGAGCAAAACAGGAAATGTGATGGAATTCACCCCCGCTGTAATGATCTAACAATATTGGTGGCGTTATCAGAAATCACATATCCTCATGAGAGTCCAAGCAGGATAAACCATGTTGCAATGACATCCCTTAGTTTTTAAAAGAGGTTGTCAGCAGTATTACCTCTGACCTGTGCCTTGTCTCGTGTCTGATAACCACCTTTCACTCCCACCTTCAAATCTTCTCCAGTGCTGCTCCCCACTTATGGAATTCCCTACCACACTCATTCAGACTTTCCCTCAGCCCTCAAATCTTTGTATGCTCTTTGAAAACCCATCTCTTTTTTAGAGGTGACCTTATCCTTGATAACACTAGTCACACTAATGCACCCTCACAACTATCCCAATCTCCACTCTGAGCCACACTCACTCCTTTTGTTTCAGCTGTGCCCTCTTCCCTTTAGAATGTAAGCTCTGTAATGCACATGGTCCTCCATAACCTTTGTTTTCATGTCTCCATTCATTTTGTCTGCCTTGTCTGTTATTGCTTTATGTATGTCCTTGTCTTCCCTACTATACGGCGCTATAGACCACTATGGTGCCTTACAAAGCTATGATGATAATAATAATAATAATAATAATAATAATAAAATATGCCTCTTAGTGAAACAGATGATACAGAGTAGTCTGCCTCAGAAAAATGTGACGTACTTGGTGCTGCTGTTTCTGCTGGTGAATGCGAATCACCGACCCAGTGGGCTGTCACAGTCACATAATCTTTAGTTTGCCCAGTTCCGCTTGTTCCCATATCTGTGGTTAAGTGTATAGTGGGTACAATGGCATTTTGTAGCCCAATAATTACATTTTTACGAACCTTCTGGTAGAGGTGAGGAATAGCTTTTCTAGTAAAATGGTGTCTTGATGGAATTTGGTAACGGGGACACAAGACCTCAGGTAATTGTCTAACACCAGCTGCATTAATAGTGGATATTGGACGCTGATCTAATACTAGCATAGTTGCCATGGCATCTGTGATCCGCTTTGCGACTGGGTTACAGCTTTCTTACTTTTTTCCTCTTGCAAAGGATTGTTTAACAGTCACTTGTTGTAAACTACTAGTAGTCATCTTCTGGGTTGAAGATCCACCCCCAGTAGCAGCAGCAGCGGGACTATCGCTCAATAATTCTTCAGAAGAATCATGGTTAGTGGAGGAGTCATCTAGCCTTAGCAACTTGAATGCAGGACTAACTCCCATCACTAGTGAGGATATTGATGATGAAGGTGTTGGGGGTGTAGATTGCAGGTTCTGCAATTTAGATGAGAGAAGGGAGGTAGCTGATGGTGAACTGCTTGTTGTTATTTTTTAGCATAAGTTTCTAATTTTCCCAATAGGTTTCCATGAACTCGCTTCAAATGGCGTAACATGGATGAGGATCCTAGATGGATAAGGTCCCTAACTTTACTGACTGTGGCTTTACAATGCTACAAATGGCTAAACAACTCTAGTCAGAATTTAGGTAAAAATAATTACACACGTAAGAGGTGGATTTTTTGGTCTTATGCCTAGGCATGACAATGGTCTTTTTCTTATCACTGGCAAGAACTGCTGCAATCTTTGTTTGAAAATGTATAAATAATATTGTGACCTCTGAGGTGGTCAAAATTGACTGCAAATGACTTGAAATTAGTGTTATTGAGGTTAATACTAATGTAGGAACAACAAAAAAATAGCAAAATTATGTGATTTTAGCATATTTTAGCAATTTTTGTAAAAAACACAGATCCAAAGCCAAATCCAAAACCAAAACACCTGAGGGCGGTTTTGCCAAAACCAAAACCAAAACACGAAGCTAATCCAGATCCAAAACCAAAACCAC
This sequence comes from Mixophyes fleayi, assembly GCF_038048845.1. Classification (NCBI taxonomy): domain Eukaryota; kingdom Metazoa; phylum Chordata; class Amphibia; order Anura; family Limnodynastidae; genus Mixophyes; species Mixophyes fleayi. Next base: position 83,165,223 of record NC_134408.1, on the reverse strand, counting down.
TTCACGGGGGTCAGTGAGCATCTCTAGTTTTTACACAAGTGTCTGTGTTTCATTTACATATTTATTTGGTGCACTACAGGTCTTAGCAGAACTTGGGTGTCAGGGCATGCTGGCACTTGTGACTCCTAAAGTACCAGCATGTGCTGGCAGCCATGGTATGCTGGTGCTTCTAGTACTACAAGCACCAGCATACTCAGTCACTTGATGGCAGCCTGGTAGTGCACCAGAGACAAAATGTATTTATATGCTTTATAACTAAATATTACCCCAGCCCCACTGCCCAGGGTAGTTGGACAAGCACTATTGCTTTCAGCATAGGGCTGGGTATTCCTGTGGGGGGGACTTTTTTTTTTGTGGACCCGATCTCCCTACAGAATCCAGCCTGGTGCTGACCAGTGTGGGGCTGGTTTGGCATTATGGCAGTGGGACTCAAAGCTATAGTGCCACCAGTCCAGGATTGCAAAGCCTAATGCTGGTGATAGTAAAATTTGGTGACCCAATGCTTCTTGGCACCCTGATCTTGCCAGTACTAGCCTAGGCCAGCAGCACTAGAGTTGGTTAAGCTGTGAGGGCGGGGGCACACCTTTTTTTTTTTTATACTTTTAGCCTTACTTGTGGGGTTTTCTTTTTTTTTTTTAAATGTATTGCCTGTATAAATGGAAAGATTTATGTCAAAATTGTGACTGCATCCCAAACAGTGATAATGGAATAATGTCTGTGCTGCCATATACTTTGTGAGGAAAGTAAATTATTATCACCCACACAAACTGTACCACTTTTATAACACTAAAAGGGGGCACGATAATATACTTTCTAATCCCTGCTAACTTATTCATACACTTCATTTTGTTTTCAACAGTGTTGTAGTTAATACCCTGTCAAAAGGGACAAATGTATTTCAGACATTCGGTTATGTTAAAAATGTACCTTCAGTATGGTACTAAGGTACCTGACACATTTTCCTTTTACAACCAGAAACACACACATACACACACCAATTTTTATAAATTGATAAATAATTTATATAGTAAATATTTTATTGAAAAATAAAAAAACAGATAAATGGAAAATTATAACATATTTCTTCAGCCTTTCAAAAAAAATGTTTTTTCCCCCATGGGTGAGAGGAAGGGCTGAGACAATGCCAACTGGGTCATGGGGCCTGGAAACTGGGGTTAATGGGCTTTTCAACTGGGGCTGGAGTTCTGGTTATTTGGATTTCTTCTTGAGCTGTAAAGAAAAAGAAAAAAAAAAGAATTGCAATCTTAGTACATTTTTAAAACTTATAGTAGCTTTATGGCTGTACTTTGTTCATGCATTTTCCAAGCTCAGCAGTGTTCATTTAGTGGTACATGAAGTGAAACTCTTTGCAAAGGTTCATGTTATACAGAACACAGCAGTAGCCAGAGGACTACTGCTTTTTGGAGGCACACTGCTTTTGGATATACACTATATGGACAAAAGTATTTGGCCACACGTGTTAATTATTGAATTGAGGTGTTTCAATCAGATCCACTACCAGAGGTGTATAAAACCAAGCACCTCTCCATTTTCAAAACATTTGTGATACAAAATGGGTCGTTCTGAAGGGCTCAGTGACTTCAAGCATGGTACTGTGATAGGATGCCACCTCTAAAATAAGATGGTTCGTGAAACTTCATTCCACGGTCAACTGTAAGTGATATTATTTCAAAGTGGAAGCATTTCGGAACAACAGCAACTCCGCCACGAAACGGAAGACCACATAAAATCACAGAGCTGGGTTAACGACTGCTAAAGCGCATACTGCACAAAAGTTGCCAACGCTCTGTTTATTCCATAGCTGACTAGTTCCACACTTCCACTGGCATTAATGTAAGCACAAATATTGTGCAGCAGGAGCTTAATGGAATGGGTTTCCATGGCCGAGCAGCTGCACACAAGCCTCAAATCACTTAACAAACTAACAACAGTAACAAGAATAGTGCCCTGTGGTCAGAGGTATGTATTGCAACCCTTTGATTAGATTTTGGGTAATCTGCAAGTTGGCAGGATAATTTAGATCTGTTAACTTTGCATGTTATTATTTTGGAGGTGTTTGATTCCATGTAGCATTAAAATTAATGAAACTCCTGGATATTGGCAATGAGTTTATTTTAATGAAAATAATATGGGGATCATAATGCACAATCGCATACGACTCAAAAATGTGACATGGAAATTCCTACTTGTGTAAGGGTACACAGGATCTGATAATTGTCATCAGAACTGTTGTAACACTACACAAGGGCTAAGTAGAAAATAACACAACTGTATGTAACGTGGTTATTTAGAATATTGGAGAAACCCCAGTGTAGTACAACACTTTTTGTTGACAGCAGACGAAAATGTTTATAGTTTATGTCTATAAATACCTGTAAAATATAATTAAATAGAATATAACCCATGGTATGACAGTTTTATTATCAACATCAAGTACATAAGAATACCAAGATAGGCACATAATCAGTGCAGCTACCTGTCAAATAGCTGCCCACTGGAAGAACCCCACACCTCCAAAGCTCCAGATGGTCTGTGGTCGAGTCTGGCACACTTATCAGATGGAATACATCACCAGCGTGCTTAGGGGCTCCTCCGTGTCCTTCAACAAAGACTGGTCTCCATGGGCTTCATATTACAACCAACCCATGCTCCAGTTCTAGTCGAATCCGTTTTGTTACTGGAAATCCCAGATGGAACTATTACCTTCTGCTAAAAACATAAAAGCGTGAATCCCTTCTCCCTTCCCCTAACCCTTCCAATCGGTACTATCCCCTCCCCCCACTTTGCCCTGTACCACCCCCTTACTCCCTCTTCTTTATCATCTTCTTCTTATTTGTATAATTCAAAATAAAATAACATCTTCATGGTACCATGCTCATATGAAGCTGAATTTGTTTTGTAAAATCACTGTGAGAGAGTGTCATACACACTGTTAAATTTTTATGTGCATTTGTCATCTCACTAATGTACCTTTCAAGAGTTTAATATTTTGTAATGCTGTTCAAGATAAGATGTTACTAATAAAACGTATTTAAAAAAAAAAAAAAAGAATACCAAGATATAGAGAATTCTAGAGAAGTCCAGCAAAAACATATGAACAAATATGAGGTAGGTAGCACTTCAAAGCATGGTATACAATGTCAGTATTAAACATTCCCCAATGACACTTTCACATTATAGAATCAACTTAGTGCCAGTCTTGTACTGCAATGATGTTATGTTTTTAACACTATAAACAGGAAGAGGGGGCTTATAGGGTAGATAGGAAAAAGAGGAAAAGTACATGGATGTAGGGGGGGAAGGAGAGAGGGATTAGATGAGGGGTATAGGGGAGTAGGTTCATGCGAGAAAAATGTAGATATGATCGAGATTGGAGGTCTGGTAACAGGTTCGGTACCAGTTAGAATTGAAGCAGGAGTTGATTATGGTAGGAAGCCAACAGGATCAAATTTTGTAGAAAGATACGGAGGAGCCCCTCAAGATGCTAGTAATATGCTCCATCTGGTCGGTGTGCCAGACCCGACTGCAGACCATTTGAAGTGTTGGAGGCATGGGGCTCTTCCAGGAGGCATCGATTTGGCAGCGATTTGACCTAATAATATTTCTGAAAAGTTTATGAGCGTGAGATAAGAGGTCTGGGACAGGCAGGGGAAAATGCACGTGTTTGTGATCAAAAGGTAGGGGGATACCAAGGACTGTTGAGGCAAAGCAAAGGACAGCAGCCCAGAACAGGCATAGGCTGGGACAGTCCCACCATACATGCATAAAGGTTCCAATGTGACCGCAGTTTCTCCAGCAAGCAGTGCTTGTTTGTGGGTATATAGTGTGCAATCTGGAGGGAGCATAGTGCCACCTGTGGAGCAATTTATTGGCATTTTCTTTAATTCAGACAGTAAGCAGTCCATTAGTAGATATCTTACCACTCTACGTGGTCCAATGACACCCCCAAATCTGCCTCTTACTATGTCTGTAAACAAGTGCATTTGCAATTATATCAATTGGTGCCTGCACCACTACATGAAATAAATTTTTACCATAAGTTACTTACAAGTTATCCAGTCACAGGGAGGCCTGTAGCATTTTGAGGACTGAAGGGGAGAGTATGAAAAAGGTATAGCAATCTGGAGAGTAAATTCATTTTCACTGAGGTGATCCAGCCCACCCATGATATCATAAGTTTGTCCAAGTCTTTTTTAATACAAGTTATAAGTGGGGGATAATTGGCCTGGTAGAAGTGTTCTATTTTCCTGTTGAGTCTTTAACCTCCATAGTGAGAGGAAGTATATTATTGTACAGCACACATATGAGGCCTTTTGAGGAAGGTTCAGAGAGACACAAGTTCTCAAACACAGTGGGCGCTCTAGCTGATAGCTGATTTTTGACTGCCTGGTGTTAGTGCCTAATCTGCAAATATTGATGTAACTATCCCATTGTGAATCCACAGTGCTCTGCCAGATCCAAGAACTGTGGGAATGATGCCCCTACCTTCCCATTTGTTGTGCATAGGACAGGAAAAGGCCAGGCGAGAAAGCAGGGTTTGACCAGAGGGATATCAGAATCGGTGGGGTGGCGGGTTCGATAGGGAGGCCATTCGATTACATTGGGACCAGATATAAACGGAGAGGGCCATTACCAGGCGAGCAGAGTCTGGGCACTGTGTAGCAGGGAGCCAAAGAACAGAACAGATCGGTGACACATCTAGGAGATCTGTGAACCCAGACCCTGTTTCCAGGTGGAGAGTGCCACTGTACACATTAGACTACGGAATGAATAGCAGTAATTGCAGAGGTTGGGGATGCCGAGGCACCTGCCATGTGGGAGCATTGGAGGATACGGACAGGGATCCTGGGTCATTTATTTGCCCAGATGAAGCACATGAGGGAGTGTGACAAGATGGACCACCTAAGCCACCCTTTCTACTGTTGCTGGAACTGTCTGGGCTTACTTCGCCACCATTCCCTTATCCCAAATGCGCCCTCTTGCCACAGTAGGAGGGGCTTACAAACTCTGCCATCACTGGACTCCTTACCGACATCCAGTTCTTGGCTTCTTCTGGGTAACTGACGCTGCTAATGTACCCCTTGCTGTTGTACCTGGGCTGGTACTCCTGACCTCTTCCTATGGATCAGGGTTGCTGTGGATGGATCCACCCTGACCTATCACACTGGCCAGAGCTGCTGGGTAGCGGGCAGAGCGGTGCTACCAGAAAAACTGGGTCCAAACCTCAGAATCAGCCGGGAACGGATTAGATTTTATGTCTAATCTGTAGGTCACAGGAATAGAGAAGTTTCCAAGCAGGTCTTTTAAGCAAGTGATGTTTATTTGCTCACACTGGTTGAAGGTACCAGGAGCAGGTCAGATGAAGCAAGAAATAACAATTTTCAATTCAAGACAGGGATTTTTATACAGATTTGGACATAACTCTTGTCAGAGGGTAAGCCAGCCCTCCTGCCTTCCAACCAATCCAGGTGCTTCATGCAGACTATATATAACTTAGCCTGTAATGGTTCAACACCTGCATACATTACTCACGAGTTGCCACTTCATCTCAGGCTTTCTATTGAATGTTTAAAATCAGAATATAACATTTCTATAACCTTGTTTCTAAAACTATTTCCCTTGCAAAATTCACAAATACTATGGGAGTCTCCCAGTACATATAATGACCCCCTTCTACTCTTTCAGCCTAGAGGGATGTATTGGTCACTTCACATGAACAGGTCTAATTAACATGAGTTTACACATCCCCTCCACGAATATGCTTGCTTAGGACTTCCTATAGAAAAGTTAAAACCGCAAACAAGACATTCAGTCTCTGAAAGTCAATGCATTTCAATAATAGACCCATGCCGATGCGAAAAGACAAGTGCATTTGCAATTATATCAATTGGTGCCTGCAACACTACATGAAATACATTTTTACCATAAGTTACTTACAAATGATCCAGTCACAGGGAGGCCTGTAGCATTTTGAGGACTGAAGGGGAGAGTATGAAAAAGGTATAGCAATCTGGGGAGTAAATATATTTTCACTCAGGTGATCTGGTCCTCCCATGATATCATAAGTTTGTCCCAGGATGCTAAGTCTTTTTTAATATAAGTTATGAGTGGGGGATAGTTGGCCTGGTAGAGGTGTTCTATCTTCCTGGTGAGTGTGATACCCAGATATCTGATGTGGTCGGAATTCCAGTGAATATAAAAATTTAGCTCCAAGAGCTATTTCAATTTGGGAGGGATGTTAAAATCTAGGATGTCTGTTTTCGCCGTGTCTATTTCAAAATTTTAGAGGGTGGAGAAGATTTCTAGTTCCCGAAATAAGTTAGGGAGTGAAATTAAGGGGTTTGTGATGGTAAGGAGAATGTCATCCGCATAGAGTAAAATCTTGTGTGTGTTAGTGGGCAATTGTATACCGGTGATATCAGAATTTAGGTGGATTTTTGTAGCTAAGGATGCTGTGACTAGTGCAAAGTGGATGGTGGACAGAGGGCAACCTTGTCAGGTCCAGTTTCGAATGGAGAAAGAGGGGGAGGAGCAGCTGTTCACCTGGACTGTGGCAGTGGGGTTGTAATATAGGGCTGAAACCCTGGTGAGAATATGATCTTGAAAGCCGTAGGAAGTGATAGTCTTCAACATAAAGGGCCAACCAACCCAGTCAAACACCATGCTAGTGTTCAACAGCAAGAGGAGGGAGAGTTGTTTGCGCTCATTAATGTAGTGGATAAGGTTTATGGTCCATCTGGTAATGTCTGCGACTTCTTTGCCCTCTTTCAGTATGACTGTGATTCGGGCTCAGGTTGAGTCAAAGGAGGCTCCATTAAAATGGAATTGAATCAAAGAGTAAGCTTTGGACTAAGAATACCAGCAAATGTTTTGTAGTATTTAGCTGGGAAGCCGTTCGGGTCTGGAGCAGAGGCAACATTCATGCAGCATAGGGCTGCAGTGGTTTTCATTTCTGTTATGTCTGAGCTAAGGAATTTAATATCTGAGTATGAGAGCTGTAGGAGATGGCAGGAGCCCAAATAAGCATCTATTTTCCCTTCCAGGTCAGGTGGTGGTGGAACTAAGGTGCTCAGGTCATAGATCCATGAATAGTAGCTTTGGAAATCTTTAAGAATCAAGTCTGGGTTGTATGTTAGTTGACCCTGAGAGTTTTAAATTGAAGAAATCATATTACGTGTGCTCCTCTGTCACAGCCTTCAGACCAGAATGGAGTCTGCCTTGCTGCTCTTCTTGAAGTCGTTGGGTCCATTTAAGGGTATGGGCTGTCTTTTTTGAATAGGACTGCTTTGAGCTGACCCCTCACTTTTGCTAAGATATAGTACAGCGCGGGACAGAAGCATATATGGGGAGAATAATAACAAGAGACACCATGGGGTTTCCACCAATAAGATCCACAACGATTGCAAAAATAAATATGGTTTAATAAAACATAACACAGTAAATAAATATAAAAATTACGTTGATCAGCTGACCATACATAACACATATAGAAGCATACAAAAGATAGAGGCAGACTGAACAGATAAATAATAATTCAGTATAATGTCCTTGTGTACATTGTTAAGGTGTAACAGAATGGATCACTATAGTAGGTACCTCGCATTCATGGATAGAAATAAATAAAAAGACCAAAATGATCTCTCTAAACGTAATGAGATCCGGGGGTAAATGTATGCCTTGTAAAGGGAAGTTTCCCTTTACAAGGCAGCGGCGCTTTAAATTTAAGCTGCGAAGACGCCGAACTCGCGGGAGTTGATACATTTACCCCACGGTGTGTAGTCCGATTATTAGATAATCTCAGATAAAGCTCTGATGAGATAGCGATCTCCAGAAACAAATGTATCTTTATACTGTGGAAATTAGCAACATATTTGCAGTTAGTCAGAAGTCCACTTGAAGAGCAATCCCTGTCACTGGTCTAATATCCCGCGGCTCTAGGACTCCAAATGATCCAAGGTGCGCACCTCTCAGGGCTCCGGATAGTGCCGCTGTAAGTAAGTAATGTTCCGTATGGAACTAAAGCAAGATTGTTCCGCTCTCCAATAATGCGCTGGGCCACTATAAAATAATTTCAGTATGTTCCGCCAGTACTCTCGGCGATAAATCTTCAAATAGGTCTAGCCATACAATAATCACTTGAATGCTCTGTATAGTCTGCCCATTCAGCTCAGGTAAACATTAGCGACGCGTTTCGTCCTCCTTGTGAGGACTTTTTCATAAATCTTAAGATCCCTGATGCTGGGTGAGAAGAGAAAGGAGTCGTGTTTCTAATGAGGCTATCTATTCCTGTTTTTCCTGTGTCGAGCGTCCGCTATACTAATAAGTCACCCACGCATAGTGGCTTTGTGTGCTTCCCACACCAGGGATGTGGTAACATCCAGAGTCTAATTTAGGGCAAAGAAATCTGTGAGTGCCTCTGTCAATTGTAACCATGTAGCAGGGCTGAGTATGAAACAGTCATCTACTCACCATGTCGGACAACGTTTGGGGAGGTTTGTTATATCTAGCCGGAGGGATACTCCCATTTGGTCTATCCAGGTAAACAGTAGGACCTCAGCTCTGAGAAGCTTGGTGGCAAGTCAAGAGTCTACTAGGAAGTAGTCTATATGGGTGTATGTCCCATTGGGATGTGGGTAGAAGGTATTCCCTTTATCTGTGACATTCATCACTCTCCAAACATCTAGAAGGGAGTATTCTTTAAGAAAGGAAGCAAATCAGTTGGCCAATCAGGTAGTGAGAGCTTGAGATGGAGAGGCATTTGTGGTCGTTGGAGATCTATCTAAGTTTGAATCTAGGATCATATTAAATTCGCCCCCGAGGAGCGGATGACCTTCAGCACGTTTATTGATAAGGCTAAGGAGCTTCTGAACAAAGGGAAACTGGTCATTATTAGGGGCATACCAACAGACTAGAGTGATGATGAGTTGATCTAGGGTAGATCTAGAGATGGCTGAGGCAAAAAATGTTTGAGAGAAAAGCTTGCTTTGGAATGTCACATGCGGTGAGGTAAGATGAGTTTCTTGTAGAAAGACTATGTCCGCATGTGACTTCTTTAAGGCGGCCAAAAGAATGGAGCGTTTCTTAGGTGTATTCAGCCCTTTGACATGCTTAGAGGGGAGTGTGAGTCAGGATATTGAGGGGCTCCTCTGGAACAGGGATCCATAGTGGCCTCCAAAAGGCAAGTAGGTAGTGGAAAGATCATATATCTCGTGAGGGAGATTAGAGAACATTTAAGTTAAGAAGAAAGAGGTAAAGGTAAGATCAAACTGTTGGCAACCAACCAGGGAGGGAAGAACAAAGCCGGTCATGGCGGGCCCAGCCTATGGTTGCTCAACTTCGGGGAGGAATAAGGGTGCCATGACAGGTGGCAGCACCGGAGGGAGCAAGGGGGATCTGGCTAAAGGAGTGTTAGGGTAGTGTTTTGGGTGTGAGAAAGGGGCGTCAACAAATGTGTTTTTAAATGGTGGATACAACATTAACAATTATGAAAACAATATTATCAGAACATGTGCAGAGTGATAGTACAACTTTGTATGGACCACCAGTGCAAGTTTAGTGTGTAAAGAAGGTAAAGTAATCAGAAAATAAAAACATCAGTAATGCACGAATGTCCATAAAACATGTAACATGAAAGAAGGATGGAACCGTAATCTCTGGAGGGGTGATGTTCCTCAGTGGCAGTAGATGATGATTCCGGTTAATGAGGTGAGGTGTCTTCCCCAAGCAGTAGTACAGGTCATGGTTGATCATTTTGTATTGAGCTTATTGATGTGTGGTCGTTGTGAAGATACATGGTTCCCAAATCACTCAAACACAGTATTAGAGGAAAAATAGAAGGATGATTTATTCTGCAGAACAGAATTAAATACAGCACGGCCCCCTTAATGATACCAGGTCCAACAAGTGAGGCTATCATTTCAAATAAATCCAGTTGGATAAATACAGCACGGCCCCCTTAACAGTAGCAGGTCCAAAAAGAGAGGAACTCAGTTCAAATAAATCCAGTGGGATAGGGACAGCATGGTCCCCTTAACAATAGCAGGTCCAACAAGTGAGGAAATCAGTTCAAATAAATCCAGTGGGATAGGTACAGCACAGCCCCTTAACAATAGCAGGTCCAACAAGTGAGTAAATCAGCTCATATAAATCGAGTGGGATAGGTACAGCACAGCCCCCTTAACAATAGTAGGTCCAACAAGTGAGTAAATCAGTTCAAATAAATCTAGTGAGATAGTTTCACAGCACATCTCTGGGAGAGCATCACCTCTTGGCCAAAGTCAACCACATACATGTCCAGCTCCCAGTGTAGCCTCTTTTATCACCTCATAATCCCACCTTGGGAACTGCCTGCCCAGGGGAGTGTCACACGCCGGGGACCCGCTATTCGGGACCCGGTTCACTAACCACTCCGGCGTCCGACGGAGTCCCGATGACGGCCACCATCTTGGATGGGTCTTCGCATGCGCAGACCCGATTTCTGTTTTAAGGCCTTCCACTGCCCTCTATTGGTTGGAGGATCTCCCTCCAGTATTTAAATCTCCCTCTTCCTCTACTCTGAGCCTGTTCTTAGGTTCAGTTAGGATTCTTCCTAGTGAATTCTCCTGCTCCATAAAGCTTCTCCGCTATCCCAGCGGTCATCCTGCAATCCGCAGTCCGCAGCTGCTCCATACAGTTTCTCCACTATCCCAGCGATCATCCTGCAATCCGCAGCAACTTCAGGCTTCATACAGGTTCTCCGCTATCCCAGCGGTCATCCTGCAATCCACAGCAACTTCAGGCTCCATATAGCTTCTCTGCTATCCCAGCGGTCATCCTGAAATCCGCAGTCCGCAGCTGCTCCATGCAGTTTCTCCGCTATCCCAGCGGTCTTCCTGCAATTCGCAGCAACTTCAGGTTTCATACAGCTTCTCTGCTATCCCAGCGGTCATCCTGCAGTCTGCAGTTTCTCCTGCTTCATACAGCTTCCGCTATCCCAGTGGTCATTCCTGCTACCTACAGACCGTCTCAGCTTCCCGCTTTTCCGCTATTCCTGCGGTCATTCTTTGATCCGCTAATCTCTAAAACTCTCCGAAACTCCGTGTAACCTGCCCCATAACCAGAGGACCGCGACCTGCGTGGCGGTTGCCGCAAAGTCCATACCACCTTGCAGCGGTTCCTGGTGAAGGCCAGCTGCTACGTTAGACTCCACGCCTCTGGTGAGTGTTAGTCTTGGCAGGTCAGAGGTCCGTATTCCAGTGACCGTGATAATAAGAACAGACCATGACGGACAATACAACGACAATTATTGCAGTGCTCCCGAACCCTGGTCCCCCGAGTGGATTCCCTGCAACTCTCTGCTGCTCCTGCGGTTGTGGATCCCCCTGTTGCCGCTCAGCCCACTGAGCACCTTTCTGCATCTGCCCCGTCTACCCTCTGTTTTCCTACTCCTACTAAATTTGAGGGAGATCCGAAATCTTGTCGGGGTTTCCTCAATCAATGTTCTATCCACTTTGAGCTGCAACATCAGAACTTCCCCACTCATCGCTCCAAGTTGGCTTATATTATATCCTTGCTCTCCGGACAGGCATTGGCTTGGGCCTCCTCCCTGTGGGAGAGAGACAAACCACTTCTGAGCGATAGCGCCGCTTTCATTGCGGCTTTTCGAAGAATATTTGACGAACCAGGTCAGGTTTCCTCAGCAGCCTCCAGTCTCCTTCGGCTCCGTCAGGGTACTCAGGCAATGTCAGACTACATCAAAGAGAACCTCCACCGCGGATTCATCAGGCCCTCTACTTCTCCGGCCGGAGCAGGCTTCTTCTTCGTCAAGAAGATGGACGGTACCCTACGACCGTGTATTGATTATCGAGGCCTTAACGCCATTACAGTCAAAAACCACTACCCCATACCGTTTATCACGGAACTCTTTGATCGTATCAAGGGCGCACAGATTTTCACCAAGTTGGACCTCCGCGGGGCCTATAACCTCATTAGGATTAAGGCCGGCGATGAATGGAAGATGGCATTTAACACCCGGAATGGTCACTACGAATATCTCGTTATGCTGTTTGGATTGTGTAACGCCCCGGCCGTCTTCCAGAGCTTCGTGAACGAGATCTTCCGGGACCTTCTCTACATTTGTGTGGTCGTCTATCTGGACGACATATTGATATTTTCTCAAGACCTCCTTTCTCATCGGAGACATGTGGCCGAAGTTCTTCTCAGACTCAGACAGAATCAACTATTCTGTAAATTGGAAAAATGCACCTTTGAAATGGAAAAGTATGAGCTGTCTTACAATGGCCACGTCCCACAAGCCTTAAAGCTATCCAGTGCTTTTTTAAGCTTCGCCAATTATTATCGGCGCTTCATTCAGGGTTTCGCCACCATTGTTGCTCCCATAACTGCCCTCACCCGCAAAGGGGCCAATACTAAATCCTGGTCTCCCGAAGCCTTACGGGCATTCCAGTTTCTGAAAAACACCTTCTCCTCTGCTCCGGTGCTTCAGCAGCCTGAGACGTCTCGCCCATTCTTTCTCGAAGTCGATGCTTCCAATATCGGCATAGGGGCCATCCTGTCCCAGAAATCTGGAGAAAACAAATTTCATCCCTGCGCCTTTTTTTTCAGGAGCCTTCTGCCAGCCGAGAGGAATTACACCATCGGAGATAAGGAGTTGTTGGCCATTAAGGTGGCTTTGGAGGAATGGCGATACCTCCTGTAGGGAGCTCTGTATCCAGTTACTATTTTCTCCGACCATAAGAATTTGTCGAATCTACAAACTGCTCAATGTATGAACGCTCGGCAGGACCGTTGGTCATTGTTTTTCTCCTGCTTCGAGCTCATTATCACATTTACACCTGCCACCAAAAACAAGAAAGCTGACGCCTTATCTCGGGCCTTCATTCCTACCTCTGACTCGGAAGAGCCTGTTAAACGCCCTCTCTTGGATCCTAGATGTGTGCAGTTGTCTGCCTCTACTCCCTGCACTCCACCTGTGGGTAAGACATTTGTTTTATCCCGCTCTCCGAAAGAGGATCCTTTTTTGGTACCACACTTCTCGTTTCTCTGGACATGTTGGAGCCTGGAAGACCCTGGAAATCATATCCAGAAACTACTGGTGGCCTACTATTCGAAATGATGTAAAGGATTTTGTAGACGCTTGCGGTACATGCGCTCAATCAAAACCCTGTCATCAAGCTCCGGCAGGGCCGCTCCAGCCGCTACCTATTCCTTCTCGGCCTTGGTCCAACATTAGCATGGATTTTATCATGGACCTCCCTCCCAGCAAGAGATTCAACACTATCTGGGTCATCGTAGATAGGTTCTCCAAGATGGCTCATTTCGTTCCTCTGGTGGGCCTGGCTTCCTCTCCTATTTTAGCCAACAATTTTATCAAGGAGATTTTCCGACTTCATGGATGTCCTTCCGAGATTGTGTCAGACAGAGGAGTACAGTTTGTTTCCAATTTCTGGTGGGCCCTATGTAAAGTGTTGGGTATCCACTTATGCCTGTCATCTTCTTACCACCCACAATCTAATGGACAGACTGAGAGGGTCAACCAGGACCTTGAGACCTTTTTGAGGATCTTTTCTTCTGCTAACCAGGATGACTGTGCGGACCTTCTACCTTGGGCAGAATTCGCGCATAACAATGCATACCATGAGTCCACGTCCTCTACTCCTTTTTCCTGAGCTTTCGTCCCTCCCTCCCACCCAGATGCCTGCCGTGGATTCCGTACGTCAAAGATTCTCATCCATCTGGACTCAAGTTCGGTCCGCTCTCAGGAGATCATCTTCCCGATACAAATTTTTCACTGACAAGCGGAGACGGGCAGTTCCTGCTTTCAAGGTGGGGGATCGAGTCTGGCTTTCTACGAAGAATATACGCCTCAAGATTCCGTGTATGAAGTTCGCTCCCCGTTATATAGGTCCTTATAAGATCCTGCAAATTCTTAATACAGTCTGCTTCAAATTACAGTTACCCCAGAGTCTTCGTGTCTCAAACTCCTTTCATGCCTCCCTGTTGAAACCTCTTATCGTCAACCGTTTCTCCACTACCTCCTCTACACCTTCTACTGTCCAACTCCAGCGGGATGAAGATTTTGATATAACTCACATCTTGGACTCAAAGATTTCCAAAGGTCGCATTTGGTATCTGGTCCATTGGAAATGATTTGGTCCTGAGGAGCGCTCCTGGCTCCGCGCAGCCGATATCAATGCTCCAGGTCTCCTGAAGAAATTCCATTCCAAGTTTCCCGGTAAACCTTGGCTGAGTGTCCGGCGTCCACCAGTAAAAGGGGGGGGTACTGTCCCGATGGGGACCCGCTAGTCGGGACCCGGCTCACCTACCTCTCTGGCGTCCGACGGAGTCATGATGACGGCCACCATCTTGGATGGGTCTGCGCCCGATTTGTGTTTTAAGGCCTTCCACTGCCCTCTATTGGTTGGAGGATCTCCCTCCAGTATTTAAACCTACCTCTTCCTCTACTCTGAGCCTGTTCTTAGGTTCAGTTAGGATTCTTCCTAGTGAATTCTCCTGCTCCATATAGCTCCTCCGCTATCCCAGCGGTCATCCTGCAATCCGTAGCAACTTCAGGCTCCATATAGCTTCTCCGCTATCCCAGCGGTCATCCTGCAATCCGCACTCCGCAGCAGCTCCATACAGTTTCTCCGCTATCCCAGTGGTCATCCTGCAATCCGCAGCAACTTCAGGCTTCATACAGCTTCTCCGCTATCCCAGCGGTCATCCTGCAATCTGCAGCAACTTCAGGCTCCATATAGCTTCTCCGCTATCCCAGCGGTCATCCTGCCATCCGCACTCCGCAGCAGCTCCATACAGCTTCTCCGCTATCCCAGCGGTCATCCTGCAGTCCGCAGTTAATACTGCTTCATACAGCTTCCGCTATCCCAGCGGTCTTTCCTGCTACCTGCAGACCGTCTCAGCTTCCCGCTGTTCCGCTATTCCTGCGGTCATTCTTTGATCCACTAATCTCTTAAACTCTCTGAAACTCCGTGTAACCTGCCCCACTACCGGAGGACCACGACCTGCGTGGCGGTTGCCGCGAAGTCCATACCACCTTGCGGCGGTTCCTGGTAAAGGCCAGCCGCTACGTTAGACTCCGCGCCTCTGGTGAGTGTTAGCCTTGGCAGGTCAGGGGTCTGTATTCCAGTGACCATGACAGGGAGTTGCAAATGGTCATGATTGGTGGGCTTCTCACATTATCCAGCTCCTACCCCTACCTCCCCAGGTGTCCTCCCTCAGGTGACCCCTGCTGGGTCCCGCTCCTGGCTGTCTGTAGAGCTCACTAGGGGACAATAGGGAGTAAACAGAAATAACAATGGTAGCTTAATTCACTCAAATCCTGAGTGTTCCCTGTGGAGGTGGGATTTAACCTATGAAGTACTTTTCCAAGGAGATGTTATAGTTCTATCACTGATACTTCCTGATAACAACATGGCTAAAAAGTGCAGTCCTTGTATGGATTTGATTAGGGGTTGTAACACTGGGTCCATACACCATACCTGTTTCTTTACATTCCTCCCCCCACTTTTTAGCCCATGTATTCCATGGTGAGAGAGGCTGGCTGGACAGCTCCAGGGGCGCAACGAGGCTTGCAGTCTGGTTCCTGCTGACGAGACAGACCATTCACATTCCCATGATCTTTACCCTGTCTGTGAGAGATAGAAAAGTTATAGTTGTAATGCCAAGCTCCATCTCAGCAACTGCCCATTGTCCCCTGCAGTGTGTTGTAGCCAACAAAGGAAATTATGATCTGTGACCACCAAAAACTTGCGCCCATATAAGTATGGCTGCAACTTTTTGAGAGCCCAAAATATGGCCAGGCACTTCTTTTCAATAGTGGCATATGCTATCTCGCGATCAACAAGTTTCCGGGAGAGATAGGCCACTGGGTGTTCGCAACCATCCTCCCCTAGTTGACACAAGATAGCTTATATTCACAGCCCGAGGCATCTGTTTGCACAATGAATTGCTGTCGGAAATCAGGGGCTGCTAATGCTGGGGACCGGGACAAGATATCCTGAAGCTGGGAAAAGGCCTGCTTACAATCAGTAGTCTAGTCAATATATCGGGAGTACTTTTTGGTACAATCAGTGGCCTGGCAATGGTGCTATACTGGGGCACAAACTTAGTACCCTGCCATCCCAAGGAAGGCGCGTACAGTTAGTGATACAGTGATAACAATACAGTTGATTTGGCATGTTTCCATAGGTTCAGGCTTCAGGACAGTCCAGTGAAATGCATGTCATTGGCTTTACGGATGTGTTTGACAAGGTCCAAGCTGAACTTTTGCCCCCCCACCGCCCTTGGGATTGTCCAATTGAATTGCTACCCTTTCACAGCCAGAAACCTCGGCTATGTCTGTATACATCAAAGAAAACCTTCAGAGGGGATTAATCAGTCCATCTGTCTCTCCTGCTGGAGCGGGTTTCTTTTTTATTAAAAAGAAGGAAGGATCTCTCCGCCCCTGTATTGATTATCGGGGTCTCACCGCTATTACGGTAAAAAATCGGTATCTTACCCCTCTCATTACCGAATTGTTTGACCGTATCAAAGGGGCCAAAATCTTCTCTAAACTAGACCTGCGAGGGGCCTACAACTTGATCCGCATACGCTCCAGAGACGAATGGAAGACAGCTTTTAATACTCGTGATGGTCATTACGAATACTTAGTGATGCCCTTCGGACTTTGTAATGCCCCAGCTGTCTTCCAAAGCTTCATTAACAAGATCTTCTGAGACCTGCTCTATTCATATGTAGTTGTTTACCTGGATGACATCCTCATATTTTCCCAGGATATTCATTCTCATCACCAACATGTCATTGAGGTTTTGTCTAGGCTTCGGAAGAACCAACTATATTGTAAGCTAGAGAAGTGCTCATTTGAAGCTACATCCATGCCATTCCTAGGGTACATCATCTCCGGTTCAGGGCTACAGTTGGACCATGAGAAGGTTTGGGCAATCTTGGATTGGCCACGTCCAGCCACTCTTACAGCAGTACAAAGCTTTTTGGGCTTCTCTAACTATTACAGGTAATTTATCCAGGGGTATTCCACCATTGTTGCTCCTATTATGGCTCTTACGAAAAAAGGGGCCAATACCAAGAACTGGACGGAGGAGGCCGTAGAGGCATTCACATTCCTGAAGCAAGCCTTCTCTTTTGCACCCATCCTCAGACAACCCAATCTTTCACAACCCTTCTTTCTAGAAGTCGATGCTTCTGCCATTGAAGTTGGAGCGGGACTCATCCAGAAGTATCCTCCTAACAGACTCCTTCCTTGTGCCTTTTTCTCCCACAAGTTTCTACCCGCAGAGAAGAATTATACGATTGGAGATAGAGAGCTGTTGGCCATGAAATTGGCTCTGTCAGAATGGCGGTACCTTTTGGAGGGGGCTCAGCATGTGGTTACCATTTTTACGGACCATAAAAATTTGTTGTATCTACAGTCTGCTCAGTGCCTCAACCCTCGCCAGGCTTGTTGGTCTCTGTTTTCTTCCGTTTCAACCTCCATGTAACCTTCAAATCTGGTCACCTTAATAAAAAGGCAGATGCACTCTCCAGGGCATTCAGTTCCGATCTGAATTCTGATTTTCCTCTCAGTCGTCCCATCCTGCATCCTAAATGTTTAATAGGACTCACTACGACTAATTCTCCTCCTCCTGGGAAAACATTTGTTCCTATCTATCTTCGGAAAAAATTGCTCCGCTGGTCTCATGCCTCCAGATTCTCCGGACACGCGGGGTTCCTCAAGACCTCTGAGCTAGTTTCCCACTCCTATTGGTGGCCCTCTATTCGATCAGACGTCAAAGATTTTGTAGCTGCTTGTAATGTATGTGCCCAACACAAGAGTCCTCGTGCAAGTCCTATGGGTCCATTACAACCATTGTCCATACCCACTAAGCCCTGGACTCACATCAGTATGGATTTCATTACTGATCTTCCATGCAGTAAAGGATGTAATACCATTTGGGTCATTGTGGATCGCTTCTCGAAGATGCCTGTTGAAGATACCATCCACGACTTTTCCACCATATGGACTAAAGTAGTTGCTAATCGTAAAAAGACCTCCTCACGCTATAAAAACTTTGCAGACAAGAGGCGCCGTGCTGTTCCAGCACTCAAGGTGGGAGACAAGGTCTGGCTATCTACACGAAATATCCATTTTAATGTACCATCTATGAAGTTTGCCCCTCGTTTCATTGGACGCTACAAGATACTTCAGGTCATCAATCCAGTATCATATAAACTTCAGCTGCTCGCTTCCCTCCATATCTCTGACTCCTTCCATGTTTCTCTTCTCAAACCACTCATCATCAACAGGTTCTCCATTCCAGTTTCCACTTCTACTGTTCCCAAATTCTATCAGCAACAAGTTGAAGTATATAGGGATCTAGTCTCTAAGGATCTGGATAGATTATTTCTGAGAAGAAATAAATCTCAATCAGGTAATTTAAGCAGAGAAGAAACCTTGGCACTAAGAGAAATATCAGAATGGGAAGATATTCTAATCAAGCCCTCTGATAAAGGGGGGAATGTTGTGTTGTGGCCCAAACAACAGTACACAAAGGAAGTCTATCATCAATTAAATGTCACAAACTGTTATAAACGGATTATTTTTAATCCTACTGCTAATTTTTTAGCTAATTATAACAATATCATTGATCAAGCTTTTCAAAATAATACAATATCCAAAATGGATCATGATTTTCTTAAAGTGACCAACCCCAGAATTGCCACAATATACACGTTACCAAAGATTCATAAGAATGAACAACTACCCCCTGGGAGACCGATAGTGTCGGGCAATGGAAGCCTTACTGAAAAAGCCAGTAGGTTTATTGATCATCATCTGCGCAAACATGTCATATGCTTGGATTCGTATATATTAGAGACACAAAGGATGTATTGTCCAAAATAAATAACATCACAATTAATTCCACCGTCAAACTTGCGTCTTATGACATAGAGTCTCTTTATACTAATAGACTACACATTAATGGACTCTATGCAGTCAAGTATTTTCTCAGCATGGAAAGAAATACTGAATTTTCTGATTTTCTAATCACTCTGCTTCAGTTCGTTCTAACAAAAAATTACTTTGTGTTTGAAGAAAAATTATTTTTGCAGATCCAGGGAACAGCGATGGGGACGGCTTGTGCTCCCACCTATGCCAATTTATATCTGGGCTGGTGGGAGAAAGAGGTAGTCTTTCACCCATGGAATGAGAAATATACAGACCACATATTAATGTGGTTAAGGTACATAGATGATGTGTTCCTGTTGTGGGATGCTGATGAAAGACTATTTCATGAATTTACAAATTCCCTAAATGATAATAAACTTAACTTAAGATTAACATCGGAAATACATGATTCATCAATTAACTTCCTCGATTTAACCATCTTCAAAATTGCAGATGGAAGTTTACATACAGACGTATATAGGAAGAAAACAGCTACGAATAGCTTATTATATTCATCCAGTTTCCACTATCCACCGGTTATTTCAGGAATACCCAAAGCAGAATTGTTAAGAACTAAAAGGAATTGTTCTGATTAATCAACTTACAAACAGAGAGCGAACAAATTGAAAGGCAGACTGACTAGAAGGGGTTATGATGGAAGTACCATTAAAAAAGCTGAGAATAAGGTGTCCAAAATTGATAGAGAAACTCTAATCCATTCTCATGTTGATAGAAGAAATACGGATAGTACGAACTCGAAACTGAGAATGGTTGGCACCTTTTGCTCAGAATGGAGGGCAGTGACACAAGTTTTACAAAAGCATTGTTTTTTTTTACAATTGGATGATGATATTAAACGGACAATAGAACCTAAAATCTCCATAACATGGAGACGGTCAAAGAACCTCAGAGATCATCTGGTACATAGCTTTCTGACTCACAGGAAAAAGATCTCGAATATTCTTAGTGGCTTCTTTAAGTGTGGGTCATGTAAAGCCTGCCCTAATATGTGTCAGGTGAAGGAATATAAAGACAGGTTTGGGAAAACGTATAAAATTCCCAAATATTTGAATTGTAACTCTATCAATGTTATCTACTGTCTTTCCTGCCCATGTAATTTAAAATATGTGGGGATGACAAGCAGACCATTTAAAAAACGAATTTTGGAGCATATTGGGAGTATAAAAAGAGCTATGAATGATAGGGCTAACTTTAAACAATTGACAGTAGTGGCAAAACATTTTCTAAAGTGTCACCAAAGTGACTCTAGCGTTCTATCGGCATTTGCGATGGAACAAGTCAATTTGGGCCTCAGAGGAGGGGACCTTCAGAATGAACTATTAAGGAGAGAAACTAAACTCATATTCTTAATGGGCAGTATGAATCCAGATGGTTTGAATGACCATAGTAATTTTTCAGCCTTTTTGAATTAACGTACAAATCAGGTTCTAGCTGAGCTAGTTACCTGAGATCAGTTTTTAATTAACAATTTAACAATGAGGTGGTTAATATAGACACATTTATCCTTATTCACAATGAGTGATTTTTGTAGGAGTTTGTTTAATAAATGTTAATCACATTTCATTTTGCTCATCGGTCTGAATCAGATCGTCTTTCCTAAAGTAATTTGTTTATCACCAATTTTCCCAATTGGATCATCTTGGTCCATATTCACTATATTTAATTTATAGATATGTGATTTTATAGAAAATCATTAATTCAATTATTATTTTGTTTATGCACTTTTATTCAATTTATGAATAAAGATTAATCTAATCAGATCAAACTGATTTAGAATTTCTAGAATAAAAAAATTGAAGAGAATAGTATAGGTAGTTTTTTTTCACTCTTTTTCACTTTTATTAGGTATATAATATACTGTATTACTATTTGATTAATAATCAGGGTTTTTTACACCAATGACACCCAACATGAATGTTTAGTTAATAAAATCTGGGTCTGTGGTAAAATGCAGTGGATATGAGGCATTAATGTGTGTGCCCAATATCAACATAACCTGTCTATGTCCCTACTAATGTAGGTCTCCTGTCTCTGGGAGATCTAGGTTTATAATATGTAAGATGTCCTTATCATTATGGGTCTCCTGCTCCTAGGAGTCCTAGATCGGCAATTTGCAAGATGAGCCAAAGAGGTTCTCGTTAGTTTATTTGAGTGACATATGTATCTTTTAAACCCTTGATATATACTTCTCGAATTTGCAATCTCTCCATGGGTCTTTAATATTAAAATGAGGGAGCTTCTTGTTTGTTTTTCAACTTACTTGTAGTTAGGATCGGATATAGGATCCATCTTAAAAGTCAGAGAGGATAATCCACTGTTTGGATTGACAATTCACGCCACTACATACCCAGCGGTAGACATGGCAACCGCTGTTGCCATAACGTTGCTAACGATGACGTCACCATAGGGGAGGGCTCTCCCCTATTAATATCCGATCTAGCCATACCCTCGGCTTGCCTTAGTAAAAGCCTTAGCGAAACACGTGTCGGCAGACGCAGCACTCGGTGCTCTGTTCAATTTAACTTAGGCTATTCAGCGGTATAGAGTTTACTTAGTTAGGAATCTATCCTATGCTGCTCGCTGAGTGAGAAGTTGATAGAAGCGAGACAGCTAGATGGAAGGACAGCAATAGTTAGCGGTTGCAAACCAATGGTACACACAGCCTATTTAGCAGGATGGTTCCAGCAACTATCACCCCACCTGAATTCAATAGTAATATTATCTAGGGAATAGCTATCCCGGTATTCAGGCGAATATAAGGGATTAATATTTATGTGACTACTAGCTATTTAAAGGGAAATAAGCTGGTATACAGTGGCTATAAGAAGAAATATATTTAACACCTATAAGTGTGTAAATACCAGTAGTACCTTTCTAATCCTTATCAGTCCATTTCACCACATTGTTTCTGGTTGATAAGATGTAAGAATAAAGACGACTTTATGTTACAAAGTTTTCCCAGAGGGATGTGGTATGAATAGAACACGAATCACACATGTTACACGATAAACTATCAAATCAGATTCCTAATCAGAGCAGTGTCGCGGTCAGACAAATTAGCATTTGTCTTTTTAACAGTTACTTTTTATTCATGGTGTTATTCAAATACAAGTTTTATATTTCGCTAATGGAATGTTTTAACAATGAATCAATAAAGGAGTATTTAACAGAATATTATTTATATAAATAAAAGAATTTCTGTCCATTTGAGTGCCCCACTTAGATCATTTCTCTTTTCTTTTATGTATATGTTTCTAGAATTTGAGATTACGCAGATCCTGGATTCCAAGGTTTCCAGAGGTACCATCAAATACTTGGTAGATTGCAAGGGCTTTGGTCCCGAAGAACACTCTTGGGTCAATGCTTCCGATATCCATGCTCCAGCTCTGCTACGAAAGTTCCATGCGCAGTTCCCACAAAAGACTTTGTCTAAGCGTCCAGTGGCCACTTTTAAAGTGGAGGGTACTGTAACGCTTCGGTCCCGCAAGTAGTACCTCTTCCGTTACCCGCATGTCATTTGTTTGGAAACTGCCATGTTCCAGCATCAAACAAACTTCATTCATTTCATTCAACTATACTCAGTTCAGCACAGGTGCAAATCCATTGCACTTCTGGACCTTCCTCCTTTTCTCATTGGCTGAACATTCCTAGAGCACTATTTAAACCTCCTGGATTCACCTGTCTGATGCCTGTTCTTCAAGCTGACTTCCTGTAGCCTGTGGTTCTGGTTCCTGTGCTCCATGTGGATCTTCTGCTGTTCCAGCTTGCTCTCAGTTCGTGGCCTGTGTTGAACCATTGCTGCTTCAGTACTCTTCTAACCATAGCCAGTGTACTTCATTGTGACAGCTCCGGTTCTCTCATCGCTACACTCAGAGCTGCTATTACACCTGTGACTCCTCAGCTGTTTCCACGAGTTGCCTCCGCTATTCCTGGCTGCTCTCAGTTCGTGGCCTGTGTTGAACCCTCGCTGCTCCAGTTCTCTTCTAACCATTTCCAGTGTACTTCATCGTGACAGCTCCGGTTCTCTCATCGCTACACTCAGAGCTGCTATTACACCTGTGACTCCTCAGCTGTTACCAAGGGTTACCTCCGCTACTTAAGTCTGCTCTCAGTCTCTGCCTGAATTGAACTATCGCTGCTCCAGTACCACTACTACCATCTTCAGTGTACTTCATCGTGACAGTTCCAGTTCTCTCATCGCTACCACTCAGAGCTGCTACTACTATTGTGACTCATCTGCTGTTACCACGAGTTACCTCCACTACCTCATTCTGCTCTCAGTCGTTGCCTGAGTTGAACTATCGCTGCTCCAGTACTTCTACTACCATCTTCAGTGTACTTCATCGTGACAGTTCCAGTTCTCTCATCGCTATCACTAAGAGCTGCTACTACTATTGTAACTTATCAGCTGTTGCCACTAGTCATCCCTGCTGCTGCAGTCTGCTCTCAGTCTCTGGCTGTATGGAACTCCTGCTGTTCCAGTACTGCTATTTACCATCTCAACTGTACCACATTGCGACAGCTTCCATTCTCTCACCGCTATTACTCAGAGCCGCTACTACTGCATCTCATCTATTGTTGCTACGAGTTACCTCGGCCACTTCAGTTGCTCTCAGTCTCCTGCTGTATTGAACTATTGCTGCTCCAGTACTATTATACCACCTCTCCTGTACTTCATTGTGACAGCCCCAGTTCTCTGACCACTACCACTGTGGA
Organism: Mixophyes fleayi; assembly: GCF_038048845.1. NCBI lineage: Eukaryota > Metazoa > Chordata > Amphibia > Anura > Limnodynastidae > Mixophyes > Mixophyes fleayi. The sequence continues at coordinate 83,141,504 of NC_134408.1, read as the reverse complement.
CCACAACTTCCTCGGTGACTCATCGCCTGATTTCCCAGTTATCTCCACTTCCTCGTGTCGTCTGCACAATACCAGTGCTATACTCCAGCTGTACCAGTTCCTCTACCTATTTCCCTGGTGACAGCCTCTGCTTCTCCTGGTTGCACCACAGGACATCTACTCTCATTGTGCCTCATCTGTAGCTGCCCGTGTCACCTGGCTCCTCCATACCGCTCTGCTGTACATCCACTCACAGGACCGCGACCTGCTGGTTTGGTGCCGCAAAGTCCATACCTCCTTGCGGGGGTTCCCGGCGAAAACCACCGGCCTGTTAGACTCCGCGCCTGTGGGTGGGCTAAGCAATGTCCAGCAGAGCCTAGGGATCAATTTCCTATAAGCCAACCGTGACAGCGTGATCTATTAGGTGATTGAACTGGACATCTGAGGATAAATAGGGGATTAGAATGATACTAGACATGATATGTTTCCTGTATCTCGAACTTTAGATTTCACTAAAGTGTATATAACATTATAATATTTAACTATAAACTCTGCTACATTTCATTGTAAATGACTATGTGTTAGAACTATTTTTTAACTAATTGCAAGTGTATGTGTTTGTGTAAATGTGTGTATAAGTGTTCGCACGTGTTGTGGTTAATTACGCTCCTCCACACCATAGCGTGCTATTCGCATAATTTCAGACAAAGACAATCAGATTGATAGATATTAATTTGAAATGACCATATCCAATTATGTGACTTCGAAAGATGTCATGGGCTAGTGCTAGTAACCGGCGACAGTATCAGCTGTTTCCTAGCTACTCCTTGCTCTAGAGGATTAGCCTTGGCGGGCACCCAGTACAACATTCCTTCTTCCCACATGATCCTATCCTCCTGAGATCCCCAATCTGTCCTTTCTGCCGCACTGCGGAGACCATGTAAAGATGGGTCAGTTTGATGGGTCAGTTTGTTGGGCTTCCCTAAATGCAGTCCTATCTACCTCCCCCAGATTCATGTCTGGTAAGTCTTGTACAGCGTTGCTAATCAACAGCGGTTCAGGTTGTGTGGCAGCTAATCCAAACTGGACTTCTGGTACTGGTATGGGTGGGCCCTCTGGAGCTGTCTCTAAAGCTCGTACTTGACTCCATGTGATAGCTCCCACAAAGTAACTGACCAATCCACCCCCCAGATCATTCTCCAGAATAACGTGGGTAGGTAATCCATCCAAAAGTCCCACATTTACCTCCCCCCAATCCAAATTAACCCTGGCCATGGGGATAACTGTAATCTGGCCTCCCGCCATCAAAATTTAGATTTTTCCTGTTCTTTAGCCATTGTTTAGTTGGGACTAAACTGGACCATATCAGCATCATAGAAGCCCCTGAGTCCCAGATTCCCTGCAGTTCCTGGCCCTTCCCTTTTACAGGCTGCAGGTGTCTCTTCATATTTGCAGGTGTAGCCTTCCCAATTGCCGCGACCACCTCCAACTGATAGACTACTTCCTCCGCCTCTGGCGCATCAGGATCATAGTACACCTCCCCACCCTCAATTGATGAATTGATGTTCCTTGGCACAATGTAACTCGGGCACAGCTGGTCTCAATCCAGAGAACGGTATTCCTCCCCATTGGCAATTTCTTTGTATGTGTCCCAGTTGTTGGCAAGTGTAGCACCTCCTAGGGTTGGATACTGCAGGACCACGAGGTCTGAGCGCACTAGAATGCGCAGCTGGGGTACATGGGGACATGGGCCGTGATGTAGCCAGTGGTGTAAGTCGATCAGATGGGGTCCTTCGATAAGTCGCCCATTCACCTCCGAGGTGAATGTTCATTTATGCAGTGGTCTCACGGTATTGAGATTCAGGTATACAAGTAAGAAGTTGCGGCAGCAGTGGTTGGGAACTAGGTCACAGAGTATCCAGAAGTGGCCAAATATACTGTGAGGCTGGATACAGGTTTGTTTTGTCTGATTTAAGATGACAAATGCAGCTGTAGTTTTCAGGCTGGACACTAGGTGGCAGTAGTGAATTGCAAAGAAGAGACAGGTTAGCAGACACCTGTGTATTGCAGGGATTAACTCTTTAATGGCTAGTTTTACTTTGCGAATGTAAAGTTAAACAGCAGAAGCTCTGAGTCTTTTTCTCAAAATGTGTGAGGTAGAATGATTGGCGGCATCCAAAAGCAAGAGAGAAAAGCTGTACTTACCCCTTTTAGGATGGGATGAGAGGCAAACCAGTTGATGTGTGCTCAGGCTGGGCAAATAGTGTGTGATATAGCTGGTTACCGGTTCTCCAGACCCGAGGAAAAGCTGTTCGTCCCCCCAAATGCTATACTTCTATTCACGAGAGAGCACTGATGAGGAGGGAGGACGGTGCACAGACCTTCTTTGTGGATGATAGAGGGAGGTTCCGATGGAGCGGGCAGTGCAGTGACTCGCGGCTCCAAATGGAGACCGCAGATTTCAGATGCAAGATAGGCCTCAGTAACTCCCAGATGGCAGGAGGTGGCGGAGGTGTCCTAAGTAGTCTGAAAGTAGGTATTCGTAAAGAAAATAAAACAAAATGGTAGTTTAATGTTTTCTTTGTATTAACCTTTGCTGGCCACTAATAAAATCAGTAGTAGTATAATGATCGGCTACCCAGCAAATGTGGTAATGCACAAACTTTCTAAAGCTTTTAAATAGGTTTTTCAGTTTCAGATTACTATCAACAATGGTAAATATGTACATTTATAAACAATGTGTATCCTTGGAGATAAAATTAGACAATGATGTTGTGTGACATAAAAATATTATGTATGCTAACATTTATTTTTGTCTTCACGGGTTATAAAGATCAAGATTCCACTATTTTCTTCTCCCCAATTGCTACATAGATCATTGGAAAAGAGAAAAGGGGGTCGCGGGGGATAGTGCATATAGGGCAGGGTTTCCCAAACCCAGTCCTCAGGGCTCCCCAACAGTGCAGGTTTTCTGTATTACATGTGACATAATTAGGACCACCTGTGGATCTGTTACAATGTATCAGTCAGTACGATCTGTGGATCTGTTACAATGTGTCAGTCAGTAATTAATACACCTGTGCTCCAGCAAGGAGATATGGAAAACCTGCACTGTTGGGGAGCCCTGAGGACTGGATTTGGGAAACCCTGATATAGGGTATAGAATTTCCCAGATGCAGGGAATTTTTTTTTTTTTATGGAAAGATAAAAAGATTAGGCAAGCCACAGATCCCTGATGCTACCTAGTGGTTTAAATTATGTGAAGTTCAAAGGATAACAAAATATGATCTCAGGGTATGGAAGGCATCTCGGAACTTCGTGCATCCGAATCTGGTATACCTATTGTTGCGCTGCAATTTAGTCTGACACGGATTTTCCCTTATCAAAGGGTCTGCTCGATTTATGGTCTCTCTCTATATGGGAGCATAGAGCTATACATTCTAATAGACCATGGATATAACTGTGTTACTATGCATCTAGGGAATACTAATACAGATTTGATCAGCAATTTTTTTCTCTATCTGTGTTTATCAATTCGTTGTGATCTATTTTTATGAGCAACATTGTTTACACAGTTATTAACCTAGATTAACTCCTTATTGGCGATAACAGAGAAGCCATGCAACTAAAATTGCATTTTTTAATTTTCACCTTGCACTTTATTTTATAAATCACTATTTTTATTATTATTTTTTCACTTGTTTATATTTCGCTCTATATCTGTCCTCATTCTTTTATATATAAACCATTAAAAGTTATATGTTAATCCTTTATTATCCAGGAGTGCCTCTCAATACACTTGCTTTGTTTCTTTGCTACTTTTACAACACAGCTCATTGAGTATATTATAAATACATCCAACTGCACATTACCACCTAATTTTGAGTAAAAATACCCTGATAATTACATACTTATCCGAATGAATCATACTCATCCCTCATCAAATAATGCCTCTACATGAGTCCCACAAGCTTCAAAGTAGTCCCATGTGCACTCAGATTCGCATGCATACTATAAAACTCCCCCAAAATAGTTTAGCAGCATCTTTGCCACTCTTTACCATACATATCCCCCTCCCTTTTCACCATGCATGTCCCCTCCTTCTTCACAATACATGCCCCCTCACTCTTCACCATACACAACCCCTCCCTCTTTACCATACATACACTCTTCCTTCTTCACCATACATGCCCCTCCTTCTTCACCATACATGCCCCCTCCTTCTTCACCATACATGCCCCCTCCTTCTTCACCATACATGCCCCCTCCCTCTTCACCATACATGCCCCCTCCCTCTTCACCATACATGCTTACTCCCTTTTCACCATACATGCCGCCTTCCTCTTCACCATACATGCTCACTCCCTTTTCACCATACATGCTCACTCCCTTTTCACAATACATGCTCCCTCCCTTTTCACCATATATGCTCACTCCCTTTTCATTATACACAGGCACGGGCTGGCAAGTTTAAGCCCGGGGAGTGCACAGTCGGCCGCATCACGTGACACGCGATGTGGCCGCGTAATTGATGACTGGGCCACATCGCGCGTCATGTGATGCGGCCGAGGGTAATAAATAGGTAATATTGCATCTGGGGAGGGGGGATGCTGGCCCTAACAGCGGTTGGACTGAGCGGCCCGGGGGAACGCTGCCCCCCTACCCCCCGGCCCAGCCCGCCCCTGACTGTACATGCCCCCTCCCTCTTCACCATACATGCTCACTCCCTTTTCACCATACATGCACCCAATTTACTTACCTTATTCTTTACGTGATGTCACCACACAATTCCAGCACTGCATCACGATGCGGAGGAATGCTGAGTCACGCAAGTTAGACTCCAGGCCCGGACAGACTAGGGGAACCGAACAGACAGAGTTATTAATAAATGTGAAAGTTGCATTTTCTACATAAAATCAAATTAAATAACAAAAGCAAATATAAAACACAAATACAAATTAAATTATATTACATTAATCTAAATAAATATAAAAGTTAAATTAAATAGAATATTGTTGGTGTGTAGGAGTGCTTTCGCTCCATCTCCTGTGTGTTGCCATGGTTACCCTGCTTTCCCCGGTGGTCTAGGAGGACACAGGAAGTGGGGCAGGACTCCAATGTCCGATTTACGCTACTGCGCATGCCCAGACCTCCGAAACCGGAAGTTCGGCTTTTCGTGCCGCACTTACTTTACAGATAGTGAATGGGACAGTCGCAGCTATAGAAGCTGCCTGGCACCAATAATATAAAGTTCCCAAAGTGTCCTAAACTGTGAACCGGAGGCTCCCCTAATAATAAGAGGAGAATTTGTGCCACACCACAACAATAAACTGCATGGCTGTGCAGTATATCTGCCTAAGAGTGCATCTGCATAAGAATATCTACAAGAGTGTTTAAGTAAGTCTGCATATATTCTGTATTGCCTAATTGCTGCAATTGTTGATACTGCGGAATACTGCAGTACTACAAAAAACTGTGAGTCACTGCATTCATCTGTTGTTATCATCTTTAAATAAACAGCAACCTGTTTAAGTTACAAAAGCGTTGTGGCTTAACATCCACATTAACACCGCTGAACACCTTTAGTAAAATCAGAAGGTATAACCAACACATATCTTGTTTTCCATTTAAAATGACTTGAATTCTTCTTTCCTGCTGTAGTCCAATGGAATTGCCACTTAAGTAATATGAATGGAAGAACATAATTTTCTATAAAATAGCCATGATACTAATGATTTCAGTTAAAGGAATGTAATAAGCAACCACCAATGATAGTGTTGTTTATAGTAATCATTATTATTGCATATTGCTGCACCAGCCACACAGCACCTGACACAGCCTCCTAAACACATATCTTCTTCAGATCTGTTCATTTCTAACTATATCGCAATTATGTGAGAATGTCCTTACTGAACTAGCCTACATCATCAAGACCAATGCCAAGCGTTGGGTGGAGTGGTGTAAAGCACACCGACATTGGACTGCGGAGCAGTGAAAATGTGTTCTGTGTAGTGACGAATGACACTTTGCTGTTTGACAGTCAGATGGGTGACTGTGGGTTTGGCGGATAAAGGGAGAACGTTACCTGTCTGACTGCATTATGTCAATTGTGAACTTTGGTGGAGGAGGGATAATGATATGGGGCTGTTTTTCAGGGTTTGGGCTAGGCCCCTTATTTCCAATGAAGAGTAATCTTAATTCTACAGTATACCAAGTCATTTTGGAAAAATTTGCTATGCTTACAACTTTGTGCCAATAGTTTGGGGAAGGCCCATTTGTATTCCAACATGACTGTACCCTGGTGCACAAAGCAAGAACTACAAAGACATGGCTTGATGAGTTTAGTGTGGAAGAACTTGACTGGCCCGCAAAGCACCCTGACCACAACCCCATCAAACACCTTTGGGATGAACTGGAATGGAGATTGCGAGCCAGGCCTTCTCATCCAACATCAGTGCTTGACCTCATAAAAGCTCTACAGAATGAATGAATGAATGAATAAGCACAAAATCCCACAGAAACACTCCAACATCTTGTGGTAAGCCTTCCCATAGGAAGCTGCTATTGCTGCAAAGGAGAGACCAACTCCATATTAAAATATATGTATTTGAATACAATGTTATTACAGTTCCTGTTGATGTAATGGTCAAGTGTCCGAATAGTTTTGTCCATATAGTCTACATTCTTTGTGCTCTTGCACAGTATGTAAATTGCATCTTACATGAAAACAACAAACAGATGAACATCCAGCTCTAAATTAACTTCTTAATGTTTACATGTTAGTGTTTTTTTTTGCAGAGGTATATTAATGAAGCAAAAGGGATATATAGCTTACCTTATTTAATGTTCTTGATGTATATTTCTAATGACCTCGTGTCAACATTAGAAAACATTGCTAAGTGGTCAAAAAGACAATTGCTCTAAAACATCTAAGATGGGGACCATCTACAATGCAAAAAAACTTCCAAAACTATTTTAAAAAAAGAGGTTCCCAAATGAGAGGGGGATGTGTGTATGAGCCTATTGTAAGTACTTGTCTTCCCTCTCCTAATAAACATATATTCAACAACTATGGGTTTAAGCATTACCCTATTTCATATATTGTCAGGACCAATACTGGACATTAGAAACAATAATAGTATAAATAAGATTAAAATTTACAGTTTTAAATAATAAACTAACTGTTTCTTATCTTTTGTTACATGTATTAAAGTGTTTTATTTTTATTTTGGAGTTAATTTAAGTGTATGTTTGGTTATAAAATGATCCATTTAGCAAATGTTTGAAGCATTCTGCTGAAAATTGTCTTTCTTTACAGGTGAAGGAAGTCATAATCTTTAGATAGAAATAATATGTTTTTACCTTAACATGCAAGCAAAGAATTAGGAGTGGTGTTCACAACTCTTGTAAAATGTAAAAAGAAACCATTCATTTGTTGAAAAAGCCCCATCCCAGACAGTGATGTTATTGGACTGGAATTTAAGAAGCAGACAATATAGGGATGTTACAGCCACAGTTGGTCTAGGAAACAGTGCTGGAAAATTTGACCAACAGATTACAGCATAGACACTCTCATTACTGTACTCACAAATCCTTTGACACATACAATATCTGCACAAAAATTTAGTGTAGTAGAAATTTTACTTTTCATTAGAGATGCTCACTGACCCCCGTGTTTTGGTTTTGGTTTTGGATCTGGATTACCGTTGTGTTTTGGTTTTGGTTTTGGTTTTGCCAAACCGTCATTGCGTGTTTTGGTTTTGGTTTTGGTTTTGTTTTGCTATTTTGTTCAAAAATCAATGGTTTTTTTCATAAAATAACCAAATTTAGTGTTCCACCTGTTTCTTGGATAAGTAATGTAGTTGTAAAGCTAATAAATTATGAAAAAAACTGTTTAATTCCTGGTAGGCCTTCATTAATTCGACACACAAACCAGATTGTCTTCTTCTCCATCTATGCATATTGGCAATGCAGCCATCGTCTTTGGATGTATATTACACCCTACACTTATAGTTAAATATGTAAAGAAATGAACAAAGGCAGTTTGGTTTCTGTCTCTATAGGCCCCCCTCCACTTGTATAAAATGCCCAAAAATTCAGCCGTTATAGACTGTACAATATTAATTGAAATGGAGAAAGCCAGTTTGGTTTCAGTCTCTCTAGGCCTCCCTCCACTGGTATAAAATACCAAAAATTCAGCCGTTATAGACTGTACAATATTAATAGAAATGGACAAAGACATTTTGGGGTCACTGTGTGTATGACACTCTACCCTTAAGGATAAATTGCCCAAACAGCAGCCTTTCAAGACGGTACGTGATATGGAAATGCCCCAAGTCCCTTTCCTCTGTGGGGGTAGATTGCACCCTACACTAACATAGAAAGTTTTAAAAAGATGTTATCGTCATCATCTTCAGCTTCATCCTCACCCTCATCAGTGTGTACGTCATCATCACAGACTATCAATTCATCGCCGCTTAAATCCGCCATTAGAGAACAGTCAGTGCTTGCATGTCCTGGATGGTGAAGACCTTCCTCGTGAAAGATGTAGTTAATTTTTATAAACATCATTTTCTCCACATTTTTGGGAAGTAACCTTCTACGGCGATCACTGACTAAGTTCCCTGCTGTGCTGAACACTCGTTCAGAGTACACACTGGAAGGTGGGCAGCTTAGGTATTGCAAAGCAAATTTGTACATGGGTTTTTAAAATTGCCTGCTTTTCTTCCCAGTAAGGAAAGGGACTGTCTGACATTTCCATATCAATTACCTCTTGAAAATAATCCTCTACTATCCTTTGCTTTGAATCCATTTTAATAAGGCCAAAGCACTTGTAGTTCTAAATATTGTTTTAGATACTGCTGACAAATAGGACTTTTGACAGCCAGAAAAATTAATGCAAAAGAATGGGGAACACCCCAAAAACACTTGGGGGTAAATGTATCAAGCTGAGAGTTTTCCAGCGGATTTGAAAAGTGGAGATGTTGCCTATAGCAACCAATCAGATTCTAGCTATAATTTTGTAGAATGTACTAAATAAATGATAGCTAGAATCTGATTGGTTTTTCAAACACGCCAGAAAACTCTCAGCTTGATACATTTACCCCTTGGAGTGCTTAATATTATTTTTTTAGACTGCTGACAAATAGGACTTCTGACAGCCAGAAAAATTAACGCAAAAGAATGGAGAACACCCCAAAAGCACTTGGAGTGCTAAATATTTTTTTTTTAGACTGCTGACAAACAGGACTTTTGTCAGACAGAAATATTAATGCAAAAGAATGGGGGACACCCCAAAAGCACTTGGAGTGCTAAATATTATTTTTTTAGACTGCTGACAAACAGGACTTTTGACAGCCAGAAATATTAATGCAAAAGAATGGGGGACACCCCAAAAGCACTTGGAGTGCTAAATATAATTTTTTTAGACTGCTGACAAACAGGACTTTTGACAGCCAGAAAATATTAATACAAAATAATGGGGGGCGCCCCAAAAGCACTTGGAGTGCTAAATATTATTTTTTTAGACTGCTGACAAATAGGACTTTTGACAGCCAGAAATATTAGTGCAAAAGAATGGAGAACACCCCAAAAGCAATTGGAGTGCCAGAAACTGCACAAAAAACCCTCCTCTATCCTCCTCTTACTGCTGTAACAACTGGTATTAAGATTACAATGGTATTGCATACAAACAATAATGTGTCCAATTACTGCTCTGTCCCTGCGCTGATATATCCAGTGTGACCTAACCCTGCTTTTTCCCTCTGTCAAATGGCGATGGATTGCTGTGGAGACTGGTATTTATGCTTTTCAAATCCCGCGAGAACCGAGCTCAGAAATACGAATACGTCATGATGACGTTTTGCCTCGATTTCGAATCCGAATGGACGGGAGAGTACCGAGCGTGCTCGGCTCGGTACTCGGATAGGCTAAATTCGGATGAATTCGGATCTCGGGGAACCGAGCCCGCCTATCTCTACTTTTCATGCTACTCATGTAATAGACAATGTGGTTTATTTGTCAGAATTTTTTCATATTTTGGACAAAGGCACAATATTTTGTCATTGTCTTAGCTAGCCTTTGTTCTTATGGACACTTTACTTTTAATACTTTACTGCTCAATACACTTCAAAAATCTTTTTTTAATTAAATGAATTCTAAAGTTTGACTGAAAAATGACTTTTCTGTTATACTATTAAATAACTATTAAATTGCCACACAATTATTTGTCCAGCAAATAGTAACAGAGGCACTGCAGACTTTATAAAAATAACTTAAGAAGCTTAAAAGGTTGTCTTTATAGGTAGTACGTGTCCTTTCAAATGTGAGAATAAGACACACATATTATGAGTAAGGCATTGATTGATACTAAAAACCAGTGTCATATTCATAATTAAAAACACACCCCTGTGACACTTGAAATCAATCCAACTCTTACTTGCATGAGTTGTTTAATATAATATGTGAGGAGGTTATAGGGCAACTAACATATTTAGGCCATGTTGATCAATTGAGGAGGGAGGACCAAAAGGATACAGATAGGAATAACTTGATATGTTTTTGTCTTTGTTTGTTTGTTTTTGTATGTTACTATATAGCAAGACCACTGTAAAGATACTGGGTTTTCTGGCCCAATTCTACCCACTTCACACTGGCTGGCCACCCAGGGGTGCCTTACTATGCCAGGGAAGCCTACCCAGTACCTTCTAGGGTTTGCACAGTGACTCAGGCAAATGCAGTTAGAAAAGTACAACAGTACATTTATTGTAATAAAAACAACACTAGAATATTATATACAAGCAGTAAATAAATATCAGACAGGTTTACCACATCAGCTGTCCCTTACTCCACTAGCTTAAGGATTTACAGTCACCTGGCTGTCCTGACTTGACGACCCATGGATCTACAGATGTATTCCACTGGTAGAGAATGGCAACTCAAAAACCAGCCACCCTGCAGCTTCCAGCCATCAATTCGCAGAATGAATAGCCCTCCTCCCCTCGAGTAGTTCTCTATATGCAGGGACAAATTTCCTCAGTGATTTTCCCTCCTTTGGCAAACCCCTGTCTCTCTCTCTCTCTTAAACATTGGTGGGTGCTAGATCAGGGGGTTGGAGGGGGAAGTAGAGATGAGCTCTGCTTCTTTAGAAGCTCCCCTGCTGGGTTGCAGACAAAATGTCTTGGCTAGTCCTTTGGAGGACAATGGATAGTAATTGGCCTTCCCCATCTTCAGATATAAGATATCAGTCAGCCACTCCTGAAATTAACCCCTTCCACTACTTTGTAATATCGCAGGGTCCGCAGCTGTTCCTTGCTTCCTGTAGAGAAAGGAGTGGGAGAATGAATGTAGCTACAGCCCCCTCACCTGTATCCTGGAATCCCATCCTTACCCATAACCCACCTGGCTTCACTTTAAGAACAATAAATAACAGCTTCACTGTAATATCAACAATAAACAATAACCAATGTACATATTTACAATGAGCTACAATGTCCCCTTATCCACATGTAATTAGACACTGCAGTTGTATTCTGGTTAATGGGGACTAAAATCAGGACTACAAGTCATAATCCACATTTTGTGAGAAATGAGGGACAACCTGGTTAAGGTGTTATTAAACTCATTTTGTCACAGCCACCCATAGGGGGACACATCAAAGTCAGAGAGTTGTTAGACAGAGCCAAGGGAACTCTGAGTCTTTGATATTAGCCACCATAACGCTCTGATCCAAATCTGCATGCAGCTCATAGAGTCTTGGGGTTAAATGTATCAAGCTGAAAAAACAGTCAGTATTTAACTTATGTGCAAAACAGAAATCTAGTTTGCACTCCTTGCATTGTAACATGGTTTTGTCCAGGAGACTGAAATAAGATACCTCTTCATTTAAGATCCTTAATGAATCAGGCCCCAGAAAAGTGTGATGTGTGTCCAGGGACAGAGACTCTTATCTTACAGTCACACAGAACCTCCATTATAACTTTAACCAACTGCCACCTCAGATACTGTGAAGTGAGGCACATAAAGCCAAATGCCCTTAAACTTATCCACATGTTCAGAAACATAGCACTTATCCATTGAGGGTTAAGTTGTTGGAGATCTCCAGCCAATAGAATCCTGTGGGAGTGTTTAGGTTTGTGTGCCCATATATTCTCACGCAAAGGATGCTGGGTCTCTTCCATCACAGAAATCCTTAGGGAATAGCTGTGTCAGGCTGAGTAGCTGCATTTTGTGATTTAGCTGTATTTTAGCTGTCCTTACAGTAGTGTTTTGAATTTAAGTGTTATAGTGGTATTGGGCTTGTATTTACTGCTGTTTCTCTAGCCTTACTGCTGTGTTATTTCTGTTTATTCCTTCCCATAGTTCTAATAAGTTATTTTTCCCATTTTGCTTTTATTCTCTCTCTAGCCTATTTCTGTCTATTTTGGTCCCCTTTATTTGGTCTTATTTGCCCCTCAGACATGTCCCGTCCGAAGAGAAGCGCCCCTGCCCCCTCTAGATTTACTGAGGGAACTGGTTCCCCTTACTACGGTGTCGTCCCCCCCCGCCTCCTCAGCAGCCCAGACGCCTGCTGTTTCCTCCGGCGCTAACAGTGTTCATGCGCGCCGGGGAAGCAGTGGGGTGAAGCGCACGGCAGCGTGTTTGCGGCCGGGCGGGGAAGAGAGAGGGACAGATGCTCTTCACGCCCTGGCCACTTAGCAAAGGGGAGGGGCGCAACTCTGGAGGCCATTGACAGGCGGGCGCATGCGCCGGAGAGGGAGGCTTTGCTGCCTGTCTCTGGCGCTTCAGTCCTTGACAGTGTCAGGCCGGGTACAGCGAGGAGAAGGTCCTCTTCTCCTGTGCGTGCTCGGTCTGTTACAAACAGCGGTGGGGCACTCAGTATCAACCCTGAAGGGGCAGGAGACAGAGGACAGGGGCCCGCAGGTAGAAGACAGCGGGGGAATGAGGCTAGCCCTTCATATGCACATTCTGATGTAGGAGCAGTGAGACAGGTGCAGCCTCAGAACAGGAGGCCCAACAGCGCCCACCTCTCATGTCTCTAGTGTGTCAACCATGGCCAATTACTGTGTCAGATCAGGCTGCAAGGGATTTTGCTCTGCCTGCCCAAGTGCCTTATACCAGGGCTAATCAGAATGTACAGGCACAAGCCAGTCATGGGCAGAGTTATATTAGGGATATGGGAAATCCTTATACTCAGGCCCCTTTTTCTAGTATACATGCAGATGGGGTGTGTCCTTTGTTGTTTTCCCAGGATGTTTGTGGTTTGTCATATAGCCCGTTCCCCCCTCCTCAGACTCTCTCTCAGGTTCCTATGACAAGTTGGCATAATAATGGGACAAGGTTCCCACATTTTGGCCCCGCAGGAAATGTGTTTCAGGCTCAAGTCCCGCCTCATACATGGGAGGTGCCACCTCCGGCAGTAGTTGGTCCCGGCACTTACTTACTTACCGGTCCAAGGTGTGTTTCCCCATCCCACATAGGTACAGTTCCGTCCCGTAGCGCAGACACAGACTCAGTATATGACGCCACGCAGGGATGATGACACAAGGGAATGGTCCGCTCCTTACCCCGCTCCTAATTTACACATCTCTCTCCCTACCCCCTACTCAGGGTCGTTAAACCCTGCCGTACCCAGTGCCCAGTTACAGATACCACAAACCGCAGTTTTTCAACCACAAGAACCGGCTGGCCGGTCTACAATGCTGCCCGGTTTCAACTTAGGTCCATTTCCTGCTCGGGGTCTCGCTTCGGGTTCAAGTTTCAATGTGGGGGTGGGTGAGGGTGTGAATTTGAGGAGCAGTCCTGCTGTTGATATGTCTTCTCATTCAGTATTGCAGAATATGCCAGGATGCGAGTACTTCTCTGGAGAAGGTTGCGGAGAATCGGCAGGGCAGGGTGACACTTCAATGCTACAGAGGACTTGCGTCTAGGCAGGAAGCAGCAGGCAGCAGTGAGTACTTAAATTGTTTAATTCCTATAGATCAGGCATGTAGTTCTCCTATGTCATCCTCGGGCAGCAACGAAACTGACACAGAAGCAGGGCCGCGCAAGCTCATGAAAGTGTTGCAGCAGCATTTTGGTGGGGCAAAAGGGGTTAGGAATTCAGAATTTGCAGAACCCACTTATGAAGAGGTCAGGGATGGTAGTGACAAGGTGCGTTGCGCGAATACAGGTCTCACTTGTGGAATCAGGCCATGCGTGAGGGATCGAATAAACAAGGGTTTTTATGTTGACATTTTTGCAATTACAGGTCGTGCTAAGAAAGATTTAGAGAAGGCGGCAAGTAAGGGTGGTAAAGACGAAGAGACCTATAAGACGTTTACGAAGTGGATTTCGGTTTCTGCTCATTTGCTGCGGTATATTTGGAAACCAGACTGGATGCCATGTGTGATATACTGCGTTATCTGCATATGATAACGGTAATGTACGAGTCAGATGCCCCATTTATTTGGAGGGAATATGATCAGTTGTTTAGGGAAAGATTAAGTGGAAGAAGGGATATCCCGTTTGGTACTAAAGATGTGGAAACGTTGGATGGATATGGTTCGACGTTTAGTCTTGGAATTAAGGGGTAATGCGGGACCCAGGTTTCCAGGGCCCGGGAGGCAGGGTGCCTCCTTCCCCGCTCACAACAAATGCTTTGCATTCAATAGCGGCACATGCTCAAGGGGAGTCGCTTGTAAATACAAGCACATTTGCACCCTATGCAGAGGGGCTCACCCTGCACGGGACTGTGCAAGAAATAAGGAGGGGGCAGGCAGAGGGGGGCCATCATCAGGTGCTAAGCAATAAGGCACACTCGCCAGTAAGGGTGCAGGCATTGGCTAAATGGCTACGCCTCCACCCGGATGAGCAGCTAGCCGAATTGTTTTTAGAGGCTTTAGTTGTGGCTTTAGTTTGCCTATCAAGGGCGTTATGCGCGCTCAAGCTGCAAAGAATTTGAGGTCTGCATATACTTTTCCCGAGATTCTGTCGGAAAAGGATTTAAAGGAAGTGGCTCTAGGTCGCATGGCAGGCCCATTTGCAATTTCTCCAATAGCTGACCTAGCTTTATCACCAGTAGGCGTGGTCCTGAAGAAACAGGCGGGGAAGTATCAATTGATACAGCACCTATCGCACCCTCAGGGAGGCTCAGTTAATGATGCTATAGATCCGGAGGATAGCTCAGTGACGGATCAGTCGTTTGAGGAGGCATTAGAGTTGGTTAGGTCATTTGGGAAAGGGGCGTTATTGGCGAAGCTGGACAAAGAATCGGCTTTTAGGTTATTGCCTCTGCATCCAGAATCTTTCCGTTACATGGGATTCAAGCTCCCGGATGGTATATATGTTGACTTTTGCCTCCCAATGGGGTGTTCTATTTCCTGTGCTTATTTTGAGAAATTTAGTTAATTCCTTCACTGGTGTGTGCAGGTAGGATCTGGTCATCCGGGTATTGCTCACTACCTAGATGATTTCCTTTTAATAGGGCTGGCCAATTCCCCAGTTTGCTCAAGCGAATTGCGCGATGCGCAGTACTTATTCTCAGTTTTAGGAGTTCCGGTAGCGCAGGATCAAACTGAGGGGCCTATGACCTGCCTGTCTTTTCTAGGCATAGAAATGGACACGGTTATGGGATGTTGTAGGTTACCATCTGAAAAAGTTACCATGTTAGTGGCTTCAATTCAATTGGCCTTGTGGTCTCGGTCCCTAAAGCTGAAGAGCATACAGTCTCTATTAGGTTCTCTTAACTTTGCGTGCAGGATTACCTATGGGGAAGGTCTTTTGTAGGAAGCTGCAAATGGCAATCATCGGGTTCACTCGCCCTCACGCTTGGGTGACACTGTTGCGAGAAATTAGGGAAGATTGGCGCATTTGGTTGATGTTTATGGTTAAATTTAAAGGTATTCGTATCTGGCCCAGTCCCATCACATCTAATGTGCAGCTGAATCTACACACTGATGCAGCTGGCTCGATGGGTTTTGGAGCGTTCTTTGACGGCGAATGGTGTGCGATGTTGTGGCCTGATTCATGGCGACTTAGGGGATTAGTGCAAAACTTGTTAGTTTTGGAGGTTTTTCCTATAGTGGTTGCGGTGGAGTTGTGGTCAGATAGGCTGGTAGGCAAACAAGTCGTTTTCTGGTGTGATAACCTGGGGGTTGTGCAGTGCATTAATAGGCAGAGTTCTTTATCTCTACCTGCCATAGCTTTGCTAAGACATTTGGTTCTGCGTTGCCTGGAAAAAGACATTACATTTAGCGCTAGGCATGTACCGGGTGTACATAACAAAGTAGCAGATGCCTTATCGCGCTTTCAATGGTCTAGGTTTAGAACTTTGGCTCCTCAGGCCAAGCTCACTGGCTCTCCGTGTCCCCCATCTATCTGGCAGATTGTCGAACAGGCTTGCAAGACCTAGCTGAATTATCATTGGCCCCCTCTACTAGGAGAGCGTATCATGCAGCCTGGCAGCAGTGGTTTGGTTTTCTGGAATCAAAGGGTCGACAAGGTGGAGGTCAGCGAGAGGACATGGTCGCTTTTATTTGGGAGCGTTTCAAAGAGGGTGTATCGAAGGCGGCTATGTCATCCATGCTGGCGGGCATCTCCTTTATGGCTCGCTTATATGGGTTTAATGACTTAAATATCAAAGGCTATGAAAGGATGGTCGAAGGAACGGCCATCACTTGAGGATCAGCGAAGGCTTATAGATGCGAGCTTATTGAAACAGTTGCTAGCTGCGCAGGCTAGTGTTACAAAGTCTGATTATGAAACTATGTTGTTTTATGTAATGCATTTTCCCTTGCATTTTTTGGGCTGTTCAGAGTCAGTGAGTTGTTTTCTCCTTCAAAGCATGATATTGGTAATGCACTTGTGGCTAGGTATGTTTTGCTTGCACATAATGTCCTCTCTTGTAAGATTCTCAGATCAAAGACCGATCAAATGGGCAGAGGGCATTGGATGTCGATAAAGGCTCAAGAGGATCAGAGTATTTGTGCAGTCATGCTATGCTGTAAGTTTGAGGGGGTCCGACCACGTGGATCTGAACCATGGTTGATTCATATGGATGGGGCTCCATTGACAAAGTTTCAGTTTAATGCTGTACTTAAAGCTACGATTAAGCATGTTGGTTTAGATCCAGCGCTGTATGGCACTCACTCCTTTAGAATTGGGGCAGCTACTGCAGCAGCTGAGAGAGGATCGTCCATATCTGTAATTAAATCTATGGGTAGATGGAAGTCTAATGCTTATAGGAAATATATTAGACCTGAACTGAATTAGTATGCCCCTTCACTGTACGTTAGCCCAGGGCTTTGCTGCACCGCTTTTAGCGGGGGCGTGGAGGGATTTTTTCCCATCTTTCTGGATCAAGGCCTGATTAGTGGTGTGACTCCATGAATTGATGAGTTTTTACCTTCACCTGGGTCAACGTTCACCCCCCCTAATCACTTTACTATTAATTTTAGTCTTATAATGTTACTGCAAATGTTTTTTCGTGATATCGGTAAGATTGGTTTTATGGACGTTGTTCCCCACAATATGAGGTTAAAGGATTGTATTGGTGCCGACTGTATTTATACCAGTGTTAGTAAGCAATATCCCCGGTGTTGGGCTGGTAAATGGATGGTAAGAGGTTTTCCCTGACGAACGGGAATGGTGGCAGCTGAAGGAGTTTGGAGTTGTTGGTAATTGGAGCAGGTTTGATCGTTGTGTGCGATCCGGTATTAATGCAGATTTTATTTGCAGGTGCAGCGGATCTAGAGAAGCAGATATGGTTGGTAGGTCATTCCTACGTGTACTGGGCACCCAGACATGATAGGGAGGTAAAAGGTTCAGAGATACCTTATTCATTTCAAATAAAATGGTTTGGGAACAGAGGTATGCATTGGAGTGCTCTTATCCCTTTGCTAAAAAAACTGGAGCGTAGTGAAGGGAGACCGGACATTTTAGTGTTACATTTAGGGGGTAACGATTTGGGTAAAGGGAAGTCCCTGGATCTGTTTATAGCGATACGGGAAGATCTGCGTTCTATTCAGGCTTACTGGTCACAAGTGCGTATCTGCTGGTCTAACATCATACCCAGGCTTAAGTGGAGGTCCCCAATATCGATGGCTATTATGAAAATGCTGCTTTCAAAAGCCAATAGAATGGCGAGCAAAACGTTGCAGTCCCAAGGAGGGGTAGTTATTCCTCATCCCTTGATTACAGCTGGGAAAGCTCATTTATATAGGCAGGATGGGTGCATCTGTCAGATGAGGGGAATAGTTTGTTTATAGAGCAGATTGGATTGTCTTTCGCCATAGTTGTGAGGTCACTTGGTAGCGGGCTGGCTGTCCGTTAAAGGACATCAGCTTGGTGGGAGAGCCCTTGCATTTGGCAGCTAGGGCGTACGGTGTTATCGCTGATTGGCTAATGCCACCACATACTTCGAAGGACCCTGGTTCGTGGTTACCCGGTACGGGGACCCGTTGATCTGCATTGTACGGCAATTCATTTGTGAGCCCTGAAGTGATGTGGTCACTATTACGCCAGATTTAGCACCAGCCAATCGTAAGGGACTAGGTCTCGGTAAAAGTGGTAAACCGGGTGGTCGTACACTGTTTGGTTTAGCCTTTAGTGGTTAGCTGAAGACAAGTGCTCTCACCACCACCAGGTTTATACACATTAATAAACTGTGACCTATTTAGCCAAAGCTGAAGTTGTCAGTGTCTTTATTTATTAGTTGGTAAGAGATATGGTTATACCTGAGGAGAGGTTGTGCGTGGAAGAATAAATCTGTGGTATGAAGTTTATTTATCCATCTTGGGGTTAGCATCCATACTGCCTAGCTATGTTCATTACCAAAAAATACTGTTGATTGTTGATATAGAAAGGAAAAGTTTATTTGTTTTATTTGATATGCTGTATTTAGAAATATAAATCCACTGTGCAATTCTCATCACTGTTGCCAAAACAGTCAAAGGCAGTGAATATTGTGTTATATTAAGAGTAAGTTATTTGTGAGTAGCATTACTTATAACTAGAAAGATGTAATTATATGGTATTTGTTGCTAATCATTATTTGCCACCCCCCCAAAAACAAAAACATTTTAGTAATATATTGTTCCTGAATAATAAATTTGCCATTGACTGTTCTGGATCAGCTCCTTCTTTGACGGTTTCCCCAGCCGCTCAAAGTGTGCTGCAAGATGTAGTTTATCACTTTTGATAGCATATGTGCTATCACACAGCAGCATCAGTGTCACATAATCATCTAGTCAGTGTTAGTTTTGAGTGCATGTTGGCACAGTAGTCCTTACATATCAGAAACATAGAACAGAATCAGAAGCCATAGATACGATGTGGCAAAAAGTAGAATGTGAATGGAAAACATGGGTCTTCAAATTTCAGAGTTAATTTTGGTTATGTTCTTTTATATTTATTTGCCAATCTGTATTGAAATATCTGTTCCACAGGAAACTGAAAACCAATAATATAATATATGAAGCCATTCCCATATACACATGTGGCACCATAGAAGCCGATAAATGGTGTGTTTGCTTAAAGTCGCACTGCACATGCACAGAACCAGACCATATGCCAGTGAACACAGCAACTTTCAATTCATCTTAGAGCACCAAGAATCCTTACTACAGCCTATGATTTCCAAAGGGACTGGGCTTATGCACGTAGTCAATGTACAATAAGGGTGTGCCAAGCTCAAGAGCATGCAGCAGCATCTGATTCAAGCTTTGGGCATTTCAAAGGTACAGGTTTTTCTGTCATATCAGTTATGGTCCCGTATGCATGCTAGAATATATGCTTGCAATCAGATGCAACTGTAAAAATGCATTTCATGTACAGTAGACATTAAGAACATCCTAATAAATGTATTTTATATATGTATAAAATATATATTTTTTTATAACTAAATTGTCATTGGTGAGTATTTATAACAGGTGACAATAATTGGATATATTTTTGGATATATCCTGCTGTGGAACCAGACCCGTATTAATCAACAGATGTTTCTTTACATCTGTTCCTTGTTGAATACAGACGTGCATATGCCCGTTATGCGTGCATTTTTTAAATGATCATTTATCAAAAGAATCAGGCCTGTGATGTTTTCTAGTGGTCGCACAAAACCAAATTTAAAAAGTTACACAAAGTGCATGTGTGACAGGATGGACCGCCTATGCCACCCTGTCTGTTGTTGCTGGGAACTGGCTGAGCTTACTTTGCCATCGTTCCCTTTTTTTATCCCAAATGCGCCCTCTTGCCGCAGTAAGAGGGGCTGCCACCACTGGACTCCTATACAGGCATCCAAAACCGGGTTTCTTCTGGGTAGTTGATGCTGCTAGCGTACTTTGTTGCTGGTGTACCTAGTCTGGTAGCCCTGACCTCGCACGATAGGTCAGAGTTGCTGTGGATGGATCCCCCCTGGTCTATCACACTGACCAGGGCTGCTGGGTAGCGGGCAGAGTGGTGGTACTGGAAAAGCTTGGGTCCAAACATCAGACAGCCGGCGAACGGATTATATTTAGGGTCTAATCTGTAGATCTGAGGAATAAAGCAATACTGAAGATGTTTTCAAGCAGGTTTTGAAGCAAGATGTTTATTTGCTCTCACACACTGGTGGAAGATACCAATGTGATCAGGTCAGATGAAAATCAGAAGAACAAGTTTCAAATAAAAGCTGATGCCTTTTTATACAGTTCAGAAACAGTCTATTTTCAGAATCAGGATGTAACCTGCTTCCCAAAACATAGATTTACATGCATTTCAAGGCTAACAAAATTTACACTTATCTATGAAATTCACTTAGGACAAAAGGCCACAGAGTAACGACCTCCTGCTGGGCCTTTTAACAGATATTTCTAAGGTAATGCTCCATCCAATACTGGTAATAATAGTGGTTTTGATCCTGTTGATTGTGTGGAATTGTTATTTGTCCTGTAAGTTTAGAAAAATGGTTAATCAGGCCATGACTCCTGTACCAACATATTTTAATCAAACTCAAAAAGTATGTACCTCATGTAAACGGAATAACCCCTATGAAGCAAAAATGACGTGTATACTGCAGTGAAATACTGCTAGGGAAAGAATAAAAGATGCAAGGATACCTTCTATGGTGAAAGATTGATTCTCTATCCACATGGAGATTTTATGTCAAAATCTGGGTAAATGTAGCTGGAGAAATAGAAAGGTAGCCCTGTATCATGACATGAAAGGAAGGGTCAGGAAACACATGTACATTTGTTTAGTGGAATAAAAAGAGGGCATTGTGAGAGTATAAAACAATGAATAGTTATAAAAGGTACAAATATGTGTGTGTGAAATATCTTAAAAACACTATAACTACAGATATTAGAACTACGCCCTTGAAGAAAAGAAAAGTGTTTCCTATGGAACAGACAATAAAAGGATGCAAGACTAAAAACAAATGGTCTGGCATTCACTACGTAGTACTGGACAAAGGATATTGCCTTATATGTATTTATTATTGCAAAGAAATATTTGCTGAGCTAAAAAGATTTCTTTATATGTACTTACTGTTACAAAAAAAGATTTGTCCTTATATGTACTTGTTGTTAACCAGTTAATGCTCAAGCTTAGGTATAAATAAAGGAGCAGTCTGAGAAGACCCCCAGAGCTGATTCTGAAACTGCAACAACTTGTTTGTGTTTCACTTCCTACTCTCCTGTCGACAGAATTATGCTAATAGGAAATCAGGTTTTCAGAGATCGATAATGGGGGCACCAAGCCTCGGTACCCCAATAGTACGTACAGCAACATTTTGCCTATAGTTCTGCCAACAACAACGCCTTTCTTGGCGTGTATATGTAAATTTATGATGTCTCTACGTCTGTCACGTGGTGCACTGTCAAAACGTCAATAAAATAGGAATAGTGTTCTTTTAATGTTGAAGCAATATATCTGCTCCAGGCCCAGGCGGCTTTCTGGAAAAATACTATAAAAAGTTTGCAAAAGTCCTTGTCCGGCACTTAACAACCTTTTATAAACAAATTTTTGATGGGGTATCCTACGACTCTGTCACTACTCTTGCTAACATTGCGGTCATTCCAAAACCTGGAAAGGACCTTTTACTTTGTGCTGCATACAGGCCAATTTCTCTCCTCAATTTAGATCTCAAACTGTATGCAAAAATTGTAGCCACTAGGCTCAATCCCCTACTTCCATCCCTGATCCACCCAGACCAAGATGGTTTCTTTCCCGGGGAGACAAGCCCCGGATAGAGCTAAGAGGACCATCGACCTAGTGCAGTCCATTTATTATGGCAAACTACCCTCTCTAGTCATGGCACTGGACACCGAAAAGGCATTTGATCACATTTCCTGGCCGTTCATGCTTGGCGTGCTTGCCTCAATGGCTTCTCTGGCAAATTCTTAACGGGCATTTCAGCTCTTTACTGGTCCCCCTGTGCCTCTGTGTCAGCTAACAACCTTACCTCTAAACCCTTCACAATTGCTAATGGCAGTCATCAGTTTGCACTTATAATTGAGACACTAGCTCTAAGAAATCCTTTTCGGGCATTGGGGTCAGTTGTATGGAAAATAATATTACCTTGTTTGCAGAAAATGTCCTCATTAGCATTTCCCACCCAGCCAACTCGCTTTCCCCCCCTACTTTCCGAACTGAACACTTATGGACATTTTTCGGGTTCCAAAATCTATCCTGCTAAAACGTAGACCCTAGACTTTTATACCTCACAACCTGATAAATTAATATTAGATCGCACATTTCTATTCCCCTGGAATCTCCATAAAAAAAAATAATTAGGCATCTACCTGACCAAAAATCTTTCCCAGCTTTTTCAAGCCAACCTCCCCATACCCTATCCCGAATAAAATCAGACTTGTTCAATTGGTCCCACCAATTTATCTCATGGATATGTTGCATTAATGCGGTCAAAATGAATATACTTCCTAGATTATTATATCTTTCCAAACTATCCCTATTCAAGTCCCCCGCCCCTATGTTTTTATATTCCTCCAACACGAAATATTCAAATTTATTTGGACTGGTAGGCAGCCATGCATACGATTCCGGGTTTTTCAGAGGTTCTCTCAGGGCAGTGGGCTAGGTATCCCAAATTTTTTACTATCTTTAGGCTCAATTCACTCAGTGTGTTCTATGGAACAGCCCTACATCTGCTCGTTTTGGGTTACTCTCGAGACTGAAAGTCTGGGACTACTCACCCCTGCTTCCCTTCCCTCCTATTTAACCTGTATTGTAATGTACTTGATTACGTCAAGTTCCTTTTTTCATGGTTGACAATGTTTTTTGGGGAACTTTCAAAAAGCGTCATGGGCCACAGTTTACATGCACATTATTATGTACATGCTGACATTTATTACTAGGAATGGACTAATAGGGGGAATTTGGAGGGGACAGGCTCCTTGGAGTTAAATGCAACATTGCCTGCAAACCTTGTTTCATCTGGATCTACGGCTTACAGGTTATGTGATGTACTCAGCTTTATCCAAACAGAACGCTCACCACAGTAAAGTAGCATGGTGCTTTGCATCGGTTGCACTTCTGCCTTACAGCACTGAGGTCATGAGTTCATTTCACAAACATGGACTCATCTGTGTACAGTTTGGATGTTCTCTTCAATGTGTGACTGGCTTTGCTTTGATACTTCAAGATAACCTTGGTCTATCACTACAATGGCACATGATTTGGGAACAAGTTAATGAGCTATGGCGTTTGCCATATACCTTTTTGAATTAATCTTGCACCCAAGGCACATTATTTATGTGTCTGCTATTACTACGGATTGCCTAGCTCTTGGAGGGGTGGATTGGTGGTGGGGGGCACATGTTCCTTTTGTTCACATGGAAATAGCAGATGCAAACCTTTTATTCTTCAGCTACTGCTTGTGCTTGGATGTGATTTCAACATCTTCTTAACATAGTAACATAGTAACATAGTTGATGAGGTTGAAAAAAGACACCAGTCCATCAAGTTCAACCTATTTTGGATCTCCTGCGATCCTGCACTTATATTTGAAATTAATCCAGAGTAGGCAACCGCCCATCTGTTTCAATTTTGAAAATCCCCCCAGACTCAACATTGCAATCCAATTTTTACCCTATATCCACTACTATCCTTTATTTTAAATTAACGGTCGTATCCCTGGATACACCTTTCCGCTAAAAATTTGTCTAACCCTTTCTTAAACATATCTATTGAATCTGCCATCACAACCTTCCCTGGCAATGAATTCCATATCTTGACTGCCCTTACTGTAAAGAACCCCTTCCTTTGCTGGTTGTGAAATTTCCTCTCCTCTAACCTTAGGGGATGACCACGTGTCCTGTGTATGGTCCTTGGGGTAATAAGTTCCCATGAAAGCTCTCTGTATTGACCCTTAATGTCAATATTAATGTACATAGATGTACATAGTAATCATATCTCCCCTTAGACGCCTCTTTTCTAAAGTAAACATGCCTAAACTGGCTAACCTTTCCTCATAACTTAATGACTCCATACCCTTTATCAATTTTGTCGCCCTTCTCTGAACCCTTTCTAGTTCCAAATTATCTTTTTTATAGAGTGGTGCCCAGAACTGTACTGCATATTCAAGATGAGGTCTTACCAACGATTTATACAGTGGCAAAATTACACTGTCTTCCCTTGCATCTATGCCCCTTTTTATGCATGCCAATACTTTGTTTGCCCTTGCAGCTGCTGCTTGACATTGAGCACTATTGCTAAGTCTACTGTCTACGAGCACTCCCAAATCCTTTTCCATTATAGATTCTCCCAAATTAATTCCATTTAATTTATAGATTGCGTTCTTGTTTTTGATCCCTGAATGCATAACCTTACATTTATCTGTGTTAAACCTCATATTCCATTTAGCCGTCCAATCCTCCAGTTTATTTAAGTCCCTCTGTAGAGAAGCTACATCTTGCTCTGATTTTATTACCTTACAGAGTTTAGTGTCATCTGCAAAAATAGAAACTTTACTCTCTAAACCATCACCAAGGTCATTAATAAATATATTAAAAAGGAGTGGTCCCAGCACGGAACCTTGAGGTACTCCACTTAAGACCTTTGACCAATTAGAAAATGTTCCATTTATCACGACTCTCTGTTCCCTATTCTCTAACCAGTTTTCGATCCAAGTACAAATTTTGATTTCTAGACCCAGTTCCCTTATTTTATAAACCAACCTCTTGTGTGGCACTGTATCAAAGGCCTTTGCAAAATCTAAGTAGACCACATCTACTGTCCTGCCCTGGTCTAAGTTCCCACTAACTTCCTCGTAGAAACTAATTAGATTAGTTTGACATGACCTATCCCTCACGAATCCATGTTGATTCCCACTAATAATTTTATTGCGTACCAAGTAATCCTGAATACTGTCCCTTAAAATACCTTCCAGTAGTTTCCCCACTATTGATGTCAGGCTTACAGGTCTATAATTCTCTGGTTGTGATCTCGTCCCCTTTTTTTTAAACAACGGCACCACATCTGCTATTCGCCAATCCCTTGGTACTGAGCCTGATGAGATTGAATCTCTGAAAATTAAGAATAGCGGTCTAGCTATTTCCGAGTTTAACTCCATAAGGACCCTTGGGTGTATGCCATCTGGACCTGGAGCTTTATTTATCTTAATATTCTTCAGTCGCCTTTGGACTTCTTCCTCTGACAACCAAGTATTAATTAATGGCATGGTTTCATTTCCATTTTTATGTATTACTCCTGCCATTTGTTCCTCTCTGGTAAATACTGAAGAAAAGAACGTGTTTAATATCTCTGCTTTTTTCTTAGTTTCATTTATCAACTCATCCATCTCACTTCTTAGGGGTCCTATATGATCTTTTTTAATCCTTTTGCCATTTATATACTTAAAAAACTTTTTGGGGTTTGTCTTACTTTCTTTTGCAACGTGCCTTTCATTTTCTAATTTAGCCAATCTAATTTCCTTTTTGCATGTTTTATTACATTCCTTGTACCTATGGAAGGACTCCTCTGACCCTTCAGACTTAAACAATTTAAATGCACGCTTCTTCCTTTGCATTTCTTCCCTTACCTTTTTATTTAGCCACATTGGTTTAGACTTAATTCTTTTACATTTATTTCCCATAGGAATGAACTTATACGTGTATGTTTCCAACAACATTTTAAAGACAGCCCACATTTCTTCCGTATTTTTTCCTTCAAAGGCTTTGTCCCAGTCTATGCTCTTTATAGACTCCTTTAGCATATTAAAATTTGCCTTTTTAAAGTTTAAAGTCCTAGTTGATCCCTTATACTGTTGTTTCTGGAAACTAATTTCAAATGAGACCATATTATGATCACTGTTTCCCAAGTGCTCCTTTACTTGAATATTTGATATTACGTCTACATTGTTTGTTATTACTAGGTCCAGTATAGTCCGGTTCCTAGTTGGTTCTAATTGGGACATGTAATGGTCTTTTAGCGTGCTCAGAAACCTATTTCCCCTAGCTGTACCGCAGGTCTCAGTACTCCAATTAATGTCCGGATAATTAAAATCCCCCATAATTAAAATTTGACCTAGTTGTGTAGCCTTTTCAATTTGCTGTAGAAGTTGGGCTTCCTCAATCGTACTAATATCTGGCGGTTTATAGCATATCCCTATCAGAAACTTCTCTGAACTTTTTCCTCCGCTGGATATTTCCACCCACAATGCCTCTATATTATCACCAATATTCTCGTATATAACTTCCTGAATACTTGGTTTTAATTCTGGCTTAATATAAAGACATACTCCTCCTCCCCTTTTATTTACCCTATCCCTCCTGAAGAGAGAATAGCCTTCCAAGTTGACTGCCCAGTCATGTGTATCATCCCACCAGGTCTCAGTAATAACTATAATATCATACTGCTCATTCATTGCTACTAGTTCTAACTCCCCCATTTTACCTGTCAGGCTTCTTGCATTTGCAAGCATACACTTAAGTCTATTGCCTCCCTTAGGTATTTCTTTTTGCTTTAAAAAGGGCCGCTCCTTATCGGCTATGCTTCCCTTTCCCCCCTCTCCACCCCCTTTACTCTTGTTAAATTCCTCCTTACTACTCTCAATGTCTATCCCATAAATACTTGCTTGCCCCTCCCCCCCTGAGCCTAGTTTAAAATCTCCTCCAACCTTCTAACCATCCTCTCCCCTAGCACTGCAGCCCCCTCCTCATTCAGGTACAATCCATCATGACAATAAAGATGGCAACTGACCGAGAAATCAGCCCAGTGCTCTAAGAATCCAAAACCCTCCTTCCTACACCAATCTTTTAGCCACGCATTAACCTTCCTAATCTCCCGCTAGCTCCCTGGACTAGCGCGTGGCACAGGTAGTATTTCCGAAAATACTACCTTGGATGTCCTTGCCTTAAGTTTGCGACCTATGTCCCTGAAATCATTCTTTAGGACACCCCTTCTTCCTCTAACTCGGTCATTGGTGCCAACATGCACCAAAACCGCTGGGTCATTCCCAGCCCCTCCCAACAATCTGTCCACCCGATCCGCAATATGCCGAGCCCGAGCACCCGGGAGACAACACACTGTTCGGCATGCACGGTCCCGGTAACAGATTGCCCTATCTACCTTCCTAATAATTGAATCCCCTACCACCACAATCTGCCTGGGTCCCTAAATAACTTTGGTCCCCTCTGTGCTGGAGAGACCATTCCCCTGGTTGCTAGAGGAAGCAGTGTCATCCAACTCTACCAATTCTGAACTGCCTTCCACAGTATCTTCATCCAATCTGGCAAATCTGCTGGGATTGCCTAGCTCAGAACTGGCCTGCCACTTCCTCCCTCTGCTACCCCTAGTAACTGTTACCCAGCTGCCTACCTGTGCATCCTCCTCTGTCTCTGCTCCACCCTGCTCAGATAACGCATCAACGGTGAGCTGTAAACTCTGCTCCAGGTTGGCAATGTCTCTCAATGTTGCAATGGTCTGCTTTAGATCAGTTACCTGGGCTTCCAAAGAGACCAATTGCTCACATTTCTCACAGAGGTATAAACCTTGGAACACTTGCTCAAAGTGTGCATACATATGACAAGATATGCATTGAGTGAGATCATCAAGCCTGCTACTACTTATCTTATTATGGCTAACCTAACTTCTTATAGCCTACAGTGAACTTTAGTACTAGCCTTTCCTAGCCACTTACCAGATTAAACCCCTTCCTGGATTCAACTCCTTACTGGAACCAACTCCACACTTTAAACAAAAACAGCACTTGAAATCAAAAAAGCAGTGAAATCACAAGCTCAATGAAATCGCTTGCTACCTCCTGTTCTTGTCATGGCTTATTCTTTAGCACCTCTGACTCCCTGTGCTGGTGTCCTGAGTTGGATTCCTGACCATTGCCTTATGTGTATGGAGTTACTGTTATTCACATGTTAGTGTGGATTTCATTACAAAGTACTTATCTTCATTTGCTTATAGCCACAAATAGTAGGCCTATATACATGTTGCAACGATGATGGACTTGTGTCAAAAATATGTCGCTTAAATTTTAGTATTTTTGGAATCAATTCTTTATTGACCTTAGACCCACATATTGTGCATTTGTAATATATTAATAAAGACACACACAATGTTTTTGGTTCTTAACTTCTGATTATTTGTAGAATAAACATAAACATTTAACTATTAACAAATAATACCCCCAAAACTATTTATAGATTCACAAATTAACATATGCCCATGCCCTTATTTTTTTAAAAAATATTTCTTGTAGTTTTTTTTAAAAACATTTGCGTTTTCTTAAATAATGTTGAATGTCGACCTGCAGGTCTGCGGCCGATGGGGGGAGGGGTGGCAACCGCCATGCTTGCTCAACGTATGCTGTAAAGCAAATAAAGAAACAAATAAGTCCATGGCACACTAATTTTGCAAGCAGACAGGACTTACTAAAGATGTGTACTGTTACATAACTTTAAACTGTTAGGCCTCTTGCTACAAATGCATTTGCCCGCCCACTAGATATTGACAAGGCTTTTGTTTAGCATTTTTAGAGATATACACAATTCTAGGGTGCCCAGGGGCCAGGGGCGTGGACAGGGTAGTCTTAACAGCATTAGAGGCCCCAGGGCAAAACACTACACTGGGGCCCTACCTACACAACCACTCACAGGAATAAAAAAAAAAGGTATCACGAAAAATCCGTTCATACTTATTTTATTTATTAAACAAGTTTTCAAACTGAACTTTAGATCGCTTTATTGCAAGCAAATTGATTTATAATTGAAATAAAAATCAATAGAATAATATACTGACAAGTTGACAAATCTGTTGGGCCCCTCTGCACGTGTGGGCCCTGCCCTGCTTGGCCATGTGTTTAGCTGGCTCTGGCCGTGTATTTGTTTATAAATCTGTTACAAGAAATTGTAGTACCATTATGATTGAAACCTCTGACATTTATGTCCTCTTGTATTTAACATGTGTGACAGCAGGGATTATTTACAAGTATAATGGACATCTTAATGTTTTCCATTTATGTCCAGCATTTAATGCAAATACTTACTATCTCCCAAGGCCTCCGCCTCTTGTTCGCCCACCGCAACCACCTCTGGCCTCTCCTCCACCTGGTCGGCCTTGGCCTCCTCCACCTCCTCAATGGTATCCGGCACCTCCTCAATGGTGTCCGGCACCTCCTCCACCTCCTCAATGGTGTCCAGCACCTCCTCCACCTCCTAAATGGTGTCCGGCATCTCCTCCACTTCTTCCATGGTGTCCGGCACCTCCTCCACTTCTTCCATGGTGTCCAGCACCTCCTCCATGGTGTCCGGCACCTACCCTGTGTCTCTTGTGTCTGTACCACAGAAAATGTTCACTGGTTTTGCCTTTATTTCAAGCCTACCTATCTAGTATGTGCAACAAATAAACCAGAAAGTTGTTTACAAGATCTTTTATTTGTAAACATTATCCACATTTTTTAAAACTGCATATTAAAAATAAAATACAAGTCCTCACATTGCAGAAATCTTAATCTACTAAATAAATACTTTTATAATTTGGTAGTAATTATTATGTTTTTAACTTTTAATCTGGCTACAGGCTTCAAATATAACTTTTTTATACAAGTGAAACAAGTCCAGATATTTTTTCTCCAGTTTGTGGAACCTCTTCTTCACATTTATATTTGCCCTCTGTTCTTTAAAATATTCGTTCAGCTTTTCTATCTTCTCAGCCACACTTGTTATTGATGCTTGTGCGTTCATTCTCTCATTTCGAACTTTCATCAGATATGACGATGGTATCTAAATGAAGAATGGGAAATTAATTTAATTATGTTTAATGATGAATCGGAACACAACATAATTTTTAGCAATGCGCCTACTACCATTTGCTCACCTTGGACACTGCTTGAAATTATTGGCTAGGCATACTGCTGTGCTAGTCCATCCCAACTGATATATATAGAGGCCATTTTTTAATATAATGGTAAAAGGTACAACTTACATTCTCCTATCTTTTTAATGATTTTTAATTACCTTCTTTCAGTTCCTCATTTATTTCCCCAATTTTAATGTCAGTAATTTCTTCTTTTATAGCATCTTCCATTTTAGTTATTTGTGGTGCTACTCAGCAAATTTCATTGAACATTTTTCTTTCTGTAAATAGATGTCAAAGCTTTACTAATCATACTAATTGTTATTGTTAACATTAATTACAAACATTGTTTATTATCCAGTTTTGCAAACTTTTAATAATCCCTTTTAATACTTACTTTTTTTTAATGTTCTGATTCTCTTCAACTTACTTTGCTCTTTGTTTTTGAGATCTGACCATCTTTTCTGAATCTGGAACCTGCTTCTTTTATTTTTTTACCAAGTTTATAACGTAGCATATTAATTAGCTTCTACATAATTATCTCCTTTTGGTAATTGACTTTTGGTATTTCTTCTTATGACAGTCATAGTCGTGCTAGTCTAGCACTCTCACCATCATTTCCATCTCCCTTGGATTCATTGGTTTTGCTCTTTTAGCCTACTCCAATTGCATCCCTTCTTCTTCTCCTCCGTCTCCCTCCACTCCTCCATCTCTTCATTCTTTCATCTGCTCATCCGCTATGTTATCTCGTACCGCTAGCATCAGACTGGCTCTTCTACAATTTTATAGATGTCTATGTGGGCGTTCACAGTTGGTATAGACCAATCATAGTATCTTGAGCATCAGAGTGGAGCATTGTGGGTGAACGTTCATTCGTCTCTATCCCTTGTCCATACAAGGAATTGCAGCTCTGTTTAAGGATTTGGCAGAAATATTTGGATTATACAAATGTTTACACTGATTTATTTATCTATATATCTATTTTCATCAATATTATAGCAAGGTAAGTACTTTATAGCATAAGAGTGTGTGTACATTTTTTTGTGGTGTGTATGTAAATGTATCAAGACATATGTTATTGTATTTTTTAGGAAAACATTTAAGATGGCATTTGAAAAAAAGTGTAGAGCTCATGAAGGACTTTATTGAGGCATATATCGATCCCATCCCTGCTTGTGGAAAACTAAGTCAAACAGGCATAAGAGGAGCTTGACTTTGGATAAAGGGTTGGGTACTATATATTGACTGTTTAAATCACGACACTAATTACCCCGGCACAATGAAACCGAAGACCTCATCGCCGACTGAGTGGAAAGACTGATAGCTTGAAAGGAAGACTTTACCAAATTGCGGCAGCTGAAGATCCCGACAGCGTCCGATGACATCAGATTGAAGGGACACTCTGTCATTCGACCTCTTAAGGTAGTAATTTAAAAAGGAGCCGCCTGTACAATGTACATGGCTTATTAAACAACCTTGTACAAGCGGCGCTTCTTTAAGTTACTACCTTAAGAGGTCAGATTACAGAGTGTCCATTGAATCTGACGTCATCAGATGCTGCCGGGATCCTCAGCTGCCGCAATTTAGCAAAGTCTTTCTTTTAAGCTGTCAGTCTTTCCACTCAGTCGGCGAAGAGGTCTTAAGTTTCATCGTGCCGGGGTAAGTAGTTTTCTGATTTAAACAGTCGTAATAGTGAGTACCACCATTAAAGGGCAGCACAGTGGCCTAGTGGTTAGTACTTCTGCCTCACAACACTGGGGTCATGAGTTCAATACCCAACCATGGCCTTATCTGTGTGGAGTTTGTATGTTCTCCCTGTGTTTGCGTGGGTTTCCTCCGGGTGCTCCGGTTTCCTCCCATACTCCAAAAACATACTGGAAAGTTAATTGGCTGCTATCAAAAATTGACCCTAGTCTCTGTCTGCCTGTTTGTGTCTGTGTGTGAGTGAATTCTCTGTACACCGCTGCGGAATTAGTAGCGCTATATAAATAAATGATGATGAATGAAATGGTGAAAGTAAGCATTTCCCATTATCCAGGGGCAACTGTAGAGTGGGTCAAAGGAACCAGAAGACTGTTTTCAAAAAGTTTTTCATCTTAATAAGTTGGAGGCCTCCAAAGATATGGGGCAGGGGCTGGAGATGTTTATGTGCTCAAGTTGAGTTAATGTGACCACCTGACTTTCACCTGTGATGGCAAAATAGCAAGACAATCTACTAGCAACATGGCCCAGATGGAGAGTAGATCCTCACATGATGTTTCACAAACAGACAACTTACCAGCAACTGGCAGAGTAAATAAACATGCAACATTATTAATGTGTAAAATATTTATTTTCCATTTCTCTGACAATGAACGTTATTCAATATAACATGCAATATGAATGTACATACATTACAAAATGTCAGACTGCCAGGACACAGCACCCTTACCATTAAAATTTTCAAATTAGCCTCCCTGTTTCACCTTGCCATGTGGCTGGCATTTCTCATTTGTGAAGACTCCAATGGTGTCAACCCTACCACTTGCTCAGCTTCCACATTATTCGCCATGATACTAGGTGTGCTGGTGCTTTTACAACTAAGAAAGTTGTGTAGGATACAACAAGCCATCACCACCTTATCTATTTTGCCTAGGCACAGATTTATGGCGGAATGAAAAATCCTAAATCTGTTACTCAAAATACATAAAGCATTTTCCACAATTCACCTTGCTCTTGCCAATTGATAATTAAAGAGCCTCCTTTATGATGTGACACATTTTGGGGGATAAGATTTCAATATTGTGCTGTGCAGTACAAAGGCTTTGTCAGCTACTAAAACAAAATTGAATCCAAATTGTGTTTCAGTGCATGGTGGCAAATTAAGTAAAAAAAAATTAAGTTTGTCATGGATGAGAGTCTGCTCTAAGGCCTCACCATTTGACACTTTTCCATTTTTATCAATGTCCACTGTAGAACTTCTGACACTTTGTGACACTGGCACCCTGTAGACATCAGACACCAACAGCTACTTGCTTGAAAGCAAACTGTGCTTTATTATTCACATCACAATAAACAGCAAACTCATGTCAGGATGACACCAGTAACCAACAAGTTGCCTATACTTCCTGGTGACCCTAATACTAGCTAACGCAATCCAGCTCTCTAATGACTGGCCAACTTGCTAAGCATCAGTCACACACATAGTACAGGTTTAAATATCATAAACCCCTCCCATTAATCTAATTACCTCATTAGACCATCTGTTGGATTTCAGCCTAAGAGTCTTGCTATGCGAATATTTAACCTTGTCTGCCAAGTTAAGCTGCAAATTCCCAGGGACCTCACCTGTCCCTATGCAGGAGAGGTCTGGCAAATAGGCCTCTTTGCCACACTACAAATAGAAATTTATAGTTGGTATGCACTATGGCCATCTGGATAATGCTGAGGAATCCTTGGTAGTTGTAGCAGTTGGATCCACTTTTGAGAGTGGCAAAATTCTCATATGTTTGCTATCTGTGGTGCTACCACAATTTGGGAAATTCCAAAGTGTTTCGAAATCTTGCGCAATAAGTTGCCATACCTCAACTGTTGCTGGAAACTGTAAAAGAAAGATTGTTGTTATGTCCATTTAATACATGCATGTTTACTTTCTGTTTTAATTACAAAGGCAGCTGTGTTATCTGAAGCCGGATTCTGTGATGTGGCAGAGCAATGTTGGTCAACACTGCATGTCATGCAGCTGACAGAAAACAGCCAGAAAATCACAGACCTACCCACAGAGCTAACCACAGACAGACCCACACAGGACACTCTTAAAGCCACCCAGCCACAAGGGGATCAAACTGCCAGGAGGGGAAAAAAAGGGCAAGTGACCATGAACAAAGTGACATGCTTACTAGGAAAATGAAACCAGACTTCAGATTTTCAACACTGTTATACATACTTTATTCCTTAAATATATTAAAATCGGGACATTATAATCCTCTGTAACTTTTTTATTTTTTTAAGCTTGGGCTAATACAAATATGTCGCATTTTGCAAAATGAGTGGAAATATTTCATAGAGACTGTATTTCTAATGACAGATTTATATTCACTGTTGGGATTTATCCATTGGGCTTATATAAATAACTATTAACACTTTCAGTGAGTCAGAGTTTTGGGCTTATCCATGGTCATTTACTTTAACAATTTGTCTTTTTCTGCTAGACTGAATTATACAAATTCATTGACTTGCTTTTCATATGGACCTGAGTCTGAACACCCTATTTTGTCATTTTATTAAAACAAGTTTAAAAAATGTTTTTAAAAAAAATCACAAAATATTTTATGTATCAAAAAATGTTGTAAATTTTCCACATAGAGAAAATAAATATCACTGTGCAGAATAGATATATGAAGCAATAAGTCCATCTGTTTTATCATTTAATTGATTCTGCCTGTGAGCTCATCACTCTTTCCCAGTGAATTCTAGCAATGAGTCATTAATAAGAAATTCCTAGGCAAGGAAAATGAGTATGATGTCTGTAAATGAACATATGTCTACAGATGATTTATATACTGACCTGTGTATTTTTTAGCATTGCTTTAATTTTAAAGAACTGACAAAATTACTTATTTTGATTATAAGATTTAGCCTTAACTGTTTCAGCCTCAAATCAATGAGTTAAAGGGAATGGTCCAGTAGTGTTAACTTAATTTAACTTCTGTGATTAAAAATTTGAAGATGTTTCCTTTAGGAACCTAATGCCTCTGCATTTTTACAGTTATCCATAAAAGAGGGGATAGTAAGCTCTCACTAGCAGGGCCATCTCTAACTCTGTTTCATATATGTACCTTTTTTAATAATATTGTATGTACTTATTCTGTTTTTACGTATGATTTGTTATACCGACGGTGCTGGCACCTTACAAATAAATGATGATGATGATTGTTTTAATTGCTGCTTTACCAAGTCTAATTCGTAAAATCCAAACAATCTAATATATTTTACAAACGAATATATAAAATCAATAATAATAATATAAAAACTAAAATAACTCACATATGCAGCTACAAACCAGAGAAAAAAGTGTTTGTAAAGAAACTATCAAAGCAGACTGCCTCTGTAAGATTTTGCACAACTTATTTATTATAGTCGATTCTGTTTCATTATTACTTTTACATATTTTTTTTTATCAATATAGAATCCTATTGATCCATTTGCAAATCTAATTAATTATTTATTTTCCTTATTTCACTATTATCAACATTGATTTTATATATACTTGAATTACTATATTACATTACTCAAACTGTAGCATAACCTTCACAGCACGTTTAGCATATTCCACTCTTTCTCTTACCAATTCTATTGAATAAATTATCAGTCACTATATTTCATCAGTTTCAATAATATACACTAATATTAATACTTCCACTATACAAAAATAAAACGTTGGAACTGAAAAAAACTTAACATGATGTATAAATAAATCCTACCATTTATATTTAATTGATTTAATCAGTCTATCACACCATTATATTCATTTATCTCCTTTACTTCTACAATTTATCTATATCCTTCCTATAGTCATATCTTTTCCCCTTTCTCCATATATTTACATTCCTTAATTTATTTTTCTTCACCTATTAATTTGTTTTTATTTAAAGTTGAATGTATACAATTAGGTACATATAAGCAGTATATATTCATAATTTCTGTGGTCTGTAGGTGTGTCCTACATATGTCAAACCACAGGAGTATTTAAACAACTGTAAAATTACCTCATTTTCACATGACTAACAAACTTTAAGTTTGATCTTACAAATCCCTCACATTTGGCTGTATCTTAATTGAGAAGGGCTCACCCTGTATAGCGGGTCTAATTACTAGATATGATGAGAATACTTAGCCCTATTATCTTACTTCACCAGACAGTAAAACACATTGTCGTTATATGACAGTGTTTTAATCAGATCTAGTCCTCTGAGGGATTTGTGTGATTTCACCGAAGGCGGTTGGTTCTCTGGTTATGATGGTAATTGTTGACAGATTTTACTGTATACATATGTAAGACTGCTATAAACCAGTCACTTAACCAATCACCACTTATGCGTTTGAGCATAGCCTCAATGATTAGTCAGCGCTATAATGAGAGTAGAAAGGGAGAATAACATTTAGAGCCTCTCCCAGCTCTATGTTCTAAGAGGACTGAATGGTAGGATTGTAGGATACCATTCATTTTAAGGGTGTCATTCCAAGTATTATTTACTGATTTTTTTGGGGGGCATATATATATATATATGTTATCAAATTAAATTTGCCAAATATTTAGTCTTGAGTAGCATCGCGGTTGGACACAAGGAATTCTTTCTTTCTGTCCATTTTATCAGT
The DNA here is from genome assembly GCF_038048845.1 of Mixophyes fleayi. NCBI lineage: Eukaryota > Metazoa > Chordata > Amphibia > Anura > Limnodynastidae > Mixophyes > Mixophyes fleayi. The sequence continues at coordinate 83,104,883 of NC_134408.1, read as the reverse complement.
CAATAATGTACCTTATGGTTAATCATCATACACACACTTTCTAAATATTTTGCTATTAGATATTTTTATTATGAAAATTAATAAAGTAGTATTTAACAGATATTTTTCAGATCAGTAAGTTATCTGATTTTTCAGTCCATTTGAGTGCCCCATGCAATCATTTATTGTCCCTCTGGTGGATTTTGTGTTCGAGTTTTATGTAAATGTGTAGTAAGATGTCCATTATTGAGAGAAAGCATACTTGGTTGTAAATGTATTGAGGTACTATGTCTCATTAATTTCTTTAATTTATTAATTAACTAAACACTCTCCAAACACAGAAAAATGTTATCTATAAACATACAGGACCTGATTTATCTTTGGATGTAAGTCAGATGTAACTTATCACAGCACAGGTGTTAGTCATTTGAAAGACATTTTCATTTGAAATTATCTTTATCCTAAATAGCTAAAAGAACCCCTCACTGCACTGTGATACAATGGGTTCCTGAATTACAAATTCAAAGATCCCAGAATCAACTTTATCATCTACGCTGGGACTGAAGCCTTCCCGCTGCCAAGGTGTGCATAGGATGCGGTTCCTCCTCTCCCTCCTTTCGGGTGAGGCATATCTTAATACAGGCCTCCTGATTCTTGCAATAACTTGTGGCTCCAGACCACGCTGCTGAGATCATCACAGAGGATCCTCACTTATAGAGATCCATTTTCCGTTTGGAAACTCATCGTCGCTTGAAGTACTTAGAGACCCTTTCATCCTAGACCCGTGAGGAAGTCATGAGTCACACATGGTGGCTGTGGTGAGTGGATCCCTCCAATACCTCCTCCAGACTGCAGGACCTAGCCACCATACAGTAGACCTAGCACCAGTCACTACTCAGAAAAGATATCACCAAAGCAGTCAGACAATATGGATACAGGTACTTGTGGTGTTAATCCTTCAAGTTCCAAATTTTTACAGAACCAATGTCTCATGCTTGCAATGATCCATAGGAAGGTGCTATCATCTTGGAGAAGCTGGGCATTGAGAATACACATTCTTCCTCGTTGGCTTAATTGACTTTCCCTTGTTCTCAGAGGCCTTCCCCTTCTCTGGAATGGGAGAAAGATTGAAAAGTACACCTCTGAATACACACTCAACATAGAACTGCCAATCCAAATTTGACCTTAGGCCTGGTGCTACCGGAAACTTTGTCAATATCCACTCCCTACTATTTGAACCCGACCACTTAGAAAATCTTTCTTCCCCTTGGCCCCTCTGTACCCCTGTCTGCCTCATCGTGTACCTCAATCCCTAAGGCACTTTTGATGCTTCCCCTAGCCAAAACTGCTATCATCAAGTCATTCTATGATTAGTTTACAATCCTACCAAATATCAAGCCATGTAGGCTTCTTTTCCACAACTATGCCTCCTAAAAATCCCTTGTCCTTCATCTCCATTCACCATGTGGGTAGCTCCCAGACCCAGACATCAGATTTCTTATGGTAATTGGCACCCTGGGTCATTTACCTGTCAGTCTGTTGCTATGCTCCCAACTTGGTCAAATGTTCTGCCCGCTGAATCTCTTTAGATAGTTTGAGAAACTTGCTCATGACCAGTTTCTCCTGTCAACCTGTCCAGAGGCTGTAATATGATCCTTGATCTTAGACTGGACAGGTCTACCTCTTTGACTGCTCACCCACACTCCTAACACATTTAAAGCACCCCTTAAAGAACACTTTCTCCTAGACTCCTGGAGAATGGTTAGCAGCTCTGACAGAGGTTAAACTATTTACTCTCACCCTTATGGTGTAAATAGTCTGCTTTAATATATTTTTATGTATTCCCATCTTGTCACCAAGTTTGGAAAGCTGGCATTCCAGCCATAATAAGTATTTTGGAATCATGCTCATTAGCATGAAAAACGAACTACCGCCATGGAATACTTCTGTTATCTCCAGGGTGGGATGTATTGTATTTGTTAAGATACATTCTTCCAAGATTCCTCTATCTCTTCCACACCCTGCTCATTAGAGTCCCACCTCAATTCTTACTTCATAGAAAAAATTAATGATGCAATTTATTTGGTCTAGTAGAAACAGCCATGGATTCAGCTCTGCATCCTGAAAAAGTGCCCTGCAGTGGGTGGCCTTTTCAGCCTGATTGGCGCAATGCATTCAATGGCATTCTCCCCCAAGATATTGGATAATAACTTGATTGATTGATTCTCTTGGTCTGTCCATTGGTCTGAGGGTGATAGGCAAACGAAAAATGAAGTTCCACACCAAGGGTTGAGCAGAATGATCTCCGGAAACTTGCTATGAACTGTGACCCCCTGTCAGATATTATGTTGGTGGGAATCTCATGTAATCTGTATATGTGCTGGATAAATAAGGAGGTCAATTCCTTAGCTGAGAGTAGTCTTGGTAGAGATAGAAAATGGGCCATGTTGCTGAAGCAGTCCTTGACCACCCATAAGGTGGTAAACCCATTGGAGGGAATCAACTCTACTATGAAGTCCATAGAAATGGTGGATCATGATTTATTGGAAATGTGAAGTTGCATGAGATGTCCAATGGGGGCTCCTTAATCCTTTAATTTTCAGCACACATTTGACAGGCTTGAATGAATTATTTTCTATTCTTTCACATGGATGGCCATCAAACTGAATGAGACAAGACTTGGAAATTTTTATCGATTCCTGGATGTCCAGACAATTTATTTTCATGCGATTCCCTGAGAACGGCTTTCCTTGGATGTTTTGGAACAAACAGGACATTGGGTGGAGTTTAAGATGGGTCCTGGCTTTGTGATGCCTTTAATTGACAATAGACAAATCCTGGGTTAGAACTAGAGATGGTCACTGACCCCCGTGTTTTGGTTTTGTATTCGGTTTTGGATCTGGATTACCGTTGTGTTTTGGTTTTGGTTTTAGTTTTGCAAAACCGCCATTGCGTGTTTTGGTTTTGTTTGGTTTTGTTTTGCTATTTTGTTGGAAAATCAATGTTTTTGGGCCTAAAATAACCCAATTTAGTGATCCACCTATTTCATAGATAAGTAATCTAATTGTAAAGCTAATAAATTATCAAAAAAACAGTTTAATTCCTGGTAGGTAGGCCTTCATTTATTCTACACACAAAACAGATTGTCTTCCTCTCCATCTATGCATATTGGCAATGCAGCCATCGTCTTTGGATGTATATTACATCCTACACTCATAGTTAAATATGTAAAGAAATGGAATAAGGCAGTTTGCTTTCTGTCTCTACAGGCCCCCCTCCACTTGTTGAAAAAAACCCAAAAATTCAGCCGTTATAGACTGTACAATATTAATTGAAATGGACAAAGCCAGATTTGTTTCTGGCTCTATAGGCCCCCCTCCACTTGTCGAAAATACAAAAATATTCAGCCGTTATAGACTGTACAATATTAATTGAAATGGACAAAGCCAGTTTGGTTTCTGGCTCTATAGGCCCCCCTCCACTTGTCGAAAATACAGAAAAATTCAGCCGTTATAGATTGTACAATATTAATTGAAATGGACAAAGCCAGTTTGGTTTCTGGCTCTATAGGCCCCACTCCACTTGTTGAAAATACAAAAAAATTCAGCAGTTATAGACTGTACAATATTAATTGAAATGGACAAAGCCAGTTTGGTTTCTGGCTCTATAGGCCCCCCTCCACTTGTCGAAAATATAAAAAAATTCAGCCGTTATAGACTGTACAATATTAAGAGAAATGGACAAAGCCAGTTTGGGGTCACTCTGTCTATGACACCCTACCCTTAAGGAGAAATTGCCCAAACAGCAGCCTTTCAAGACGGTACGTGATATGGAAATGCCACAAGTCCCTTTCCTCTTTGGGGATAGATTGCACCCTACACTTACATAGAAAGTTTTAAAAAGATATTATCATCATCATCTTCAGCTTCATCCTCACCCTCATCAGTGTGTACGTCATCATCATAGACTATCAATTCATCGCCGCTTGAATCCGCCATTAGAGAACAGTCAGTGCTTGGATGTCTTTGATGGTGAAGGCCTTCCTCTTGGAAGATGTAGTTAATTTTTATAAACAGCATTTTCTCCACATTTTTGGGAAGTAACCTTCTACGGCGATCAAGTTCCCTGCTGTGCTGAACACTCGTTCAGAGTACACACTGGAGGGTGGGCAGCTTAAGTATTGCAAACCAAGTTTGTACATATGTTTCCAAATGGCCTGCTTTTCTTCCCAGTAAGAAAAGGGACTGTCTAACATTTCCATATCAACTACTTCTTGAAAGTAATCCTCCACCATCCTTTGCATGTTAATACTCATTTTGGATGGAGTTATGGGCAAAGTCACACATTTTCTAGAAAAATCCTTCAAGCCAGTCCAGATGTTAAACTGTTCTGGTCTGCCCTCTATGTCCTCCCTGCTTTTTTGGGGAAAATTAAATTCTTTACGAGCAGCAGCTGCTTGAGAAACTGAAGGAGGACACGTCGGCAAGACAAAGACCAGTTCAGCGGACAATTAGCTGAGCAATAGCTCCTTGCAAAAGTTCACATCTCGTTCATTTTGAAGCAAAGACTCAATGTAGGTCTTAAACCTTGGATCAAGCACAGTGGCCAAAACGTACTGATCCGAGCTCAAGATCTTAATAACTCGAGGATCATTGTAAAGCGAATTAAGTACTTGATCGACAAGGCCAACATACTTAGCGGAATTGCTTGATTTCATCTCCTCCCTCAGTTTCTCAAGCTGCTTTTCCAATAGTCTAATTAAAGGAATGACTTGGCTCAAACTAGCAGAATCTGCACTCACTTCACACGTCAAAACTTCAAATGGTTTCAGCACCTTGCACAGCACTGAAAGAATTCCCCACTGTGCAAGACTGAAATACATACCCCCTCCTTTCTCAATGTCATGGCTTGTGCAATACGCTTGGATGGCTTTGCGCTGTTCCTCCATCCTCTGCAGCATGTACAGGGTGGAATTCCACCTAGTTACCACCTCCTGCTTAAGTTGGTGGCAGGGCAAGTTAAACTGCTCTTGGAACTGCTGCAATCTCCTACATGCTGTTGCCGAATGCCTGAAATGGCCTGAAATCTTACGGGCCACCGAAAGCATCTCCTGCACCTCACGGATACTTTGTAGGAAGCTCTACACCACCAAGTTGATGGTGTGAGCAAAACAGGGAATGTGCTGGAAATCACCCAGCTGTAATGCTCGCACTATATTGTTGGCGTTATCAGAAATGACATATCCTGGGGAGAGTCCAAGTGGTATAAGCCATTTATCAATCACATCTCTTAGTTTGCGTAACAAATTGTCAGCTGTATGCCTGTTAGTGACGCCGGTGATACAAAGAGTGGCCTGCCTATGACAAATGTTACGTAGTGGTGTACATGCTGCTGTTGTTCCTGCTGGTGAAGGTGAATGACCAACCCAGTGGGCTGTCACAGTCATATAGTCTTTAGTTTGACCACTTCCACTTGTCCACATATCTGTGGTTAAGTGAACAGTGGGCAGAATGGCATTTTTCAGCGCAATCTCTACATTTGTAAACACTTTTTGGTATAGTTGTGGAATAGCTTTACGGGAAAAATGGTGTTGTGGGGGAATTCTGTAACGCGGACACAAAACCTCAATTACCTGTGGAAAACCAGCTGCGTTTATTGTGGAATTTGGACGCAGATCTAACACTAACATGGCAGCCATGGCGTCTGTGATTCGCTTGGCGACTGGGTAACTGCTGTCATATTTGCTTCCCCTAGCAAATGATTGTTTTACAGTTAATTGTTGAAATGTAGGACTGCTCTTTTTCTTGGTCTTCCTCTGGGCTGACGATTCACCCCCAGCAGCAGCAACAGCAGCAGCAGTGGGACTAACACTTTCTTCAGAGGAATCAATAATAGTGCAGGAGTCATCCAGCCTTAATAATTGGGATGCAGGGCTAACTCCGAGCGCTACTTAAGATATTGATGAGGATGGTGTGGTGGGTGTATTTTGTAGCCATCGGGATGTCAGTGAGCAAAGGGTCCTAGCTGATGGTGGAGTGCTTGTAATTTTTTCGGGAAGAACTTTCAGCTTTTCCCAACACTTTGCCATGAACTCTCGTCAAATGGCGTAACATAGACGAGGTTCCAAGATGGTTAAGGTCCCTCCCTCGACTGACTGTGGCTTGACATACACTACAAATGTCTATACAGTTGTTGTCTGGATTGGGGTAGAAATAATTCTACACATAAGAAGTGGATTTTTTTGTTTTATGGCCTGGCATGACAATGGCCTTTTTCTTGTCACGTGCCAGAACTGCTGCCATTGATGCAGGACTGACACAAACAACCTCATGCTCATCAACATCCTCATTAGCACCTTCGTCACCTCCACAAATCTCCCCCTCATCCTCTTCTATTTCCAAAGTGGCACACATCAGCAGAACTGCTGAAAGGGTCCCTCTTTATGGGTACACTAACAGAATGCTCACAATTAGACATCCTACTGTTGGATGGACTCTCCACAGGGATTGGTGTCATTTGTGATTCAGAGCAAACATTATCCTCTAATGCCTTACTGTTATCTTGCAGCCTGGCTTTGACCCGTAACAATAGTTTTGCACCACTTGTAGGCTCGGTAACATTTTTTGATCTGCCACTAATAGAGAAAGGTAAAGGCCTCATTCTCTCTTTGCCACTGCGTGTATAAAATGGCATGTTGGCAATTTTTTTTTTATTGGCACTTAACTTTTTCTCAGTTACACTTCTTTTGCGCTTCAACACGGTAATTTTTTTTTTGGTGTGTGTTTTTTTGACGGATTTCAAAAGGCTGTGTAGTTTGACATCGCCTTGCCCAGATGACGTACTGGGAACACTACCATCAGGACTGGTGACAGAACCTGGTTTCTCATTCTGGTCATAGGTGGACTTTGACATAGGTGGACATAGGTGCTTTGAATCCATTCTGAGCCCAACGCACTTGTAGTGCTACAAATTGTTTCAAATACTGCTGACAGATAGTACTTTTAACAGCCAGAAATATTAATGCAAAAGCTCTTTGGAGTGCTACAAATTATTTTTTCAATCTGCTGACAGATAGCACTTTTGACAGCCAGAAATATTAATGCAAAACAATGGGGGACACCCCAAAAGCACTTTGGAGTGCTACAAATAATTTTTTCAATCTGCTGACAGATAGCACTTTTGACAGCCAGAAATATTAATGCAAAAGCTCTTTGGAGTGCTACAAATTATTTTTTCAATCTGCTGACAGATAGCACTTTTGACAGCCAGAAATATTAATGCAAAAAGAATGGGGGACACCCCAAAAGCACTTTGGAGTGCTAAAAATTATTTGGAATATTGCTGGCAAACAGGACTTTTGACAGCCAGAAATATTAATGCAAAAGAATGGGGGACACCCCAAAAGTACTTTGGAGTGCTAAAATTTTTTTGGAATATTGCTGACAAACAGGACTTTTGACAGCCAGAAATATTAATGCAAAAGAATGGGGGACACCCCAAAAGCACTTTGTTGTGCTAAATATTATATTTGAAGTCTGCTGACAGATAGTACTTTTGACAGCCAGAAATATTAATGCAAAACAATGGGGGACACCCCAAAGCACTTGCAATGCCAAATAATGAAAAAAAAGACTCCTCTACCCTCCTCTCTTCTCTATCAATTGTTATCAGAATTGGAATCAGAATTGTATTATCTAATCAGCCTGTGACTACACCCTGTTCTTTCCCTCTGTCAAATGGCGATGGATTGCTGTGGAGGCGGGTATTTATCATTTTCAAGTATTGCGAGAACCGAGCCCCGAGATGTGACGACATCACGATGACGTTCGGCCTCGTTTTGGGATCCTAACGGGCGGGAGAGTACCGAACCTGCTCGGCTCGGTACTCGGTTATGCAAAGTTCGGGTGGGTTTGGTTCTCGGGGAACCGAGCCCGCCCATCTCTAGTTATAAGGTAGAATGCTGATAAAATGAGTAAGGGGAAAGTTCTTGTTTGAGTTCACAGATTGTATTCACTAAACTATATTAAGGTTGTAGAGACAATACCCTGCAGTCATTCTTTTGATATAAGTATGAATTATATAGAATGTAATATGTAAATAAGTAGTTCCCCTGAATATTAAGCACCACCTTAATATAGGTTAGTGAATTCTGAATATGAACTAAGGCAAAGAGAAATCAGAAGTACATAAAAAAAAATGTATTATTTCATGTACACTTCCTTTCATGTACACTATCAATGTTTTTATTTTGCTGAGTGTTAATGAATATTTCACTGTAATAAATAAGTTCTAAACAGAAATAATTAAGATCATGTATTAATATTGGTATTTGTCAAATAGTGTTTCACTCAACTATCTTCTTTGAAATATTACAATTTAGTTACAGTGATGGCAGTTCTGAAACATTTAAATTAGAGGATTATTTCCCTAGAATAGAAAATATATTGAGTAATTTTGCTATGGTAATTGCACATGATTTTCACTGGTGCATTTATTTCTCTGTATCTTGAAGTTTTTCCTGCCAGTACTGTCTATCCTTTTTTTATGATGCAGAGGAACAGTCCACCACCAAGCATGGGTGTCAGGGATAGCTGTTTCTACCTACTCCCCTTATCTGATATCTTATCATATATTCAAACAGTTACAAAACATATCATCTCTATTAAGTCAGAAAACCTCTCCTGACCACCTTTACCTGTCAGAAACCACACTCTGCGCCAGGGCCGGACTGGGACTAAAAATCAGCCCTGGCATTTAAAGCACACAGGCCCACCGGCCGTGGGCTCCATGCACGATATTGTTGCACGCTGATGTGGCATCGCTGGTGCAGTGCAACATGAAGCATTGGCACAATCTTATGTATCACGCTTGGTCTTATGCCCACCCTGATCATTTCCCTTGTGGTGCAAAGCACCTGCAGCACCAGGAAAATGTATAAAACCATAATGTTTAAAAAAATATATACAAAATTAGTGTTTCTTAACCCAGCGGTACTTTATTATAAATGATAATAAATGATTAAATAATAAAAACAAATAATGCAACAAAAAACAAACCTCACTTTATATTGCATTTTATTTTTCCTTCCCCCTACAGCACCTTTTTCTATAAATACCAGACTGCAGGGCCAGTGCAAGGTTTCTTGGTGGTCTAGGCAAAGCTTCAACCCTCCGCCTATCTCACCATAAATCCCACTTGTTTGCCCCTCACACACTGGACACTTGTAAAATAAAAATAGTAACTCTTACCTCCTCCTGGCTGGCGGTCAAGGCTGCTGTCCAGGTGCACGGATGTCTGATGCAGAATGCTGTCCAGACTTCATTGCTGCCCAGGAGCAAACACAGGATATCTAGAGGGGGAGCTCAAAATGTTACATTTCGAAACAAAAAAACAAAACCAATCGCTCACCTGTTACACACTATGTCCCCAGCTGCCCACCAGCTTTTCTCACACATGCCACCCATACCCATCAGCTCTTGTGACACATGCCATCTCCATTCCACCAGCTTTTCTCACATGCCCCCTGCCCATTAGTTTTTCTTTCAAATGCACCCCTGCTCTAGGTGTCCTAGCCAGATTTTTCCACACACATCCACTGCCCACCAGCTTTTCTCAAACATGCCCCCTGCCAAACAGCTTTTTTTCTCACATGACCTCTTGCCTATAAAATGTTAAATAAACAGCTTAGTGGGGTATGTTTCACATTTAGATTACTTTTATTTATGTGTTAATGTATTCTTCAGATTTAAATTAATTCTACTAATAGATAGCAACAGGGGAGAGCCCAATAGTGTGCAAATACTAATAAAATAAATGGTATCTGAAACCATAAGTTCCTTTAAATTAATAGTATGTAACTTATGGGTATTTCAGAATGTAACCTCTCCCTCCCCCCTGTTTTCTTGAGCAACCCCCCCCCCCCCATTTTCCCAAGCCCCCTCTCCATCTATTTTCTGGTGTCCTCCCTCTCTCTATCTCTCCTCTACACTGGTTGGAGAGATGCATATAGGCAGTGCTGCAGCATTTAAGCGCTATGGCTGGGAAATAGCGGGCGGGTGATCGCTACGCTAGTTAAATGCTGTAACGATGGTTAATGTGTGTAGATGCTGTGTATAGGGCACTTACAACTGATTCAGTCTGTATTAAAATTACCCATAGGACTGCATGGGGATATAGATCATCAGCTATTTATATGGATATTGATTGTCTGAAAAAGGAGATGCTTCAAATAGCTAATGGGTGTAACGAGTGCCACTATAATAAGTATATCTTAAGGATGACCTATAGCTGCAAGCTACAGGTGTAGTGTGTGTCACTTATGGTAAAAGGATATCTAAAGAGTGGCCTAAAACCACAAATTTGGTGAAGCAAATACTAAGAACATAAATTGCAATTGATGATAAAAAGGTGACCAAATAGAAGGGCTCAAATTGGTGCAAGTTATTATATAAAAAATATTATTTAATAATTCAAATTAAGTTAAAACAAACAGTAAACAATATATAATATACAGCGGTAGAAAGCATCTGTACATAACATAGACTCCAGCCTAAGAAGCTGCTGTAAACTTTTTTCACATCGATAAAAGAATTAGACAGGCTGACCTGCGTTATTTATTGCATTTTGATGAAATAGACAGACATCTGATAAATTGTATAGACTAATCCAAATGGTGGGTGTATAGCCCAAATACTTGCTGTTTATTTGCTGTCCATAAGAGTCCTCCTTGATGTCGGCATGTGGAATGAGCGCTGGTTGTTGGCACTTCCTGCTGAGATAGGGCGGAGTCCGGTGTGTGTTCCACTGTGGAATGCACAGGCAGTTCCTGTCTGCTGTGAGGAGCGTGCCCTAACGCGTTCACTCTTAGTCACTGAGTATCTTATATTACAATCAATATCCCCTTGCAATCCCACAGGCTATTTTAATACAGACAGAATCAATTGTAAGTGCCCTATACACAGCATCTACACACATTAACCATAGTTACAGCTTGGCCGCACAGATGCTGGGACCCGACATGACAGTTATGTCCCGAAAGTATTGGCCAACCTGCACCGGCCCATCTATCCCACGGCCCTTCTGGCATTTTCCAGAACTGCCAGATGGCCAGTCCGGCCCTGCTCTGCGCCCTCGTGACTTGGAAGTTTAATATAAGGGAACACACAGGATTCCATTCTCAATCTCACTCTCACCTATCCCTTAAGCTACAGATTTAACTGGTCCCTTTCCCAACACAGCCAGCTACGTATAAGAACCATAGCAAACCTATGACTTAATTACCCAATCTCTGCTCTAATAGCGAAAATAGTTAACACTTCCAACACTGGAATTTAATAAGTTAACAGAGCCAAGCACTCAACCTTTTCTAAACAGGAAGTGAATTTGTTTAGAGCAATAAGGACAGCACTTATTACATTTTTAGGTTTAATATACAAAAAGTACAATGCTTACAGGCAATAAAAACAATAAATATGACAAAATATACAGCAAAACAGATTTAAAAAAAGAAAGGACAAAGTTCCAGAATATAAACTTACATAAGATTTGTATAATCCGTGCCAAGGCAAATTGGCTTGGAAGATGGACAGCTTATCAATGTTGTTTGATCTTCCAAAAGTCTGGCAATATCTTCTAAATGATTTCATCTTTTTAAAGACACTTTTTCCACCTTCCCCCTACTACTGGGATGTGGCTTCTAGGGGGGTCTGTGACACGGTTTTACAACCATGATTTACATCTCTGTTTAATACCCAATGCTCAAAATTTAACATAACTTTCCTGGGGAGTGTCACACAGATCCAATTTTATTATGAATAAATCCAATACAAATTTAAAAATGTATATATATACCAAATAGCATCCAGTGTATTAGCTGAGCTGATACTGATTTCCTCTCCTTCCCTGCGTTAACGGCAGCTTTATTCGACGTATGGGATGCCCTTCCTAATACTATTTCAGTGTTGGCTAACCTGTGACACTGCAGGTGTTGTGAAACTACAAGTCCCAGCATACCCTTCAGCAATAAGCTGCTATATATTGGCAAAACATGCTGGGACTTGTAGTTTCACAACACCTGGAGTGTCACAGGTTAGCCAACAATGTACTATTTACTAAATATGTATCTGATTACTAATTATATTGATTGTACATGGTATTTTGGAAATTAGACTATTTTTGCTTATATAAAATATAGCAGGTCATGGTCACAAAGCCCTTGTCTCTTTGTGTAAGACTCCCCTGCTGGGAGACGGTTCCCTAAAATTTCTATAGGTGTCAAAAAGCACTCCTTATGACAGGATATAGCTGAACCCAGAGGACCTTTTAAAGTGCTCAACTTCACCTAAAGGGGACCAGTGTAATAAAAACCTTAATACACACAAAAGTGACACGTAATAAAGAAAGTGCATTTTTATTTCTAATGGTAATTACTTCTACCTTATTTGCACCAGTGTCAGAACTGTAATAAGAAAGTGCATTTTTATTTCTAACGGTAATTACTTCTGCCTTATTTGCACCAGTGTCAGAATTGTATTAAGAAAGTGCATTTTTCTTTCTAATGGTATTTACTTCTACCTTATTTGCACCAGTGTCAGAACTGTATTAAGAAAGTACATTTTCATTTCTAATGGTATGCTGCCTTTCACTGTTTGTTTGTTTAAAACTTTTATTGCTAGTGTCTGTTGGTGGAGTTTATTGAGGGCCTTTTTGAGGAACACTGATCACATGTGTTTATTAACCATATATATTCATTGTAGGATAGCTGCATAGCTGTGTGTATAGCTTTAAGTGTATAGTTACAAGTGTAAAAATTAATTTAGCATAATTTGGAGTTATACCGGAGTTAAACAGGAGGAAACAAAAGAAAAACATTCTGCCTATTACCACAGCTACACAAGGACAACAGTCAGTATTCACCTGAAACTCCATATTCCACTCCTGGGGGTAAATGTATCAAGCTGAGAGTTTTCCGGCAGGTTTGAAAAGCCAATCAGATTCTAGCTATCATTTATTTAGTACATTCTACAAAATGATAGCTAGAATCTGATTGGTTGCTATAGGCAACTTCTCCACTTTTCAAACCCGCCGGAAAACTCTCAGATTGATACATTTACCCCCTGATGTTTTCATATATCCCTGGCTACAAACTTCACACCACAAGAAGACTGTTTTGGACTCTGATCTTATTTTCTACTCAGCTCATGAAAGTTTGTTTTATCTGTCAGTTTATTTTCCCTGCAATATCCCCTCTGTTTAATCAGCCTGCTCTACTACTTGCTCAGTCACTTCCTACCCATGCTACAGCTATTTCAGTCCTCTATCTCATCGTTGTACTTTCAATTCTAATCATTGGTTTATCTGCCATCACAAGTATGAAGAAATGAAACAACTTTCCTCTCTCATAACTCTTCAATAACTCAGCTACTCCATCACCTGTGCCTTATTACTCTCCATTCAACACTTCCACCCACTCCCCCACAAGGCACCCCACATCATTACTCCATGCTATCCAGACATCCAGGAATAAACTACATCTACTGCAGCCTCACTCTGCACTACTTCTCTGATTGCACAGGAGATTGCAACTAGGTAATTCTTTTAATTCCCTCATTTTTTTCTAATTTACCAAATAATATTTGCCAAATTATTTTCCTTCCTCTCCTTTCATGGCATTATCTTTAGGACTATATCACCCATCCTGTAACACACGCCTCTGTCCACATTGCCCCTTCATTACTTCACTCACCTCTAGTTAACACTTTTCAACTCTTTTCCTATTTAAATTCTATAACCTTAACAGCCTCACCCTGTCACCAAAAACTAAAAGGACACACATCTTACAATCATCTTTCCTGCCTTTATTCCTCCCTGCTTCTACTAGCTAGTGATATATCACCTAATCCAGGTTCCCCTCACTTCTCCACAGACATATATCTGAACGCTACAGAAATCCAGCAAGCCTCAAATGCATCACCTGCCTCCCCTCTCTTCCAAAGTCCTTTAAATGTGCTCTTTTGAATGCACACTCTGTTTATAACAAACTTACCTCCGGTCATGATCTCTTCAACAACCTCAACCTTCTAGCAATAACACAAACATGGCTCACGCAATCAGACACTACGGACTGGAGGAATCCTCTGCCCGTGAACTCCTGTTACACCTGGCCCAGAGAGTGGAACGGCAAGAATCTAACAAGGCCCAGCTACTGCAATGTTTCCAGGGGGTCGTGTCTCACCTGGATTCTCTGCAGGGTCCTCTAACTGTGCATACGGCAGCCCTAGCTTTAACAGCCACTACCTTCGCTCCTACAGCTAGCTCCAGCACAATCTCCGACAGAGGTTTACGTCCACCAGAGACATACGACGGACATCCCCAGAAGTGTTGTGGCTTTCTCAACCAGTGCGTCATCCAATTTGAATTGGCACCGGAAAATGTCACCTCAGAAAGAACCAAAGTGGCCTATCTGATCTCTCCTCTCCGGGCAAGCCATAGCTGGGCCGTCCCTCTCCTTTATGGGAGAGGGACGATCCCATGCTTCAGAATTCTGTGGTCTTTATTGAGACGTTTTGCAAGGTTTTTGATGAACCCGGACGGGTGTCTTCTGCTGGCCTCTGGACATCTAGGGCTTTGCCAAGGATCGCTCACGACTGCGCAATACGTGGTACAATTCCGGACTTTAGCTGCTGAACTTCGGTGGAACAATAAGGCTATGATAGCGACTTTCTGGCAAGGACTTAACGAGCGTATTAAGGATGATCATACTTCACGTGATCTTCCTTCCAGTCTTTATGACCTGATCTCTGTATCAAGGTGGATATCCGCCATAGAGAACGTGCACTTGAACAAGTCCGTACCCGCCGACCTTTCTCTCGGCTGGCACCCAAATTTTTGCCGCCTACACCATCCACCGAGGAGCCGATGCAGATTGGTTGTTCTCGGCTGTCTCCTGAGGAACAAGATAGATGAATGAGGAACCGCCTGTGGTTATATTGTGGTGAACCGGGACATCTACACTCTGCTTGTCCTAAGAAGTCAGGACATGCCTTCTCCTAGGTGATAGAGAGGAGGTCAACCTAGGATCCCAGTGCGTTACTCCCTATTCTTAGAAAGAATCTGAGTTTCTGATGTCTTTTACCCTGCTATCTCCTGAAGGCCCACATTCTATCTTGGCTTTCGTGGACCCGGGATCTGCAGGGATTTTCATATCTGCCAGACTGGTGTCAGAACTCCGTCTTCCTACGCTTCCATTATCACAGCCTTTGGCCTTGAACGCTGTAGATGGCAACAGAACCGCCAATGGTTCCATTTTTCTCCTGTGCTGAAGGCAGGAGTCCTCAACTCTGAACATTTAGGTTCCTTGGTTCTACCACAATCTGTAAACCCTGGTTAAGGACTCATTCTTCACAATTTGACAGGCAATGATCACAGGTTATCTGCTGGAGTTTTTCCTGTATCAAGAAATGCATGGGACCAATATTACATTCCAAGCCCAATATCTCTTGCCTCAACATATCCTCCCAGGTGGTCCTTCCTAAAGTCTACTCCAATTACTCTAATGTTTTCAGCAACTCTGCCTCAGAGGTCCTTCCTCCCCACCCGACCCTGGGATTGCCCTATTGATCTCATCCCGGGCAAGAACATTGCCAGAGGCAAGGTGTATCCACTGTCATTACCTGAGACACAAGCAATGTCTGTATACGTTACAGAGAATCTCAAAAGAGGCTTTATCCGTAAGTCTTCCTCACCTGCTGGAGCAGGATTCCTTTTCGTTAAAAAGAAGCACGGCTCTCTACCTTGCACGGCTCTCTACCTTGCATAGACTATCGGAAATTAAACGCTAATACAGTAAAGAAAAAAAGGTTTCCCTCTCATCCCAGAACTGTTCGACCATATTCGTGGCGCACAAATTTTCACAAAATTAGACCTCTGAGGTGCTTATAACCTGATCAGAATATGAAAAGGCATTTAATACCAGAGATGGGCACTACGAATACCCGGGCATGCCCTTTGGGCTCTTTAATGCCCAGGTTGTTTTTCAGGAATTTGTTTATGAAATTTTTAGAGATCTGCTTTATCTATCTGGATGACATCTTGACCTTTTCTCAAGACTACTCGTCCCATTGGAGTCATGTTAAACAGGTTTTCTCCTGGTTAAGAAGGAATCACTTCTATTGTAAACTGGTAAGTGCCTCTTCGACTGCTTCCAGGTACCTTTTTGGGATACTTAGTCTCGGGTACAGGCTTACAAATGGACCCAAGCAAAATAGAGGCCATCCGCAACTGGCCCAAACCCGTTAGTCTAAAGGCTACCCAACACTTCACTGGCTTTACCAACTATCATCGCCAATTTATTAAGGGATTTTCTACTCTTTTCTCTCCCATTACCCTCCTTCTCACCCGTAAGGGTGGACAGATCAACTCTTGGCCACAAGAGATTGTACAGGCTTTCCAGGGACTTAAGGAAGTCTTTATACGTGTACCTGTTTTGTGTAAACCAGACCAGAACAGACCACTTTTTCTGGAAGTGGATGCCTCCTTCATGGTGTAGGGGCTGTTTTTTCTCAACAAGATACTGCAGGCATATCTAAACCCTGTGACTTCCTTTCCAAAAGATTCTCCGCCTGTAAGGCCAACTACGGTATTGGCAACAAAGAACTCATAGGCATTAAAGTGGCTTTAGAAGAATGGCGCTACTTGTTGCCGGCTTTCCCATTACGGAGTTTATGGACCATTAAAACCTCACCTATTTGCAGTCTGCTCATTATTCTTCAACAGATTCCAATTGATACTGACATTCTGGCTTGGTACTAAATATATCCTTGCTGATGCTCTATCCAGATCCTTAAATTCCTCTGATTCTAGTTCTTCCCCCTCGGCTAAACCTGTTGTCAACCCCTCCAGGATTCTGGTTCTGACTAAGTCCTACATCAAGACTCCTCCTACTGGCCATTCTTTTGTTTATAACCAGATTCCAGATTCTCCGGACATGCTGATATCAAGAAGACTGTCGCACTACTCTCCCACTTGTAGTGGTGGTCATCCTTGGTTTCCGACATCCAGAAATACATGTTAGCATGTGAGATTTGCAATGGGCATAAAACACCCAGGACATCTCCAGCAGGTCTTCTTCATCCTCTCCCTGTACATGATTCCCTGTGGGTTAGTATTAGCATGGACTTTATCACTGACTTTTTCCTCTAGCCATGGATATAATTCTATCTGGGTGGTGGTTGACTGCTTCTCGAAATTAGCTCACTTGATTCCTCTCAAAGGACTACCATCTGCTCCAAGCTAGCACTTCTTTTCATCCGAGAGATTTTACGCCTTCATGACTGCCTGAGCGAAATCATCTCGGACCGCAGAGTCCAATTTGTCTCCAAATTTTGGAGGTCATTCTGTAAACATCTCGGTATCAGCCTAAAATTCTCCTCCAGGAACCAGCCGCAAACAAATGGTCAAGCTGAGCGGAATAATCAGAATTTGGAGTCTTACCTCTGGTGCTATTGTTCAGAACAGCAATCTTCTTGAGGTGAACTTTTGCCTTTGGGGGAATTTACGCATAATAACCACCAACACGAATCCACTGGCAATTCCCCCTTTTTTACCATCCTTGGGAGACATCCCATACTGCCCACCTTTTCCAACCTTTCTGACTCTTTGGTACCAGCTGCGCAGAATATGGGTCACAATTTTTCCCAAATATGGTCCCAGGTACAATTTAAGTTATGGCAGGCCACATACCGTTACAAACAATTTGCAGATCACCATCAGAGGAATCTTCCAGTATTTTGGGTAAGCGATAAAGTGTGGCTCGCCACCTGCAACTTCAGACTCAAGCTTTTCACCATGAAAGTTGCTCCTTGCTATATTGTTCCTTTTCACGATTACCCATGTTATCAATCCCGTAACCTATAAAACCTATAAATTCCAGTTAGCAGTCTCTCTTCTGGTACACAACCCATTCCATATTTCATTGTTAAAACCACTTATTCTCAATGAGTTCTCTAATAATGCTTCTCCACTACCTCTTGTCAAGACCACCCAGAGTGAAGAATTTGAGGTGGAACATATATGAAAGACCCGTACTTCTCGAGGCAAGCATCAATTTTTGTTATGAACTTACCTTGTCCCCGCTCCGCTGCGCTGTCAGCGTT
Source organism: Mixophyes fleayi (assembly GCF_038048845.1). Lineage (NCBI taxonomy): Eukaryota > Metazoa > Chordata > Amphibia > Anura > Limnodynastidae > Mixophyes > Mixophyes fleayi. The sequence goes on along the minus strand of NC_134408.1, from coordinate 83,086,752 downwards.
GTCTGGCAGCTGTATCCGCTTTGCTGTTCAGCGCTTCTCCTGATGGCGCCCCCGCACTTCTGGGTTCTCCCTGCATCTAGTCATGTGACTCCTGGGCGGGGAATTCAAATCTCTATATCTACTCTGCTCTGACACGCTGCCTGTGTCAGAGCAATGTGTTTCCTGTTCCTGGCTACCTGTTCCTGTGTACCTGACTCCTGTGACCCTGCTCCCTGTGTACTTCCATTTCCCTTCTACTCCTGTGTACCAACCTAGCTGTGACCTGACTATTCTTTGGCTTAATCCCTGGCACCGCGATTTGGACTGACCATCCCGTGTACCGACCCGGCTGTGTTATCGACTACTCTTTGGATTTCCCTCTGGCACCGTATACCTGATACCTCCTGTGTACCGACCCGGCTGTGTCTCGACTCCTCTGGACCCATCTCCTGCTACGCACTCAACCGACTCTGTTCATCTACCGGTGACTACTCCAGACCTCCAAACCCTGGAATTCACGGTTAGTGCCTGTATTTGCATCACTTTGTCATATTGCCTGTTTGACTACCCATCACTTAGAGCCTTCTCTCTTATGTCAGTAGGATAACCTGGGGGCCGCGACCTGCGGTTCTTCGGCAGCAAAGTCCACCCTACCTTGCGGTGGTTCTTGGTGAAGACCGGAAGGCCGTTAGACTCCGCGCCCTAGGTAAGCCTGTGCAAATACTGACTAAGGCATCAGAACCGTAACGATTTTTTATTCACTGGAAGGGCTATGGGACTGAGGAGAGGATCAACGAAGAGAAAATGCCCCACGTCTGTTGGCTAAATTTCTGAAGTATCATGCGGCTGTGCTCAAGAGAGAGGTGGAGGATACTGCCCGCACCCCTCATAGATGCCGGAGACGGACGCTTCTCTCTTCATACTCGCGTCCCGTTGACTAGCAACGGAACGTACATCCGGGTCTCGGTAGAGACTGGGCAGCTCTCCGGCACCACAGTTTGAAGTCAGTGCGACGTGAATTAATTAAAATTTAAAACGGAAATGTCGGGACCAGGCAAGTTAACTGTTTAAGCAGTTAAGCTGCCTGGATGTAGTTTTTTGATTAAATCGTTCTTTTCTTGCAGGTCTTCTCACTGTCGGATTTGTCATTGTCGCGGAATCGATTAGCACCGAGTGGAAATAAACCAGTCTCTATAGCAAGGTTGTATCATGTGCAGAGCAATTGCAGTAGACTCTCCAGGCAATAACAGCGGGGTGTCAGTGCTAGCAGAAGCGAATTGCCAACCAGTGCTTTTTCCACTTTCATTCTAATAGACCTCAGGGATGGTGCATAAATGATGCTGTTGCATTATTTGCATAATCCCCATGCTGGGGGTGACAGTGGGACCACCCCCATTAGTGACCGCATGCCATGTTATTTGCAAAGCCTAGTACAATTGTACAGGCAGCACCTGCCAGATTAACAGCAGGAATCATAGTGCGGACCTTCAAAGTGACACCATCACTGCCTGCCGGGATCTTCATTCGTCGGCAGGGTTCCAGGTCTGTGTTTCAAGCTGTCAGTATTAGTAGTCTGTCGGGGAATACAGCTTTGGTGTATTCATGCCAGGGTATCCGTTGTCGGTGTCAAAGTCAGCTAATTGGATAAAGTCATTTCAATTAATATCAAACAACTTGATTGTCTTTGTCTGAAAATTATGCGTATAGCACGCTACGACGTGGAGAAGCGTATTCAGCTGCAGCACGTGGCAATAACAGGTTTTACACATTTATACGCATTCACACGTACATGCACATTTGTAATTAGTACACATTAATAGTGGTTGCAACACATAGTTATTTATGTCGAAATTTAGCAATGTTTACAGTTAATATTATAAGTTATATACATGTTAGTGAAATCAAAGGTTCAGGTTACAGGAAACATGTCATGTTTAGTATCATTTGAATCCCCTATTTATCTGCAGTTGTCCTGTTCATTCGCCGAAGGCATCGCACATTGCATACTCTACTTAGCGATGATAGGGAATAAATGTTTAAAATGATATTGTCTGTGTATTGTAAATAGACTAGTTTAAACTTGATTCTTGGCGGCAAAATAGGAGTGCATGTTCTGGAGAGCTGACCCCCACCTTTGGATATTTGTGTTTGAACTGGCCTATGACCTGCATTACACTGGACCCTCCCGAAGCCTGGACCTATAGAAGCAAGCCACATCATCTGCATTGTTTTACTGTATTCACTGACTGTATATAAGCAGGGTCTCTTAACCCAGTGGACAGTCTACTTGACCACAGCCTTCAGACCTGAATGACTGTACACTGAATCCAGGGTGCCTGCGATAAGTAACGGCTGTACTTATTTTATTCTAATTATTATTCTGCTACTTTTGGCTATTAAATCACATTGTGCTTTGGAACCACATTACGGCAATCGACAATCGCTATTGGATAGCAACTAGACGTGCATAACATTGGGGTTTCCCTCATGGTTTAAAGGTACCCAACCCAGCATGTATGGGGTAGATCTGACAAAATATTATTGGGCAGGTCTTGAAGGTGCCATCTATCACCCAATATGAGTCTTCCTGCAGTTTCTGCAAATTGTACAAAGTAGAAAAGAGTTAAAACTGTTCTGTTCCAAAAGTGCTGTCCTTTCCCACACATTTATCTCCATCAAATTCTTTTAAATGTTCAGGGACATTGATCTCGTTGACAGGCATGAACTGTGCTGGCTTATCAGCAATTCTCACCCTCTTCACCGATTGCCTGAGAGAAGCTCTATTTCGCAGATAAACTGTGCTGGTTGATGGCATTTCAGCTGTAACACTTTGAAATTATCTGTGCCGGGGTCTCCAACATATTCTGGGCCCTGATGTTCTCTCTTCCTCTGGCAACATCAGTTCTTTCTGACACTCGCTGGGTGGTTATGTTCTTTGTGTGAAATTATTTACCGGCTATTGGCAAATTCAATTGTAATGGCCCATGAACAACAACAGCCAGTATTTTGTTTGCTACAATGCCAATAGCAATCCATGCTGTCAGTTCTTGCAAAAAAGAAAGCCGCCAATGTCCAACAGAAATCCACCATGTTGAGAAGGTTCTAGGGAAAAAGATTCTGCATCCATATTTTGTAGAATGTTGTAATTAGTTTACACTTCTAACAGAGACATGGTTAATAGACATGGTCGTGTGAACTTTATTATCTTGTAAAGGTGGCGACAAGTTGTCTGTTGGTGAATACATGCAGACTGCAATGCATAAACACATGGCACTTGTTACCCAACAATGTGTGTAATTTGTTTTATCAACATATGTAATGACAAGATGGCTTTCATTTTGTTACGTAACCGTGAATCCATATATAATTAAAGTACTTTCTATTCTAAACAATCCAAAGTATTTTTTGTAAGAATAATATGCTTTCTTTATTTGTTGGATTGTCTTTTAAAACTGTAAAGGTGGATGGAAGTGGGGGGTTAATGTCAAGGATGCGTGACTGAATCTTACTATCTCTATCAGGTAGCGTGTTTTCTTTGTTTTTGGGTTCTAGTAGTTGCAAATTATTCACTATGAAATGTGTTTTATTTTACATATATTTCGATTATATATAATGTCCTTCTTTGGAGCAACACAATACAATAGCAAACTTAATTAAATTTACTATAAATGTTTTCAACCGTCTTACATATTCTTGGACCGGGTGGCAGGGGAGCATAAGCAAATACCAGCCCAAGTCTCTATTGCTTGGTGGCTGACCCGTCCTTCAGGACCAGCCACCTTACATCATTGGCCTCCGTGGATCTGGAGATCCATCCCCCCTCCCTCCCCTATGCATGGCTCGAGACACTGGAATCACATGTGACACGCACCACATGACAGGTGCCGTCCCATGTGTGAGGAGCACATAACGCAGATGTAACTAGGTAAGTGGTGGGGTTTTAATAAAATATGTGTTTGAGGGAGCATTAAATGTGTATGTGAGTGTGAAGGGAGCATAGCAGTATTATGTGTGTGTGTGGGGGGGAGCATAGCAGTAGTATTTGTGTGGGTTGGGAACATGGCAGCATTATGTGTGTGTGAGGGGGGAGAATGGCAGCATTATGTGTGTGTGAGGGGGGAGAATGGCAGCATTATGTGTGTGTGTGGGGGGGAGCATGGCTGCATTATGTGTGTGAGGGGGGACATGGCAGAATTATGTGTGTGTGTGAGGGAGTGAGCATGGCAGCATTGTGTGTGTGAGGGGGTAGAGCATGGCAGCATTATGTGTGTGTGAGGGGGAGTAAGGTAGCAATATGTGTGTGTGGGGGGGGCATGGCAGCATTGTGTGTGTTTGTGTTCCAGGGGGGAGCACGTCAACATAATGTGTGTGTGGGGGGGAGCATGGCAGCAGTATGTGTGTGAGGGGGGAGCATGGTAGCATTATGTTTGTGTGAGGGGGCATGGCAGCATTGTGAGTGTGTAAGGGGGGGTATGGCAGCATTGTGCGTTTGTGAGGAGGTGGCATGGTAGCATTGCGTGTGTGAGGGGGGAGAGCATGGCAGCATTATGTGTGTGAGGGGGGAGCATGGTAGCATTATGTGTGTGTGAGGGGGGCATGGCAACATTGTGAGTGTGTAAGGGGGGCATAGCAGCATTGTGCGTGTGTGAGGAGGGGGCATGGCAGCATTGTGTGTGTGTGTGTGTGTGTGTGTGTGTGTGTGTGTGTGAGGGGGAGCATGTCAACATAATGTGTGTGTGTGAGGGGGCATTGCAGCATTGTGTGTGTGTAAGGGAAGGCATGGCAGCATTGTGTGTGTGTGAGGAGGGGGCATGGCAGCATTGTGTGTGTGTGTGAGGGGGAGCACGTCAACTTAATGTGTGTGTGTGTGGGGGGGAGCATGACAGCATTATATGTGTGTGTGAGGGGGAAGTATGGCAGCATTGTGTGTGTGAGGGGGGAGAGCATGACAGCATTATGTGTGTGAGGGGGGAGCATGGCAGCATTGTGCCTGTGTGAGGAGGGGGCATGGCAGCATTGTGTGTGTGTGTGAGAGGGGGGAGCACGTCAACATAATGTGTTTGTATGGGGTGGGAGCATGGCAGCATTGTGTGTGTGTGGGGGGGAGTATGGCAGCATTGTGTGTGTGTGAAGGGGGAGAGCATGGCAGCATTATGTGTGTTTGAGGGGGGAGCATGGTAGCATTATGTGTGTGTGAGGGGGGGCATGGCAGCATTGTGAGTATGTAAGGGGGAGGCATGGCAGCATTGTGCGTGTGTGAGGGGGGCCATGGCAGTACTGTGTGTGTGTGTGTGTGTGTGTGTGTGTGTGTGTGTGTGAGGAGAGGGGATGTCAATGTAAAGTGTTTGTGGGGGGGCGCTTGTTTACATAATGTGTTTGTGTGGGGGGCATGGCAGCATTATGTGTGAGTGTGTGTGTGTGTATGAGGGGGGAGCATGTCAGCATAATGTGTTTGTGGAGGAGGGGCATGTTAATATAATGTGTGAAGGAAGGGTGGTCTTAATATAGTGTCGGATGTTGGCTATTTAATGGTGAGGATTAATTATTTAATGGGTTATATTTTATTTGTGGGGTGATGGTGGGGCTATTTAATAGTGGGGCCTATGCATTTAAGGTGTGGTGAAGGACCTTTAATTGAATGCTGGTGTGGTTTGGGCTATTATTTGAATATGGGGCTGAGTTTGGTGAGGAGGGCTATATATTAAATGTGAACATGAATTATTTAATGCCGGGGAAGGTTGTGGGAAATGGTTATATTTATTAAACATAAATGCTATTTAGTTTGGATGGAGGGAAATAGGTTTATATATTAAATGGGCATACTATTAATTTAATGTTGGGGCTGATTGGAAGGAAATAGGTCTATTTATTAAATGTGTTTGTGATTAATATAATGTCAATCTTGTTTTGAAGGAAATAGATCTATTTAGCAAATGTGAATATTATTATTTTAATGTTGAGGCTGGTTGGAGTTTTCTAAATTTTATGTACCCATTTTTTTTCCAAATAGGGCCTCTAGCATTCCAGGATCCAAGGATCCAGACAAGAAGCAAATGAGCTAAATAAACCAGCAGCCACAAGTGGTGACAGTGACAAGAACAGGTAGGAGAGAGAAGGACAATCTGCCAACTGTCCTGAGTCTGGTGGGACAGTCCTGAAATTGGGTGACTATCATGCTTAGTCAAGATTTGGTCCGACTGCAGGGAGAGTTGGTAGGTATGTCCCAGTTCACAGTGTACTGTTAGTGAAGGCAGAACTGCATGCACCTAACAGTAGTACACACAGTATTGCCTGTGTATTTGTCTAAAATTATACCCAGCTTACAACATCCCTGTGAGTTGATAATGAGACAATCTACAGTCTAAATAATTAATGGTTTATTAAAATTGAGTTTAAAATTCTGAGATAAAAACAGTGATGCGTAGTACTACAGATGGTCTTGCCAATGGTGGTGTCTAACTTGCTGGGTGGATCAAACTATATAGATTGCATAAATTCCTTCAGCCGATGGCATGGTCAGCGTACTGTCTAGCATCTTTATTTCTAAATCTTTAAATATCCCAGATGACGGCACAAGCAGGAGTCCTCGAGTTTGAGTGAGCATGAGTGGATCACTAATCCAATTGGTTATAGAAGTTAATCTCCATAGTGCCCATGAGTGAGCGCAGCCAGATGCCACGTCCCATACTCTAGATTCCGTAAGGGCAGTGTGCGGTGTACATCCGATGTTCAAACCCTCCTCTCAAGGCCGATCATGTGATCAGGAGTCTGTCCTCTCTTGCGAGAAAAAATAAAAACTTATCTTAAAAGCGCTGTGGCCACAGCTGGACAATAAAGTCCAATAATGTAATCAGTGGTTAACTTGCGTAAAACTGATAATATGAACTGGAATTTCACCAACGTGTTTAGTCCTGTTGATTGGACTTTTTCAAGGAGATACATATTGATTGCTGACAGTGCATGAAATAGTCTTCCAGATCGGATGCACCGTTGTTAAACTCCTCCCGTAATTGTTAACTCCTTGTCCACTCAAATGGATTAATCAACATATGGAGAGAGAAGCTAGTAACATATTAAATAGATACGAATAACCACCATCAATGGGGATTATACTATACATTAATCTGATATGTATTTTGAGTGGTAATCATCATATGCAGTATGGGTTATCTCAATCTATATATATGAATGAGTGGAGAGTATGCAAACTCCTAACCTTCCCCTAAAAACTTATTTGGTTCCTAAGAGTGGAGGGTCATATTTTATTTATGTTTCAGTTGTTTCTCCAATCTTGCACAGTGTGTTTAAGTCCCTCATGTATTGATAAACTTCAATCTCTGGCAAATATCTATTTACTTAATGCTTGTTTCACATCAAAGTCTACATTCAACCCCATAGGATATAGGGTTCTCAGTTTATATATCCATGATATTTCCTCTTTATAAATTTTTCTCATAAATTCCCACCCTCTCCAGTTTTTATGAACTGCCTTGAGTGCTACAAATTTTAATCCTCCAGGGTTACAATCATGAACTTCTGCAAAGTATTTAGAGACACTACTGTGGACCAATTAATTCTTAATATTGCGGATATGTTCCCCAATTTGTTTCTTAAACTTCCTAATTGTCCGTCCAATGTACTGCAATTTACATGGACATTCCAAGAGATATATAACGTTCTGACATGTCAGAAAGGATTTAATCGAGTATTGCTCATCCGTTTGCCAAGATTTATAGCTCACAACAGGCTTGGTTGATGAGTAACCTAACTTCTTACAACTGCTACATTTAGTACAATGATAGAAGCCTGGTTTGGTATATGTGTCTAAACATGTCTGCCTCTTTTCCTGCATGGGTATATGGTTCTTGGTAAGGTGCAACTGGAGGTTTGGGGATTTCCTATAAACTGCTTTCGGCTTTCTCTGTAGCATATGTTTTAAGGTAGTGTCCATCTTTAATATGTACCAATACTTGTTGATAATTTTCTTGATTTGCCCTGCCGAAGAGGAGAAGCCCATGATGAAATAAGGATAGTCCGGCTGTTCCTTTCTGCGCTTTTGAGATTAGTTTACATTTTTTCTCACAAGAGAGGATGGACTCCTGATCACATGATCAGCACTAAGAGGAGGGTTTGAACATCGGATGTGCACCGCACACTGCCCTTACGGAATCTAGAGTATGGGACGCAGCGTCTGGTTGCATTCACTCACAAGCACTGTGGAGATTAACTTCTATAACAATTCTATTCCATACATTGTAAGCTTGCGCGCAGGGTTCTCTTACCTCTCTCTCTGTATGTATTACTCAGTATTGTTTTATTAATGTTTGTTCCCAATTGTAAAGCGCTACGGAATTTGCTGGCGCTATATAAATAAATGTTGATGATGATGATAACAAATTGGATTAGTGATCCACTCATGCTCACTCAAACTCGAGGACTCCTGCTTGTGCCATCATCTGGGATACTTGAATATTTAGAAATAGAGACGCTAGACAGTACGCTGACCATACCATAGGCTGAAGGAATTTATGTAATCTATATAGTTTGATCCAACCAGCAAGTTAGACACCACCATTGGCAAAACCATCTGTAGTACTACGCATCACTGTTTTTAGCTCCGAATTTTTAACTCAATTTTAATAAACCATTAATTATATGGACTGTAGATTGTTTCATTATCAACTCGCAGGGATTTTGTGCGCTGGGTTTTTCCTTTGTATGTTATATTAGTAAAGAATAGGAGGTTGCTTTACCCCAAGCAACACACAAATCTGACAGGTGGAAAGTGCATTTATAATTGCTATTCTTTTCTGTTTATATTGATAAATATATATTGTACCGAAAACCACCCTTTAAGGATGGGCCGCTACTTATGGGCCAGTGCCGTGTGCTTGCCCCCTGGGCTAAAGTCTGCCAGCCAGCCCCTGTTCTGGCTTAATAAATGTTTACCGGCATAAAATACTATATCTCTAACAATTGTTGTGGAAGGTGATTTATATTGCAATTTTATTACTATGGGACATTTATATAAATTACCTTAAATTCCCAAATTCATATATATCATGTATCATTAAAGGAGGTACACTAGTTTGTTACATTGTGAGGTTGGACCTGTTAAAGTAAACCAGAATACAGTCCATTCTGCTATTAACTATTTCAAACTCATTTTAAACAACTTCAAGTAACATGCTAATACTATTATGTATCAATATTTACTATGTGAGTACTATAGTTTGCTTGTAATAATATAATTGTAAACCTAATTTTGGTCAATACATGGCAGGATCTTAATGAAGTATTTTAAATATATAAATTTTTTAAAATGTTTAAGTTAAAAAATAATTGATGGTATGAAAATGAATGTGTTATACAATGTATATAGTGAACTGAAAAGTGAGACACTCCATCCAAATTTTGCTGTAGAGGGGTTTCCATTTACACTGCCCCCTCGCTATTCTCGTAGACACTGAACCCTCACTATATTAATTTCCTTATTCATAAAATACACCATGAATAAATGTAATGTCCACACACTGTAATATTTTAAAAATATTTCTATTAAAAATGTAATCTTTTACAATTTATTATGCAGTATAATTTAATTCAATCACATTGCTCATGTCATTATGAAAAAATACTTAGTTCAGAAACAGCACATAAAATAATTTTTGCCCAACAAGTTATTGTTAATGTGTTTAAAAGCATAATAGATGGTTAATTTTCTGGTTTCAAAGTGACCTTAGTCTCTCTCAATGTTTGTGTCTTGGTTAGGGAATTTAGACTGTAATCTCCAATGGTCAAGGGACAGATGTCATGGAGATGTCTGTACAGCTCTGTTGAAATACTGACACAATATAAATTCTAGATGAAGATGATCTTGATGATGATATTCAGTTAATGACATGCTTTAATATTTTGTTTCAGGACACTGGTTGCTTTCAATGTGATGATTATTAGACTTGTGGAAACTGCAAGGCTCGCAGCTGCCACCTGTTGCTGTGTAATCAAGATTTCATTCAAAGTTGCTCACATTTGGTGCTGTGCCAGTTGTACTTTCCAGAGTGCTGCTGAATGTTCCATGTGACTCATTCCCTGGTTCAAACATGTTTGGGCAAAGAGATTCTGATTGTCTAGAACCATGCGAATAACAGAGGAATGAGTGACTGGCTCCTGTTCACTTGCATCTTGATGATCTCCTTCCTCATGCTGTGTTGGTTCAGATAAGATGTATTCAAATTCAACTTCAACTTATGATGGAGGTGTGTGTGCTTCCATTTTCATTGTACAGACATCTTTTGTTGGACTGACTTCAGGGAACGCATACTCCAAATCGATAAATCGAACATAGTGTCTTTAGTAATTCCATGCTCAGGTACTTTCTCGACAAACACTCTTTTTTTCTTAACTGATGAGTGTTTTTTTAGTAATGATAATTTGTGTGAGGATATTTGATGAGATGAATGGTTTCTTGTTAGTAAGTAATAAGTTTAATACCTCTTACAGATGGAAATGAGGAGCCAGATGATTTTTCATGTACAATGACTTGCCTATTTTTTTCTGGATCGTGTACAGATTCCTCAATCCTTGATGTAGGCGTATCTGAAATGATAAATTCTTTTAGTTTTGAGGGCGTTTCCTAAGCTGCTTACACTTAAACAATAATTAAAGTAGAATAACCAGTTGAGGTCACAGCTGACTTTTTCCTTATGCTTCTGCTACTGAAATTTGCTGTCATGATCTGCCTCCTGCTGCTCCTGTCTGCCAAGAGCTATGTTGGATTTTTGCCTTTATAGGAATCTAACTTGCAGTTCCACTGTTGCAGCAAAGGGGCCACTGTGATCTTGGACATCTCTCCTACCTGAAAGAACCAAGAGAGAGATGGATTGTAAGAACACTCCTATCCACACTGAAAAAATAACTCAATTATTACTATTAATTATTCCGGCAAAAGCCTTTATTAATAATTATAAAAACATATCTATCCAAATGATGTTGTATAACCTCATTGGTAAAAAGTGAAATATTAAAAGAAAGAAAAAGGTATAATGTGAAAAGAAAAAATATAGTGGTGTATTAAAATTAGAGATGGTCACTGACCCCTGTGTTTTGGTTTTGTTTTTGGTTTTAGATCTGGATTACCTTCGTGTTTTGGTTTTGGTTTTGCAAAACCGCCCTTGCGTGTTTTGGTTTTTGTTTTGGTTTTGTTTGGTTTTGTTTTGCTATTTTTGAAAAAAATACCATTTTTGTGGTCTAAAATAACCTAATTTAGTGTTTCACCAGTTTCTTAGATAAGTGAGGTAATTCTAAAGCTAATAAATTATGAAAAAAACAGTTTAATCCCTGGTAGGCTGTCCTTAATGCGAAAACTTGTCTGCAAATTTTACAGTTAAACCTGGTTGTCTATCTCCTCCATATTTGATTATTGGCACTGTAGCCATCGTCTTTGGGTGTATATTACACCCTACACTTGTAGTTGAATATAAAAAAGCAGCCTGCACAGACTGTGGAGCTAGAAAGTAAAATTAAATGGACCACGGTACTTTGGTGGCTATCTATGCCCCCCCCCGCCCTCCACTTGTAGTTGAATATAAAAAAAGCAGCCTGCATAGACTGTAGAACTAGAAATTCGAATATACAAAGAAATTGACAAAGGCAGTTTGGTATCTGTCTGCATCAGATCCCCTCTCCACTAGGACTAAAATAGAAAACTATTCAGCCGTTATATAATCTGGAATATAAATAGAAATTGAGAACGGCAATTTGGTATCTGTCTGCATCATAATCATCAACATCCTCATTAACGCCCTCGTCACCTCCATAAATCTCCCCCTCATCCTCTTCTATTTCCAAAGTGGCATCCTCAATTTGTGTATCACCGGCTGCACTCGGGCTGTTCAGGTACACATCAGCAGAACTGCTGAAAGGGCCCTTCTTTATGGGTACACTAACAGAATTCTCACGATTAGACATCCTACTGTTGGATGGACTCTCCAAAGGAATTGGTGTCATTTGTGAATCAGAGCAAACCTTATCCTCTAATGCCTTACTGTTATCTTGCAGCTCGGCTTTGATGCGTAACAGTAGTTGTGCACCAACTGTAGGCTTGGTAACCTTTTGGAATCTGCCACTAATAGCCAAAGGTGAAGGCCTCATTCTCTCTTTGCCACTGCGTGTGTAGAATGGCATGTTGGCAATTTTTTTTTTATCGGCACTTAACTTTTGCTCAGTAACACTTCATTTTCGCTTCAACACAGTAATTTTTTTTTTTATTTTGTTTTTGAACTGATTGCGAAACACTCTGTAGTTTGACATCGCCTTGCCCAGATGACGTACTGGGAACACTAACATTAGGACTGGTGACAGAACCTGGTTGCTCATTCTGATCATATGTGGACTGCTTTGAATCCATTCTGAGCGCAAAGCACTTGTAGTGGTAAAAATTATTTGGTAAGATACTGCTGACAAATATGACTTTTGACAGCCAGAAATATTTATGTACAATTATGTGGGACACCCCAAAAGCACTGAGGAGTGCTAAAAATTATTTGGTAGATACTGCTGACAGATATGACTTTTGACAGCCAGAAATATTTATGCACAATTATGGGGGACACCCCAAAAGCACTGGGGAGTGTCAAATATTACAAAAATAAAATAGACCTCTATCCTCTCTTCTCTAGCGATTTTTGTTACAGCAATTGGTATAAGAATATTGTATTCTCTGTCTCTGCTCTAATCAGCCTGTGACTACACCCTGCTCTCTCCCTCTGTCAAATGGCGATGGATTGCTGTGGAGGCAGGCATTTATAATCTTGAAGTATCGCGAGAACCGAGCAACGAGATCTGATGACGTCACAATGACGTTCGGCCTCGATTTGGATTCGGAGCGGGCGGGAGAGTACCGAGCTATTTAGCTCGGTACTCGGATACCCAAAGTTCGGGTGGGTTCGGTTCTCGGGGAACCGGACCCGCCCATCTCTAATTAAAATACCTAAGATAGTGGAGCCAGGTAGGGAAATGAGGGTCATATGGTGAATTGACTATAAAACAAAATATTATTGTCACCCTTGAAAATCACAAATTGTTGTATAATATATTTGGGCAGGTGAAAAGACTAATATTGGTATCCCTTGTCATAAAAAAAATAAAGGAGAATTTGGATACCAATGTATAGAGCATTAAATAATTATTGAGGCATGCAAGGATCATACATTGGTATTGTAGAGCAAGTCCCAAATCTCTAAAGAGTGGACACTGAAGCTACAAGGAATGATATGTATAGCTAAATCTCCTAGAAATAGTATGGTATGCAATATTGGGTTAAATCACATTACTGGGAACATGTATGACATGTGAGAACTGGTGGGAATGGATTCTAGTACTGATCAAGAGATCAAAAACAATGAATGCTGTCACAGTGCAAAATATTAATAAAGTGGTATTTACTGTTAAAAAGCACCAAAAACAACATTTTATTAAATTAAGTACTATCCCAACCAGATATGTGCCGTTTCGCCTCCCCTAGATGTCCATAACTCATGGTAGAATGGGATATAATAGTCATACATGAATTCACATCAATAATGAATGCACCACCTAGCTATAGAGATTGCCATGCGTTCCCTTACTAACTATATAGAAAGCGCTATTGCTCAAGGATTATAAAGTACTAACCACATAATCAGTGGTATGAGAGCGCTCGCGGCACCACCGCTCGCTGGCTCCACTTCCGGGTATGACGTCAATTACCCATAACCCCCAACGTACGTTTCACTTAAAAAAAGCTTTATCAAGAGGACATCTCTCCTACTTGCCAGAGCAAAGCTCATTACTCCAGGATGCTTAGCACCTGTCCCTGGTCTATATAAAACTGCCTGTGCCAGCAGCCCTTGTCAGTTCATGTGTTGCCTTGACCTCTGCTGGTTCTCCTGTGCGTTATCCTTGTTTCACTTCCTGGTTTTGACCTCTGCTTGTCCCTCCATTTTGGCATATCTTCCTGTGATCCCTGACTCGGCTTTGTTGTGACTCCGCATCTGCTTCTCCCTGGTATCGTGGTGGACCGACTGGCTTTGATCCCTGGCTTGTTTAACCCTCCTTTATGGTGTTTGCATTCCATTGCACCTCTAGCAATACAGCACATACAGTGCATCCTGTATGTCATCTCCACTGTCTAGTGGTTAGGCCTGACATTTATTTAAAGGAAATAGCGCAGGGTGCTTATTTATATAATTGCCATGGCACTTATTTTTCATATTGTGTATATTTTGATATAGGAAATCTAAATTTCTGCTACCAGGGGGAGAAAATTAGTTTTTTCTGTTTTAACATTTCTAGAGGAAATGTATTATTTCTTAAGGTATAGATCTGATACAATAAGCCTTTGTGGATGGAAGTCTTTTGTGTATTGTGATATGGGGAAATGGCTTGTTTGGGGTTTGTGACGTTCTGTGGGAATGTGTATTCTGAACTGTGTGAAGAAAGGCCTCATGCTAATTAGATCTTTTGATGTGTGAAGGTCCAACATTAAACGCAAGAAGGTTTAATTAATACTGGCTCCTACATTTTCTACGTCTAAAAACCAGATGCAGGACATCACAGCATCTCTAGAATTTCATAGATAAGTGTAAATATTGTTGGCTTTGCAATGCATGTAAATCCATGTTTGCGTAAACACATGACATCCTGATTCTAAAAATAGCTCAGACTTCAAGGGGACTGGCTTACACTTTGAGGTTGTGTCCAAACTGTATAAAAAGCACTGGCTTGTATTGAAAAATTGTTCTTCTTGTTTCATCTGACCTGATCACTGGTACCTTTAACCAGTGAAGAGCAAATAAACATCACATGCTTCAAAGACCTGTTGAAAATATCTTCCATGCTGAAAATCCTGTGACCTACAGATTAGACCCAAAATCTATTTTATTCTCGGCTGTTTCTGAGGTTTGCACCCAGCTTTCTGGTACCACCGCTCTACCTGCTACCCTGCAGCTCTGGTCAGTGTGATAGGCCAGGGGGGATCCATCCACAGCAACCCTGATCCATAGTAAGAGGTCAGGAGTACCAGCCCAGGTACACCAGCAACAGGGTACCCCAGCAGTGAGAGTTACCCAGAAGAAACCCGGTACAGGATGCCGGTTAAGGAGTCTAGTGGTGGCAGCATTGTTTGCCCCTCCTACTGCGGCAAGAGGGCACACTTAGGTTAACGTAAGGGAACGGTGGCAAAGTAAGCCCAGCTGGTTACCAGCAACAGCAGACAGGGTGGCATAGGCGGTCCATCCTGTCACACCCGTGCTAAATAAAAACCACTTCATTCCACTTGCATTCTTTTAGTGATTTTTATATTGGGAATCCTGACATTTCTCTTTACTTTTCTGACTGGAAAATTAAAAAAAAAATACATTTCATAAAACAATTGTGAACAGAGTTTAAAAAATGACATACATGTGGAGCTGTAAAGAGCATGCCTAAATTAACAAAAACAAATTATATATATTTTGACATTACAGTAGGCATGCACAGCAGTGTGAAAGGCTAGTGTGATCTCAGGATGTAAAACTGCTGTTCACATGTATACTTACCATAGTGTAATAGCCAGCTGTACATCAATTTATTTTTTGTGGAACATGAATACTAGTGTGCATGATTTTTGAATTATAGCTTGATGATGATTTGACATGAAATGCATTTTTATTAATATTCACACTATGATTCATTAAGGAAAGTAGAGCCAAAAGAAAGAAGTCACTTTGCACTAGAGATGGTCACTGACCCCCGTGTTTTGGTTTTGGATTCGGTTTTGGATCTGGATTACCGTCGTGTTTTGGTTTTGGTTTTGGTTTTGCAAAACCGCCATTGCATGTTTTGGTTTTGGTTTTGGTTTTGTTTTGCTCTTTTGTTGGAAAATCAATGTTGTTGGGCCTAAAATAACCCAATTTAGTGCTCCAACTGTTTCATAGATAAGTAATCTAATTGTAGAGGTAATAAATCATCCAAAAAACAGTTTAATTCCTGGTAGGTAGGCCTTCATTTATTCTACACACAAAACAGATTGTCTTCCTCTTCATCTATGCATATTGGCAATGAAGCCATCATCTTTGGATGTATATTACACCCTACACTTATAGTTCAATATGTAAAGAAATGGAAAAACGCAGTTTGCTTTCTGTCTCTATAGGCCCCCCTCCACTTGTAAAAATTCAGCAGTTATAGACTGTACAATATTAATTGAAATGGACAAAGCCAGTTTGGTTTCTGGCTCTCTAGGCCCCCCTCCACTTGTCGAAAATACAATAAAACTCAGCCATTATAGACTGTACAATATTAAGGGAAATGGACAAAGCCAGTTTGGGGTCACTATGACACCCTACCCTTAAGGATAAATTGCCCAAACAGCAGCCTTTGAAGACGATACGTGATATGGAAATGCCACAAGTCCCTTTCCTCTTTCGGGGTAGATTGCACCCTACACTTACATAGAAAGTTTTAAAAAGATTTTATCATCATCATCTTCAGCTTCATCCTCACCTTCATCAGTGTGTATGTCATCATCACAGACTATCAATTCATCGCCGCTTGAATCCGCCATTAGGGAACAGTCAGTGCTTGGATGTCTTGGATGGTGGAGGCCTTTTGGGAAGTAACCTTCTACGGCGATCACTGACTAAGATCACTGCTGTGCTGAACACTCATTCAGAGTACACACTGGAGGGTGGGCAGCTTAAGTATTGCACAGCAAGTTTGTACATGGGTTTCCAAATGGCCTGCTTTTCTTCCCAGTAATGAAAGGGACTGTCTGACATTTCCATATCAACTACCTCTTAAAAGTAATCCTCCACCATGCTTTGCATGTTTATACTCGTATTGGATGGAGTTATGGGCAAAGTGACACATTTTTTTGATTAATCCTTCAAACCAGCCCAGATGTTAAATTGCTCTGGTCTGCCCCCTGCGTCTTCCCTGCTTCTTTTTGGGAAATTTAATTTTTTACGAGCAGCAGCAGCTTGAGAAAGAGAAGGAGGACACGTCGTCAAGCCGAGGCCCAGTTCAGCGGCCAACTTGCTGAGCAATAGCTCCTTGCAAAAGTTCACATCTCGCTCATTTACAAGTAAAGACTCAATGTAGGTTTTAAACCTTAGATCAAGCACAGTGGCCAAAACGTACTGAGTCAAGTTCAAGATCTTAATAATTCGAGGATCATTGTGAAGCAAATTAAGTACTTGATCGACGAGGCCAACATACTTTGCTGAATTGCTTGCTTTCAGCTCCTCCTTCATTTTCTCAAGCTGCTTTTCCAATAGTCTTATTAAAGGAATGACTTGGCTCAAACTAGCAGAGTCTGCACTCACCTCACACGTCACAACTTCAAATGGTTTCAGCACCTTGCACAGCACTGAAAGGATTCCCCACTGTGCAAGAGTGGAATACATACCCCCTCCTTTCCCAATGTCATGGCTTGTGCAATATGCTTGGATGGCTTTGCGCTGTTCCTCCATCCTCTGAGGCATGTAAAGGGTGGAATTCCACCTAGTTACCACCTCCTGCTTAAGTTGGTGGCAGGGCAAGTTAAACTGCTCTTGGAGCTGCTGTAATCTCCTACATACTGTGGCTGAATGCCTGAAATGGCCTGAAATTTTACGGGCCAACGAAAGCATCTCCTGCACCTCACGGTTATTTCGTAGGAAGCTCTGCACCACCAAGTTGATGGTGTGAGCAAAACAGGGAATGTGTTGGAAATCACCCAGCTGTAATGCTCGCACCATATTGTTGGCGGTATCAGAAATGACATACCCTGGGGAGAGTCCAAGTGGTATAAGCCATGCATTAATCACATCTCTCAGTTTGCGTAACAAATTGTCAGCTGTATGCCTGTTAGTTAAGCCGGTGATACAAAGAGTGGCCTGCCTGTGACAAATGTTACGTAGTGGTGTACATGCTGCTGCTGTTCCTGCTGGTGAAGGTGAATGACCAACCCAGTGGGCTGTCACAGTCATATAGTCTTTGCTTTGGCCACTTCCACAGTGGACAGTGGGCAGAATGGCATTTTTCAGTGCAATCTCTACATTTTTACACACTTTTTGGTATAGTTGTGGAATTGCTTTACGGGAGAAATGGTGTCGCGATGGAATTCTGTAACGCAGACACAAAACCTCAATTAACTGTGAAAAACCAGCTGCGTTTATTGTGGAGATTGGACGCAGATCTAACACTAACATTGCAGCCATGGCGTCTGTGATTTGCTTGGCGACTGGGTGACTGCTCTCATATTTGCTTCCCCTCGCAAATGATTGTTTCACACTTAATTGCTGAAATGTAGGACTGCTCATTTTCTTGACCTGCCTCTGGGATGACGATTCACCCCCAGCAACAGCAACAGTAGCAGCAGTGGGACTAACGCTTTCTTCAGAGGAATCAATAATAGTGCAGGAGTCATCCAGCCTTAAGTGGGATGCCGGGCTAACTCCGAGCGCTACTGAGGATATTGATGAGGATGGTGTGGTGGGTGTATTTTGTAGCCGACGGATGTCGGTGAGCGGAGGGTCTTAGCTGATGATGGAGTGCTTGTAATTTTTTGGGAAGAACTTTCAGCTTTTCCCAACACTTTGCCATGAACTCTCATTAAATGGCGTAACATAGACGAGGTTCCAAGATGGTTAAGGTCCCTCCCTCGACTGACTGTGGCTTGACATACACTACAAATGGCTATACAATTGTTGTCAGGATTTGGGTAGAAATAATTCCACACATAAGAAGTGGATTTTTTTTGTTTTATGCCCAGGCATGACAATGACCTTTTTCTTGTCACGTGCCAGAACTGCTGCCACTGGTGCAGGACTTACACAAACAACCTCATCAACATCAACATTAGCGCCCTCGTCACCTACACAAAACTCCTCCTCATCCTCTTCTAATTCCAAAGTGGTATCCTCAATTTGTGTATCTCCGGCTACACTCGGGCTATAAGGCACCCATCAGCAGAATGCCCACGATTAGACATCCCACTGTTGGATGGACTCTCCACAGGGATTGGTGTCATTTGTGAATCAGAGCAAACATTATCCTCTAATGCCTTACTGTTATCTTGCAGCTCAGCATTGACGCGTAACAGTAGTTGTGCACCAATTGTAGGCTCTGTAACTTTTTGGGATCTGCCACTAATAGCCAAAGGTGAAGGCCTCATTCTCTCTTTGCCACTGCGTGTGTAGAATGGCATGTTGGCAAAAAAAATTTTATCGGCACTTAACTTTTGCTCAGTAACACTTCTTTTTCGCTTTAACACAGTAAAAAAAAAAAAAAATTTTGTTTTTTGGACTGATTTCGAAACACTCTGTAGTTTGACATCGCCTTGCCCAGATGACGTACTGGGAACACTAACATCAGGACTAGTGACAGAACCTGGTTGCTCATTCTGATCATATGTGGACTGCTTTGAATCCATTCTGAGCGCAAAGCACTTGTAGTGGTAAAAATTATTTGGTAAGATACTGCTGACAGATATGACGTTTGACAGCCAGAAATATTTATTCACAATTTTGGGGGACACCCCAAAAGCACTGGGGAGTGCTAAAAATTATTTGGTATCGCCACCTTCCATGTCATTCCCTGTACACTCTTCCTTTTTTCTCCTCTCCCCTGACATTTCTTCCCTCTTCTGGTCTCTAGCGCTCCTCACATTGATTTTCCTATGACCCTTAACCTTATCTCCTATAATGTCAAAGGCCTCTACTCCCCTCAGAAACAGGCTAAACTCCATTCCTCTCTAAAATCCCTTAAAGGGGACTTGATATTCCTACAAGAAACTCATTTTGTCCACCATCTCCACCCCGAGCTTCGATCCAGAAAATTTCCATTGAAATTTCATGCATGTGACCATAGGCAGAAAAAGCGAGGTGTAGCAATTCTGTGTGCGCATCATTTAATTTTCGAACTCCATGATTCTCATAAAGATAAAGAAGGTAGATTCCTGATTCTCATAGGCACTCTGAATAATCTCCCCTGTACTCTAGTGAACCTCTATGCACCCAACACCGGCCAGCATAGGTTCTTCAGAAAACTGGGTTCTTTGTTATCGCGTGTTCGTCAAGGTGAACTTATGGTTGCTGGTGACTTCAACGCTGTTTTAGCCCCGACCATAGATCATTCTTCAGGCCCCTCCTCTTTTTCCTCGAGGAGAGATGCCCACACCACAGCCGCCTTACAGGCTTTCCTGAAACTCGATAACTTATACGACTCATGGAGAGTATTGGACCCCATGGCTAGGGACTATACCTTCTTTTCTTCTCCCCATAATACCTACTCCCGGATTGATATGATCCTGCTCAGCCACGACCTCACTCTTAAACGTAACTCCTCCCAAATCTTTCCTGTTACCTGGTCCGACCATGCCCCTGTTTCTGCTGTACTCACCTCCCTTGCTCACCGCCCTCATAGAGCAACCTGGAGAATCAACGAATCACTCCTACATGATAAAGATACCAC
The DNA here is from genome assembly GCF_038048845.1 of Mixophyes fleayi. Classification (NCBI taxonomy): domain Eukaryota; kingdom Metazoa; phylum Chordata; class Amphibia; order Anura; family Limnodynastidae; genus Mixophyes; species Mixophyes fleayi. Next base: position 83,066,298 of record NC_134408.1, on the reverse strand, counting down.
TGCTCACCTACGTTCTCTTCTCTCTGAATATTTTGAGACGAACGACACCCCTGATATCTCCCCTATGACTCTTTAGGACGCCCATAAGGCGGTAATACGGGGTCATCTTATTGCCTTGGCGTCTCGGACTAAGCGAGGTTGTTTGGCTAAAACTATTCAATTGACGGACTCACTGGGAGCTTTAGAGCAATGCCACAAATTGAACCCTGATCCCTTGGTCCTCCAGGAAATTGCTTCTGTCCGTGGTGAACTAAATCTCTTGCTGTCCCATCAGGTTGCTAATAAATTGAAGTAGCTCAATCAGCGCTACTACGAAAAGGGCGACAAGGCCGATAGATTGCTGGCCACCAAACTTAGAGCTAAGATAGCGTCCCGGAATCTCCTGGCTATCAGGGACTCCGATGGAGTTTTACACTATGACCCTCAGCGGATACGTGCTGCCTTCCAATCCTATTACACTAAACTTTATAATCTTCCCCAACCGTCTGATCCTTTAGTCTCCCACCAACACTCGCAGTTGATTGAATCTTTTCTTTCTTCTGCTAAGCTTCCGAAACTCTCTTCACAAGCTAGTACTCTTCTGGAGGGTGAGATTACTAGTGATGAAATTGAACAAACCATAAAGTCTCAGAAAACAGGAAAGGCTCCGGGGCCGGACGGCTTTACGGCTGTGTACTATAAGAAGTTTGCTGGGCTCCTGGTCCCCCGTTTGCACACCCTATTCAACTGAATCCTGACTGGGGGTTCCTGGTCTAGGGACTCTTTGGAGGCTCGGATCTCCGTCATTCATAAAGAGGGTAAGGATGTTCATGACTGCACCAGTTATCGCCCCATCTCCCTGCTTAATACAGATGTCAAATTATATGCTAAAATTTTGGCTAATAGACTAAATTCGGTCCTTCCCTCCCTTATACATTATGATCAGGTTGGCTTTGTGCCGGGTCGTCAGGCCAGAGATAACACCAGGAGAGTCGTTGATCTGAGTCATATCATTAATACCAGGAAGGCCCCGGCCATTGTTCTCTTCCTTGACGCCGAGAAGGCTTTTGACAGGATCTCCTGGAACTTTATGTCCCGAGCCTTGTCGGCGTTTGGGATTTCGGGTAACCTCCTCACGGGTATCCAAGCCTTATACTCCCGACCCTCCGCAAGAGTCATGATCAACGGTTCTCCCTCTGATCTTATCACCATATCCAACGGTACACGCCAGGGATGCCCTCTGTCTCCTCTCATCTATGCCCTGGTTATAGAGCACTTGCGGCCTCTATCCGGGCCTGCCCGAACATACGGGGTGTGCGAACGGGGAATCTGAAAAGTAAGCTCTCTCTATTTGCGGACGATGTCCTTCTGACTCTCCTACAGCCTGAGAAGTCTCTCCCTGGACTCTTTAGCATATTACACCACTATGGGCACCTCTCAGGTTACAAGATCAATATTACGAGATCGGAAGCTCTCCTCCTTAATATTCCCTCCCCAGAAGGACTAGTACTCACCTCCCGCTTTAACTTTTGGTGGCAGAAAAAGAAAATTAAATACTTAGGTATCTTCATTACCGACTCCTATGACTCCCTCTACCGGGAGAACTACCCGGGCCTCTTTGCTAAGATCAGGTCTGAGTTGTTCTCCTGGCGCTCATTGATCATTTTGTGGCTGGGCAGGGTCATCTCTGTCAAGATGAACCTCCTTCCTAAGCTCCTCTATTATTTCCAGACCCTTCCGGTCCGAGTCCCCCTTTCGGATCTGACATCTATCCAAAAATGTCTCTCTAGATTTATCTGGAACGGCCGGTCTCCCAGGATTAAGCTGGCTCTCTTAAAGAGACCCACCAGAGGTGGTAGTAGGGGTTTCCCGGATTTTAAAATTTACTATTGGGCGGCTCATCTGAGCCAGATTGTAGCCTCCTTTGCCCCCCCCCCTCCCCGCGGCACTGTCGTGGGTTGACATCGAATCCGCTTATCTTAATTTTCCAATTTTGTCCTGTATATGGGGTCTCTCAAAACAAGCTAGATCTCCCCTCACCTCCCAATGCCCTACCCTTCTTTTCTCAGCTGCAATATGGGAGACCTGCCGACCCCATCTCAAGATACCGGTGTCCTCTCTTACTGTCCTACCTCTTTGGGGTAACCCTGCCTTTTCTCCTGGGCTCTCCTCTGCCTTCTATAGTCCCTGGGTCACTGCGGGAGTTTGATTTGTCGGAGACCTATTATTTCAGGGGGCCTTTATCTCCTGATATGACCTACGCTCTAAATATCCAAGTCTCCATCCTAAATTCTACGAGTATTTCCAATTACGACACTTTGTGGGCTCTCTCCTCGGGGGGGTTCCTCTCCCCCATCTTAGGTCTCCCTTTGAATCTCTATGTCTCTCCTCACCCTTGGGTAGGGGCATGATCTCCTCTATCTACAGCTTAATTCTCAATGTACTTTTACCTCCAGGCGGTAGGCATGAGAGGGAGTGGGAGAGGGATTTGGGCTCCCCCTCAGAGGAGGATTATTGGGAAATCATAAGGAATCAAGTTGCCACCAGCTCTATTTCCACCTTGGTGAAGGAGAACACATATAAAGTATACTATAGGTGGTACTACACACCTGACAAACTCACTAAAATGTTCCCCTCTAGTTCTCCATTATGTTGGTGGGGTTGTGGCCAGATGGGCTCCTTTTTGCATATTTGGTGGTCCTGCCCTAAAATATCCTCCTTTTGGGATCGAGTTAGGGCCCTCCTCTCCTCCCTCCTTCCATGCCCTGTCCGGAAAGACCCATGGTCTTTTCTTCTCTGTTACCCTTTGATTGATGATGATAGACAGTCTGCGAAATTGGCCTCCCATGTCCTGGCTGCTGCGTGATGCCTAGTAGCTAAGTCTTGGAAACAAGTTGAACCCCCCACTATGGCGGCCCTGCGATCCTATATCTGGTTTATTGCCCGCATGGAACAGATTACATACCATCTGCATGATAAGGATGATAAATTTCACCAGATTTGGGCTCCTTGGCTTTACTTATAACCCCATACCTCTTGTACCAACTCCTTTCTCCTAAAAAGACTCCCTATGCTCATAGGTGGCCTGACTCTTGACTCTTGATGCTGTTTCCCTTCCCAGAGAATATAAAGTAGTAATCTCCTTTGAAACTTTTACTGCCCCTCTTATATTTATTTGTTTCTCTTCTTAAAAAGGGAAAGATAAGGGTAAGGAACTGTGTGGATAAAGGGAAGTGTGTTCTCTTTCTCTTTCATTCTCGGTGGCGACCAGTGTCCCCCCCTCCCCTACATTATATAGTTATAAAATGTTGTATTGAGTATTCTGGATAACAATTGTATACTTACCTGTTTGTTTATTGACAACCTCTGGCTATCTTGGATATTTGCTATTCAAATATTTTCAGCTTCACTGACATATGCCTACGATATGTACTGTTCTCTGTTTTTGTTTCTAATCCTGCAAATGTACTAATTGTTGACTCTTATCTGTACATGATTGCTATTTTTCAAAATAAATAGTTAAAAAAAAAATAAAAAAAAAAATATTTGGTAGATACTGCTGACAGATATGACTTTTGACAGCCAGAAATATTTATGCACAATTATGGGGGACACCCCAAAAGCACTGGGGAGTGCTAAAAATTATTTGGTAGATACTGCTGACAGATATGACTTTTCACAGCCAGAAATATTCATGCACAATTATGGGGGATACCCCAAAAGCACTGAGGAGTGCTAAAAATTAAAAAAATAAAATAAACCTCTATCCTCCTCTCTTCTCTAGCGATTTTTGTTACAGCAATTGGAATAAGAATATTGTATTCTCCGTCCCTGCTCTAATTAGCCTGTGACTACACCCTGCTCTCTCCCTCTGTCAAATGGCGATGGATTGATGTGGAGGCGTGTATTTATAATCTTGAAGTATCGTGAGAACCGAGCCACGAGATCCGACGACGTCACAGTGACGTTAGGCCTCGATTTGGATTCGGAGCGGACGGGAGAATACCGAGCTACTCAGCTCGGTACGGTTCGGTTCTCAGGGAACCGGACCCGCCCATCTCTACTTTGCACCATGACAAAACTATGTTGCATTTGAATAGGAAACTAATTTAACAGGTGGTTACAGATTTACAGTTAGGTTAAGGAATGCCCTTGATCAACTGATATGTGAGTGTTAAAATACAGCAAAAATAAAGTATGCTTGTGCTATATGAAGAAAAAAATTACTTTTTCCCTTATGTGCATAATCATAAAGTATTTAGCACCACTTGCATTGTAAAATGTTTTGTCAAGGAGAAATATTACATCTTCTTTTGCCTTGCTTTTCCTAATGAATCACGGACAGTATGTTTAGCACTTTAAAAAAAAACTATTAAAAAGCTTACCATGAGACTTGGAAAATCCTTTTGCGGTTTTCATTGGCGAAAAATCTTCATCAGATGTGTTTAAGTCTTCACGCAATTTCTCTATCGATTGCTTGAAGTGGACCTTGGGTCTCGTATTACCAATGGACACTTGTGCTGTCTTCGCAATCTTGGCCTTGGTGGTCTTCAGCAGTCATGGAACCTTTTCTTAAACATTTCTTCGCTTCTAGGGGTGCCATGGATCGCAGAAACTGTTTTGGTGATTGTCAAAGCGGCTCAAAACTCCAGGGGGTAAATGTATTATTCTCTATATTCTGCAAGTCAATGGATATCGTCGACTTTGCAATAAAAATTTAAAGCGGCAATGGCTTGTAAAGGCCTTTACAAGCCATCGCCGCTTTAAATTTTCACTGCAAAGTCAACGATTTCCGGTGACTTGTAGAATATGGAGAATGATACATTTACCCCCAGATCTTCATCCTCACGTGGTAGTTTGTCTTCAAACCCTCTTTGCCAAGAATCTTGTCCTTGACTCGCAAAAGCCTATAAAAAATAGATATAAATATTATAAAAACAATAATAAATGTAGTATAATACATTTTTACAATTGATTTTGCATGATTTTGACATTGTTGTTGTGACATAATGAAAAAAAATATAGATTTTTTTAAGTTACCAAAAAATCTTAATATCAAATATGTGTGTTTACAAATGAAGAAAGACAGTTAAATCACACGCAATTAAGTAGATTGACATAGGTCAATAGCCACTACATTGTTTAACAGATTACAGATCACAAATAGGCCCTAGTGTTTTCTATGGTGACATAACAAAAGCTGACTAAAAATGTGGATTATTTTTAACAAAAATACATAATTTAAAAAGTTGTCAAACTTAACTTGGAATTAGTATTTAAAATGTGTCAAGACAATAGATGGTAGGAGTTAATTTAGAAATATAAAAAATATTTTGGACAAAAAAAATTACTTTACAGAGCTGCAATACATATTATACTGTGGTTTGAGTAAATAAGCAGTAACTAACATTTTCATGTACAGTGTGCATGGCCATGAAACTATAGATATGTGTTCATTAATACTAGAGTGACAGCAAGTATAGGTTTTGCAATTATAATCTTTTAACTAAACATGACATTTTCTATGAACATTGTTAAAAGTAGAGATGAGCGCACTCGGATTTCCTGAATCCCAGTCCACCCGAACGTTGCCGATCCGAGTCGGATCCGAGACAGATCCGGGCATTGGCGCCAAATGAAAACTTGAAACCGAGGCTCGGAGTCATAATCCCGCTGTCGGATCTCGCGATACTCGGATACCTTTAAATTCCCCGCTAGTCGCCGCCATCTTCACTCGGGCATTGATCAGGGTAGAGGGAGGGTGTGTTAGGTGGTCCTCTGTCCTGGTAGATCTCGTGCTGTGCTGTTTAGTTCTGTGCTGTGCTGTTTAGTTCTGTGCTGTGCTGTGCTGTGCTGTGTTCTGCAGTATCAGTCCAGTGGTGCTGTGTGCTGTGCTCTGTCAATTTTGAGTTCAGTGGTGCTGCTGGGTCCTGTGCTGTGTCCTGTTCAGTCCAGTGGTGCTGTGTCCTGTGCTCTGTGCTTCTAAGGGCATAGTTATTTCCCCAATATTCCCAAGTATTTAAAAAATTAAAACAAAGTTATAAAAAAAAATACAAAAAACTAATTTAAAAAAAATTTAATTACAACAAAATTTGAAAAACCAATCCTGCAGTATAAGCCCATTGCTACTGCAATATTACCAAGTTCACACATTCAGCAGTAAAAGTCCAGTGGTATTGCTGCAATATTACAAAGTTACCATATTCTGCAGTATCAGTCCAGTGGTGCTGTGTGCTGTGCTCTGTCAATTTTAAAGTAATTTTGAGTTCAGTGGTGCTGCTGGGTCCTGTGCTGTGTCCTGTTCAGTCCAGTGGTGCTGTGTCCTGTGCTCTGTCCTTCTAAGGGCATAGTTATTTCCCCATTATTCCCAAGTGTTTAAAAAATTAAAAAAATGTTATAAAAATTAAAAAAAAATACAAAAAAATAATTAAAAAAAAAATTAATTACAACAAAATTTGCAAACCCAATCCTGCAGTATAAGCCCATTGGTACTGCAATATTACCAAGTTCACTGATTCAGCAGTATAAGTCCAGTGGTACTGCTATTACAAAGTTCACTGATTCAGCAGTATAAGTCCAGTGGTACTGCTATTACAAAGTTCACTGATTCAGCAGTATAAGTCCAGTGGTACTGCTATTACAAAGTTCACTGATTCAGCAGTATAAGTCCAGTGGTACTGCTATTACAAAGTTCACTGATTCAGTAGTGTATAAGTCCAGTGGTACTGCTATTACAAAGTTCACTGATTCAGCAGTGTATAAGTCCAGTGGTACTGCTATTACAAAGTTCACTGATTCAGCAGTATAAGTCCAGTGGTACTGCTATTACAAAGTTCACTGATTCTGCAGTATAAGTCCAGTGGTACTGCTATTACAAAGTTCACTGATTCAGCAGTGTATAAGTCCAGTGGTACTGCTATTACAAAGTTCACTGATTCAGCAGTATAAGTCCAGTGGTACTGCTATTACAAAGTTCACTGATTCAGCATAATAATTCCAGTGGTACTGCTATTACAAAGTTCACTGATTCAGCAGTATAAGTCCAGTGGTACTGCTATTACAAAGTTCACTGATTCAGCAGTATAAGTCCAGTGGTACTGATATATTACAAAGTTCACTGATTCAGCAGTATAAGTCCAGTGGTACTGCTATTACAAAGTTCACTGATTCAGCAGTATAAGTCCAGTGGTACTGCTATTACAAAGTTCACTGATTCAGCAGTATAAGTCCAGTGGTACTGATATATTACAAAGTTCACTGATTCAGCAGTATACGTCCAGTGGTACTGCTATTACAAAGTTCACTGATTCAGCAGTGTAAGTCCAGTGGTACTGATATATTACAAAGTTCACTGATTCAGCAGTATAAGTCCAGTGGTACTGCTATTACAAAGTTCACTGATTCAGCAGTGTATAAGTCCAGTGGTACTGCTATTACAAAGTTCACTGATTCAGCAGTGTATAAGTCCAGTGGTACTGCTATTACAAAGTTCACTGATTCAGTAGTGTATAAGTCCAGTGGTACTGCTATTACAAAGTTCACTGATTCAGCAGTATAAGTCCAGTGGTACTGCTATTACAAAGTTCACTGATTCAGCAGTATAAGTCCAGTGGTACTGCTATTACAAAGTTCACTGATTCAGCGGTATAAGTCCAGTGATACTGCTATATTACAAAGTTCACTGATTCAGCAGTATAAGTCCAGTGGTACTGATATATTACAAAGTTCACTGATTCAGCAGTATAAGTCCAGTGGTACTGCTATATTACAAAGTTCACTGATTCAGCAGTGTATAAGTCCAGTGGTACTGCTATTACAAAGTTCACTGATTCAGCAGTATAAGTCCAGTGGTACTGATATATTACAAAGTTCACTGATTCAGCAGTATAAGTCCAGTGGTACTGCTATATTACAAAGTTCACTGATTCAGCAGTATAAGTCCAGTGCTACTCTCCTGTGCCGCATATAATTTTTAAAGGCTTTGCCGAGTGTGTGTGGCTTAGGGGTACGCTCTCTTGTGCTACATATAATGGAAAACTAACCAAAATTTGGAGGATAAAGTAGGGAAAGATCAAGACCCACTTCCTCCTAATGCTGAAGCTGCTGCCACTAGTCATGACATAGACGATGAAATGCCATCATTGTCGTCTGGCAAGCCCGATGCCCAATCTCCTAGTACAGGGCATGTAAAATCCAAAAAGCCCAAGTTCTCAAAAAATAGCAAAAAGAGAAACTTAAAATCAGCTGAGGAGAAACGTAAAGTTGGATATGCCATTTACGACACGTAGTGGCAAGGAACGGCTTAGGCCCTTGCCCGTGTTCATGACTAGTGGTCCAGCTTCACCCAAGGATCTAAGCCCTCCTCCTCCCCCCCCCCTACAAAAAATTTAAGAGAGTTATGCTGTCAGCAACAACAACAAAACAGCAAAGAACTCTGCCTTCTAAACAGATGACATCACAAATCCCCAAGGCGAGTCCAAGGGTGTTGTTGGTTGTGAACCCTGACCTTCCCATCACTGTACGGGAAGAGGTGACTCCATCCAGCATTTGCAGCACGCCCTCTGCATATGCTGGAAGGATCACCCACAGTCCAGTTACAGATTTGGCTAATGAAGGTGTGAATGTTGTACACCGGGAGGAGGATATTGATGTAGCTGGCGGTGAGGAGGATGTTGATGATTATGATGCAGACAGATACCAAATTGCCTTTCTCAATTTCTATTTATATTCTAGATTATATAACGGCTGAATAGTTTTCTATTTTACTCCTAGTGGAGAGGGGACCTGATGCAGACAGATACCAAACTGCCTTTGTCCATTTCTTTGTATATTTGAATTTCTAGTTCTACAGTCTATGCAGGCTGCTTTATTTATATTCAACTACAAGTGTAGGGCGGGGGGGCATAGATAGCCACCAAAGTAACGTGGTCCATTTAATTTCACTTTCTAGCTCCACAGTCTGTGCAGCCTGCTTTTTTTATCTTCAAAGTATTTACAAGCCTTGCAATCTAAATTAACTAGAGGTAGTGATGTGGTAGAACTCCAAAAGGCAGTTTGGAAGCCCCTGTACAAACTGGCTCTATTTTAACTGAGTTGTCCCCCCTCCAGTGTGTACTCGGAAAGAGTTTTTAGTGCAGTGGGGAACCTGGTCAGTGAGCGGCGAAGGAGGTTGCTTCCTCACAACGTTGAAAAAATGATGTTTATAAAAATGAATAATCAATTCCTCAATGAAGTACAGCACTGCCCTCCAGATAGTACAGAGGGACCTGTGGTTGTGGAGTCCAGCAGGGACAAATTGATAATGTGTGAGGAGGAGGAAGTACACACTGTAGGGGGAGAGGAATCAGAGGTTGAGGATGAGGACGACATCTTTCCTCAGTAGAGCCTGTTTAGTTTGTAGTTGTACAGGGAGAGATGAATTGTTATTTTGGTGTGGGGGCCCAAACAAACCAATCATTTCAGCCACAGTTGTTTGGTAGGCCCTGTCGCTTTAAATGATTGGTTTGTTAAAGTGTGCATGACCTATTTCAACAACATAAGGGTGGGTGGGAGGGCCCAAGGACAATTCCATCTTGCAACTATTTTTTTGGCATTATGTGACCATTCAACAGTCGTTTGCCATGTTCAAAAAGTAAAAGAAAATTAGAAAATGTCAACAAATTCAAAAAATGTAATCAAAACTTAAATGCCCTGTCATTATTTTAAACAAGAGGGTTTGATGTGCTAGAATTAGTGTAGTGTTAATATGTTTTAAACACTACACTTGGAACTTGGAGGAGGTATTGTGGCCCTGGTATCCAATTTAGTACCGGGGCCACCCCACTACGCCGTCCAGATACTTGTTTGGTGGAATTCTGACCAGTTGAGGGTGTAACTATTTATTATATTGTGGCCCCGGTATCAAATTTAGTACCGGGGCCACCCCACTACACAGTCCAGAATTTTTTTTTGGGAAATTCAGAGCCGTGGAGGGTTTTTTATTAATTATATTCTGGTGACCAGACCACTCCTTTACGCAGTCCAGGTACATTATTCGGTGCGATTCAGATCAGTTGATGGTTTTCTTATTATATTGTGGTGACCCACTCCTCTACGCAGTCCAGATACATTTATTGGTGCGAATCATACAAGTTCAGGGTTTTTAATTTATATTGTGGTGACCACTCCTCTACGCAGTCCAGGTACATTATTTGGTGCGATTAAGACCAGTTGATGGTTTTCTTATTATATTGTGGGGACCACTCCACTACGCAGTCCAGAAAGATACCTCATTGCAACGTTTTGGACTAATAACTATATTGTGAGGTGTTCAGAATACACTGTAAATTAGTGGAAATGCTTGTTATTGAATGTTATTGAGGTTAATAATAGCGTAGGAGTGAAAATAAGCCCAAAAACTTGATTTTTGAACTTTTTATGCTTTTTTCAAAAAAAATCCGAATCCAAAACCTTAAATCCGAACCAAAACCTTTCGGCAGGTGTTTTGCGAAAAAAATCCGAACCCAAAACATCGCGAAAATCCGAATCCAAAACACAAAATACGAGACACCAAAAGTCGCCGGTGCACATTCCTAGTTAAAAGTGGGTGGGAAAATAAATTAAAAGTAAAGGTACCTCCAAAACCAAAACCTTATTTTCAGTCTCTGTAAATCTATGCCCACGATTCTATGTGCTGGGTCCCTCTCCAGGATCTTCTTCTTCTGTGGAATCCTGGTCACCCATGTCCTTTTCCTCATTTTTTTCGGGAATGGGGGCTGTTACAGCAGTTGGAATGACTTCTGGCCCAATAGGCCTCTGGACCACTTCTTCTTCGTCACTGGAATCTTGAACTCGTCGCTCTTCCTCTGTGGACTCGGGTGGGGCACACCTCCTACGCTCCCTAGACATACTGGATGATAAACAGGTAATGTAAAAAAAGAAAGCTTTGATTTTAAAAAAGCAGTTGTTGATATACAGAATCCAGGCATAAATCAGGAACAATCCAAAGAAGACTCTGGAGCATGGGAAGATGAATTCAGGAACAAGGAACCAGCTCAGCAAAGTCAGATCCACCATTATATCTAGCAAGCTCGATGAAATTGCAGAAATGTCAGCGTGCAAATTCGCGCCTACCATTTCTATAGGAACTTTTCTGAGGCAGGAAATGTATCAATATTATGTTAATCATTAACATTTGTTAGAATAGCCTATATATATTCATAATTGTCACACGGCGGGCAGTCGGGCTGCGCACCCGATGCCCAGCTCTTTACCTGGTCCCCGCTGAGAGCTCCCTTCGTCCCAGCCGCTGCCATATTCTTCAAATGAATAGATTGGGTCTGCGCATTTTTTTTATTGTATTTGTGTACTTTGTGTAAAATTAGGCATATTTCCTTTATCAGTTGACTCAAAAATAGATTTTGATCTCTTATATTATTAGGTATGGGATATTAAGTGATTAGGGTATATACAGTGGCCGAAATGGAAATTTAAAAGTGGCGGTATGTACCATATACCGTATATACTCGAGTATAAGTCGACCCGAATATAAGCCGAGGCACCTAATTTTACTACATAAAACTGGGAAAACTTATTGACTCGAGTATAAGCCTAGGGTGGAAAAGAGTGCTAATTTAAAAACCTAAATAAAAATGATAGGTTCAATCTATGAAATTATTTTTAGCTAAACCATAAATAACAGTAGATGACAAGGAACATTCATAAATGATTATAAAATCATTGGCACTGGGTACAACCTAACCTAAAACAAAAAAGGGTAGGGAGAGAGAGAGAGAGAGAGAGAGAGAGAGAGAGAGAGAGAGAGAGAGAGAGAGAGAGAGAGAGAGAGAGAGAGAGAGAGAGAGAGAGAGAGAGAGAGAGAGAGAGAGAGAGAGAGAGAGAGAGAGAGAGAGAGAGAGAGAGAGAGAGAGAGATTTTTTCACTTACCCCGCAGTGGAACGCATGTGCGTTCCAACAACAGGAAGTTCGGCATTTGGAACGCAAGTTTGCGTTCCAAATGCCGAACTTCCTGTGTTGGCACGCATATGCAGAAGTTGAAGCCCAGGGACCGGACACCAGGTAAGTTCACCCGTGTATAAGCCGAGTGCCCTTTTTCAGCATACATAAGTATGCTGAAAAACTCGGCTTATACACGAGTATATACGGTAAGTGAATATAATTTGATAGTTTGATTGTTTTTTTTAAACACTTGTCCCCTGTCTGAGCAGGGTGTAGTACTAAGAATTAGAGATGCTCACTGACCCCCGTGTACTGGTTTTGGCAAAACCGCCCTTGTATGTTTTGGTTTTGGATCTGGATTTTAAGAGAAATTGGTAAAATATGCTAAAATCACATAATTTTACTCTTTTTTTGTTCCTACATTATTATTAACCTCAATAACACTAATTTCAAGTCATTTGCAGTCTATTTTGACCACCTCACAGGTCACAATATTATATTCATACACTTTTGGACAAATACTGCAGCTATGGTTGGTAATTGATGTATGGTAAGCGACAGAGCAATGACTCAAACACACGGCAGTTCCTAGCACATCTAGGACACATTGGCACACAGCAGTGGCAGAACAGGGGTGCAAGATGGAAATGTTATGGTTCATTTGATTTGATCTACCTGTTTCTTGGATAACTGAGGTAATACATGACTACAAGCGCTGGTTCCCCCCCGGGATGCATGCTTTTATCAGACCCACACCAATTCAGGGTGTCAGACAATGCACTTAAAAGAGCCATTGTAATTCCCAGCAAAAAGCAAGTTCATCAGTGAGCTTCGAATCACAAATATCCTCCTTTTGCAATTCCAAAGTGGCATCCTCAATTGGTGTATCACCGGCTACATTTTGGCTGTTCAGGCACACATCTGCAGAAATGCTGAAAGGGGCCTTCTTTATGGGTACACTATCAGAATGGTCACGATTACACATAGCACTCGTGAATAGACTCTCTTCAGGGATTAGTATCATTTCTAAATCTGAACATACATTTTGCTCTAATGCCTTACTGTTTTCTTCCAGCTCGGCTTTCACACATAAAAGTATTTGGACACAACTTTTGGAGTCCAAATGACAAGGTCTTGTTTGGTCACGACTGAAATTACAAGAAGATGTCTCAGTGACAGTTGCAGAACTCACACTTGTAGAGAAAGGCGAAGGCCTCATTCTTTATTTGCTACTGTATGTGGAATGGCATGTTGGCAATTTTATTTTTTTCTGCAGATAATTTTGCCTGGATTACAGGTCTTTTTTTCTTGACCAAGATAAATGGTGTTTTATAACATTTTTGTTTCCCTGATTTAAAATCACTATGCACTTTTGCATAGGGTTTACCAGATGACGTAGAGGGATTACTATCATCATGACTGGTGCTAGCAGCTACTTGGTGCTCCTGCTCTTCTGTGTACTGCTGTGAATCCATTTTGATAATAACGTACACTATGACTGCATATTTATAAGAAAAGCCTGGCAGGCCTAGTATTTGTATTTCAGCAATGACAATTCGCAATGGAGCAATGGAGCACTCCTCTTTGTGTGTAACCTATATAACACTGTGCAATTTGACTGCAAAATCAGAAGAAAAGCCTGCCAGGCCTAGTATTTGTATTTCAGCAATGATAATTAGCAATGGAGCTCTCCTCTTTGTGTGTTACCTATATAACACAGTACAATGTGACTGCAGATTTACAGTTTTACACCAAGCCTGCCAGCCCAAGTATTTGTTTTTCAGCAATGATAATTAGCAATGGAGCTCTCCTTTTTTGTGTTACCTATATAACACAGTAGAATGTGACTGCATATTTACAGTTTTACACCAAGCCTTTCAGCCCAAGTATTTGTATTTCAGCAATGATAGTTAGCAATGAAGCAATGGAATTCTCCTCTTTGTGTGTTACCTATATAACACAGTACAATGTGACTGCATATTTATAGTTTTAAACCAAGCCTGCCAGCCCAATTATTTGTATTTTAGCAATGAAAATTAGCAATGGAGCAATGGAGCTCGCCTCTTTGTGTGTTACCTATATAAAACAGTAGAATGTGACTGCAGATTTACAGTTTTACACCAAGCCTGCCAGCCCAAGTATTTGTTTTTCAGCAATGATAATTAGCAATGGAGCAATGGAGCTCTCCTTTTTTGTGTTACCTATATAACACAGTAGAATGTGACTGCATATTTACAGTTTTACACCAAGCCTTTCAGCCCAAGTATTTGTATTTCAGCAATGATAGTTAGCAATGAAGCAATGGAATTCTCCTCTTTGTGTGTTACCTATATAACACAGTACAATGTGACTGCATATTTATAGTTTTACACCAAGCCTGTCAGCCCAATTATTTGTATTTTAGCAATGAAAATTAGCAATGGAGAAATGGAGCTCGCCTCTTTGTGTGTTACCTATATAAAACAGTAGAATGTGACTGCCGATTTACAGTTTTACACCAAGCCTGCCAGCCCAAGTATTTGTATTTCAGTAATGATAATTAGCAATGGAGCAATGGAGCTCTAAAAAATGTCACTGTAGATATTGTTGAACAATGCTATCCCCTCCTCTTTCTATTCTATCTAGCTTAAAGCCCAACTACTCTACAGACTGTGCTCCCCCTTCTGTGTCCCTCTGTGAAATGGTGCTAAATCGCAGTGTAGGGCGGGTACTTATAGAATTCAAAACTCCCGAGATCCGACGACGTAATCATGACGTTTTGCCTCGTTTTCGATTCCGAAAAAACGCGAAAGTACCGAGCCGGCTCGGCTCGGTACTCGGATATGCTAAGTTCGGGTGTGTTCGGTTCTCGGAGAACCGAGCCTGAGCATCTCTTCTCAGAATGTAAAGACTGATCATTGGAGGAAATATTAATGTCTAAAATGCCATGGTCTATCCACCTCAAAGTATAGTTTCCAGTCATTGTACATAGGGTTACAATGATTTTAATACAGGAGTCACAAACTAAACCCTAGACCTAAAAAGGTGTACAAGTCTGACCGTACTTAGTGTAATATACGTTTTTTATAGACCGAACACTGGAGCTATTATTATTGGATAAATAATTACAATATTATGTATAAATTTCAACTGGTAGGTTTTGATATACAGTATATTTATAGATGAAGCTAGCAGGCTAAGTTTCAAGGCAACCAGGGTGCTTTGCAATTAATTTTGAAAAAGTCATTCCTTTCTTCTTATTTTTCTTTTCTTTTTGCATGAAATATACCCATTATGTGGGAATCCAGGATAAGGAAAGATGTGTATCAGTTGAAGCCACAGTCACTCAATTCCTCCAGTATCTGGTACAACTGCAGGATTTTGACAAAAGTGATTCCACCATTGGCTTTTACTCTACAAACATGTCGCACTATAGGTACACCCTGTTCTAGAAAAGTATACAAATCACTTTGCACTATCAGTGCAAAGTGCTTGTACATTGCTAGAAATGGTAGTGCAACCATTTTCTGCATATTTTAATTAGTGAGCTTGGGGGGATTACTTGTACGTAATCTTCTGTACTTTCCATCATGACACCTTGGCACTACAACATTTGAATAAACTTTTATTAAATCTAGGCCAAGTATTTGTAACCCATATGTAAAGGAGTTCTATTACATTTTTTATTATAAGGGCACAATCGTATATTAAAGTTGAGTCTAATAAACAGCATTCTGCCATGTTGATTTTGTGAGAGGGGGACATGGTGTTTGAGGGGCTACATTTTAAAAATTATTATAGCTATTAAGCTGAAATGTGGCATGCTGATTAAGAATCATATATGGGTGCTACATGCCAAATTTCAAAAGAAAAGAATAAAAAATGACAAGTTAGGAATAATCTAAGTTTGAAAATCTCGCCTTTTTTCCCCCCACTTCCTTTTTTGGAAAAACTCACCTTTTTTTATTTCTTTGGGAGAGCGTAACTCAGTGTACAGGGTGTTTTAAGACTAGGGGGTATATGTATTAATCTGTCATTTTGAATTTCTAGTGATTTTCTCGACGGAGTTTAAAAATTGTTTATTTATTAACTGGTGATTTCATGTAAATTCGCCAGAGATATGTTTCTTTCAAAATCGTCATTTTCAAAATCGCTACATATTGCAGTCCCGATTTGCTCCCACTCCAGCTATATAAATCGCCAAATTAATGAAGCTGAGATTTTGTAAACCCGCCTGAGTTTTAATTCAAAATCGCCAGATACAATACACTGCCTTATATAGGCAAGATTAGCAAGCACATCAAACACATCACTGTTAAACTGCAGGGCAATGTTAATATAACAGGAAGCATAATGGAAGTTTAAATAAACCATACTTTTTGTTGTAGAGGTGCAAAAATAATTATAAATTTTCTTATTGGGACAATTTATTTTAATAATTAATTAGTGGGCAAAATGTATTTATAGAATAAATATATTTATTATTTACATATATATTTTATGGTATGTCTACACTTAATATTTCCTGATGGGAACACCATTAAAAGTACAGTCTTGTGGCACTACAAATGTCAACATGCACAGGAGGACTTGTAGTGCTACAAGTCTATACTTTTAATGGCGTCCCCAGCAGGAAATGTTGACATATCATAAAAATGTACATATTGCTCCACAGCTGATGAAATAGCAAGGCATTGTTATAAAAAAGCAAAAAATAAAACACTTACATTTATTCTATAATTACATTTGGCCCACTAATTACTTATTAAAGTAAATTGTCCCAGTAGAAAATTAATAATTATTTTTGCCCATCTACAATAAAAAAGATTGCATTATGCCTCCTGTTATATTTTCATTGCCCTGCAGTGTTCTCCACCATTCTTTGGATGTTGATAGTAGGATCAGGTGGAGTTACTTCAGCGGTGTCACAAATTTTAGTTAATTCTTTTAGAGTAGATCAGACGAGATGTCAAAATGTTGTGCTGAGTCATCAGCATCATTAATGGGTGTCTTGGGAAATCTAAGTTTTGCAAAGTACACAACAGTTTATAACACAAATAGGTAACCTTGGCACACAGCGGTAGCTGAAAGGAAAAGTAGTACAAGATGGAATTGTCCTTGGGCTCTCGCACCCACCCTTATAATGGATCTTAAAAAGAACATGCACACTTTAACAATCCAAGGACTTCAGCGACAAGTACTGCCAAGTACTGTGGCTGAAGTGCTTGGTTTGTTTGGACCCCCACAAAACAAGCTAACAATAGGCTGAAGGCACTTAAGCTAACAGTGCTGTTAATGAACTCTACAGTGGAAAGACGTTGTTGTCATCATCCTCACCGTCATCAGTATGTATATCATCCTCACACAATATAAATGCATTCCCGCTGGAATATACCAATACAGAAGTCTCTGTACTTTTATGTAATTGCTGGTAAAGGCCTTCCTCGAGGAATTTTCAGTTCATTTTGATGAATATCATCTTTTCCACAATTTGAGGAAGTAGCCTCCTACCCCGATCACTGACAAGGTTGCCAGCTGTGCTGAAAACTCTTTCTGAGTACACACTGGAGGGTGGGCAGCTTAGGTATTGCAAAGCGAGTTTGTACATGGGTCTACAAATTGCATTTCTTTCCTCCCAGTATGTAAAGGGACTTTCTGACATTTTTATTTCTATGCTGTCGTTAAAATAATCCTCCACTATTCTTTGGATGTTAATAGTAGGATTAGTTGGAGTTACGGTAGAGGTGTTACAGTTTTTGGTAAATTCTATTAGACCAGATGCCCAAATGTTGTGCTAAATCACCTGCATCATCCCTGGGTGTCTTGGGAAAGCTTAGTTTTTTCCTAACAGCAGTTGCTTGAGAAAATGAAGGAGGAGACACTGTCGTGTCAAGTACCACTTGAGTTGTCAATTTTCTCACTAGGAGCTCCTTGCATCTCTTGAGATCTAGGTCAGTTGGCAGCAAAGAGAATACATAGCTCTTAAACCTAGGATCAAGCACAGTTGCCAAAATGTAGTGATCCGTTTCAAAGATTTTGATAACTCTTGGATCCTGGCAAAGCGAATAAAGTGCTTGATCTACAAGTCCAACAAACTTAGCGTAATTGCTTTGTTTCATCACTTACTTCAGTTTGTCAAGATGCTTTGCCAAAAGTCTAATTAAGGGAATCACTTGGCTCAAGCTAACAGTGTCTGAACTCACTTCACAGGGGACTACTTCGAATGGTTTCAGCACCTTGCACAACAGGGAAAGTATTTGTCACTGCGCTGACTAAAATACGTTCCCCCTCCTTTCCCAATGTCATGGCTTGTGGAGTACGTGTGGATGGCTTTTAGCTGTTCCTCCATCCTCAGAAGCATATTAAGAGTGGAATTACACTTTGATATCACCTCTTGTTTTAGTTGGTGGCAGGGCAAATTAAATTGTTCTTGTAGCTGATGCAATCTCCTACATGCCTTTGCAGAAGGCCAGATATGTCCCGAAATTTTACGAGCCACAGACAGCATCTCCTGCACGTCCCTGTACATTTTCAGAAAGCTCTGCACCACCAAGTTGATTGTGTGAGCAAAACAGGGAACGTGATGGAATTCACCCAGTTTTAATGCTCTCACAATATTAGTGGCATAATCATAAATGACTTATCCTTAGGAGAGTTCAAGTGGGATAAGCCATGTATCAATGACATCCCTTAGTTTTTGTAACAGATTGTCAGCTGTATGCCTCTTAGTGAAGCCGGTGATAGACAGAGTAGCCTGCCTCAGAATAATCTTTGGGTACATTATGCTGCTGTTCCTGCTTGTGAAGGCGAATCACCAACTCAGTGGGCTGTCGCAGACATATAATCTTTAGTTTGCCCAGTTCCACTTATCCACATATCTGTGGTTAAGTGTACAGTGGGTAGAATGGCATTTTGGAGCCCAATAATTACATTTTACGAACCTTCTGGTAGAGGTGAAGAATAGCTTTCCTAGTAAAATGGTTTTGTGATGAAATCTGGTAACGGGGACACAAGACTTCATTTAACTGTCTAAAACCAGCAGCAGTGGATTTTGGATGCAGATCTAACAGATTTCATATTTACTTCCTCTGGCAAAGAATTGTTGTAATCTATTAGTAGTCTTCATCTTTGTCAGCTTCTTGGGATGAAGATCCACCCCCAGCTGCAGCAGCATGGGCACTAACGCTAAAGATTTCTTCTGAGGAATCCTGGATATTGGAGAAGTCATCTAGCCTTAGCAACTTGGATGCAGGACTAACTCCTCTCGCTAGTGAGGATATTGATGAAGACTGTGTTGTGGGTGTAGATTGCAGGTTCTGGGATCTAGGAGAGAGAAGGGGGCTAGCTGATGCTGCACTGCTTGTTGTTATTTTTTTAGCATAAGTTTCAGATTTTCCCAAAAGTTTCCCATGAACTCTCTTCAAATGACATAACATGGATGAGGTTCCTAGATTGTTAAGGTCCCTAACTCTACTGACTGTGGCTTTACAAATGCTAGAAATGGCTAGACAACTGTTGTCAAGGTTTGGGAAAAAACATTCCACAGAAGAGGTGGATATTTTGGTCTTATGCCCAGGCATGACAATGCTCTTCTTCTTATCACTGGCAAGAACTGCTTCCACTGGTGCAGGACTTACACAGACAACATCATCATCATCATCATCAGCATCCTCATTAGCGCCGTTGTCAGCTACACAAGTATCCCCCTCATCCTGTTGCAATCCCAAAGTGGCATTCTCAATTTGTATATCACCGGCTACACTTGGGCTGCTCGTCCACACATCTGCAGAAATGCTGAAAGGAGGCTTCTTTATGAGTACAGTATCAGAAAGGTAAGGCTTACATATGGCAAGTGTGGATAGACTCTCCTCAGGGATTTGTGTCATTTCTCAATCTGAACATACAATTAATTCTGCCTTACTGATTCTTTCCTTGCCACTACGTGTGTAGAATGTTATGTTGTCAATTTTTCTGTTTTCTGCAATTAATTTTACTTTTTTTCTTTACCAAAGTGAAGGTGTTTTTTTTACATTTTTCTTTCCCTGGCTTAAAAACACTATGCACTTATATACTTTAATATAGGCTTTAGAGAGATTACTATCATCATGACTGGTGACAGCAGCTGCTTGGTGCTCCTGGTCTTCTGTGGACTGATGCGAATCCATATCGATGGCACAGACAGAGCAATGTGACTGGAGACTTTTAAGAACACTTCCAGCCCTATTATTTCTGTTTCAGCACTGACAATGAGCAATGGCACATAGACTGGCAAGAACACTGCGAGGGCGGAACCAAAATGAAGCAAATTACCGCACCCCGTTCCTCCCGCCTTCCAACCACGCCCCCCACGCCCCATGTCACTGGGGCGGAACCAAAAATGATGCAAATTACCATGCCGCGCCCTGCCCGCCTTCCAACCACGCCCCCTGCCTGGGATCTCCCGGATTTAACTTACCAAAGGTTGGTGAGTATGCATTAAAGTGTCAGTACCCTATGCTTTTCACCTATAATAACAGAGGGAATGCTCAGGGATTAGGAGTCAACAATCAAATTAAGGTTTTTATAGTGTTCTGAACCTCGGTATCTGCCATGATTGTTACTCCTTAAGAAGCAAGTGTAGGCAGTCAGCAGTTATTGGTTAGATAGACTAATTCTTTGAGAGCATTTTCCTCCTGTTTGGTAAGATTAGTGTCTCAGGCGATAGCAGGTCTTTACGATGCGAGTCCTAGGGTCTGCATAGTTTAGCGCTACAGGGCGCGGAGTCTAACGAGCAGACGTGTTCACTAGAAACTGCCGCAAAGCAGTATGGTCTTAACTGCGTCTGCTTGCAGGTCGCGGCCCCTGCCAGAATACTGAGCGAGACCCTCTTGGGAAGTCAGGAGACCAGCAGGTAGGATAGCAGGTATTTGAATAGAGTGTCAACTTTGCAGATAAGTAGGGTAGCAGGTATTAGAATGGAGTGTCAACTTGCAGACGAGTAAAGTAGAATAGTCGGTACCTGAGTGGAGTGTTAGCTTTGCAGACGAGTAGAATAGCGGGTACTTGAATAGAGTGTCAGCTTTGCAGACGAGTAAAGTAGAATAGTCGGTACCTGAATGGAGTGTCAGCTTTGCAGACGAGTATAGTAGCAGGTACTTGAATAGAGTGTCAGCTTTGCAGACGAGTAGAGTAGATAGTCGGTACCAGAGTGGAGTGTCAGCTTTGCAGGTGAATATATTAGATAGTTGGTACCTGAATGGAGTGTCCGCTTTGCAGACGAGTATAGTAGATAGTCTGTACCTGAATGGAGTGTCAGCTTTGCAGACGAGTATAGTAGATAGTCGGTACCTGAATGGAGTGTCAGCTTTGCAAACGAGTAAAGTAGATAGTCGGTACCTGAATGGAGTGTCAGCTTTGCAGACGAGTAGAGTCAGAGTAGCCAAGTCTTAGGCACCCAAAGGCAACTGAGGAACAGGCACTGAGTGAATGGAGGAAGTGCCTTTTGTATTTGGAGTCAAAATTGCCTGGCCAATGAGGAGACAGCCATAGGTTTTATAAATCGCGGGTCTGCGCATGCGCAGACCCGAGTCCAAGATGGCAGCGCCCAGGACCGAGCGGAGCGCCGGAGCAAGGTAACATTGCCGGGAGTCGGGTGGGCTGCCCGATACCCCGGAGAGTGATAGTACACCCCCTTTAAACACAGGTACTGCACGTCTACTGCGGGGTTTTGTAGGGAACTTTTTATGAAATTTCTCCAACAGGCAAGGGGCTTGAACATCGGAAGCACGAACCCAGGAGCGTTCCTCAGGACCGAAGCCCTTCCAGTCTACCAGGTATTTCTGGCCGCCTTTACAATACTTGAAATCTAGAATTTGTTTAAGTTCAAACTATTCCTCTTGATATGCTGTAGGGACGATAGAAGAGAATGTTGAAGAGAATCGATTGATCTTCAGTGGTTTCAACAGAGAGACATGGAAAAATTGACAATACAGAGATAAGTTGGTAAGCGTTACCTGAAGCAAACTGGATTGATGATTTGAGAGAAGGTATATGGACCAATAAACCGTGGAGCCAGCTTCATACAAGGGACTTTGAGGCGTATATTTTTGGTGGAGAGCCACACCCGATCTCCAACTTTAAAGATGGGAAGTACCCCCCGACGTCTCTTATCAGCAGCCAATTTATATCGTCTACAGGACTTTTCGAGACATGATCTTACTTGAGTCCATATAGAGAGAAAGTTGCGGTATAGTAGGTTTGCAGCAGGCACCTGGGTGGGTGGGAGAGGTGTGAATTTAGGGAGAGAAGGGTGGTGCCCATAGACCACCAGAAAAGGAGACTTAGAGGTGGATTCATGGAAGGCATTGTTGTGAGAGAATTCAGCCCACGGTATGAGATCTACCCAATTGTACTAGTTAGCAGAGAAGAACATTCTGAGATAAGTCTCTAGATCCTGGTTCACCCATTCAGTCTGCCCGTTGGATTGTGGGTGGTAGGCCGAAGATAGGTTAAACTTGATTCCCAATAGTTTGCAGAGGGACCTCCATAATCTGGAAACAGATTGAACGCCTCGGTCCGAAACTATTTCGAGAGGGCAGTTGTGCAGACGGAATATCTCCTTAACAAAGTGAGATGCTAAGATGGGAGAGGAGGGAAGACCAGGAAGTGGGATGAAGTGGGCCATTTTAGAAAAGCGATTGACCACGACCCATATAACTGTACAATTCTTGCTTGGTGGAAGATCGGTTATGAAGTCCATACTGATATGGGTCCAGGGTTCCTGAGGAAGCAGCAGAGCGAGCAGTTGGCCAGCAGGAAGTTGATGTAAAGACTTGCTTTGTGTACAGGTACTACAGGAAGAGACGAAGTCCTTGATATCAGAGTGTAGACTGGGTCACCAATAATTTCTGGACACTAATTCTGTGGTTTTGCGGATGCCTGACTGACCAGAGAAAATGGTGGAATGGAAGTGCTTCAAGAGCTTATGGCAGAGTTTAGGAGGTACAAAGGTTTTCCCAGCAGGAGGAACAGGAGACTGGTTTGATCCAGGCTATTTCTGATAAGTTATGAATTTATTATCTTATTACCTAATGAATGGTTAAGAAGCTGGCTATTATCATTAATATTGATATATTGCACTATTTTAATATTCTAAAAGGACAGAAATAACAGTGATTTATTTGTGAAAGGACTGACACTAACTACTAATCTAACCAATCACTGCTGCCTGCCCACACCGGGTTCTTAGTGCTGGTTTTTATGAAATTGGGGGGACCCGCTCGCATTGCTATCTTAATGTTGGCAGTGTGACTGTCGGCATTTTTACTGTTGGCAATCACAGTGTCAGTATTTTATATGTGTCGGGATTTCTTACACGTAGATATTTAGGCTATCAGGATTTCTTGCCTGTCAGTGTTTACAACGTTAGCAAATTCCTACTTGTCAGTATTTTCAGTGTAGACATTTTTGTGTCAGTATTCTTTGTGTCAGTATTTTGTGCATATGAAAGATGATTACCACCCTTTGTATCCTAATGAATGTAGAGCAGTGAAAGGGAGATAGGGTGTTGTGTGTGCACTACTAGGAGTCCTCTGTGAGCAATGGCTTAGTCACTGGTATCTGCAAACAAAGTGAGGAGACTTCTCGAATCACACTGGTCTCACACTACTCTGCATGCAGCACTGCAAGTGGAAATCTCTCCTGCTACACACACATACCTCACGGTAAGGGCTCGGTCCTGGGACTGTGCACTTGGGCCAGGGCTTTGCAGGAGCCATAGTAAGATGTGTGAAAGAAAAGCTTGAGGGCATATAGGGTGCCACATGAGAAAAGCTGGAGCGCAGAGCTGACATGCAAGAGAAAATGTAATTTTTGTATATGTATTTTAGTATAAGTGATTGTTTGTTTTTATTCTTTAGTGGAGATCTGGTGACGTACTTGGACATCAGTAAGAGACAGGAGCAGCCTCACTGAGGTGCCCTGAGCAAGGAAAGCAATAAACAACTCGCTCTTGTGCGCTCAAACCCAAGTGAGTGTGTGAGTAGCTATGAAAACCCCTGTTGCAACCCTATTAAAGGTGCCAATCCTTGTGGGAGCTAGGACAAACAAAATACAATCTAAGGTGCGTCAGGTAAATAAGGTTAGCCATTAAATGTGCTATCTAGTTTAACAAGTAACAAAGTCTGGCAAATTGATAAAATACAAAGACAAAATAAAAATAAGAGTAACTAATAATAACAAACAGGTAGCTTGCACAGTAATCACATTTCAATAATCCTAATGAAAAAGTCTTAAAATCTGAAAATAGCGGACATATCTTAAAAAACTTAGTGTACACACTTAGGGCTAGATTTACTAAACTGCGGGTTTGGAAAAGTGGAGATGTTGCCTATAGCAGATATAGCAACACAAATATTGCTCCATGGACTCATTTACCCTTTCCGTGTGACCATCAGATTGAGGATGATAACCAGAGGATAAACTGACATTAATGCCAAGGGAAAGGCAATTTTTTTCCAGAAGGCATCGATAAACTGTGGGCCTCTATCGGAAACAATGTCCTCTGGAAGACCGTGCAGTCTGATGATGTGCCTCACAAATAGATTTGAAAGGGCTTTGGCATTGGGAAGCCGAGAGAGTGGAACAAATTGGGCTTGTTTGCTGAATCAGTCGATAAATATAAATATATTGTATTGCATCCACGAGACTCAGGGAGGTCCACCAAAAAATCCATTGAAATGTTAGACCAAGGCTTATGAGGAATAGACAGTGGCAAGAGTTCCCCCATGGGTTGGGTTCTAGGAACTTTGGTCTGGGCACAGACCACAGAAGCAGAAATGAAAGAAACCACATCCTTCTTCATTCCAGCAATGATGTTTTGATCCGGAATGATAGGCATGGGAACAGAAGGACTCTCTTGCAGTGATTGGAAGCTGCGTGAAAGCGCATCTACTTTGATATTTTTTGAGCCAGGTCTATACGTGATCAGAAATTGGAATTGGGTGAAGAACAGGGCCCATCGGCCTAGTTTGGAATTCAGTCTTTTAGCGGATTGAATGTAAATTAGGTTTTTGTGGTCTGTATATTCAGTGATCCAGTGGATAGAACCCTCGAGCCAGTGTCTCCAGTCATCGAATGCCCACTTGATGGCTAACAACTCCTGATTCCCCACGTCGTAGTTGATCTCAGCCTGGTAGAATTTTCGGGAAAGGTAGGCACACAGATGAAGTTTATTATCGTCCGGCGAACCCTGAGAGAGCACGGTGCCTACCCCAATATCAGAGGCGTCCACCTCAACAAAGAATGGTAGCTTCGGGTCATGATGACGAAGAACAGGAGCCGAGGAAAAGGCACATTTCAAGTTCTCAAAAGCTTTGATTGCTTGAGGAGGTCCAATTTTTGGATCTGCTCTTTTCCGTGTAAGAGCGGTGTTAGGAGCCTATAAATGCCTATAATAGTTTGCAAAACCTAGTAAGCATTGGACTGCCTTTAGACTTGAAGGTTGAACCCACTCCAAAACAGCCTGCACCTTACTTTGATCCATAGCAAAACCCGAAGGAGATATAACATAACCCAGGAAGGTGATCTTGGTGACACAGAACTCACACTTATTTCGTTTTGCAAAGAGTTGATTTTCTTGCAATTTCTGGAGAACCTTCTTGATGTGGATGATGTGCTCCTCACGGGACGAGGAATATACAAGAATGTCGTCCAGGTAGACGACCACGAACTTCCCCAGGAATTCTCGGAGCGCATCATTAATAAGGTCTTGGAAAACTGCTGGGGCATTACAAAGCCCGAAAGGCATGACACAGTATTCATAGTGACCAGTAAGAGTATTGAAAGCTGTCTTCCATTAGTCTCCAGGATGCAATCTATGCATGGCCGCAGGTTAAGAATCCAGCTCCCAAGGGTGACTTGGATGGCCTAATAAAGCCTTTTTGTAAACTCTCCGTAATGTATACATCCATAGCTTTAGTTTCCACTGCGGACAAAGAGTATAGTCTACTTTTAGGTAAAATAGCTTCAGGCAAGAGGTCGATACCACAATCGTAGGAACAATGTGGAGGTAGAAAATCTGCCTTTTTCCTTGGAGAATACATCAGAAAATTTACTTTGGAAGTTGGGCAGCAGAGAATCCACAGGCTGAGTAAGATGTAGAGGAAGGGTGAGACAAGAGGCACAACATGAGGAACTCCAACAAAGAATCTCCCCTTGCTTCCAGTCTATAGCAAGGTTATGAGTAGATAACCACGGGTGTCCCAAGACCAAAGGGACAGATGCACAACTAATCAAATAGAATGATATCAGCTCCGTATAAAGAGCCCCAATAGTGACAGAGAGTGGAGGAGTGTGGAATTAGATACGAACTCCCGTCATAGGATTTCCATCTAGCCCGCAGGCGGTGACGACATTCTCCATCTCAAGCAATGGCATGTGAAACTGTTTAGCAACATCAATGTCGAGGAAGTTACCTGCTGCACCACTGTCCAGAAAAGCCTTGAGTGGGATACTTTCATTCTGGAATGTCAGAGTTGCAGAAACTAAAAGAGAATTTTTTGAAGAGACCAGCTGGATACCTAAACGCACCTCTTCAGTCTTGTTTAGGCCTGGTCCTTTTCCGACTTGCTTGGGCAGGTCTGAATAAAGTGTCCTTTGAGCCCACAATAAATACAGAGACCCTGCCTCTGTCTTCTAGATCTTTCCTCGTGAGACAAACGAAGGATACCAATTTGCATAGGTTCCGTTAGATCTGGAGTTCTGGGAAGAAATATATCTAAGGAAGCGGAGGACCGGCAATCCTTTTCCATTCGTCTTTCTCTTAAGCGTCGGTCGATCATGATGGCCGCCCTCATGAAGTCCTCAAGAGTCTCTGGGACATGATAATGGACAAGTGAGTCCTTGAGAGGGTCTGACAGGCCTAACCGAAACTGGTGTTTGAGTGCCAGATCGTTCCACAGCATGTGGGTAGACCACCGACGAAAATTCAGCACAATATATCTCAGCCTTCCAAGCCCCTTGTTTTAATGGCCGAGGTTTGCCTCTGCTGATGCCACTCGGTCAGGGTCATCGTACAAAAGTCCCAGAGTCTCAAAAAACAAATCCACTGAAGTAAGACAGGAATGCTCTGGTTTGAGGCTGAAGGCTCAGGACTGCGGCTCTCCCTGGAGAAGGTATATAACAATACCTATGCGTTGAATCTCAGATCCTGAAGAGGTAGGTCTAAATTAAAAGTACTACTTGCAGCCCTCTTTAAAGTTCCGGAATATTTTACGGTCTCCTGAGAAGCGGTATGAAAAGTTGAAGCGTGGTTCTACACGAAAGTCCCTGAGGATACGGGGGTTTCGGGCGATGCCCTCCTGGGTAGTGACACGAATGGAAAGTTTCTGTAGGGATTGAGTCAAATTTTGGATCTGCATATTAAAGAACTGGGCCATAGCCTGATGTCCAGGATCCATTATATTTTCCTAGGTACGGTCTGGGTATGAGGTTTTGGCCGGTATTACCTTACTACCCACAGCCCAGGGGTAGTAGGAAGAGCCCTAGTGCTATCAGCACTGGGCTGGTTCTTTCTAGGGGGGGGGCGCTCGTTTTTTTCGGCGGACCCCACTCCTTAGGGAATCCAGCCCAGCGCTGAACAATCTAGGGTTGGTTAGTCATTATGGCAGGGGGACCCCTGCCGTGTGTCCCACTGCTATAGTGCCGCCAACTCTGGCTGGTTTGCCTAGTGCTGATAAAGTGAAAATCTGGGGGGGGCCCACACAAAATTTTTCCCCGATTTTCACGGGACCAGCACTAGTCAGGCAGCACTAGGGTTAAGCTGGAATAGAGGGGGGACCCCACGCTTTTTTTTTCTTTCACTTTGATCTATTCTTTACAGTTTTTAGAGCTGCCGGAGCTACGGCAGCTGTATGACAGGTCAGTGTAACAGTGATGTGTTTACAACTCACTGTTACAACACAGGAGAGTTTGCCAAACACAGGAGAGTTAGCTAAACTCGGGAGTGTTTACATCGCACAAAATCGCCAGAGATGACCAGCGATTTTGAACTTCAGTGTCAAAATCGCAGCTTGATACATTTCAGTTTTTTTTTTTCAAAACTCGCGGGTAAACACCCGCGATTTGCAGCGATTTAAACACGCTGGCAAACTCGCACTTTGATACATTTACCCCATAATCTCCTGTTGAAATCCAGTGCGTGGAGTATTGGTGCCGAACACAGAGCCACTCGAAGATCCCGGCAGGCAGCATCCTCCGCATCCAACCAGGTCAACTTGCCATTTGAAAGACAAGACTCTTTTCTGGCAATTTTAGGCTCATTAACATAATATTATTTTTTTTAAAAAAATGCATGAGGTCCCCCCTCTAAGCTCTATTAACCCTAGTGCTGCCAGCCTAACCAGCCAGGGTGGTTGGCACTATAGCAGGGGGACACATGGCAGAGTTACCCTGCCGTAACAAACCAACCCCAGGCTGTTCAACGCTAGCCTGGATTCCCTAGGGAGTGGGGACCGCAAAAATTAACGAGCAGGCTCTCCTTCTAGTAATAACCAGCTCAGTGCTGAAAGCACTTGGGCTCTTGCGACACCCCTGGGCGGTGGGTGTAGGGTAATAACAGCGATTAAAGTCTAAAAAAAAAAAAACAGGCACCATTTTTGTTTGTGGAAGTACAAGTCCCAGCCAGGCTGGGCTACCCTAAACAGTCTGGGCATGCTGATGCTTGTATAACTACAAGCACCAGCATACCACTGGCAGCCAGGTCAAAAATAGAGCTATTCCAGTTGCTATCTTCAGTCTGTCATCTCCGCACTGGCGTCAGATCGTCCTTTATGGGAATTTTGGTTTCCTGCACAACTGCATTAACTAAGATGGCTTGTGGCTCCTCCCAATCATGCCATGATTTCTCCTCCCAATCATGCCATGATTTCAGCAAGTTGACATGTTATGTCTGAATGGGTTTTCTCCTGCAGGCCCCACAGCCTCAATCACCTCATATGGTCCCTGCCATTGTGTGAAGAGCTTACTCTCTTGTGTGGGTACCAGGACAAGAACTTTGTCACCTGACTGGCAAGCTCTAATTACAGCTGACTTATCGTAGTTCCTTTTTTGTCTCGCTTGTGCCTCATGCATATGTTGAACCAATGGGGTGATCTTCCCCAACCTGTCATACAACTGGGACACAAGTTGGATCATATTGGGGTTTTTTGGACTCTGTTGCTCCCAGCCCTCCTTGAGAACATCCAAAATGTCACCTGGCTGCCTGCCATACAACAATTCGAAGGGGCTGAACCCTGTAGATACTTGAGGTACCTCCTTCACTGCATATATTAATTAGGGCAATAACACATCCCAGTCCCATTTTTTCTCACCATATGTTTGAATGTTCTATTAAAGCGTTTCACTAACCCGTCAGTCTGTGGGTGATATGTGTACCGTTTCTTCTCTTAACAACCGGCACAGTTCTTTCATGAGACGGGACATTAAGGGAGTACCCTGATCAGTCAAGATTTCTTTGGGAATACCAAACCTGGTACAATACAGAAGTTCTTTTGCTATTGTACTGGATTTTATATTGCGCAAAGGTATAGCCTCGGGATACATGGTGGCATAGTGTCACGGTTAAATACAGGAATACAGCTAGGAGCCACAAATATGGTGAAAAACACTCTATATTTATTTGCAGAAGTGTACAAATAGCAGATAATCATGAGTTTGTAGTAAATACCAGGTGCAAAGCTGATGCAGGAAACAGGAGGTAATATGAACTTGCAGAAAACACCAGGTACACAGTTGATGCAGGGAAGCAGGAGGTATGGAGAGATCCTGAGTAGCAAATAACCAGAAGCATATCAGAAGGCAGGAACAACAAGTAGGTACAGGCTGTGACAGCAGAGAGTAACATCAATAACCAGCAATGTGTGCTGGGAGTGACAGGTATACATAAGGGAAATGAGAACACACCCAGGTGCATGAGATAATTGGAGAACGGTTAACCCCTAATGCAAACATGAAGGGCACGATAGCAGCACCTCTGGTGATCAGAGGTACTGCTGCAAATATACACTAATAAAGTCTAATAGTCCAGGAGGCAGGAGCTACCAGGCAAAGCAGTATGCAGATCCTGACACATAGTCAACTATGACCAGTATGTACTGATGGTCATGGGCTGATTTCTCTAATGGGCCTACCAAATCCTTCCCAATACATTCAAACGGGGTCTGGACCACGGGGGATCTAGCAGGGCTCAGAAGTCAAGCTTCAGACATGTTCTCTGACATACTGGACATGTCCGGCAAAACCCTTTATTGCCTCGTATTGTGTCTTCCCTCAAGTGTCCCCCACACAGATGTATATGCACAGCTTTGAGTGCAAGAGGTGTATGGATTTGAGGTACTAACAATTGCTTTACAATTCTACCCTGTACATTAGCAACTCTACACAACAAATCATTATTTACCATATGATAGGAAATACCTTCTGCAGGCTTGTCAGCCTTCTCTACGTCATTTATCTCAACTACATTTTTATAGACATTAGCTAAGGTAAAATTTCCAAGTTGGTCTTAGCAGAAAGCTCTTAGTGGAAATAAATTAGAGAGTCCTGACCAATCTGAGTCCTCGGGAGGCTTGACCGCTTCACCTGAGGTCTCGCCAACAAATGATGGCATGATTTGGTTCTGCGTTGGTACTTATTTGTTCTCCAAACTCTTAGCTAGCGAAGGTGTACTTTCCTGAACATTCTGGTTCAGGTTTTATGGCAGATTATGGCCCTTTCTCTCTCCTTTTCCCGCAAACTCCTCGGTCAAGCCTGGACCCTCTGCCGGTGTTTCAATTGCTGAGTGGCCCGGCTGAGTTCGCTCCTGGAGGATCTGCTTGAACAGCGGAAAGTTTCTGCCCAGGATTAGAGGGTTGGGCAGTTTTGGGGCAACCGCCGCTACTACCTTGACTGTCTGTCCATTTACAGTAAGAGCAAAAGGGTCCTGTCATATTCCTCGGCCATCCCATGGACACAGAGTACCTTCAATTTGGCCAGTTTATGAGTCAGTGTCTCTAGTAATATGAAGCTGGGAACGAAGGACAGTTCAGTACCCAAATCTACCAGAGCCAGCACCAGATGTTGAATCACAATAAAAGTAATACAGAACAAGCAGGACTTCCCGGTAACCAAACTCGTTGTACAGCAGCTCGTATAGGTTGTAATAACATTGGGTGTTGTGCCCTCAAATGTCCAGGCTCTTTGCACTAGAAACAGATTTGACTTAATGCAAGTTTGGCTGTCTTTTTATCAGGCAATCTCTCCTCACCAATATTCTTTCCACTGTTCCATATGACAGATTTTGGCAAAGGCACAGACTTTGGAACGGGCAATAGAGGTTTGGGCATGTGTTGCAAGGTGCTGTATCTCTCCACTACAGCAGCCAATTCCTCAATCAACTGTGGGTCCACCTGCAGTGCCCACCTTTGAAGCACTCTGTTCATACCCCTTATACAATGGTCCATGGCCAGAATTTCGATCATTTTATCCGCAGTGTTCTTTTCTGGCTGCAAGCACTTCTATAGTGTTCTACCAAGTTCAGCAAGCTGAGCCAGACATGGTAAATCTTTGGAGAGTCTCCAGTCATGATATTGTTGGGCCTCCCCAACTCTGGTGACTCCAACCCTCGCCAACATAGTGGTTTTCAGCCACTGATAGTCACCAGTCTGGTCCTCCTCCAGGTCTATATAGGTCAATTGTGCTTCTCCTAAAAGATAGGGAGCTAGGTGATCGGACCAAATCCCAGGTGGCCACATGGCTCGGGTGGCGGCATGCTCAAATGCTATCAAATATGCCTCTATGTCACTATCATAAGTTAATTTCTGCAGCATGGTAGTAGCTAGATCCTCCCTATCCTGTCTCCCCAGAGTGATCTTCCTCACGGAGAAGATGGATATTCTCAACCTGTACTGCTGCAACAATTACCAGTGTTCTTAATATCATCATCATCAGCATTTATTTATATAGCGCCACTAATTCCGCAGCGCTGTACAGAGAACTCACTCACATCAGTCCCTGCCCCATTGGGGCTTACAGAGACAGACACAGGTAGGCAGGGACAGACAGACAAACTAGGGTCAATTTGTTAGCAACCAATTAACCTACCAGTATGATTTTGGAGTGTGGGGCGAAACCAGAGCACCCGAAGGAAACCCACGCAAACACGGTGAGAACATACAAACTCCTCACAGATAAGGCCATGGTTGGGAATTGAACTCATGACCCCAGTGCTGTAAGGCTATAAGGCAGAAGTGCTAACCACTACGCCACCGTTAATATGTCTTCCATTCCCACAAAAGTTTATACTGAGAAGTTGAACCTAACTTCTCTCAGCATTCACAGGCAAATAACAAAATGTTCTGGACTATACCAAATTCACAACTTAGTGACCCACAAGGAGTGGCACTAAAATTATGATCAGTTTTTAAAACTTTTTTTAACTTTTAACTTTTCATTCCAAAAGCTGATCAGTGTTTTAGAAACCCACACTGGCAAACAGCAGGGAAAAAACTAAAATAAAAATTGGACCACACCCAACATTTAGTTTGAACATTTAACAAGTGTGGCACTACAATGACCAGTAGTTTTTAAAACTTTTGCTTTCTTTTGCAACCCAAAAAACTGCAAATCAGTTCCCAGTACACAGGTGTGTTTCTCTACAGCAACAAATTTGAAACAAAGCATTACAATAGTTTGATGCATTATAGTGCATTTTTAATACACTCCACTCACCACCTTTGCGTTTGGAGTTGTCCTGCAGATCTCACGATGACACCACATGTGATAAAGCAAGGCATTTACTAGAATCTCACACACTTTGTCTGAACTATTTCAATGTTTGTTGTCAGGATGGCATAAACAGTTCAGCGGTGGTTATGGCAGACATTTCCAGTTAGGCGTAACAATTCTCCCACAACCATACATCTGGCTAAACAGTAATTCCCTCACTACTAGCCAGCCACTAACTGGCATCGGTGGCCCTGCCCACAAATTCACACAGTGATTTTTATCCTCCATCCTAGCACTACAAATGAATAACAACACAACAAACCAATTACTACACCGATGTGGTACACGTGTGTGTGTGTGTGTGTGCGCTAGAAGAAGTACCCAGGGGAAATTTAGCCCTGTCTGCAGCCTGCTCCTGCAGACTAGCTGGGTTTTTACTTGTTTTCTTATAGAATAGGTGTGGCAAATAAGCCTCTATGCCATGATAGATAGATAGATAGATAGATAGATAGATAGATAGATAGATAGATAGATAGATAGATAGATACAGGGCCAGACTGGCCATCTGGCACTTCTGGCAAATGCCAGAAGGGCCGATGGCTGGATGGGCCGGCCCAACTCCTCCTGTCTTCGTGGTAGCTGGTTTACAATTACAATCATTTACAATGTTTGCATTGTAGATGATGTATTAAGCTGCTCTTGGGACTCACACTCAGTATCTGATATGCTGTACCAATTTTATTTGTGAATGAGTTTATGTCTGGGCACTACTAATGATTTGGGGGCACTATTATGGCATAATGTTATTTGGGGGCACTATTGTGGCATAATATGATTTGGAGGCACTGTTGTGACATAATATGATTTGGGGGCACTACTGTATGGTATATGTTTTGGGGGCACTACTATGCCATAATATGATTTGTGGGCACTTCTGCATGACCAAATATGAATTGAGGGTAATACTATGTGGCATAATATGACCATGGGGCACTACGATGTGGCATAATATGAATTGGGCACACTACGGTGTGGCATCATATGAACTTCTGCCAAAGGCAAGTCTTTCATTGTTAAATATGATGGGAACCCAAAGAAGTTGTTGTATCGGGGCCCAAAATTCCTCTTGTCAGCCCTGCCTGTGAGTCAAGGGGGTAGACGTCTCCAGGTAAATAAAGTAAATGTTTCCTATCTAATCAAACTGATGGATCACATCCAATTATCTCTCACCCACCTCCTCTATCCCCCTTAATTTATATACTGTGTTATTTAAAATGAATAGAAAAGATGCATATCCAGTTACTGTAGTAAAAAAAAATATTTTTCTCTGACATTTTGCTGTAGATGGAAATACTTTTAATGCAGCCGTGTGGGTAAAATGATCATTCAATAGTTATGTGTTTTTTTTAGATATATGTTAGAGTTTCATTTCATGTGGAATGATTCATGAAAATTCTGCCATTGCTATTTAATTGAGGGAAAAGTGTACCTGTTACCAGTATGTGTGTAAGTATTCTGTTCGTTGTTGCTATTTTGTGGGAGATTTGAAAAAAGCAAAACATTGGTTTCCTACAGTGGCGCCTGTATAATTGGTGGTATTGCTGTAGTATGGGGTGGCGTGCTGGTGGCAATGTTGTAGTGTGTTTGGGGCTTAGTATTGTTAATAAATAGGAGAGGGTATTGCTATAATGTGGGAGGTGATGCCGGATGCTGTAATGTGGGGGGTGATGCCGGTTGCTGTAATGTGGGGGGTCATGCTGGACGCTGTAATGTGGGGGGTGATGCTGGATGCTGTAATGTGGGGGGTGATGCTGGTTGCTGTAATGTGGAGGGTGATGCCGATTGCTATAATGTGGGTGAATATCGATGTAGTATGAGTGTATGTGGGGGGTTATTTATTGCTGTAATTTGGGTACTAATAATGTATTGTCATGGTATTTATTGATGTAATTGGGGTGCTAACAATGTAATGTTGAGGGTCATTAGGAGAAATAAATACCCCCCCCCACACACACACTCATACTACATCATGTTGTACTGCACCAGCAACGTGCACTGCGCCAGCATCAGTGTGCAACAATATAGTGCATGGAGGCCACAACACGTGGGCCTGTGTGCTTTAAATGTCAGGGCTGATTTTTAGTCCCAGTCCGGCCCTGGATAGATAGATAGATAGACAGATAGATAGATAGATAGATAGATAGATATCCTGATTTGAACTGGAAACAGTGAACGCCATAAGGCCTCATTTCTAATGGTTCTGATATAGTACGAATAGGCAAGACAGCGCAAGCACCTCTTATTAGCATAGATATACATACAATCTGATCTTCCATCTTGAAGTCATAAGTGTATTGGATTAGTGAAGACTGTGATGCCGTTTACAGCAGCTTAACTGGCTGCCATGTCAGTTTAAACCCATAAGGAGGAAGAATCTCTTGCACCAGGAGCATCTTGATGCACTAATCTATGTTCTCTCCATAAAACTTGACACTTGCCCAGGAATAGGTATATGGTTCCTTTGTGCTGCAAATATTTTTTTGCAGCCTTGTAAAATAATTAATGTCTTATAGAAGTGGCACATGGGGTATGGATTCAGCTGTCTGCAATAGACTGGGGAGTTTAAACATTGTTCTAGACATTTTTATGTAGCTATGCTACAAAACTAAGTATAATAATGTATAAGCATGTCAATTTTGAAATTTAGTAGAACTTTGAAGCATCAAAATAAAACTATAATAAATATGTCATTATTTGTTTTTATTTATCTGAATACATCAACAAATATTATGAAATTTTGCCCACAGGATTTAAATTATTATTATGATTAACTTTTACTTGTAAGTTGCCACAAAAGTCAAGAAGTGTGTCCCTTAGACTAAACGCAGTTAAAATCATGCGGGTGAGTGACTTACCAAAGAACCTATTATCTGTGGATTCCTGTAAGTTTCAGCCAATGAGTGCAGGAAGGCGTTGGGACTTATACACAGTTATAAGTCAGTGTGCAGAGGCTTCTTCCCTTCCTGCTTCCGGATTCCTGAGAGCTAGGCTGAGTACTGGTTTCCAGATTTCTTTTGTATTTCTGTGTGCTGTGTCCCCCTTTTTCTCTCCTTTATTTCACCTTGTGGTTCTGTCTTTTTATTTTATTCTTTTTATTTTACCTCCTTTCCTCCTCATTCTTCCCTTCAATCTCTCCTTCTTTCCCTCTCTCTCTGCAGCGCGGGGCTCCGTGTCTTATCTCCCCCCTCCCCCCCACCTCCTTCTCCCCTTCTCTCTCCGCTTGTCTCTTCCTCCTTTGTGTAGCTGACAGCTATGTCTCGTCCTAGCAGGGTGAGGAGTGCCCCAGCCAGGTACAGGGACGCAGTCCCCACAGCCCAGTCCCTCTCTTCCCCGGCGGCAGCCCACGTGGAGACAGCGCTGTCCCCTATTCCCAGTGGTGTGGCCGCTAGGGGGACTCGCAGCGCTTCTCCATCCAGACCCAGACGGCACAGGTCTCCTTCCAGCGGGTGGCGGGCAATGAGCTCCACCGTCGGAGGTTCTCTGCTTTCTGTGGGGGGGGGCACTAAGGCAGCCCCCGCAGCTGTTAAGGTGGCCAGTGTTATTAACAGGAGTAGCGGGATAGCGCAGGGGGACATGGGCAGGCAGCAGGACCCCCTCCTCCTTCCATTAACCCTCAGGGCCCTGGTATCTTCCGGAGCTGGGAGGGAGCGGGTGTCTCGTCTGGGGGCATATCTGAGGCATCAGTATCACAGTGGGAGGCCCCTTCTCCATATAGGGGGTTAGGCCCTATCATTCGGGACCCCCTGGTCCCAGGGGGTAGGGCGGAGTTGACCAGGACATCAGGGCTCTCTAGGAGTCAGGGGGCAGTCTTTTTGGGAAAGAGCTCTTCCCTCTGTTTCCCCGTAGCGGACACAGCGGGCGGGGATCCCTTCATCTTTGCGGGCCCCTGTTCGGGGGCCGCTGATGTTCATGTGGGGGGTGTAAACTTGTATTCTTCCGTAGCTGCCCCCCCATTTGCTCTTGGCCCCTACCCCCCCCTCCACGTCTCTGTCCCAGGTCAGGGGCAGGGGTCCCCCTTTAGTTCTCCCTCCCATCCCGGTGGACCCTGTCAGTAGTCTTCCGAGGGGCGTGCAGCCGAGTATCAGCCTCAACAGGCTGGGGGGTGGGGAGGGCTGGAATTTACCTTATCCCCCGGCTGGGGGTGTGGCTGTCCCGGGTAGTTCTTTTTCCCCTTCCCCTCCTTACCCCGTTCCGATGGGATCCTATACTCATTATTATCCGGTTCCGGTCGCCCCTGCGGGTGCGTTGACGGCGGGTCATCAGGGGTCCCCCTGGAACTTTCCCCCTCCGTCGGGTTTGGTCGGGACAGGTCAAAGCATTCACTGGGGTTTACCTCCTGCTGGTGTTCATCAAGTTGTTTCCCACGTTAACGTGCCTGTGTTTTCAGAATACCAAGGTCCAGGAGTATCAACTTCACTACAGACCCCGAATCCGGCTGGGGTCACAGCTAGAGCCACGGTCCAGACGGAGGTCGCATCCGAGAATCAGGCGTCGTCGGCAGGCATACCGCTGGGAGTGTTGTCGGTTCCGGAATCTCAACAGGGTGCGATGGAGACTTCGTCGGTCCCGGGGCCATCTGGGGCGGCAGGATCCGGTCGGCAGTCGGCTGCGGGTGCGGGCGGTGAGTTGTCTAATGTTGGTTTATCTCTCGCACTTACACATAGCCCTCCCATGTCATCCACTGACGAGGACTCCCCCTCTTCATCGGGGGAGGGTCCCCGAAAGTTGATTAAGATCCTTAATATTCACTTCAGTAGGTCAGCATCGAAAGGAGATAGACGAGGGCCTGTAGTGAAGACGTCATTGAGTAAAAACCCCATGGTGCTCTGTGAGAACACCGCTCTTTTAGCAGGCATTCGCCCCTGTATTAGAGATATGATTAAGAAAGGTTGGTTTGTAGACATGTTCGAGATCACTAAGGCTAGCAAGAAAGAGCTAGAATCGGCCCGAGGGAAAGGGGGGATAGGTGAGGACGCATACAAAACCTTCTCTAACTGGCTGTCAGGTTATTGCTCCTTCGCGGCGTGCTATATTGACACGAGACCTCAAGCCACTGAGGAGGTGTGGAAGTATTTGCATATGATAAATGAGATGTTTATTAATGACCGCCCAGGGACGTGGCGCAAATACGACGAATTGTTTAGAGAGAGAGTAGAAGGTCTGGTAGACATGCCCTTGGGCGTTAAGGATGTCGAGATCTGGATGCAACTAAACCGGGCTAGTTTAGCCTTCAGTTCAGGGGCACCGTGGAATCGGTTTCTGCAAGGGGGGAGACGTGGAGCTCCCCAGTTTGCAAAAAACAGATGCTTCGCCTTCAACAATGGAGCGTGCGGCAGGGGTGAATCTTGCAGATACAAACATATCTGCTCCTACTGCCGCGGTTGCCACGCAGCCAGAGAGTGTCCGAGGAGTGCCCCCGGCCTCTCCAGAAACCGTGGCAATGATAACAACGCTCAGTAAAGCCCCATCCCCCATATGTAATTACGCACTGGAAAGATGGCTTAGACTGTACCCAAATACGGAGCAAGCTTCCTTCTTAAGTGAAGGCTTTCGCCACGGGTTTAGGCTCCCTATCAACACATCAGTTAGTGCTAGGGCCTCTAGGAACTTAAAATCAGCATACTTATTCCCCGATATCCTAGACGAAAAAATTTGTGGTGAGATAAGCCTAGGCCGCATGATCGGCCCATTTGATTCCCCCCCCCCTGGCAGATTTAGTCATATCCCCAGTAGGTATAGTCCCTAAAAAAGTACCAGGTAAAGTTAGGCTTATTCAGCACATGTCACATCCCGCAGGCAAGTCCGTTAACGATGCCATAGTTCAGGACATAAGTTCAGTGGTTTACCAGTCATTCGAAGAGGCTTTAATGCTTATTTGAAGGTTTGGAACAGAGGCTCTTATGGCCAAATTAGATATTGAGTCGGCTTTCAGACTACTTCCCCTACACCCGGAATCGTTCCGGTACATGGGGTTTAAAATTAAAGATAAATATTTTATTGACAGATGCCTTCCCATGGGGTGCTCCTTGTCATGTGCTTACTTTGAAGCTTTTAGTTCCTTTCTTCAATGGGCGATCTA
Source organism: Mixophyes fleayi (assembly GCF_038048845.1). NCBI lineage: Eukaryota > Metazoa > Chordata > Amphibia > Anura > Limnodynastidae > Mixophyes > Mixophyes fleayi. Next base: position 83,027,522 of record NC_134408.1, on the reverse strand, counting down.
GGCGGGCACAAGGCACGAGGGCATCGCTCATTACCTGGATGATTTTCTATTTATTAGGCCCGGCTGGCTCTTCAGTGTGCTCTGATATGCTATACACGGCTCAGGCTCTTTTCTTGGTTATGGGGGTACCAGTAGCCAGGGATAAGACAGAAGGCCCATCATCTTGCTTGTCGTTCCTAGGGATAGAAATAGACTCTGAGGCGGGCTGCTGTCGCTTGCCAGCTGACAAAATAGCTAAAATGGAGAGTTTGATATCCAGTACTCTGGCCTCTCCTTGTCGTATTCTTAAACAAGTTCAAGCATTATTAGGATCCTTCAATTTTGCATGTAGAGTTATACCCATGGGTAGAATCTTCTGCAGGAAACTGCAGTTGGCCACAGCAGGCAGAAAAAGACCCCATGCTTTAATAGCTCTGAGTGACAAGATAAACGAAGATTTAACAATATGGGTGACATTCCTTCAGAAGTTCAACGGTTCCAGGATTTGGCCTTCACCTCCCATTTCCACATTAGAGTTAGACCTATTCACAGATGCCTCAGGCGCTAAAGGCTTTGGTGCTTTCTTCCAAGGTCGGTGGTGCGCTGCTTCATGGCCGCAATCGTGGATAGACGGGGGGCTTACAAAGAATTTATTGGTATTGGAGCTCTTTCCCATAATCGTAGCGCTGGAATTGTGGGCCTCTCAGCTGTCAGGGCGTAATGTTTTCTTTTGGTGTGACAATTTAGGCGTGGTGCAGGCAATTAACCGTCAGAGCGCTTCCTCTAAGCCGGCAATAAATTTGCTATGCGTTCTGGTGCTTCGTTGCCTGGTCTTCGACATAAATTTTCGCGCCAAACATGTACCTGGTATAGACAACTGTATTGCTGATTCTCTGTCCCGTTTTGAGTGGGAGCGCTTTAGATCTTTAGCTCCCAGTGCTGACCCCGTGGGTACATCTTGTCCATTTTATGTTTATCAGATAGTCGGTCCGGTTTAAGATTCTTAGCAGAGGCCTCTCTAGCACCAAGTACGTGGAAGGCTTATTGGGCAGCCTGGAAACGATGGGAGGTTTTTCTGTTATCCGGTCCCGATCGTTCCTCGGGGGATTCTAACGGTATGATAGACTTCATGTGGGGGTGTTACCAGGAGGGCCTTAGTAGAACATCTATGACAGCTATGCTGGCAGGTATATTGTTTATGGCCAAGTTACAAAGTGTACCTGATCCCACTAAATCATTTCTAATAAGTAAAGCGTTAAAAGGCTGGTCTAGGCTCCACCCCACCCCCAAGTATAGGAGAAAGCCCATAGATCCTATTTTATTGTCCCGTATGATTTTTACTTTACCGGATATTACATCGGACCATTTCGAAGCTTCCCTGTTTGCGGCTGCATTCTCCTTAGCTTTTCATGGCGCCATGCGAGTTAGTGAGTTAGTTGCACAATCCAAAAGCAGGACAGATGCTTCATTATTAGGTAAACATGTGGTGTTGTCGGACGACAGCATTCAAGTGAAAATTAGGCGATCAAAAACAGATCAGGCAGGGATTGGTCATTGGTTCACGCTTAGTAAAATACAGGATCAAAGTATATGTCCTGTTAAAATTTGTAAATATTTCTCCAGCATTAGGCCACATGGATCAGAGGTTTGGCTAGTGCATGAAGATCTCTCCCCCCTCACCAAATTTCAATTTCATGCGGTTATGTGCAACACTTTAAACGCTCTTGGTTTAAATTCATCAGAATTCGGGACGCATTCATTTCGGATAGGGGCGGCCACAGCGGCCGCAGCGAGTGGGGCTTCAGTAACTTCCATACAAAGGCTAAGAAGATGGAAGTCTGGCTGTTATAAATCGTATATTTGTCCTGATATATAACATGTGTTTTTTCCCTCTAAGCAGCTCTTCTCTACCTCTTTTCTCCTCTAAGCTAATGAACCCAGGGCGCTAGGCTGCTCGTCGCTATTTGCGGGGGCGTTGAAGGGCTTTTTCCTCATAGGTTTTCACCTTCACCTGGGTTGCTGCTTTTCCTTTCGTTCTGTTAGGTTTAAGGTTGGAATTAATGTTTTGTCCCAGCATTCACCTCACTCCCTACCTCCTAGTTATAAATAGGTGTGTTTTATAGTTGTGGAATTTAACTTCAGTTCATGGTTCTTTAGTTTATGCAAATATGTTAATGGTGTTTCTTCTCCGCTTAGTTAGTTTTTCGTGCTTTATTGCTTATCCTCCTCCTTTTATTATCTCGTTTTAGGATCCAATTCCTCTATGATTTCCGTTTGGGTGTTGGGTCACTCCTACATTTTCTGGGCTAGCAGACATCCGTTATCTCGTAATTGTCATTGGTTAGCGGATAACGTTTACATTAGATGGATAGGTAAATGTGGTTTAAAATGGGACAATTTTCTCCCTCTTCTGTCAGAGGAAATTTTATCATTTGGTGTGCCGGACGTTTTAGTGGTGGTGGCAACGATGTGGGGCAAATTAAGACCCTGGAGTTAATCATCAGAATTCGGGAGGACACGTATGCTATTTCAAACAGATGGCCTAATATTAAATTATGCTGGTCCTGTATTGTTCCTCGTAGGCATTGGAGATCTGATATGCCCGCCATTAACAACGGGGCGGCGGTACGGAAAATAAATCAGGTGGCCAGTAAAATTTTTAGTTCTGTGGGTGGTTCGGTTATAAAGCACCCTTTGTTGAAAGTAGAGTCCCCCTTTTATATAGATTTGACGGTGTTCATTTGTCAGATAAGGGTGTTCGTTTGTTTATTGACCAGCTTTTTTGGCGTTTAAGGGGAGTAGTTAGGGCTGTAGTTGGCGGGCCGCATGTATAATTTCATGCGGCGTGGTAGGAGAACAGTGCAGTCTGTAACTGTGCATATGGTGCTTGGGTGATCTTGTCATAGGTCACTACCCCCCTGCGGTTATGGTGTCATACCATGGTTGGTCCGTTTTGTTAGTAGGACCTTTGGGCCAGTTTTGTATGGTTTATACTGGCGGAGTTTATAGGGGGTGTAGTCTTGCCGTTGGACTTGATCTTAGCACCGGCCAATAGATAAGGTATGATCCTGGGTTGGTGGTATTATGGTCTGACCTTTCCACCGTATTGGTTTTGCGTTCCTGACTGCCTTGCTCTCGTCCGCCTTACAGTCCTATTAGTTTAAAAATAAATAAATACCGTCATTCATTCCAACTTTAATTTTGTGTCCGTGTCTTTATTTGGTCTGGAATAAAGGTTTATCCCAGGTGTGTTATTTGGGAAAAACTTCCCTGCTATGCATTTTAAGCAGCACCAGATTGGAAAACAAAAGACACGGGGCATATAGCATAAAGATATTCAGTGTAGATGAGGTGGGAAACAGACGAGAAGACGTAGGGATAGAGAGCCCTGCTCATAAGAGATCATGGCCTAGTGAAACTGTATACCATAGCATGAGATTTGTTAAATACATTTCAAAGTATAAATTATACAATTTTGTACACCAATTTGTTTTGCTTCATTCTTGAAAATGACAAAATGAAGCAAAAAAAAAAACAACTATGTTCATGGCTCCCATTTGTCCAAGTTTCCTAAGATAGTTCCTTTTTTCACCACTCAATATCTTTAACTCCCAATAACTATTTTCACATAATTTAAACTCCTAACCCAAATTAATATAACAATTGCAAATAAGTACTGTGACAGGATGGATCCCTATGCCACCCTGTCTGTTGTTACTTGGAACTTACTTACTTTGCCACTGTTCCCTTTCGGCATCCCAAATGCGCCCTCTAACCGCAGTAGGAGGGGCTTATAAATGCTGCCACAACTGCACTCCTTACCAGCATCCAGTACAGGGTTTCTTCTGGGCAACTGACACTGCCCTGTTACTGGTGCGCCTGGGCTGGTACCCCTGACCTCTTCCTATGGATCGGGGTTGCTGGGGTTGCCCCCCCTGGCCTATCACACTGGCCAGAACTGCTGGGTAGCGAGCAGAGCGGTTTTACAGGAAAGCTGGGTCCAAACCTCAAAACAGCCGGAAACGTATTAGAGTTGGGTCTAATCTGTAGGTCACAGGGATAGAGAAGTTTCAAAGTAGGTCTTTGAAGCAAGTGATGTTTATTTGCTCACATTGGTTGAATGTATCAGTGGGCAGGTCAGATGAAACAAGAAGAACTATTTTCAATACAAAACAGTGTTTCTCTTTCATCCATCTGGGGGACACTGCTAACCATGGGGACACTGCTAACAATGGGGTTGAGTAGGGTAGGGAGGAGTTTGGCACCTAAATAGTTAACTTTTTTAGCTGCTGACAGACCATCACCCCGCCAACTCCCAACATAACCCAGTTTGAAGTAGGTGCCCAAGGAGTATGGGCTGAAGTTGAAGAGCTGCACAGTGAACAGGGTTCACTGTAAGTAGGCTTTTTCTTTTCTTTATAGAGTTTTTTTCTGTTGACTAGCACACGACTGGCTCTGTAATACAGAGCAGACTTGTGAACAGAGAAGCAGCTGTCAGCAGGGGAGCCGCGGCTCCCGCTGACAGTTTTTCACATGGAGCAGTGAGACTTCTCACAGTGTGATAAGCGGTCTACACAGACCACTCTCACACTGCTAGCAGGGTCCGGCGCTGCCACAGGCAAAGAGCGCCAGTACTCCTGCCATTCCCAGGGGCCATGACAAGGAATGGAGCGTACCAAGTCCCCTCCTCAGTGAAAAGAGGAGGGGGAACTTGGGGTAATGGCCGCGCTTTTCAGGGGACAGAGTAGCAGATATCACACCATTCCACTTACTGGAGAAATGGAAATCACAGATATTCTGTGCAGGAAATGCAGAGAGCCAGCGGAGGGGAGCTGTGTAAGAAAGCCACCCCTCCCCCTGCTGAGGGAGCACGTGGTAGATTCCTTCTGGCGCCAAAATACAAAGGGAGACAGCAGCCATTCGGAAGAAGTACAGCTGCTGACACACATCTCCCTGCTAAGTATCATTTATTCTCTCTATATATGCTGGATAGAGAAGTATAAGTATTGTGGGCACATATACTAGGTAGAGCCTAATGTTAAAGAGATTATAGCTCTCCCTTCTGAAAAGTATCTGGTGTATTTGTGCCTATTCTGTCTGTACGTGACTTTATTTTTTTTGCTTCTCTTATGATGGCTGTAAAAGTAAAGCAACATGTGCCAAGTGTTTTCCCTGTTCCAAATGTAATGCTAAATTAGCTGGTGAGCATTAGGACCCAGGGATGCTCTGTGCTGATTGCAGCCAAACTGGAAGTTCTGCAGCTGACAGCCTTCCCTTGGCTAAATATATTTTATACTCTCTATATAGTGGATTCTACTGATAGGGAAGTATAGATTCGGACCACATTTTGAGGGAAGAGCACAATATTTATAAGAGATTATTGCTCTCTCATGAACAGAAATACTATCTTTTGACTTGTTCATAGATTAATTAGTGTTTTCTGTGTAAATATCTTCTGTATATGTACCTGTATTTTGCTGTGTGATAGCTTTATTTTCTACTAAGAATGTGAGAAAAGTAAAGCAACATGTGCCAAGAGTTTTTCCCTGTTCCAAATGTAATGCTAAATTAGCTGGTGAGCATTAGGATCCAGGGATGCTCTGTGCTGATTGCAGCCAATCTGGATGGTCTGCAGCTGCTTACAGCCTTCCCTTGGCTAAATATATTTTATACTCTCTATAGGAGATAGGGAGGTATAAGATTATGAGCACATTTTGGGGGGAATAGCATAATATTTATAAGAGATTATTGCTCTCATTGACAGAAATACTATCTTTTTGACCTGTTCATAGATTAGCTAGTATTTTCTGTGTAATTATCTGGTGTGTACGTGTCTGTTTTTGCTCTGTGGTAGTTTTATTTTCTACTAAAAATGTCTGAGAAAAGTAAAGCAAAATGTGCCATGTATTTTCCCTGTTCCAAATGTAATGCTAAATATCGGGAGAACATAAGGACACAGGAGCGCTCTGTACTGATTGCGCTGCGGCGTCAGTTGTGAAGACAGCTCCATTCAGGTTGCAATCCTCCTGGTTGGGTACTGTTTTGGACACAAGGGGTTGGTACACTGGTCAAACTATTATCTAACCCAGTGGTTCCCAAACTTTTTCAGTTTGTGGCACCCTTAGAGTCTCCAAATTTTTTCAAGGCACCCCTCCAAAATAATTACTGAGCAGTCCTGTTTTAGAAGTAGTTGGGTCAAAAAATTGTAATAAGTATTTAGGTCACGACAGAAATACTTATTTAGTTGTATGCAAAAATGCCCCCTCTGCATCCAGACACTCTGCCCCCTCTGCATCGAGGCACACTGCCCCCTCTGCATCCAGGCACACTGCCCCCTCTGCATCCAGACACACTGCCCTCTGTCACGCTCTCCCCTCCTCTGCCCTCTGTCCCCTCCTCTGCCCTCTGTCATGCTGTCCCCCTCCTCTGCCTTCTTTCACGCTGTCCCCCTCCTCTGCCCTCTCTCACGCTGTCCCCCTCCTCTGCTCTCTGTCCCCCTCCTCTGCCCTCTGTCAAGCTATCCCCCTCCTCTGCCCTCTCTCACGCTGTCCCCCTCCTCTGCCCTCTCTCACGCTGTCCCCCTCCTCTGCCCTCTCTCACGCTGTCCCCCTCCTCTTCTGCCCTCTCTTACGCTGTCCCCCTCCTCTGCCATGCTGTCCCCCTCCTCTGCCCTCTTCCCCCTCCTCTGCCTTCTGTCTCTCTCCTCTGCCCTCTGTCCCCCTCCTCTGCCATCTGTCCCCCTCCTCTGCCATCTGTCCCTCTCCTCTGCCATCTGTCCCCCTCCTCTGCCCTCTGTCCCCTCCTCTGCTCTCTGTCCCCTCCTCTGCTCTCTGTCATGCTGTCCCCCTCCTCTGCCCTCTCTCACGCTGTCCCCCTCCTCTGCCCTCTCTCACGCTGTCCCCCTCCTCTGCCCTCTGTCCCCTCCTCTGCCCTCTGTCCCCTCCTCTGCCCTCTGTCACACTGTCCCCCTCCTCTGCCCTCTCTCACGCTGTCCCCCTCCTCTGCCCTCTCTCACGCTGTCCCCCTCCTCTGCCCTCTCTCACGCTGTCCCCCTCCTCTGCCCTCTGTCCCCTCCTCTGCTCTCTGTCCCCCTCCTCTGCCCTCTGTCAAGCTGTCCCCCTCCTCTGCCCTCTCTCACGCTGTCCCCCTCCTCTGCCCTCTGTCCCCCTCCTCTGCCCTCTGTCCCCCTCCTCTGCTCTCTGTCCCCCTCCTCTGCCCTCTGTCACGCTGTCCCCCTCCTCTGCCCTCTGTCCCCCTCCTCTGCCCTCTGTCCCCCTCCTCTGCTCTCTGTCCCCCTCCTCTGCCATCTGTCCCCCTCCTCTGTCCCCCTCCTCTGCCATCTGTCCCCCTCCTCTGCCCTCTGTCCCCCTCCTCTGCCCTCTGTCCCCCTCCTCTGCCATCTGTCCCTCTCCTCTGCCACCTGTCCCCCTCCTCTGCCATCTGTCCCCCTCCTCTGCTCTCTGTCCCCCTCCTCTGCTCTCTGTCCCCCTCCTCTGCTCTCTGTCCTCCTCCTCTGCTCTCTGTCCCTCTCCTCTGCCATCTGTCCCTCTCCTCTGCCATCTGTCCCCCTCCTCTGCCATCTGTCCCCCTCCTCTGCTCTCTGTCCCCCTCCTCTGCCCTCTGTCCCCCTTCTCTCCCCTCTGTCCCCCTCCTCCCCCCTCTGTCCCCCTCCTCTCCCCTCTGCCCCCCTCCTCTCCCCTCTGTCCCCCTCCTCTACCATCTGTCCCCCTCCTCTGCCCCGCGCCAGGCGCCAGCCATAGAAAAAAGAAAGAAAACAGGAACTTACCAATACACCGGGCGCCGGGACCCAGCAGACTCCTCTCTCCCGCAGCAGCTTGTCACTGACGTCGATATTCAGTGACAGCTGCCGCTGCACCCCTGGGAGCCGCGGCGCACAGTTTGGGAACCGCCGATCTAACCCATTGAAGGTTCCAGTGGTAGTTGAGGTGTGACCTTCTGCCTCTGAAAACGGTAGCCTTTCAGGCATGTCTACAAAGAGAACAAGTCCTTTACCCTCGGTAGTAGGACAATCTTTCTCTAGCGTATCAGGTATCTTCCCCTGTGGGAAGCCTGGAGGGTCTGCAGTGATAGTAGGCCAGGAATTCAGAAATGGCAGGTTTATATTGGTTAAACCAGTGACTGAAGAACCCAAAACATTTACCTAAAAATAAGAGACATAGATCAGCAAATTTGCTGTTTCTATTGTCTGACTCAGAGGGATCCTCTGAGGAAGAAGGTGAATGGTTAGAAGACTGGGATTCCTCATTAGTAGGATCATAGGAGGGTTCTAGGTAGTAGTACGTCAGACCTTGGGATTTGTGAGCTAGGTCTGGAGTGGTCTCTTTTTTAACAAGGTTGAAAGAGAGACGATTCATATTCCCTCACTCGGCAGAGTTGAGAGAGATTGCAGCGGCTTCTTGGAAACATCCAGACATAGGGTTTGCTATGTAAAAAAAAATGAGTGTTCTGTTTTGCACATAAGATAAATACTGCCTGTTTTTTCATATAGCACTTATATATCAACTTTAAATTTCAATGTACAAATGAGCTATCAAGTATTTGTGTGATACATGAAAAACAGGCAGTATTTAACTTATGTGCAAAATAGAACACTCATTTGCACCCCTTGCAATGTAACATGGTTTTGTCCAGGAGACTGAAATAAGAATCCTCTTCATTTAAGATCCTTAATGAATCAGGCCCTTAGTTATTGCATAAATAGCATTAACTAGTGTTTCGTGGTGGCTTATACTATTACTTATTACTGATGCTCACTGACCCCCGTAAAGTGGTTTTGGATCTAGATTAGCTTCGTGTTTTGGTTTTGGCAAAACCACCCTCGTGTGTTTTGGTTTTGGTTTTGGATCTGTATTTTTTTTAGAAAAATTGTTAAAATATGCTAAAATCACTTAATTTTAAGGTTGTGCACCGGCCACTTTTGGGGTTTTGGGTTTTGGGTTCTGATTAGCTTGAGGTTTTGGTTTCTGATTTGTTTTGCCAAAACACCCCACGAAAGGTTTTGGTTCTGATTTTGGGTTTTGGGTTCTGATTTTTTTTAAAAAAAAGAATAAAAAGTGCAAAAATCCATATTTCATTTTTTTTTCTCACTCCTACACTATTATTAAGCTCAATAACATTCATTTCCACTAATTTCCAGTCTATTGCGAACACCTCACACCTCACAATATTGTTTTTAGTCCAAAAGGTTGCACTGAGGTTGCTGGATGTCTAAGCTAAGCGACACAAGTGGGCGGCACAAACACGTGGCCCATCGTAGGTGGCTGTGTAGGCTTGAATGGCTTTTTTGCTGCTCCTCTATCCTCTGCAGCATATAGAGGGTGGAGTTCAAGCACATCACTACCTCTTGTTTTAGTTGATGGCACGGCAGGGTTATGCTTTTTTGATGTAGCAGGAACAGTGAACGTAGTTTAATATCTGATACTAATATTTCTGCACTGCAGGAACAGTGAACGTAGTTTAATATCTGATACTAATATTTCTGCACTGCAGGAACGGTGAACAAACTTTAATATCTGATACTAATATTTCTGCACTGCAGGAACAGTGAACATACTTTAATATCTGATACTAATATTTCTGCACTGCAGGAACAGTGAACATAGGTAAATTTAGCAGTACTAATATTTCTGGACTGCAAGAACAGTGAACGTAGGTATTGCAGTACTAATATTTCTGGACTGCAAGAATATATTGCTCTAGAATTTTTTTTATACTTTTTAAATAATTTTTTTATATATTTTTTTAATTATTTTTGTATAATTTATTTTATTTTTTTTTCAATTTTTTTTAAGATTTGTTTATAATTATAAAATTACTATGGACTTATCAGAACAAAGCACAGGCCAAAAGCACCATTGGACTCAGCTGGACAGACACTGGCCAAAGCACCACTGGACTCAGCAGGACAGAGCACAGGACAATAGCACCACTGGACTCAGCAGGACAAAGCACTGGCCAAAGCACCACTGGACTCAGCAGGACAGAGCACAGGACAAAAGAATAAAGCACCACTGGACTGATCACACAGGAGCAGAAGCACCACTACCCTACAACCTACCTATACCCTGATCACAGCCCAAATGAAAATGGCGGCCGCTAGCGGGGAATTTATGCAATCCGAGTCTCACGAGATCCGACGTGAGACTTGGACGTCAGAGCCTCACTTTCATTTTTTTGGCGCCGGAAATACCTGAACAGTGCTCGGATCCCGTCAGATCCGCACTGTTCTGGTGGGCTCGGATTAGCGGAATCTGAGCCCGCTCATCCTTACTTAATTTTGCTCTTTTTTTGATCCTACATTATTATTAACCTCAAGACCAATAATTTTAAATCATTTGCAGTTAATTTTGACCACCTCACATGTCACAATATTATATTCATACACTTTCAGACAAATACTGCAGCAACCTGGCTGGATGCTAATCGACAGAGCAATGACTCAAACACACGGTAGTTCCTACCACATCTAGGAAACATTGGCACACAGTAGTGGCAGAAACTAAAAGTGGGGCAAGATGGAATTGTCTTTGGATCATGAAACCAGTTATAGATCATTTGATCGCTCCACCTGTTTCTTGGATAAGTGATGTAATTCTACAGCTAATACATGGCAATGAGCGCTGACCCCCCGGGATGCGTGCTTTTATCAGACCCACACCAATCCAGGGTGCCAGACAATGCACTAAAAGGAGCCATTGTAATTCCCAGCAAAAAGCCATTTCCTCAGTGAGCTTCGAATCAGCCACAATTCCCACAAAATTATAATCGAGTTAGGTAACTGATGTAAAGTGCAGATTATAAACACTTGATGAAATAGCAGCAAAGTGGAAGCTAATACATATACACCTCTATTTAGAGCTTACATTACTTCTGCAAGCAATGTTGTTCTTTGTTAATAAAACTGTTGTCTTTACATGGTTCAAAAAAACTAAAAATAATCCTCTACCATTCTTTGGATGTTGATAGTTGATAGTAGAATCAGGTGAAGTTACAGCAGAGGTTTCACTAATTCTGGTCAATTCTTTTACAGTAGACAAGACCAGATGTCAAAATGTTGTGCTGAGTCATCTGCATCATCAATGGGTGTCTAAGATTTTTGCTAAGCACACAACAATAAATAGCACATGTAGGTAACATTGGCACACAGCGGTAGCTGAAAGGAAAAATGTGCAAGATGGAATTGTCCTTGGGCCCTCCCACGCATCCTTATGTATGTTGGATCTTAAAAAGGACATGCACACTTTAACAAACCAAGCACTTCAGCCACAAAAGTGCCACTCCTTGTGGCTGAAGTGTCTGGTTTGTTTGGCCCCCCACAAAACAAGGTAACAATGGCCTTAAGTCACCTAAGGTAACAGTGCTGTTAATGAACTTTACTGTGGCAAGATGTGGTTGTCATCATCCTCAGCAACATCCTTACCCTCATTAGTGTGTATGTAATGACTCGCCGGGCTCTCTGTCAGAGTAACTAGATAGCTAGATAGAGATAGGTAGATAGATAGTTAGTTAGGGATAGGTAGGTAGGTAGTTTGGTAGGTATTAGATAGCCACTTGGGTGTTTAGATAGGTAGTTAGTTTAGTTCTTAGATAGATTAGATAGATAGTTTAGGTAGATTAGATAGGCAGATAGATTAGCTAGATAGATTAGATAGGTCTTAGATAGGGTCAGTTAGGTCTGTTCTCTGTCAGAATCTGCCCTCATTCATGCTGTCATTTCTATGTAATGCCTCACCTGGCCAGCCTGTTTCTCTGAGCTCACTCACCTGGCTCCTCATTATCACTTGCAGCCTATTGGTTCTTCTCTCCTTAAATAGCCGGCTAATCCTCTGCAGTATTGACGGTAATAAATTTACCATAGTGTTATGCTCCCTCGTGTTTTCCCTGTTACCTGTTCCTGTTGTTTCCTGCCGGCTTAGTGTATCCCCGTGTACCAGACCATTTCCGTTCCTGTCTATTCTTCATTGGATTTCCCTGTGTACTGATTCGGCTCTGCTTTGACTCTTCTCTCCTGTTGATATACCGTGTACCAGACCTGATTCTGTTCCTGACTATTCTACTTTCTACTCACCAGTTTCAGTCAACTATCTCCTGGACCCCGGTAAAATCGTGCTCCCAGGCATGGCTCAAGTGTGATCTGCAGCTCCTCTGCTCAACCTAACCTTATACGGAGACCTAGCCCCTGCAGCATCTCTGCGCTCTGATTTCTACAATCTTCCTCTGACTCCGGACTCAACCTTGCCACAGGTACTTTTGACTGTTGACATATATCACCATGTGCCTGTAATTGTAGTTACCCCTGGCAACCGCCTAAGAGCTGTTTTCCTCAAATCTCCGGACTCTCACAGGTACTGTGGGTTGTAGTTACCCCTGGCAACTGCCTAAGAACTGTTTCTCCTAAATCTCCGGACTCTCACTGGCACAGTAGGTTTGCAGTTACCCCTGGCAACCGCCTAAGAACTGTTTTCCTCAAATCTCCGGACTTTCACAGGTACTGTGGGTGTAGTTACCCCTGGCAACTTCCTACATTCAGTTTCATAATCTTTCCCTATCACTGCAAGTTCTGTTCCTTTCCGGAGGAGCACCGGCGAGTTGGTACATGGGTCTCCAAATTCCCTTTTATTCCTCCCAGTATGTAAAGGGACTGTCTGATGTCTCTATTTCTATGCTGTCGTGAAAATAATCCTCCACCATCATCAGGTGGAGTTATGGCAGAGGTTTCACGTTTTTTGGTCAATTCTTTTAGACCAGACCAGATGTCAAAATTTGGTGCAGAGTCATCTGCATCATCCCTGGGTCTCTTGGGAAAGCTAAATTTTTACCTAGCAGCAGTTGAGTGAGAAACTGAAGGAGGAGACGCCGTCCTGTCTCGTAACACTTGAGCTGTCATCTTGTTCACCAGGAGCTCCTTGCATCTCTTCATATCTGGGTCAGTTGGAAGCAAAGAGAAGACAAAGCTCTTAAACCGAGGATCAAGCACAGTCGCCAAAATGTAGTGATCCGATTTCAAGATTTTGATATTTCTTTAATCCTGGCGAAGCAAATAAATTTCTTAATCCACAAGTCCGACATACTTAGCTTTGTTTCATCTTCTCCTTCAGATTCTCAAGCTGCTTTTCCAAAAGTCTAATTAAGGGAATCACTTGACTCAAGCTAGCAGTGTTTGAACTCCCTTCACAGGTGATTACTTCGAATAGTTTCAGTACTTTGCACAATACGGAAAGTATTCTCCACTGCGCATGACTAAAATACATCCCCACTCCTTTCCCAATGTCATGGCTTGTGGAGTAAGTGTGCATGGCTTTTCTCTGTTCTTCTATCCGCAGAAGCATATACAGGGTGGAATTCCACTTTGATACCACCTCTTGTTTCAGTTGGTGGCCGGGCAAATTAAATTGCAGCTGCTGCAATGTTCTACACGCTGTTGCCGAATGCCGGAAATATCCCAATATTTTATGGGCCACAGACAGCATATCCTGCACGTCCCTGTCATTTTTTAAAAAGCTCTGCATCACCAAGTTTATTGTGTGAGCAAAACAGGGAATGTAATGGAGATATTTTGATTAAGTCTTGCAACATGAGCATGCAATAACATTACAAAAAGTTGGCACCACTTTTTTATAAAATCACAAACCACAAAGCTAGGCACTGTAATTGCTCTTTAACAGAGTCCGGCAATATAAATAGGACTATAAATACATATATAAAAGAGTAAGACCACATAAAATAGAAAAGGGTGCCACCACTAAACTATAACATAACCTAATACAAATTTATAAATACATTACCCGCCGCAAAGAAGCAAACTGTAGGTGCATTTAAGCCATACTTAAAAAGCACTCTTAACCGACAAAATCTAGGGGGGTGAAAGAATAGAAAGAAAAGCCATTTAGAAACGAAAAGGTGACTTTGACCCCCCCTACAGAGGTCTCAGACCCTGCCAGAGCCTGAGCCAGGTGGCATTGGTCATCCGACATCCCTCCATATCCCTCAACTTCCACACCTCGTGGAGAATGTCACCCACCACCACTTCACAAGGAAGGATTTTATGTCTGATGGACACCTGACACCATGCATTCCACGTGAAGTATCTAACCACTAAACTGACTAAAAAAAGGGTACAGAAATCAATAGCCCTCCATCTGACCTCAAATGCGCCATAGAACCATCCAGGGTAACTAAGCCCCGAAAGTCAGGGAATCCCCAAGGACCCGGAGACTCTTTCATAAACCTCTACGTTAAAGGGACACTGAAGCAAGAAATGGTCCATAGTCTCTTCCACCCCTAGACACTCCTCCCGTGGGCAGCCACAATCATCAGCAATTCTATACTTGAGATTCCCTCTCACGTAGAGTCTCCCTTGAAAGGAGAGCCAGGCAATGTCCCAAAGCTTCAATGGGATTCTCCCTGAATTGATCAGAGAAAGCCATGCCGAACTCACATCACCTGGGCAGTCCCTCAGTGACAGTGGAAACCCAGTAGTGGGAGTGCAGGACTCTCTTCTCCAGCTCCCTTCTAGAAGAGCTCCCGACTTCCCCCGCCCCCAGGCCCCAATGCCTTGTCACCTTCAATCCCAAGGAAATGTAGGCCGGGAGATATCTGTGCTGGACCAGGAAACTTTTCACCGTGCCCCCCCATACCATGCACTAAGGAAGGAATCCACCCAAACCCTGAAGCCACCCACCCACTGAGGAGGGGTCTCAACTAGGAGACTGCTCAAGTGCAACTTTAAAAAAGTTGTGATGAAGAAGAGCACTGGGTTAATCATGCCCAGGCCACCATCTCTCCTCAGTCAATAGGTCACAGCCCGCTTGACCAGATTTAGCCTATTCCCCCAGAGTAACTGGAAGAAAACTGCATAAACCCTAGACCATAAAGACTCTGGCAAAAGGCACACATAGCTGATATACAAAAATGCCAGGATCAGAAAGGTCTTGACGAGGTCCACCCTTTCCCTGAGAGAGTGTTTCCACCTCTTCCTGCTCTCTAACTACCGGGAAGCTTCCTCCAGCCTAAGTTCCCAATTTTGCTTGGCGTAATCACCAAGGCCGAATTGAATCCCTAAGATCTTGATCTTGTTACTAGCCCGGGGAAGACTGTCCGGAAGATTGAATTCACAACCCTCCTCCCCCATCCAGAAAACTTCACTCTTTTCCTGGATTATCAATGAGCCACTGTTCTCAGAATACCTGCAGACCAGAGTTGCTACCTCTATTGTGTCACTCACCGGACCGTGAGTGCCTCTACGCTGGTGCGTGGCTCCCTAGCCTTCCTGCCGGCACCTATCTTGAACCGCGGCCGTCCGCCATCCTGATGGACTGCGCATGCGCAGCACCCAAGAACTCTTGTGACTGTTGCTTTTAATCTAATTGGTTGATCAGGCAACTCTCCCTATTTAAGGCACCTGTGCTCATTACCTCATTGCCTGATCTTGAGTCTCATTCCCTGTGAGTCTCTGAAGGTGTCTCCTGTGTTCTACTAGTGTCTTCGGTTTCCTGCTGATTCCTGTTCTACTCATCGCTGGTCTGCATACCCGCTACTGTCTCCTGTGTACTACTAGTGTCTTCAGTTCCTGTGGATTCCCTGTGCTACTCATCGCTGGTTTCCATACCTGCTACAGTCTCCTGTTTCCTGCCTGTGTCCTCAGCTGGACTCTGATTACCGGATCTACTCACCTGTGGTTCCTACACTCGTCTCTGCCATTCAGCATCTCTGCAGTCCCTGCATCTTCCTGTGGACAGACTGTTCTACTGAATAGCGGTATGCCTATCTGTTATTGACTTTCTATGTTTACTCTGCATATCCGCTAGGACAAGTTTCCACTCTCAGCAGCCTTATCCATACCCGCTATAGACTGTTATTGTTACGCTGCATATCTGTTTGGAATTAACCGTACTACTCAGTCGTTATATGCATTATTGTGACTGACTATCCTTTATTAGCCTGCATATCTGTGCTGAGCAAGTCTCTACCAAGCAGCGCCACATAACGTTATAGACTTTGCTGGATACGCTGCATATCTATTGGGATCAAGTTCCTCTGTGCTCTCAGTGTCTGCATCCTATTATCCTTTGTATGCCTCCACTCATCGACACCTGTACACATCCTCATCTATTAAGCAGTGGTACAACTTGCTGTTCGCAGACCACTGACTTCCCCGCTACTTACCTGCACCTGGACAAGTCTTCTCACCATAAGCAGTGGTACAACTTGCTGTACGCAGACCACTGACTTCCCCGCTACCTACCTGCACCTGGACAAGTCTTCTCACCATAAGCAGTGGTACAACTTGCTGTACGCAGACCACTGACTTCCCCGCTACCTACCTGCACCTGGACAAGTCTTCTCACCATAAGCAGTGGTACAACTTGCTGTACGCAGACCACTGACTTCCCTACTACCTCCCGCATCTGCTCACGTCCATCCTGATCTCCGTGTTCAAATCTGCCTTTCCACTATATCAGCTAGTCGCTGACTCATTGACCAAGATTGATGCAAGTCACTGACTTTCCTATTCTTTATTGGCATTCTCTCTTCATCTGCTGTGATATATGTTCCGCTAGTCACCCTGCTACCAGACGACCGTTGTGTTAACTTCACTACTCTGGTAAGCCCAGTCATCTGGTGAATTCCTGGGCAAGACTCCTAGTGCCCGTGACATATTGCTTCTGTGGGACTCGACAAGACAACAGTAACATCCTCAGCATAGGTCACGACCTTCAGAGGACACTCCGAACCCAAGCAGCACCCCTCCTATTGAGCCGCCTTCAATTCTTCGAACGAAAGGTTCTTTTGCAACCATATACAGGAGGGGGCTCAGGGGGCAACCCTGCCTTACACCAGAGCTGACCACAAAGGACGGACCCACCCAACCATTCACAAGAGGGAAGCTCTCGGCCTGCTTGTAAATAGTACGAAGTCAATTCACCACCCGGACTTGAAGACCATACCTTAGAAGCAGAGCCCAAAGTTACTCATGGTTTACCCTATCAAAGGCTTTTGACTGGTCTAATGCTAAAAAATACTTCCCCACTTCTCCGCATGACACCGTTCAATGACCTCCCGCACCCCCAGGACAGCACTAAAGTTGCTTCGACCCTTCACATTGCAATGCTGAGAGGGAGAAAGCAACTGGTCAGAAACCTGCATCAGTCTATTAAAAAGTACCCTTGCCAGAATCTTCCTGTCGTTATTGAGAAGAGCGATGGGGCGCCAGTTTTCAACACTCAACTGATCCTTCCCCTTAGACAACAAAATAGGGGCGGAAACCCTCATGGAGGGAGGCAATAAATCTCTACCCAAGCTTTCATTAAAGACCTCCACAAGGTGCGGGGCCAGGATGTCCCCAAAGGTTTTAAAAAACTCAGATGTAAGACCATCTGGGCCCGGGGTTTTCTTGATAGATCTCCAAGCCCAGTAGTTTCCCTCAGTAACTGGTCCATCTTTTCTCTGTCTAGTGACTTCTCCGACAAGAGATCAGAGTAGAAGGAATGCACGACACCAAGGATGCCCTCCTTGTCCTCCCTGAGCACACCCCCAGCATTACGCAAGCCCCTCACCTCCTTAATATCTACCGAGTTCCTACAGCTCTGGAAGGGGTCGGGCAAATGGTACTTCCCATAGTCCCTCTCCAGAATCAAGGAAGCATACCGGTCATATTGTAACTCTCTCATCTGAGCCTTCACTCTGGAGATCTCCCCACCGTCCCCCTGGCCAGGGATCAAGTTTCCGAGTATCCTTCTCAGCACCAGGTAGGTACTCTCTTTTAACAAGTTATTTCTGGCTACCAGGCCACGGTAAAAGCCCCGGGTCCTCTTCTTAAGCATCTCCCACCATTCAGACCTACTCCAACCCGCCTCCAAAAGTGTTTCCTGGGATTCATAGAAGTCCCTAACGGACTGTCTTATCACCTCCTCCTCTAGGAGATTAGAGTTCAGATGCCAGAGGCCCCTACCCTTCAGAAGAGTCTTCAAAGCATTCAAGGACACAGAGAGGCAAACGTGATCGGAGAACTCTATTGGCCTCAGCTCAGTAGCCTAGGTTTTCGAGCTCTCCTTAACGAAAAACCTATCTATGCTAGACCTACAGCTACCTCTAAAGTAGGTGAACCATGTGTGGTCCGGGAAATGGTGAATATGCACATCCACCAGACCAGCCTACCTAAATAGGCTAGATAAAAAAAGGGAGTCATAGCCCAGAGAAGTCCTTGAACCTCCCCTGTCTTTAGTCATAATGACAGTGTTAAAGTCACCACCAAAGACTATCTGCCGGGCTGAAAAAAGGTACGGCTTTATCGCACTGAAAAGGTACTTCCTTTCCCACCTAGACTGGGGACCATAGACATTAATCAATGTCAGGTCGTGCCTCTCAGATTGACATCCAAGACTATGCACCTACCTACCTCTAGTTCTATAACTCGCTGGATGGTTATCATGCCGGTAAAAAGCACTGCCACCCCACCGTACGGCTAGGCCGCAAGAGACCAGTAGCAGGGCCCACGCCTCCACTCCCTTTTGGCTTTATGAAGGTCAGCCAGCTGACCCAATCTGGTCTCCTGCAAAAATAAAAAATCAGCCTCAACCATGCTGAAAAAAAGGCCATATAACGAGCTCGTTCGTAAAGTATAGATGCCACATTAATGGTGGAAAATGTAATGGGCTGGGGAGCCATCCTTCAGAGCTATTAAGTAGGAATCAGCTCACTTCTTTTTTACCTGTTTGGCAGAGTCCTCATTCGAGGACCCATACCTCTTGCAACTTAGGCCTGCTGGCAAGGCCTCTCCCTACTGAAGAATAACCTCTTCACCAGAAGGGCGGCCCCACCAGACCCAACACTGGCAACCTCGGCCGACAATTTAGCCACTGAAATTGAGGTAATAGAAGCAATGCTAGTGGGCAAGACTCCCGATAACACTGGCACCCGACTCACAGGAGGTACAAGGGGGGGACAGGATGAACAGGGGTGGGAGGAGGAGGAAGGGGAGGAGGGATGGGAATAGAAGTCAGGTTACGGGAAAGGACCAAACAAGACAAAGAGGCAGGGACGGGATCCGAGCCGGCAACCAAGGGAAACAACTCCCGAGCGGACCCAGAAGGGATCAGAGCAGAAACAGAGGCAGGAGAAACAGGAAAAGGGGCCAGGTCAGGGTCAGGAACAAGAGCGGGGGCTAACTATTTCACAGAGTGAGGACCCTTGGGGGTTAATGATTTGAGAAAGGCCTTCAGGGATTTTGATTTGTCTTTGGGCTTCTTATAGACCGCTATATCTCCTAGGACAGGGCCAGATCGCTTTCTTCTCTTGCTGTTAGTACTTTGTCTAAGAACTAGATCTCCCTCGTTTGTTCTTACAACCTCCCCCTCCTCTGACTCCTCCCCCTCACTGGACAAGAACTGGAACTTATTAGACAGAACCAGGTTTTTACCTCTTCTCAATTTGTTCTGCCTAATACTTTTTTTTCTTTGCTGCACCCATTCCTTGCCTGCGGATGAAACTTTAGTACTAGGACTAGGCTGCTCAACACTCGTCCCCTGTCAGGAAGGGGGGGGATGGGCACAGACAGTGGCTCAGTGGAAACTGTCTCAACTGGGTTCACCAAACCCTCACCCCTCTGTGCCTCCTCTACCCCCTCAGCGGCCTATACCAACAGTTCATCAGCTATTCCTGTGTTATGGAACACATGGGGGCATCTGCTAAAGGGGTGGCCAATGGTCCCACACAAGTTACATCTAATTCTGCTACATGAACGGGTTTCGTGCCCAGTGTCCCCACAGGGCCCACACTATTGATGCAGGCAATTGGCGCTGAGGTGGCGGAAGTCACCACAGTAGTGGCACATCCTCGGCTGACCCGGATGAAAGTACTGAATCCTGTCTCTCCCCAGGAAAGCAGCACTTGGAATATGGACCAGGCCAGCCTCCGTGCACCGCAGGTCTACCATGGCGGACCACCCACCAACCCAGACACCATGGCTTGGGTCAGACACCTTCACAAGTGGGGACACCAGGCACGCATACCGCCCTACCCAAAAGGCTAAGTCAGCTGCAGGCTAACCAGGATGTTAATCTTGACCCTTTCCTGTTTGGTGACAGCGATAGCTTTAAAATTTGTCCACGGATCCCGTCCCCTATAGCCACCCCATAAGCCCCAGAACGCCTGCAGCCCCTGATATGTCCTAAAGCTGATGTCATACTCAGGGGCCCCGACGGGATGGTTGCAGACAAAGAGATCCGCGGGGACGAAGGATAAAAAAAATATCTTCAGAAAATAGCCTCTACTTGGGGGTTCTTACCCCATGTACCTTAGCTGTATAACATTCCTTCTTTTGGGGGGTTGGCCTGTGAGAGACAGGCCTCCAGACTGAGGACCCCTAGGAAGAGGGCCACCAGAAGGAGGTATTTGTGCATCTGATATCACCTGGGCATAAGAAATTGGCCCCGGAACTGGACCTACTGAGCCCTAACCACACACCGGGGGCACCAGACTAATTAAGGGGCAAACAGGGGTGACCGGCCCGGGGCAAGTTCCGACATCAGGGTTATGCCTTACAACGGCAGGCGAAATTGGACCCACCAACCCCCCCTGAGCACTAATACTGGACTTAGCTCGATCCCCCATACCTCCCCGGAACCTATCCACATTCTCCCTGGTCACTTGATCGATTAGGACCACGGCTTGTTTAACCCTCTCTGTCACCTGGAGGGGCCGTATATAATGTCAATAATTTTTGACTGTGCTGGGCACAAAGGTATTTCAATACCATTATTAATAGGGGCGATCTGGCCTGCAGATATAGAATCCCTACTGGACTCAAGGGGGCTAACTGTACATACAGTCGTACTGCTCACATCAGCAAGCACCTCAGCATTAGGGAGAGAGGAGCTATTGCTAGCAAAAACACCAGGTTTATCAGTAGACAATCTACTGTTATTAACCCCTGCACTAACCTCTGATACTGTAGAGGCAGTAGCAGGGAACAACATATCAGTGCCTGTTTTGAACTTAACAGAGACAACATCAACAGGAGACATGGCATCAGAGAACTCATCACCATCAACCGATCTCACTGGTATTACATTACTCATACCATTCATACTTGCCTTCCGGAGAGAGGAGCATGATGTTATTGTATCCACCTCCAGCCTCGGGATAACAGCATCGGAACTGACATCCGTGACCAAAAGTGACACTGGAGGTAAGACCGCCGAACCAGCCACAGTAACTACGGCCGATGCAGCAACCACCCCACCACCAACTACAGCCCCCACAGGCTCCTTCATGGGCGGTTCACCTCCTGCCGCCTGATTTTATCATACAGAGAGTCTACCCCCACATCCACGGGAGTACCCATCGCCGGGTTAGCAGGTAAACATGATAAATCACCAGCCGAGGCATCCACACGGCAGAACTCCATGCACTGTAGTTGCTCAGTCAGGTGTTGCAGGTTTTACTCTTTCAGCGCCAAAGTAGCCACGAGTTCCTTTATCTCGAAATGCATAATTACTCTATCCGTGCTAAAAGGCTGATTGCTCTTTTTTTCAGCGTGGATATTTGTCTCTTCAACCTTGCTATGTCAGCAATCAGCCCTTGTTAAAGGATTTTTACCTTCTTTTAATGGGTTTTAATCTCCTTAATATTCTGGCAAATGTATGTATGACCATTTGTATTTAAACTTTCATTCTCATATACTCTACACATTTGTGTCTTCCATTCAACAACACATTACAACACACTCACACTCACCCTTCATGCCATTCAAACTCCATACTAGTCAGGGCCTATGTAGGCTGTGATGTATCTCACTTCCTGTCTGCTCAGGCCAGCAACAGCTTCCAAAAAGGAAAGTCTCTCCTTGTGTAAGTGTATGAAAAAACCTTTCTTGTGGGTGGAGTTTACCTTTCACATGAACCAAGCTACAGTCTTTCATATGCTAATTACTGACCAAATGAAGACTGGTTTTACAAGTATTTAAAAGCCATGCTTTCCCAGTGGGGGGGGGAGGAAGGATTTGTGCAAAGCTAGTGTGCTCATTCATTTGTGGCTGAATCTGTTATATGTTATGTTCATATATAAAATAAATAGATTATTTATATACTCTTCATCAGCCCCTATTGACGTTCCTTGGTGATTGGCTCTTCAACCTCCCCCTCTGACTCCGGTAAGTCGATACTTCCAGGATCTACATCAGTATCAAGAGGTTCCTCTCCAAGGGTCCTGGTGTGATCGACTAACAGGCTGTCCCAGATTTCCACTTGCGGGAACGCCAGATCACACGCACCAGTCATATTTTCAGGGGTCTCATCAGGCGGCACCATGGATGCCGGGGAGTCCGACATGTTAAATGGCACAGACGGGTCTCCCGCGGTCCCCAGTTGCATAGTCACTGGGACCACGTTGGCTTCATTTGCTTGCCGCACCATGTTTAACTTCACAGGTGGGTGTTCTATATCGGCACCTAGTTGCCTCACTAGGGCCTGTACATGGGTTGGGTCTTCAGATACAGACTTTCCTGGATTCAAGTCCATATAGGGGGGACATTCTTTACCCAAAGTCATAGCCAGAGGCCCCGAGATCTCCTCCCTGGTGTTGCTTGTGGGGGCATCAGCTGCAAAGCTGGAAGCCTGGCTACGTTTTCCATGCTAGTGGGGTCATCAACCACGCTGGCCAAGATATTGAGGCTGCAGCTGGGAACAATTTACCCCGAGTCCAGAACACACACTCTCTGTAGGTGTGATAGGCCTGGAAGCCTGGGGGCTTTCCTCCTTGTCTCCCCAGGATCCTCCATACTTGCTGGATCGAACGAAAGTACTAATCTGGTTTCACAGGAGCTCTCCAAAACACAATCTTCTTGCTGGAATTCACCCAGATTTAATGCTCTCACAATATTGGTGGCATTATCAAAAATGACATATCTTGAGGAGAGTCCAAGCGGGATAAGCCATGTATCAAAAACATCCCTGAGTTATTGTAACTGATTGTCAACTGTATGCCTCTTAGTGAAGCCGGTGATACACAGAGTAGCCTGCCTATGACAAATGTGACATACTTGGGTACACACTGCTGCTGTTCCTGCTGGTGAAGTCGAATCACTAACCAAGTGGGCTGTCACAGTAATTTAATCTTTAGTTTGCCCAGTTCCACTAGTCCACATATCTGTGGTTAAGTGTACAGTGGGTAGAATGGCGTTTTGCAGCCCAATAATAATATATTTGCGAACCTTCTGGTAGAGGTGAGGAATAGCTTTTCTACTGAAATGGTGTCGTGATGGAATTTGGTATACAAGACCTCAAGTAGCTGTCTAAAACCAGTGGATATTGGATGCAGATCTAATACTAGCATAGTTTCCATGGCGTCTGTGATCCGCTTTACGATTGGGTGACAGCTTTCGTACTTGCTTCCTTTTGCAAACGATTGTTTAACAGTAAATTGTTGTAAACTGCTAGTAGTCTTCTTCTTGGTCTGCTTCTGGGATGAAGATTCACCCCCAGCAGCAGCAGCAGTGAGACTAACGCTCAAGAATTTTTCGGAGGAATCCAGGATAGTGGAGGAGTCATCTAGCCTTGGCAATTTGGATGCAGAGCTAACTCCGATCACTACTGAAGATATTGACGAGGACAGTGTTGTCAGTGTAGATTGCACGAATAAGGATGTAGGTGAGAGAAGGGTCCTAGCTGATGACGGACTGCTTGTTGTTATTTTTTTAAGCATAACTTTCAAATTTTCCCAGCACCTTACCATGAACTCGCGTCAAATGGTGTAACATGGATGAGGTTCCTAGATGGTTAAGGTCCCTACCTCGACTGACTGTGGCTTTACATACGCTACAAATGGCTAGACAACTGTTGTCAGGATTTGGGTAAAAATAATTCCACACTTAAGAGGTGGATTTTTTGGTCTTATGTCCAGGCATGACAATGGCCTTCATCTTATCATGTGCCAGAACTGTGTCCACCGGTGCAGGACTTACACAAACATAATCCTCATCAACATCCTCATTAGCGCCCTCATCGGCTACACAAATATCCCCCTCATCCTGTTGCAATTCCAAAGTGGCATCCTTAATTGGTGTATCACCGGCTACACTCGGGCTGTTCAGGCACACATCTGCAGAAAGGCTGAAAGGGTCCTTGTGACAGGTTGGACCGCCTATGCCACCCTTTCTGTTGTTGCGTGGAAATGGCTGGGATTACTTGCCACTGTTCCCTTCTGTTATCCCAAATGTGTCCTCTTGCCGCAGTAGGAGGGGCTTACACGTGCTGCCACCACTGGACTCCTTACCGGCATCCAGTAGCGGGTTTCCTCTGGGTAACTGATGCTGGGAGTGTACCACGTTACTGGTGTACCTGGGCTGATACTCCTGACCTCTTACTATTAATCAGGGAACTGTGGATAGATCCCTCCTGGCCCATTACAGTGACCAGGGCTGCATGGGTAGCAAGCAGAGCGGTGGTACTGGAAAATTTGGTCCAAACCTCTGAACAGCCGGGAACAGATTAGATTTTGGGTCTAATCTGCAGGTCACAGGAATACAGCAATATTGAAGATGTTTCCAAGCAGGTTGTCACGGTCACTAGGAGTCTCGACCCAGAATCTACCAATAGATGACTTTGCCCACCAGAGGCGCAGAGTCTAACACAGCGGCTGGTCTTCTCCAGGAACTCCCACAAGGAAGTTTGGGTTTTAGCGTCTTCCACTGTGCAGGTCGCGGCCCTCTGATGAGTAAGGTAGAGTTGACGGAGAACAGCTATAGAAGATGGTTAGGTGCTGGCCAGGGCTAGATAGTAGTGAAGGCTCAGAAGTAACGGAGAGTCTCGGGAGAGAAGAGGCCGTGCTGTGGTCAGCGGAGGATGGAAGAAAAACATGAATGCTTCTGAGGGAGGCAGGTATAGTAGCAGGTCACAAAGGAACGAACTGGGGTTGAGTGACGAGGAGACGAGACGATACAAGTCTGCGGCTGACAAGTATTACCGCTAAGGTGGAGATGAGGCTTTCCCAGTCTGCAGGTACGATGCAAGGTGGCATGGAGATGTCTGCGGCTGACAGGTATTATCACTAAGGTGGAGATGAGGCTTGTCCAGTTTGCAGATACGATACTAGGTAGCGTGGAGATGTCTGCGGCTGACAGGTATTAGATCCAGGAGGTGTGAACTCCTTGGTTGCCTCAGCAGAATGAGAACCAAGAACAGGCAAGGAAGAAAGGTCAGGGGAAGTCTTAAATAGGAAGAGACAATTGGAGAACCAATGAGGGAGAGGAAAAGGTTTCAACAGTCCTTCGGTCTGCACATGCACAGAAGCATGTGCAGTCTGAAGGATGGTGGATGACCACGGTGTCGCACCTGCACCGGCAGAGTAGTGAGTGGGCTGACTCTTGACCCAGAGGAACCAGAGGACCGGTGAGTGACACAGGTCTTTGAAGCAAGATGTTTATTTGCACTCACACTGGTTAAAGGTACCAGGTGATCACTCAAATCAGATGAAATTAGAAGAACAAGTTTTCAATACAAGCCAGTGCCTTTCATACAGTTTAGACACAGGCTATGTTTAGCATCAGGATATAACCTGTTTACACAAATATGGATTTACATGCATTGCAAAGCCAATAATATTTACATTTAGCTATGAAATTCTTAAAAACCTTGCTGTGATATCCTGCATCTTATTTCAGAGGCAGAAGACCCACTAGCAAGTCAAAAGGTCTAACTGCATGCATACTTCAGCCAGTTGCCGAATACACATTCAACAAAGAAAAAGTACAAACCTCAAAACAAGCCATTTCCTCACATCACAATACACAAAAGGCTTTGTAAACAAAGACTCATTGTATCAGGTAAATACATCAGAAAAGGCATTTGCATTAGAAAGGTTAAACAGAAAAATCAAATTTTGTACCCTGATCTTAGAAATTAAAGATTTCCCTTACCAAAATATTCACAATATTAAAAATAAGTGCATTGGCAATTTATATAAATAAACACCCTGCGCTATTTCCTTCAAATAAATTTATAACATAAGTTATTTATATGTGATCCAGTCACACGTCTTTATGGGCACACTATCAGAATGGTCACGATTACACATAGCACTCGTGGATGGACTCTCCTTAGGGATTTGTGTCATTTCTGAATCTGAACATACATTTTCCTCTAATGCCTTACTGTTTTCTTACAGCTTGGCTTTTAAACGTAAAAGTATTTGTGCACCACTTTTGGAGTTGTGATGAAAAGATCTTACTTGGTCACGACTGACCTTACAAGAAGATGTCTCAGTAACAGTTGCAGAACTCGCACTCATAGAGAAAGGCAAAATCCTCATACTTTCTTTGCCACTGCGTGTGTAGAATGGCATGTTGGCAATTCCATTTTTTTCTGCAGATAATTTTGCCTGGATTACAGCTCTTTTTTTCTTGACCAAGGTAAAAGGTGTTTTTTTACTTTTTTGTTTCCCTGACTTAAAACACTATGTATTTTTACATAGGCTTTACCAGATGAAGTACAGGGAATACTATGATCATGACTGGTGGCAGCAGCTGCTTGGTGCTCCTAGTCTTCTGTGTACTGCTGTGAATGCATTTTGACCGTACACTTTGATTGCAAATTCAGAAGATAAACCTGCAAGGCCTAGTATTTGTATTTCAGCAATGATAATTAGCAATGGAGCTCTCCTTTTTGTGTGTTAACCTATATAACAGAGTAGAATTTGACTGCAGAATTACACCAACCCTGACAACATTAGTATTTGGGTTTTTTTGCAATGAGAGTAAGCAATGGAACTCTCCAGAATGTCACTGTATAGTTTCTTCAACACTGCTACCCCCCTCCTCTTTCAATTCTATCTATTTGGCTGACCAACTGCTCTACACAGTGTGCTACCCCTTCTGTGTCTCTCTTTCAAATGGTGCTAGATCGCCGTGGAGGGCAGAATTTATAGACTTCAAAACCCGCAAGATCCGAGCTCCGACGAAGTAACAATGACATTTTGCCTCGTTTTCGAGTCAGAAAAATTGCAAAAGTACTGAGCCGAACCAAGCCTGTGCATCTCTATTACCTATGCATGATTTTCTTGTTAGTTTGATCCAATGACACTTGATACCCAAAATTCAGCCTAGGGATAAATGAAATCACTGCAAATTGCTAGAATCACCGATGATTTGAAGTTGCTCTTGGAGGATGTTTTGGCACCGTTCTTAATTCATGGCTGTGTTCTTAGGCAGCTCTCTGCTTATTACTCTGTCGGGGTGCTCTATACAAAACCATCAGAGAACATTACCCAGAAGCACAGCAGTATGTTTCCTCACCATCAGTGATGTTAGTAATAGCAAAGGTGAGTAGGTCTTCCCATGCAAAATACTGTAAAGGTTGTGTGACAAAACGAGTGTGATATGTGAATTATAGCAAATACTTTTTATAGCCTTCTTTTGTTTCCCCAGCTCACCAGACTATAACTGCATTGTCCAATAACATGTGGCTAAGGGGACATTGTAGTTCAGTGTACATATGTATATTGTTTATTGTATATTGATAACTTGAAGTAAGGTTGCTATTCATTGTATTTAAAGTAAAGCCAGGGGGATTATGGGTAGGGATCAGGTTGCCATGTGCCTGAGTAGGAAAACTAATTAGTGTCCATTGTTCTCACCAGGCTAGTCAAGACAGGCCATCTAACAGGGGAGGTTCTCTGAAAGGACAGCTCATCTTCACTCCCCTGTCCAACCCCCCCCCCCTTTAGTCCAGCACTGACCAATGGTTAAGTAGAATAGACGCAGGGGTTTGCCCAGGGAGGGGAAAGACTGTGGAAATTAGACCTGTGATATATAAGGAACAACTCCAGGGGGGAGGGGTGCTCATGCTTGGATTTCATTCAGGAAGGTGCAAGATGGAGTTTTGAATTGTCGTTTTCTAACTCAAGTCTATATATGCAGCTGAGAGGGATCCATGGGTCATGAAGTCTGGACAGCAGGTGACTATATCTCCTTAAGTTATTGGGGTAAGGGACAGATGATGTGGTAAATCTGACTGGCATTTATTTACTGTGTGTATATAATATTCTAGTGTTGTTTGTATAACAATAAATATACTGTTGTATTTTTATAACTGCATTTTGCCTGAGTGACCATACGAATCCTAGAAGGTACTGGGTAGCACTGGGCCAGATAAACCCGGTATCTTCACATTTTTGGTGGCAAGCAGTGGGGTCACTCAGTCCCAGGTCTTCTCTGGGTAGAGCTGCAGGGGAACTGTATCGTGATACATTCCAGGGCTCTGCAAAGCAGTTAGCACTAGAAACCAGTTACCACATTATCCTGAACTTACTCCTAAAGGCTTTAAGGTAGAAAGTGTCACGAAAAGCGCTGTGGGCTTTAGGCGAGGGAAGATGCCGCCTAAGTGCCGATTTGATAAGGGGAAGCGCACCCCGCCAGAGGAGAGCGGAAGATGGAACCGTGTCTCAAAGAGAGGAAATCACAGTGAGGTGATCCCTGGAATTAAAATGGGTGTGAGCTCTAGGAACAAGAGAGCAGATCACAGCCCAGTGTTGAAAAAGTTCCCAAAGGAAGGGATGAAGCAGTCCAGTACAACCAGGAGAAAGGTGTACTGGGATGAAGGACTGTGGGAGTGTCTGCAGGATGGGGATATGGATGTGTTGCACCACCCCACCACAATGCAGCACATTTTGGATTATTGGGATGAGGAGTGCCCAAAGATTATTATGTGGGAAGGAGCCAGTCTACAGGAGAAATTGGAGAACCTGTTGGATGTGTTCCTAATGTTGAAAGAGGAGGCAAGTGCCTGTAATTTTCAGGATGAACCAGCATGGGATGATTTTACACATGAAGTTATTTGTACTATGCAGAATCTGGCCAAGGGAGAATCCAGATACAACAATAATCAGCAGTACAAACAAGACGTAAATGGACTATTACAGCACAGGGACATGCCTGATGAATCCCCTGCAAATGTATTAATAGAATCTGTCCCATTAGCAGATTCTACAGATCCACTAGAGACAATGAGTATGGAGGAGCTGATAGTGGAATGCCAGATCCGGGGTGTACCTTACCTGTACAGCACACACATGGATATCCTGAAACGTTTGTTAAAAGATCAGGAGAATCCCATCAATGCCTTTAGTGTTTATAGAAAATGGATGCTCACTTTAGGTCCCCACATACCTCTCTGGGAACAAATGCAATGTCTGCAACAGAGTTTTGAAGAAGCAGAGGATGAGGTATGGCGGCAAGGATTTACGGACACTGAAATGTGGCAGGATCAGTGTTATCGAGTGAATACTGAAAAATGCCAATTGGAATATCTTTTATCACACTCTAAAAAGATGGCTGCTCAGTCTGTTAATCAGGGGGAGGTCCATCCCAGTGGATTAAATACAGTTGCCCAAGCTACTATCTTGGGGGAGACTGGAGAAGAACTGCTTGGTGAGGATGTTGTACCTCTGACTACTCAGAAAGGATTAGGAGAAATTCTCCCATTTGGTGACTTGGATGGAAAAGAGCTACCAAGTAAGTACCATGTAGTAGCATCTTCTGATAATTTGCCAGTGTTATTGGAACCTGAGACTGTGTCTGAGTTAGAACAGAATTACAGAAAAGACCAGTTATCCATCCCTGTTGTGCCTGAAAAGAATTTGTTTAATGAAGTAACGCAGGATACCGCATGTGTGCTCTCCGGGGCAAGTGATGTACAGCTTTACCCAATTGTGACAGAAGAGAATCATAAACTTGCGCAACATATGATCTCAGCAGAAATCATGTTTACAGACTGTAGGACAGAATTAATGGGAGAGGATAAAGGAATTGTCATGTCAGAGGCCACTACCATGGGGCCCTGGGAAAATTACACTTATGCCTTCCCCTATGCAGAATTGGCAGATGAGGAGATGTTGACTGAGTGGGTGTCTGAGAGGGCACCAGTACAGCAAGATTCACCAGCCCCACCAGCTTTGATGCATCGCACTCCAGCTCCAAATCTGGGAATCCAGGACCCAATACCAGAGGCCTGCACTGGACCATCCACTTTGCTTTGCTGCCAGGAGGACAAGTCTGTGTCCAATGAGGATTCACACTACCCCGATGCGCCAGAGGCGAGGGAAGTAGTGCAACAGTTGGATGTGGTAGCAGGGGAGGGGAGATGCACACAAACATACTTACAGGGGCACCCACATGTGGTTTGGGAGGGGGACAGAGGATTCCCCATAAGCAAAGAATTAATGGAGCCCCCACGCTTGCCTGCCACTGGGCAGTTGTCCCTTGAGTGTTTGGGGGAGGGGGTATTGGATCTTTGCCAGAAACAAACGGACAAGGTGCCAGAAAGTTTTCCTGCCACTTGGCAGTTTTCCCTCGGATATGTGGGGGAGGGGAGCATGGCCTCCAGAAACAAAGGACAGGCCAAGGGACTATTTGCAGTTGGGCAATTAAGGGTGGACAAGGCACCCAAGGGATGTTGGACTACAACTCTCCTACCATGGATGTGTGCACCGGAGTGGCCCAGTTTTATTGTTGACTCATCTTATGACACAGGGCAGCATAAACCCCCACTCCAGCTGGGTGGGAAGATATGCCTGCAGCCATGGGACCCTGGTGGGAGAAAGAGGAACTGTGTACTGCTGTCTACCTTACCATCAGACCCAGGAGAAACCACAGCAGGCCAGAATATTTGGACTTGTAAGAAATGATTACTTGGGGCTAGGGAGCCACTGGGAAACAAGGGCTAAAAAAGTAGGGGAGGAATGTAACAAAACGAGTGTGATATGTGAATTATAGCAAATACTTTTTATAGCCTTCTTTTGTTTCCCCAGCTCACCAGACTATAACTGCATTGTCCAATAACATGTGGCTAAGGGGACATTGTAGTTCAGTGTACATATGTATATTGTTTATTGTATATTGATAACTTGAAGTAAGGTTGCTATTCATTGTATTTAAAGTAAAGCCAGGGGGATTATGGGTAGGGATCAGGTTGCCATGTGCCTGAGTAGGAAAACTAATTAGTGTCCATTGTTCTCACCAGGCTAGTCAAGACAGGCCATCTAACAGGGGAGGTTCTCTGAAAGGACAGCTCATCTTCACTCCCCTGTCCAACCCCCCCCCCCCCTTTAGTCCAGCACTGACCAATGGTTAAGTAGAATAGACGCAGGGGTTTGCCCAGGGAGGGGAAAGACTGTGGAAATTAGACCTGTGATATATAAGGAACAACTCCAGGGGGGAGGGGTGCTCATGCTTGGATTTCATTCAGGAAGGTGCAAGATGGAGTTTTGAATTGTCGTTTTCTAACTCAAGTCTATATATGCAGCTGAGAGGGATCCATGGGTCATGAAGTCTGGACAGCAGGTGACTATATCTCCTTAAGTTATTGGGGTAAGGGACAGATGATGTGGTAAATCTGACTGGCATTTATTTACTGTGTGTATATAATATTCTAGTGTTGTTTGTATAACAATAAATATACTGTTGTATTTTTATAACTGCATTTTGCCTGAGTGACCATACGAATCCTAGAAGGTACTGGGTAGCACTGGGCCAGATAAACCCGGTATCTTCACAGGTTGATTTCAGCATTATTATCAAGTTCCAATTAGATCAATTGGGGCATATAAATCATAGAGGGAAAAAAATGGTAGTAGTTTAAATATAAAATAAGTCCAATATCAGATAACTGAAACAGCAATCCCAGTGTAAAAGATCTGACTTGTTTCATCTGTTGAACCCAGACTTAATCAAAGATACAGTCTGGCATTACACACAACCTTGAATCTGTTGTTGCTATAGACTGAACTAATTATTAGAGATGGGCGGGTCCGGTTCTCCGAGAACCGAACCCATCCGAACTTTGGGTATCCGAGTACCGAGCTGAGCAGCTCGGTACTCTCCCGCCCGTTCCGAATCCAAATCGAGGCCGAACGTCATTGTGACGTCGTCGGATCTCGGGGCTCGGTTCTCGCGATACTTCAACTTTATAAATACACGCCTCCACAGCAATCCATCGCCATTTGACAGAGGGAGAGAGCAGGGTATAGTCATAGGCTAATTAGAGCAGGGACAGAGAATACAGTATTGTTCTTGCAATTGCTCTAACCAAAATCGCTAGTGCAGAGAGGAGGATAGAGGTTTATTATTTTTTCTTCATATTTGGCACTCCCCAGCGCTTTTGGGGTGTCCCCCATAATTGTGCATTAATATTTCTGGCTGTCAAAAGTCATTTCTGTCAGCAGTATCTACTAAATAATTTTTAGCACACCTCAGTGCTTTTGGGGTGTCCTCCCTAATTGTGCATTAATATTTATGGCTGTCAAAAGTCATATCTGTCAGCAGTATCTACTAAATAATTTTTAGCACTCCTCAGTGCTTTTGGGGTGTCCTCCCTAATTGTGCATTAATATTTCTGGCTGTCAAAAGTCATATCTGTCAGCAGTATCTACTAAATAATTTTTAGCACTCCTCAGTGCTTTTGGGGTGTCCTCCCTATTTGTGCATTAATATTTCTGGCTGTCAAAAGTCATATCTGTCAGCAGTATCTACTAAATAACTTTTAGCACTCCTCAGTGCTTTTGGGGTGTCCTCCCTAATTGTGCATTAATATTTCTGGCTGTCAAAAGTCATATCTGTCAGCAGTATCTACTAAATATTTTTTAGCACTCCTCAGTGCTTTTGGGGTGTCCTCCCTAATTGTGCATTAATATTTCTGGCTGTCAAAAGTCATATCTGTCAGCAGTATCTACTAAATAATTTTTAGTACTCCTCAGTGCTTTTGGGGTGTCCTCCCTAATTGTGCATTAATATTTCTGGCTGTCAAAAGTCATATCTGTCAGCAGTATCTACTAAATAATTTTTAGCACTCCTCAGTGCTTTTGGGGTGTCCTCCCTATTTGTGCATTAATATTTCTGGCTGTCAAAAGTCATATCTGTCAGCAGTATCTTACCAAATAATTTTTAGCACTCCTCAGTGCTTTTGGGGTGTCCTCCCTAATTGTGCATTAATATTTCTGGCTGTCAAAAGTCATATCTGTCAGCAGTATCTACTAAATAATTTTTAGCACTCCTCAGTGCTTTTGGGGTGTCCTCCCTAATTGTGCATTAATATTTCTGGCTGTCAAAAGTCATATCTGTCAGCAGTATCTACTAAATAATTTTTAGCACTCCTCAGTGCTTTTGGGGTGTCCTCCCTAATTGTGCATTAATATTTCTGGCTACCAAATAATTTTTAGCACTCCTCTGTGTTTTTGGGGTGTCTCCCATAATTGTGCATAAATATTTCTGGCTGTCAAAAGTCATATCTGTCAGCAGTATCTACTAAATACTTTTTAGCACTCCTCAGTGCTTTTGGGGTGTCCTCCCTAATTGTGCATTAATATTTCTGGCTACCAAATAATTTTTAGCACTCCTCTGTGTTTTTGGGGTGTCTCCCATAATTGTGCATAAATATTTCTGGCTGTCAAAAGTCATACCTGTCAGCAGTATCTACCAAATAATTTTTAGCACTCCCCAGTGCTTTGCGCTCAGAATGGATTCAAAGCAGTCCACATATGATCAGAATGAGCAACCAGGTACTGTCACCAGTTCTGATGTTAGTGTTCCCAGTACGTCATCTGGCCAAGGCGATGTCAAACAACAGAGTGTTTCCAAATTAGTACAAAAAACAAAATTTTTTTTACTGTATTGAAGCGAAAAAGAAGTGTAACTGAGCAAAAGTTAAGTGACAATAAAAAAAAAATTGCAAGCATGCCATTCTACACACGCAGTGGCAAAGAGAGAATGAAGCCTTAACCTTTGGCTATTAGTGGCAGATCCCAAAAAGTTACCCAGCCTACAATTGGTGCACAACTACTGTTACGCGTCAAAGCCGAGCTGCAAGATAACAGTAAGGCATTAGAGGAGAATGTTTGCTCTGATTCACAAATGACAACAATCCCTGTAGAGAGTCCATCTAACAGTGGGATGTCTAATCGTGAGCATTCTGCTGATGTGTGCCTTAATAGCCCGAGTGTAGCCGGTGATACCCAAATTGAGGATGCCACTTTGGAATTAGAAGAGGATGAGGGGGAGATTTGTGTAGGCGACGAGGGCGCTAATGATGATGTTGATGATTATGATTCAGACAGA
Source organism: Mixophyes fleayi (assembly GCF_038048845.1). Taxonomy (NCBI): domain Eukaryota; kingdom Metazoa; phylum Chordata; class Amphibia; order Anura; family Limnodynastidae; genus Mixophyes; species Mixophyes fleayi. The sequence goes on along the minus strand of NC_134408.1, from coordinate 82,993,423 downwards.
TACCAAATTGCCTTTCTCAATTTCTATTTATATTCTAGATTATATAACGGCTGAATAGTTTTCTATTTTACTCCTAGTGGAGAGAGGATCTGATGCAGACAGATACCAAACTGCCTTTGTCCATTTCAATTTTTATTGTACAGTCTATAACGGCTGAATTTATTAGTATTTTATACAAGTGGAGGGGGGCCTAGAGAGACAGAAACCAAACTGGCTTTCTCCATGTCAATTAATATTGTACAGTCTATAATGGCTGAATTTTTTTTTTTTTTTTAAAAAAGTGGAGGGGGGCCTATAGAGACAGAAAGCAAACTGTCTTTTTCCATTTCTTTACATATTTAAGTATAAGTGTAGGGTGTAATATACATCTAAAGACGATGGCTGCATTGCCAATATGCATAGATGGAGAGGAAGACAATCTGTTTTGTGTGTAGAATAAATGAAGGCCTACCAACAAAGAATTAAACTGTTTTTTTGGATGATTTATTACCTCAACAATTAGATTACTTATCTCTAAAACAGTTGGAGCACTAAATTGGGTTATTTTAGGCACAAAAACATGGATTTTCCAACAAAATAGCAAAACAAAACCAAACAAAACCAAAACCAAAACCAAAACACGCAATGGCGGTTTTGCAAAACCAAAACCAAAACCAAAACACGATGGTAATCCAGATCCAAAACCGAATCCAAAACCAAAACACGGGGGTCAGTGACCATCTCTACTAATTATCATTTCCTGCATCCATGGCTCAAACCTGGAGGACATGCAACCTTTTGCTTCAGTTTAAAATTTCTTATCCTGGAACTGCTGTTGCTATGGATGAAATCTAACGAAATCTTGCTATTGCTTATGTTTATAACATATAATTTGTTTAACTGAGTTGTTGCTTACAGGTTCACTGCATTGGTTTTCCATGTACCTCTGCCTTAATAAACAGACTTCACTTTATTCAAACACTTCTGCCTCACCCTGTGTTCATACTAGGACTCATAACAGATACAAGCAAATTTGACGGCATTCCATTAGGACTCCTTGAGGATTATAAATCACCAGTTTACAAAAGGTTTAAGATCTTTGTGCATTATACAAGACACACAACAGAGCATGTGTACTTCCTTGGAAAGAATAGATACCACCTTGATCCAAATGAAAACTGGACTAAACAATATGACAGGGGCTGTTACAGAACTTCCAAGCAGTTTAGTGTCTGTCTGTGGCCAATTATTGTCACGACTACCAGTGCTCTTATCCTCACTTGGCAGCAGTGTCAGCATTACCCCAAGTACGTCATTGCCTGCTACTCCAGTGCCCAGCAGTTGGTATATCAGGGATGGAAGTAGAGATGGGCGGGCTCGGTTTCCTTGAAACCGAACCCGCCCGAACTTCAGAAATCCGAGTACCGAGCCAAGTCAGCTCGGTACTCTCTCGCCTATTCGGATTCCAAAACAAGGCAAAACGTCATTGTGACATTATCGGATCTCGCGATTTTTAGAATGAATAAATAGACGCCTCCACAACGATCCAGCCCCATTTGAGAGAGGGAGAGAGAAGGGTTAGGTCGCAGGAATAGAGTAGGAATAGAGCAGGAAGAGAGAAGTATAGAGGAGGCATTTTTCCTAATTTACACTACAAAGTGTTTGGGGTGTCATATTCCCTCCTTCTAAAGAAACTATTTTCTGCCTGCTGAAATTCTAATATACCAGCACTATATATTTCTGAATTTGCACTACAAATGTTTGGGGTGTGACATATTCCCCTCTTCTAAAAAAACTATTTTCTGGTGCTGAAATTCTAATATACCAGCACTATATATTTCTGAATTTGCACTACAAGTGTTTGGGGTGTGACATATTTCCCCCTTCTAAAAAAAAAACAATTTTCTGGTGCTGAAATTATAATATACCAGCACTATATATTTCTGAATTTGCACTACAAGAGTTTGAGGTCTCACTAAAATGGATTTACAGCAGTCCACATATGAGGAGGAGCAGCAAGCAGCTGCTGCCAGCAGTCATGATGGTAGTCTTCCCTGTACGTCTGGTAAAGCCTAAGTAAAAGTACATAATCTTTTTAAGTCAGGGAAAAAAACACGCAAAAAAACACCTTTTACCGTGTTGAAGAGAAAAAGAGCTGTAATAGAGGAAAAGTTAACTGCCGATAAAAAAAAACATTGCCAACATGCCACTCTACACACACAGTGGCAAAGAAAGAATGAGGCCTTCACCTTTCTCTATTAGTGCGAGATCTAAAAATGTTACTGAGGCTTCTTCTTGTAAGGTCACTCGTGACCAAGCAAGACCAAGTAATTCGGAGTCCAAAAGTCTTGCACAACTACTGTTACGTGTGAAAGCAGAGCTGCAAGAAAACAGTAAGGCATTAGAGGAAAATGTATGCTCTGAATCAGAAATGACACCAATCCCTGTGGAGAGTCTATCCATGAGTGGTATGTGTAATCGTGATCATTCTGATAGTGTACCCATAAATATGGACCCTTTCAGCATTTCTGCTGATGTGTGCCTGAACAGCGCGAGTGTAGCAGGTGATACACCAATTGAGGATGCCACTTTGGAATTGGAAGAGGATGAGGGGGATTTATGTGTAGCTGACGAGGGCGCTAATGAGGATGATGTTGAGGATGAGGTTGTTTGTGTAAGTCCTGCACCAGTGGAAGCATTTCTGGCACGTGACAAGAAGAAGGCCATTGTCATGCCTGGGCATAAGACCAAAAAATCCACCTCTTATGTGTGGAATTATTTCTACCCAAATCCTGACAACAGTTGTATAGCCATTTGTATTGTATGTCAAGCCACAGTCAGTCGAGGGAGGGACCTTAACCATCTTGGAACCTCATCCATGTTACGCCATTTGACGCGAGTTCATGGCAAGGTGTTGGGAAAAGCTGAAAATTATGGCAAAAAAATAACAACAAGCACTCCATCATAAGCTAGGACCTTTCTCTCACCTACATCCTGACGCCTGCAATCTACACCCGCAACACCTTCCTCATCAATATCCTCAGTAGAGATCGGAGTTAGCCCTGCATCCAACTTGGTAAGGCTCGATGACTCCTGCACTATAATTGATTCCTCTGAAGAATGTTTGAGCATTAGTCCCACTGCTGCTGCTATTGCTGCTGCTGGGGGTGAATCTTTCTCTCATAAGAAGCCCAAGAAGAAGAGCACAAGTACTTTACAACAATTAACTGTTAAACAATCTTTTGCTAGAGGATGCAAATATGGTAGCAGTCACCCAGTCGCAAAGCGGATCACAGGAGCCTTGGCGACTATACTAGTGTTAGATCTGTGTCCAATATCCACTATAAATGCAGCAGGTTTTTCACAGTTAATTGATGTTTTGTGTCTGCGTTACAAAATTCCATCGCGACAGCATTTTTCACGAAAAGCAATTCCGCAACTGTACCAAAACGTTTGTAAAAATGTACTAATTGGGCTCAAAGATGCCATTCTTTTTTTTATTTTTATTTCGAAAATAAGTTTTTACTTAGATTTAAGAGCATAAAAAGGTTATACAAGCATTTTCAACAGTATTTGTTCTGGTTGGTAAATGATAAAAAAAATACAACCTCATGACATCATGCCAAGGAAGAATAAATGTATCAAAAAGAACAAACATTTCCAACCACATAAGGAAGGCTGTTGATAAGCTAGTACATAAAGCACAAAGACAAACACAGGGATGGGGAAGGGGTAAAGACATAAGGAAAGGGTGGGAGCACAGCATAATGAGAGCCCTCATAACAACATATTCATTATGGCCTCAGCTAATTGATTAAGATATATCTAAATCTTATATAAAACAAGTTTGAAGAATAGCCTAATCCAACAACCATATGGGTCCAGTATATCTCTGTTTCTACATATACATAGTTCAGGTGGATATATCTAAGGCTGCAAACTCTGGAGAATCAATAAAGTTCAACCAAGGGCCCCAAATAATACAATATGTTTCAGAAGAATCCATAGTTGACGGATGTTGCTCCTCCATAGACCTATAATACTCTAATCTTTTAATCCAGTCCCAAATATTTGATGGTATATACAACTATACCACCAAAAATGCCATTCTAACAACTGTACACTTAACCACAGATATGTGGCCAAACCAAAAATTATATGACTGTGACAGCCCACTGTGTTGGTCATTCGCCTTCACAACCAGGAACAACAGCAGCACATACACCACTACATAACATTTCTCACAGGCAGGCTACTCTTTGTATCACCGGCTTCACTAACAGACATACAGCTAATAATTTGTTAAGAAAATTAAGAGATGTAATTGATACATGTCTTATACCACTTGGACTCTCCCCAGGATAAGTTATTTCTGATAACGCCACCAATATTGTGCGAGCATCACATCTGGGTGAATTCCATCACATTCCCTGTTTTGCTCACACAATAAACTTGGTGGTGCAGAGCTTCTTGAGAAATAACCATGAGGTGCAGGAGATGCTTTCGGTGGCTGTAAAATTTCGAACTTAAGTAATAGGTGTTAACAAGGTGGAATTCCACCCTGTACATGCTTCAGAGGATGGAGGAACAGCTCAAAGCCATACAAGCATATTGCACAAGCCATGACATTGGGAAAGGAGGGGGAATGTACTTAAGTCTTGCACAGTGGAGAATCCTTTCTGTGCTGTGCAAAGTGCTGAAACCATTTAAAGTTGTGACATGTGAAGTGAGTTCAGACTCTGCGTGCTTGAGCCAAATCATTCCCTTGATTTAACTTTTGGAAAAGCAGCTTGACAAACTGAAGAAGGAGATGAAAGAAAGCAATTCCACAAAGTATGTTGGCCTTGTAGATCAAGTAGTTAATTTGCTTCGCAATGATCCAAGAGTTATTAAAATCTTGAAGTCGGATGACCATGTTTTGGCAACTGTGCTTGATCCGAGGTTTAAGACCTACATTGATTCTATGCTTCCAAATGGCCGAGATCTGAACAGCTGCAAGGAGCTAGTGGTCAGCAAGTTGTCCGCTGAACTGGGCCTTGGCTTGACGACGTCTCCTCCTTCAGTTTCTCACGCAGCTGCTGCTCGGAAAAAATTGCATTTTCCAAAGAGAAGCAGGGATGTCGCAGGTGGCAGAACAGAACAGTTTGACATCAAAATTAACTGCATCTTCCAAGAGGAAGGACTTTACGGGCAAATACATTTAAGTACTGACACTTCTCTAATGGTGGATTCCAGTGGAGATTAATTAATAGTCTGTCAGCGCTCGTTGACATTTATTAGCTGTAGAATTACCTCACTTATCCAAGAAACAGGTGGAGCACTCGTTGCCATATATTAGTTGTAGAATTACCTCACTTATCCAAGAAACAGGTGGAGTGATCGATCGTTGCCATGTATTACCTGTAGAATTACCTCACTTATCCAAGAATCACATGAAGCGCTCGTTGCAATGTTTCCTAGATGTGGTAGGAACTGCCGTGTGTTTGAGTTATTAATTTGTCGCTTATCATTAGGGATGAGCGCACTCGGATTTATGAAATCCGAGCCCACCCGAACGTTGCGGATCCGAGTCGGATCCGAGACAGATCCGGGTATTGGCGCCAAATTCAAAAGTGAAACTGAGGCTCTGACTCATAATCCCGTTGTCGGATCTCGCGATACTCGGATCCTATAAATTCCCCGCTAGTCGCCGCAATCTTCACTCGGGCATTGATCAGGGTAGAGGGAGGGTGTGTTAGGTGGTCCTCTGTGCTGTTTAGTTCTGTGCTGTTTAGTTCTGTGCTGTTTAGTGCTGTGCTGTGCTGTTTAGTGCTGTGCTGTGCTGTGCTGTGCTGTGCTGTGCTGTGCTGTGTTCTGCAGTATCAGTCCAGTGGTGCTGTGTGCTGTGCTCTGTCCTTCTGAGGTCAGTGGTGCTGCTGGGTCCTGTGCTGTGTCCTGTTCAGTCCAGTGGTGCTGTGTCCTGTGCTCTGTGCTTCTAAGGGCATAGTTATTTCCCCAATATTCCCCTGTGTTTAAAAAAATAAAAAAAAGTTTTTTTAAAAAATACCAAAAACTACTTTAATATTTTTTAATTACCACAAAATTTTCACAACCAATCCTGCAGTATAAGCCCATTGGTACTGCAATATTACCAAGTTCACACATTCAGCAGTAAAAGTCCAGTGGTACTGCAATATTACAAAGTTTACACATTCTGCAGTATCAGTCCAGTGGTGCTGTGTCCTGTGCTCTGTCCTGCTGAGTTCCGTAGTGCTGCTGGGTCCTGTGCCGTGTCCTGTTCAGTCCAGTGGTGCTGTGTCCTGTGCTCTGTGCTTCTAAGGGCATAGTTATTTCCCCATTATTCCCAAGTTTTTAAAAAATAAAAAAAAAGTAAAAAAAAATAAAAAATTTAAAAAAAAAAAAAATATATAATAATTATAACCAAATTTGCAAAACCAATCCAGCATTATAAGTCCATTGGTACTGCAATATTACCAAGTTCACACATTCTGCAGTATCAGTCCAGTGGTGCTGTGTCCTGTGCTCTGTCCTGCTGAGTTCCGTAGTGCTGCTGGGTCCTGTGCCGTGTCCTGTTCAGTCCAGTGGTGCTGTGTCCTGTGCTCTGTGCTTCTAAGGGCATAGTTATTTCCCCACTATTCCCAAGTTTTTTAAAAATAAGAAAAAAGTAAAAAAAAATAAAAAATTTAAAAAAAAAATAAAAAATAATAATTATAACCAAATTTGCAAAACCAATCCAGCAGTATAAGTCTATTGGTACTGCAATATTACCAAGTTCACACATTCTGCAGTATCTTGTGCTACATATAATGGAGACCAAAAATTTGGAGGATAAAGTAGGGAAAGATCAAGACCCACTTCCTCCTAATGCTGAAGCTGCTGCCACTAGTCATGACATAGACGATGAAATGCCATCAACGTCGTCTTCCAAGCCCGATGCCCAATCTCGTAGTACCGGGCATGTAAAATCCAAAAAGCCCAAGTTAAGAAAAAGTAGCAAAAAGAGAAACTTAAAATCATCTGAGGAGAAACGTAAAGTTGCCAATATGCCATTTACGACACGGAGTGGCAAGGAACGGCTTAGGCCCTGGCCCGTGTTCATGACTAGTGGTTCAGCTTCACCCACGGATCTTAGCCCTCCTCCTCCTCCCCCCCCCTACAAAAAATTGAAGAGAGTTATGCTGTCAGCAACAAAACAGCAAACAACTCTGCCTTCTAAAGAGAAATTATCACAAATCCCCAAGGCGAGTCCAAGGGTGTTGGTGGTTGTCAAGCCTGACCTTCCCATCACTGTACGGGAAGAGGTGGCTCGGGAGGAGGCTATTGATGATGTAGCTGGCGCTGTGGAGGAACTTGATGATGAGGATGGTGATGTGGTTATTGTAAATGAGGCACCAGGGGGGGAAACAGCTGATGTCCATGGGATGAAAAAGCCCATCGTCATGCCTGGTCAGAAGACCAAAAAATGCACCTCTTCGGTCTGGAGTTATTTTTATCCAAATCCAGACAACCAATGTATGGCAATATGTAGCTTATGTAAAGCTCAAATAAGCAGGGGTAAGGATCTTGCCCACCTAGGAACATCCTCCCTTATACGTCACCTGAATAACCTTCATAGTTCAGTGGTTAGTTCAGGAACTGGGGCTAGGACCCTCATCGGTACAGGGACACCTAAATCCCGTGGTCCAGTTGGATACACACCAGCAACACCCTCCTCGTCAACTTCCTCCACAATCTCCATCAGATTCAGTCCTGCAGCCCAAGTCAGCAGCCAGACTGAGTCCTCCTCAATACGGGATTCATCCGAGGAATCCTGCAGCGGTACGCCTACTACTGCCACTGCTGCTGTTGCTGCTGTTAGTCGGTCATCTTCCCAGAGGGGAAGTCGTAAGACCGCTAAGTCTTTCACCAAACAATTGACCGTCCAACAGTCGTTTGCCATGACCACCAAATACGATAGTAGTCACCCTATTGCAAAGCGTATAACTGCGGCTGTAACTGCAATGTTGGTGTTAGACGTGCGCCCGGTGTCCGCCATCAGTGGAGTGGGATTTAGAGGGTTGATGGAGGTATTGTGTCCCCGGTACCAAATCCCCTCGAGATTCCACTTCACTAGGCAGGCGATACCAAAAATGTACAGAGAAGTACGATCAAGTGTCCTCAGTGCTCTTAAAAATGCGGTTGTACCCACTGTCCACTTAACCACGGACATGTGGACAAGTGGTTCTGGGCAAACGAAGGACTATATGACTGTGACAGCCCACTGGGTAGATGCATCCCCTTCCGCAGCAACAGCAACAGCTGCATCAGTAGCAGCATCTACAAAATGGCTGCTCATGCAAAGGCAGGCAACATTGTGCATTACAGGCTTTAATAAGAGGCACAACGCTGACAACATATTAGAGAAAATGAGGGAAATTATCTCCCAGTGGCTTACCCCACTTAGACTCTCATGGGGATTTGTGGTGTCAGACAATGCCAGTAACATTGTGCGGGCATTAAATATGGGCAATTTCCAGCACGTCCCATGTTTTGCCCACACCATTAATTTGGTGGTGCAGCATTACCTCAAGAGTGACAGGGGTGTGCAGGAGATGCTTGCGGTGGCCCGCAAAATTGCTGGACACTTTCGGCATTCAGCCAGTGCCTACCGCAGACTAGAGGCACATCAAAAAAGCTTGAACCTGCCCTGCCATCACCTCAAACAAGAGGTTATGACGCGCTGGAACTCCACCCTCTATATGCTGCAGAGGATGGAGGAGCAGCAAAAGGCCATTCAGGCCTACACAGCCACCTACGACATAGGCAAAGGAGTGGGGATGCGCCTGAGTCAAGCGCAGTGGAGACTGATTTCCGTGTTGTGCAAGGTTCTGCAGCCATTTGAACTTGCCACACGAGAAGTCAGTTCCGACACTGCCAGCTTGAGTCAGGTCATTCCCCTGATCAGGCTGTTGCAGAAGCAGCTGGAGAAAGTGAGGGAGGAGCTGGTAAGCCATTGCGATTACAGCAAGCATGTAGCTCTTGTGGATGTAGCCCTTCGTACGCTTTGCCAGGATCCGAGGGTGGTCACTCTTTTAAAGTCAGAGGAATACATTCTGGCCACCGTGCTCGATCCTCGGTTTAAAGCGTATGTTGTGTCTCTGTTTCCGGCGGACACAAGTCTACAGCGGTGCAAAGACCTGCTGGTCAGGAGATTGTCCTCTGAAGAGGACCGTGACATGCCAACAGCTCCACCCTCATTTTCTTCCACATCTATGGCTGCGAGGAAAAAGCTCAGTTTTCCCAAAAGAGGCACTGGCGGGGATGCTGATAACATCTGGTCCGGACTGAAGGACCTGCCAACCATTGCAGACATGTCTACTCTCGCTGCATTGGATGCTGTCACAATAGAAAAAATTGTGGATGATTACTTTGCTGACACCATCCAAGTAGACATGTCAGACAGTCCATATTGTTACTGGCAGGAAAAAAAGGCAGTTTGGAAGCCCCTGTACAAACTGGCTCTATTTTACCTGAGTTGTCCCCCCTCCAGTGTGTACTCGGAAAGAGTTTTTAGTGCAGCGGGGAACCTGGTCAGTGAGCGGCGAAGGAGGTTGCTTCCTCACAACGTTGAAAAAATGATGTTTATAAAAATGAATAATCAATTCCTCAATGAAGTACAGCACTGCCCTCCAGATACTACAGAGGGACCTGTGGTTGTGGAGTCCAGCGGGGACGAATTGATAATGTGTGATGAGGAGGAAGTACACACTGTAGGGGGAGAGGAATCAGAGGTTGAGGATGAGGACGACATCTTGCCTCAGTAGAGCCTGTTTAGTCTGTACAGGGAGAGATGAATAGCTTTTTTGGTGTGGGGGCCCAAACAAACCAATCATTTCAGCCAAAGTTGTTTGGTAGGCCCTGTCGCTGAAATGATTGGTTTGTTAAAGTGTGCATGTCCTATTTCAACAACATAAGGGTGGGTGTGAGGGCCCAAGGACAATTCCATCTTGGAACTTTTTTTTTTGCATTATATGACCAAGCAACAGTCGTTTGCCATGTTCAAAAAGTAAAACCAAATGTAAAAAAATTCAAGAAATTAAACCAAAAGTAAAATGCCGTGTCATAATTTAAAACAAGAGGTATTGACGTGCTCTAAAACTACTGTATTGTTGTTTATATTTTATAAACACTACACTTGAAAGCTTGAGTCTTTCAATAGAAAAGTAACTGTCCATTGCACGAATATTTGCAACAGGGACAATTTTAGGGTTAAGAAAGTCAACTAATAATAACACTTCGACGCTGTGTGTCTTTATAAACACTACACTTGGAAGTTGGAGGAGGTATTGTGGCCCCGGCACCAAATTTACTACCGGGGCCACTCCACTGTGCAGTCCATATTTAGGTGTATCAGATATTAAACAACGGTGACAGTTGATGCCCAATTTTTTAATTATATTGTGGCCTCGGTACCAAATTGTGTACCGGGGCCACCCCACTACGCAGTCCAGATACTTGTTTGGTGGAATTCAGACCAGTTGAGGGTTTTATTATTATATTGTGTGGACCACTCTATCTATACCACACTACAACTCTATACCACTCTATTTCCTACTTTAATTCTATTTAATTCTATTTCCTACTTTAATTCTATTACTAATTAATTACCATAAAGAGGAACAAAATAAACCAATTTTACCAAAAGTATAATATGACTTAGACTTACAAACACTACACTTTAAAGATCGTGCCTTTAAATGAAAAAGTCAGTCTTCATTGCACGACTATGTGCAACAGGGACATTTTTTTGGGTTTACAAAGTCAAACAATAACACTTCGACCCTGTCTGTCTGGGGTCTCTCAATGACGAATTGTCTGTAGCATGTTTGGAGGAGGTATTGTGGCCCCGGTACCAAATTGTGTACCGGGGCCACCACACTACGCAGTCAAGATACTTGTTTGGTGGAATTCAGACCAGTTGAGGGTTTTATTATTATATTGTGTGGACCACTCTATCTATACCACACTACAACTCTATACCACTCTATTTCCTACTTTAATTCTATTTAATTCTATTTCCTACTTTAATTCTATTACTAATTAATTACCATAAAGAGGAACAAAATAAACCAATTTTACCAAAAGTATAATATGACTTAGACTTACAAACACTACACTTTAAAGATCATGCCTTTAAATGAAAAAGTCAGTCTTCATTGCACGACTATGTGCAACAGGGACATTTTTTTGGGTTTACAAAGTCAAACAATAACACTTCGACCCTGTCTGTCTGGGGTCTCTCAATGACGAATTGTCTGTAGCATGTTTGGAGGAGGTATTGTGGCCCCGGTATCAAATTGGGTACCGGGGCCACCCCACTATGCAGTCCAGATACTTGTTTGGTGGAATTCCGACACGTGGAGGGTTTTTTAATTATATTGTGGTCTCGGTACCAAATTGTGTACCGGGGCCACCACACTACGCAGTCAAGATAGATAGATGCGTATTGCGTATCATAGATAAAGTACATTCAGTGGTGTGGGGCAAATTGAAAAATATTCCAAATGCACTGACATTATCAAAAACAAGAGGTTGTCACACGCTAAAACTCCAACATGTATATGATGGAGAGGATGGAGGAGCAGCCGTATGTGTAGTGTAATGCAGATCTGTTGAAGGTTTTTTATATATTTTATTGTGGTGCCCAGTGCCCACTCCTCTACGCAGTCCAGATACATTTATTGGTGCGAATCATAAAAGTTCAGGGTTTTTAATATATCTTGTGGTGACCCACTCCTCTACGCAGTCCAGGTACATTTATTGGTGCGATTCATAAAAGTTCAGGGTTTTTAATAGATATTGTGGTGACCCACTCCTCTACGCAGTCCAGGTACATTTATTGGTGCGAATCATAAAAGTTCAGGGTTTTTAAGATATCTTGTGGTGACCCACTCCTATACGCAGTCCAGGTACATTTATTGGTGCGATTCATAAAAGTTCAGGGTTTTTAATAGATATTGTGGTGACCCACTCCTCTACGCAGTCCAGGTACATTTATTGGTGCGAATCATAAAAGTTCAGGGTTTTTAATATATCTTGTGGTGACCCACTCCTCTACGCAGTCCAGGTACAATTATTGGTGCGAATCATAAAAGTTCAGGGTTTTTAAGATATTGTGGTGACCCACTCCTCTACGCAGTCCAGGTACAATTATTGGTGCGAATCATAAAAGTTCAGGGTTTTTAAGATATTGTGGTGACCCACTCCTCTACGCAGTCCAGGTACAATTATTGGTGCGAATCATAAAAGTTCAGGGTTTTTAAGATATTGTGGTGACCCACTCCTCTACGCAGTCCAGGTACAATTATTGGTGCGAATCATAAAAGTTCAGGGTTTTTAAGATATTGTGGTGACCCACTCCTCTACGCAGTCCAGGTACAATTATTGGTGCGAATCATAAAAGTTCAGGGTTTTTAATATATTGTGGTGACCCACTCCTCTACGCAGTCCAGGTACAATTATTGGTGCGAATCATAAAAGTTCAGGGTTTTTAAGATATTGTGGTGACCCACTCCTCTACGCAGTCCAGGTACAATTATTGGTGCGAATCATAAAAGTTCAGGGTTTTTAAGATATTGTGGTGACCCACTCCTCTACGCAGTCCAGGTACAATTATTGGTGCGAATCATAAAAGTTCAGGGTTTTTAATATATTGTGGTGACCCACTCCTCTACGCAGTCTAGGTACAATTATTGGTGCGAATCATAAAAGTTCAGGGTTTTTAAGATATTGTGGTGACCCACTCCTCTACGCAGTCCAGGTACAATTATTGGTGCGAATCATAAAAGTTCAGGGTTTTTAAGATATTGTGGTGACCCACTCCTCTACGCAGTCCAGGTACAATTATTGGTGCGAATCATAAAAGTTCAGGGTTTTTAAGATATTGTGGTGACCCACTCCTCTACGCAGTCCAGGTACAATTATTGGTGCGAATCATAAAAGTTCAGGGTTTTTAAGATATTGTGGTGACCCACTCCTCTACGCAGTCCAGGTACAATTATTGGTGCGAATCATAAAAGTTCAGGGTTTTTAAGATATTGTGGTGACCCACTCCTCTACGCAGTCCAGGTACAATTATTGGTGCGAATCATAAAAGTTCAGGGTTTTTAAGATATTGTGGTGACCCACTCCTCTACGCAGTCCAGGTACAATTATTGGTGCGAATCATAAAAGTTCAGGGTTTTTAAGATATTGTGGTGACCCACTCCTCTACGCAGTCCAGGTACAATTATTGGTGCGAATCAGAAAAGTTCAGGGTTTTTAAGATATTGTGGTGACCCACTCCTCTACGCAGTCCAGGTACATTTATTGGTGCGAATCATAAAAGTTCAGGGTTTTTAAGATATTGTGGTGACCCACTCCTCTACGCAGTCCAGGTACATTTATTGGTGCGATTCATAAAAGTTCAGGGTTTTTAATATATATTGTGGTGACCCACTCCTCTACGCAGTCCAGAAAGATACCTTGTTGCAACGTTTTGGACTAATAACTATATTGTGAGGTGTTCAGAATACACTGTAAATTAGTGGAAATGCTTGTTATTGAATGTTATTGAGGTTAATAATAGCCTAGGAGTGAAAATAAGCCCAAAAACTTGATTTTTAAACTTTTTATGTTTTTTTCAAAAAAAATCCGAATCCAATACCTTAAATCCGAACCGAGACCTTTCGTCAAGTGTTTTGCGAGACAAATCCGAATCTCAAAAATAACGAAAATCCGGATCCAAAACACAAAACACGAGACCTCAAAAGTCGCCGGTGCACATCCCTACTTATCATCCAGACAGGTGAAAGTGTATGAAAAGCATATTGTGACCTGTGAGATGGTCAAAATTGAATGGAAATGACTGGAAATTAGTGTTAGTAAGGTTAATAATAATGTAGGTACAAAATAATACCTAAATTATGTGATTTTAGCCCAAAAATTTAATTTTGTAAAAAATAGCAAAACAAAACCAAACAAAACCAAAACCAAAACATGCAAGGGCAGTTTTTGCAAAACCAAAACCAAAGCCAATACATGAAGGTAATCCAGATTCAAAACCAAAACCAAAACTAAAACACCGGGGTCAGTGAGCATCTCTAGATGGAAGACGGGCATCCACAAGCTGGGCAAAGGCACCTGACCATTATTGGCAAAACGTTGGGACTGCGATTTGTAGCACATTTGGGAATGGCAATTTTGAAAAAATCACTTTACTTTACTTTAATTCATCGGCAAGTTTAAACTTCCCCGAGAAAATCGCTGAATATCCCAAATCGTATCTTGATACATTTACCCCCAGTTGTGTCTCCCATCTAGCTTGAAAAACAGTGAAAGCTGTGACAATGGAGTTCCTAAAATGCATTCAGTTGTTCATTATCTACTTTAATAATACATGTTACATAAATGGCGTTTGATGTATATTTGAACGACAAGAAATTATATTTGTTTTAATTTAGCTCTTCATATGGCATTAGCATTAGCCAGCAAATTATTTGAAGCTTTACTTTTTTCCGTATAACTGCCAACAGGAGAAGAGGGATTTCCCACCAGTATGATCGTTCACATTGAAAACAGTTTAACTGTCTCAGCCAAGAGTAGAAGTTGCTGAGAAAGCAAGTCTATAAGATGCAGAAAAAAGTTCCCTATTTCCACTATATAATGCATCACACCACATAAAAATTATTACCTGTGTAAAAGCACCAAGAGTCTGATTCATTTTCAAACACAATGTGAACGCAACTTGCATCTAAAGAAATTGGAAGCAACATGCACACACATATGCCCATATGCAAGTGCTCAGATATTCAAGAACAGGCAGATAACAAGAAATGTTTTCATTTTAGTATTGGAATAAGTACACTTTGACAATACGTTGCTTGCCGTGTGCATCCAGATACAACTTACAACCAGACACAGCACATGTCAAAAAATTGTATTAAAAGATTGAACTACTCTTAATACCATAATCATTAATAAAAATACTTGTTCTTTTTTTCTCACATGAAATACATAAATTAGAATGTTTTAAATGCGTACTGTACATAAACTACATTTTTGTTAGAGTTTCTTTTACTTCCAAACACATGTTCTGGAATGCAAAAATGTCAGTGCAAGAGAAACAGTTAAAAAACGTACCTCAGAGATGCCCAGAGCTTGAATTGGATGAATGTGCGTGCGTTTGACATTGGCACACCCTTACATTTAATATGTGTATCCACTGATTCACACCTCTGTTCCGCCCCTCAAGTTGTAGACAGTCAGAAGTGTAATTTACGTTTGGACTTGAATTGGATGCTATTGCGTTCACTTGCGTAATGTCCATTTCTGAGCATGTGTCAAGCAATTTCACGCAAGATACTGCACGCAATTGGATTAACATCCGGAGATGAGCCAGGCCCCAAATCTAGAAAAAAGTAACAGAACACAAAACACAGTGTACCTCCTGTTCAGATATCATTAAAGTAACAAATTTTGATTCATGAAAATGAACTTGTTAGAACTTACAAAAGTATGTTGCAAAGGTGCAACTCCTATTGAAGCAGTGCAATCAGTGTGACAACAGATTTTTCTATTGCTAGAAAGTCCTGGACCAAAAGGGCTCTATTACTCAGCAGGGAACAAAATGAAATAAAGTGTCTATAATATATTTCTATAATCTATTTCTATAATCTAATCTGTGTCTATAATCTATGTATTTATATAGCGCCACTAATTCCGCGCTGCGGAACTAGTGGCGCAATATAAATAAATATATGATGATGATGATGATAATTGAGGAGTATTGTGCCAGTCACTGAGACAACATTGTTTTATCATTATAATGACGTATCATTATAAGGGTATTGTTCAACTTTTTTGTTAGATCTGTAGTCACAATATGTCTCATCTGGACATGTGTGGTTTTCAAAGGGTTAGTCAAAACAAAACCACCTTGTCTATCTAAAAATGACTAAAATCACCCAAAATAAGATTTAGTGCTAGAGCTGACATTCTTAGGAAGTCTTCAGTTAGTCCCTGACTCGTCCCAAAGTACAATCTCAACTTCATTTAATCAGAGTTACTGTAAAACAAACAATTATCTGCCTTGACTGTAGTGTTTATATAAAAAAAAAACTGACAAGAGACTTCATTAAATACGCAATGACAATTATTAAATAGAGTTTAATATGGAAAAAAGTCACCATTTTTAAGGAATAAAAATCAAACTGACATACAGGAAATATAAATACAAACCAGTTTTCTTAAATTAAAACGGATAAAAACAAACACTCATAGCACACTCACTGCTGCTGGGGAAGGATAGAAGGTCTGGACAATTCATCAGTAGACTGAGCTCCAGGAAATGTCAATCATTAACATCATGTTAGCACTTTGAAACCATTTTCTTTTTCACCCAAGCCCCCTTCCACTGTGAAGTCATTGAAAGAAGTTTATGGTTATGCTAATATGTTTTACAACTGCTTTTATTAACATTTCTCTTCACACGCATTTTTAGTCAGGAATTTTATAAATAGTAAAACATATGTAACATAACAGAGATCCATTTTACAAATTATAATACTCCACACTCATTCATTTTGAAGATATACAAGGCTTGACTCATTAAGGAACACAAAGTGAACGCAATTTGCGTGTTTTTAAAAGAGACAGAAAATGCACACAGGTACGAGTGTATTTATCAACAAAAGGATCTCAAGAAACGTTTCTAATGGAATATGGGTCTAAGTTTGCTTTGTCGATACATCACTTGCTATATGCAGACAGACACAACACACTGCACGATACACTCAATGGGCCTGATTCATCAAGGGATGTAAACTGCATTTTTGTGGATACAATCCGCAAAATCACTCTGCGCATGCCCAGAGCCAGACCATACCGCACAGAACGTAGCATGTTTAATTCACACTTACTACAGCCTGAAATTTCAGGGAGGGAACAGTATGGAGAAGGGGCATTTGCCCATAGTCAATGTACGGTAAGGGCATGCCAATCTCAAGCACATGTAGCAGTGTCCGATTCAAGCTCTAGGCTCCTTTCAGGTCCTTTCTCAGCTGTAACTCTTGTTCCTTAATCATGTCCATAATCTCTCTATTGACTTTATGTAGCTGGTATCTATGCATGACACCATATTATCATATTTTGGAGTGGAAAGCAATTTTCAACCTGAAAATTCAATATTTTGTATTCCCATTAAAGTAGAAAAAGTTCATGGTTTTTTTTGCAGGTGCTAGTTCTGCTTCTTTTCATCTGTGGTTTTTTTGCAGTCTGTTATTTGTTCTCAGTACATTTACATCCTTTGTGGTATTTGGCTACCTCACCTACTTTTATTTTCTTGTCAAAAGTCTGGACTAAAAAAAAATCCATCCAAGCTCTCACCCACACTGCAGATTTCCTTAAAATTACAAACCACATTAGAACTGCCTCATAGCAAAACCTTTATTTCATTAAATTACTGTTCTAGCAACATAAAATGTAGGTTCACTTACAGCTGTGCTTACTCTGGCTTTAGTCCAATTTTATTGCTTGGCTGTTTAATAATTAGATCACTTGTCGTTCTATATACATAAACATCATATGCAGAAATTTGAGGATATATTTGTAAACTTTTTTTCTTTTCTGAAGTCTGCATTAAAATATATAACAAATGTCAGCAATATGTTATTTAATTTTATTAAAAGGTGTATTGTAAATCATAATCTTCTTACAATGGCTTGAGAGAAACATGACAATACTGCACTGTGCAGTTAAAGTTTAGCTGCACAGATTAGTGGCATGTTAGTCTTGTGCCTTCCACTAGTAGAAACTAGAGATGTTCACTGACCCCTGTGTTCTGGTTTTGGTTTTAGATATGGATTAACTTCGTGCATTGGTTTTGATTTTGGATTTGGCAAAACCTCCCTCGTGTGTTTTGGTTTTGGTTTTGGATCTGTATTTTTTAGAAAAATAGTTGAAATATGCTAAAATCACATAATTTTGCTCGTTTATTGCTCCTACATTATTATTATTAATCTCAATAACACTAATTTCAAATCATTTGCAGTCAATTTTGACCACCTCACAGGTCACAATATTATGTTCATACACTTTCAAACAAAGACTGCACTAGTTCTTGCCAGTGATAAGAAGGCCATTGTCATGCCTAGGCATAATACCAAAAAATTCACCTCTTATGTGTGAAATTATTTTAACCCACATTCTGACAACAGTTGTCTAGCCATTTGTAGCATTGTAAACCCACAGCCAGTAGAGGGAACTTAAGCATCTAGGATCCTCATCCATATTACGCCATGTGACCGCTGACAACCTGTTTGTGGGCAGCATGGTGGCTTAGTGGTTAGCACTTCTGCCTCACAGCACTGGGGTCATGAGTTGGATTCCCAACCATGGCCTTATCTGTGAGGCGTTTGTATGTTCTACCAGTGTTTGCGTGGGTTTCCTCCGGGGGCTCTGGTTTCCTCCCATACTCCAAAAACATACTGATAGGTTAATTAGCTGCTATTAAATTGCCCTTAGCCTCTCTCAATCTGTGTGTGTGTGTGTGTGTGTGTGTGTGTGTGTGTGTGTGTGTGTGTGTGTGTGTGTTAGGGGATTTAGATTGTAAGCTCCAATGGGGAAGGGACTGATGTGAATGAGCTCTCTGTGCAGCGCTGCGGAATTAGTGGCACTATATAAATAAATAGATGATGATGAAAAACTAAGGGATGTCATTGCAACATGGCTAATCCTGCTTGGACTCTCCTGAGGATATGTGATTTCTGATAATGCCACCAATATTTTTAGAGCATTACAGCAGGGGGGATTCCATGACATTCCCTGTTTTGCTCACACAATCAACTTGGTGTTACAGAACTTTTTAAAACATGACAGTGACATGCAGGAGATGCTGTCTGTGTCCCGAAATATTTCAGTTCATTTTCGACATTCTGCAACAGCATGTAGGAGAATGCAGAAGCTGCAAGAAGAATAGAATTTGAGGGGGAATGTACTTTAGTCCAGCAAAGTAGTCACCTGTGAAGAGAGTGCAGACACTGTTAGCTTGAGTAAAGTAATTCCCCTAATTAGACTTTTTGAGAAGCAGCTAGAGAAATTGAAGGAGGAAATGAAACAAAGCAAATCCGCTAACTATATTGGAATTGTAGATTAGGTACTTAAGTCGCTTCGCCAGGATTCAAGAGTTATCAACATCTTGAAATCGGATCACTACATTTTGACAACTGTGCTTGATCCTAGGTTTAAGAGCTATGTCTTCTCTTTCTTTCCAACTAACCCAGATCTCAAAAGATGCACTGAGCTCCTGGTCAGCAGGCTGACAGCTCAAGGGTACATGACACAACGACGTCTCCTGCTTCAGTTTCTCTAGCAACTGCTTCTAGGAAAAAACTAAGCTTTCCCAAGACACCCAGTGGTGATGCAGATGAGTCAGCACAACATTTTGACATTTTGTCTGGTTTAAAAGAATTGCCCAAAAATCGTGACAGTTCTGCCATAAATTGAACTACAAATTCCATGAGGAAGGCCATTACCGGCAATTACATCAAAGTACACAGACTTCTGTGATGGTGGATTCCAGGCGGGGATGAATTAGTATTGTTTGAGGATAATGTACACACTGATGAAGTTGAATTTGATGACAGTGTAGATTTCAGGTGCTGAAATCTAGCTGAGAGAAGGGAGCTACTGATGCTGATATGTTTGGTAATATATTGGGTAGAATGGCATCTTGGCAATTTTATGTTTTTCTACAGTAGACTTTCACCTGTATTAGAGAGGGTTTTTTTTCTTTAAAAAGGTGCAAGCTTTTTATTTACATTTTTGTTTCCCTGACTTAAAACCACTATGCACTTGAACATAGGCTTTAGTATATGAGTTAGAGGGATTAGTATCATCATGGGGTAAATGTATAAGCCTCCGATTTCTGTAAGTCGCCAGAAATCGGCGACTTTGCAGTGAAAATTTAAAGCGGAAATGGCTTTATAAAGGCAAACTTGCCTTTACAAACCATCGCCGCTTTAAATTTTACCTGCAAAGTCGCCGATTTCTGGCAACTTGCAGAAATTGGAGGTTCATACATTTACCCCCATGACTAAGACTAGAGAGTGACAAGAACAATACCACCTCTCCTGTTTCTTTATGAGCTATGGCACAGTAGATTGCCACTGTAGACTTTTAAGAACACTGACTGCCCTATTATTACAATTTCTGTTTCAGCACTGAACCCTGCTACCTCTCCTGTTTCTGAGTGAGCTATGGTACAGTAAACTGTAACTGCAGATTTAGACCAAGACTGCCAGCCCTATTATTTCTATTTCAGCAATGATAAATAGCAATGGAGCTCTCATTTTTGTGTGTAATCTACATAACACCATACAATTTGATGGCAAATTCAAAAGACCAAGCCTGCCAGCCCTAGTATTTGTATTTCAGCAATGATAATAGCAATGAAGCAATGGAGCTCTCCTCTTTGTGTGTTACCTATATAACACAGTACAATGTGACTGAAAATTTACACCAAGCCTGCCAGCCCTAGTATTTTGATTTCAGCAATGACAATTAGCAATGGAGCTCTCCCCTTTGTGTGTGAATTTCACAGTAGACTTTGAAGAACACTGCTACCTCCTCCTCTTCTATTCTACCTATGACGCTGCCCAACTGCTCTACAGACTGCCAAGAACTGTGCTACCCCTTCTGTGTCCCTCTCTGAAATGGCGCTGGATCACTGTGGAGGGCGGAACTTATAGAATCCAAAACTCACGAGATCCGACGACGTAACATTGACGGTTTCGCATTTTCAAATCCGAGGGTGCACAAAAGTACCTGAGCCGGCTCGGCTCGGTACTCAGATCGGCTAAGTTCGGGTGTGTTCGGTTCTCTGGGAACCGAGCTTGAGCATCTCTACTAGAAACTTCTTTACACATAGACACACAGGGCCTGATTCATCAAGGCACGAATACTGAGCGCAATCTGTGTTTTAAAACGCACGAAAATTGGGTATACATATGCCCGAATTCCACAAGGAACGAATGTAAATATAAGTGCAGTGATAAATACGTGTGTAGGTACACTTTGCTCTACTAGACAAGACATGTCCATTATCTGTGTAGCATATAAAATCACAAAAGCACAGAAAATATAGAAAACTATTTAATTAATGTCACCTGTTAATATAGTCATTAAAGATAAAATATGAATTAATTTCAAAAAGTATTTTTTTTATTTCCCCCCCATGAAATACATTTATTAATATGTTATGAATATCTACTGTACATAAAATGTATTTTTACATTTGCTCCTTATTGCAAAAACATGTAATAGCTTGCATACTCGTCATCATTAAAGGTTGGCACTTCATTACTGTACATTGACTATGGGCACACGCCCTGTTTCCTCCCTCAAATGGTAGGCTGTATGAGCCAGTTCTGGGCATGCACAGAGTGATTTTGCAGATAGTACGCACAAAATCGTCGTTAACTATCCTTGGGGAATCAGGGCCACAGAGTTGACTGTGCTATCTGCTGTAATCAACATTCTAAAGCTCTGATTTGTTACAGGTTGTTATAAGTCCATCCACTATGTATTCTACTCATCCATGTTTCCTCAGTTAGAATAATGAATACAATAATCAAAAGCACCAATAGAATGCATAAAATAATGAGATGTTTCCTCTAAAATAATTGTTTCTTCATATATTATTAGATTTTATTATTCTATATTTTTCTTATCTTATTTATTTTCTCATTAAGAATTAGTTTAATTTTAGAACATTATGGCTACAGAATAATTAATTTTGCCTGCTAGTTCAAAGTACGAGTGAACAGTCTCATCTTACTTTCACATGCAGTGTCCAACAAACACATAGACATAACGTATCTTCCTAAATTTAATAATATAATAATAATAATAATAATAATAATAATAATAATAATAATAATAATAGCTCAATCAATAGGTAATAATAATAATAATAATAATAATAATAATAATAATTGTGGCTGGATCACATAGAAATAATTTATTGTAGAAATTTATTTCAATTAGTTGCATAGGCGCCAATTTATATAATTGTAAATGTACTAACTTTACTTTGACGCCTACTTACCTGCTGTAATTCCTGCAACCCAATCTAATTCATTATCCAGCTGTTCTGTGGTTTGGACCCAGCATCTGGTACCAACGCTCTGCCCGCTACCCTGCAGCTCTGGACAGTGTGATAGGCCAGGAGGGAATCATCCACTGCAATTCTGATTTGAAGGCAAGAGGTCAGGAGGACCAGCCCAGGTGTATCAGCAAGGAGGTACATTAACAGCAAAAGTTACCCAGAAGGAAGCAGTTCTAGGTACCAATA
Organism: Mixophyes fleayi; assembly: GCF_038048845.1. Lineage (NCBI taxonomy): Eukaryota > Metazoa > Chordata > Amphibia > Anura > Limnodynastidae > Mixophyes > Mixophyes fleayi. Next base: position 82,971,075 of record NC_134408.1, on the reverse strand, counting down.
AGGAGCCTAGTGGTGGCATCAGTAAAACCCTATCCTACTGCGGTTAGAGGGCGCATTTGGTAGAAAGAAAGGGAGTGGTGGCAAGGCAAGCCCAGCTGGTCTCCAACAACACAACAGACAGGGTAGAATAGGAGGTCCAACCTGTTACAATAATGCTAAGTGCAAAAGATACGTGAACCTTTTCAATAAAAATTAATGGGAATTTAACAGTATTCAGTGCAGAACCAGTTAATAAATTGAATTCAGGTTTCAACAGCATTTCATGAAATTCTTCTCTTTACTTCTTTCCTTTTCTCTGAGGAAGGGTACAGAAAAGGTTCATGAAATGTGTAAAAAGTGGTTAGCTGCATGGAACGACACTTTATATAAAGGACAGCGTTATTACACCATCAATTTAATGGATATATTCAGTTGAAACATGAGTGCAGTGAGTTCAATGACTCTTTCAAAAAAAACGTACAGATAATTTTACACTATTTTAGTAGTTTATGCTTTGGCCAAGAAAACTGTTGAACTGGGAGAACTTTGAGAAGCTTATTTAAGAAGATCTACTAAGGTATAGGAGAATCACTGAAGTTTTATCTTAAATTCTTTTTCTCACTCTCTAAAATTTGTATATATATATACTCTTTCTTGTGTGTAACTATAATTATTGTACAATCTGCACTATATATACTTTCCTTATGGTGAAAAACCTGAGGAGAAAAAAACCTGAGAAGATCATATAAAGAAGGACAACACCTATTTTTACATGACATTATCACATTGAAATGAGATGAGCCTACGGGATGTCTTTTTGCTGGCACCTATCAGTACAGTACATTGGTTCAAGAAAGAGTGCACCAATCACACACGTATAACCCCCACATACAGTTCTAACCATGGGGCAGGGGAAGAGTCCCATAGGTGGATTGACATTGTTGACAGAGTGTCCAGCATAAGGGTGCAGGGTACTACAGTCTTGGATGTTGAAAACTACAATTGTCAGCAACCTCAAGCTGTGAGGAGACAGGAAATTACATTAGAGCCTGTGACATGACATTAGAGTCTTAAAAATCAAATAGAAGTAAAAGATGAGGGTAGCAGAGAAGGGAGAAGTTGCAAAAATAGTCTGGTCTACAGCCATAAACTGCATAACCTGGATGCTTTTTACTTTAGTACCAAAACCTTCTACTGTCATAACCACACTTAAATTACCTTTACTTAACTTAACTTAACATAACTAATAAAAAAGACACTGAGACTTACTTAAGTGGCAAAGAAGGTCACAGTCTATTAATATTATATTGTGGCGGAGAAAGTGCACTGCGAGACAGCTAAACCAACTGGTATCTGAACCAAGCGTGGATGGCTAATGGCCTGACTCCAATTAAAATGGAACAAATTTGTAACTGCTTGGCCGACGCTAAATCTGGCGTCAGGTGCCCACACCCCCTCTTGACTCACAATGGCTAGTCCTTATAGGCAAGCCAAGGGCTCCTCCCTATAAATGACCACGAGTCATGTTCCTCGAAGGGGCAGTTGCCCTGCAGCCAATCAACGATAACACTGTATGTTCCAGCCACTGATCGCAGTGCCTTCCTACCAACTGTAATTGATCTGTGGCAATATAATTTGGTTAAAACAGGTAAATCACAGGAGCAGATTATTCCAAAACAGGACTGAGTGGAAGGGATCTCGTGAAGAGAGTGAGGCTGGACATGTAACACACAGGGACCTATATAGAGAACATCAGGCACTCCCCCATTCCTTCTAATTGGCCGGCCTGGGATGAGGAAGCATTAACTCATTGGAGGTAAGATTTAAAGGTACAATCATACACATATGCGTTTAAGTGCTTTCGTCTATATGGGACTCTCTTGTCATAAACTGCATAACCTGGATGCATCTTAATTTTGTACCATAACCTTCTACTGTGGTAACCACATTTAACTTAACATAACTAATAAAAATACACTGAGACTTACATAAGTGGCAAACAAGGTCATAGTTTATTAATATTATATTGTGGCGTAGAATGTACACTGCGAGACAGCTAAGCCACCTGGTATCTGAACCAAGCGTGGATGGCTATTGGCCTGACTCCACTTAAAATGGAACAAATCCTTAACTGCTTGGCTGGCGCTAAATCTGGCGTCAGGTGCCCACACCCCCTCTTGACTTACAATGGACAGCCCTTATAGGCAAGCCAAGGGGTCCTCCCTATAAAGGACCACAAGTCACAATCCTCGAAGGGTTCAGTGCCCTGCGACCAATGATGGATAACGCTGCATGACCGAGCCGCTGATCTCACTGCCTTCCTACCACAGCTGGATGTCCTTACGGGACTGACGGCCCGCCACAGGCCCAACTATACAGGAAAACTCCTATTGTTCTATAAATATGCTGGGTAAGAATACCTATACCGTCATCCGTGAGGTGAACCCCAACCCTACAGAAAAATTGCGCTTGTCCACTTGATATCAATGGGGGTTCGATTACGAAACCACCATGTGTTCGTATAGCCCCTTTTACAGCTCGGTTAAATTTTTTGACTAGTTTTCTCATAATCTTTGGGGGTATGTCTGATCTCCATGGTAAGCAGGGAACTACTGCAGACCATGCTAAAATGATGGTCAGCCATTTTTTTTAAAATATATTTTTGAAGTCTTGCTGTACTTTATAAATCAGCTCTATGGACTTCCCCTTTCCTAAGTCATTACCCCACAGATGCACTACCAGTATAACCAGTGGGCCCCATTGGTCAATAAGGTGTATCAGCCAGGGCAATAGGTTGGGCCAGCAGAGCCCCCGCCTACCTATCCAATAAGTGTTCCCTGGAGTTGGGAAGAGCTGGTATTGGTTGGCTTCTTCGTGTCTGGCTGCCCAGAAAACATATGAATGGCCTACAATCCAGATACATTTTGTACGGATCGAGGAACCTGCAAAATAAATTGTCCTAGGTCAGGAAACTTCGAACATAACTAACGTTGATGGGGGAATGGATACATCTGTTCCTCTGAACTCTGCGGAGCTGGTATAGCCCGGTTCACGGGTGTTGTGAAATGAATCAAAGGACAAAAGCAGAAAGTGGAGGAGGGTGAATAAAGAGAGTCATACTAATAGGGTATAGAAGTCCAAATGAAGGTAAATAACCCGGAGGGACATCACTAATCATGCCTTTATCCAGGGAGAAAATGGGAAAAATCCCTTCACTACCTCACGTAAAAGCAACAAGCAGTAGAGCCATGGATTACCGGAAAGAAAGAAATAAAAGTTAACAGAATAAAAAGGAGCTGCAGAAGACATAAAAAAACAATGAACATACCTTGGGCCTTATGTATTTCTTATATGTGGAGGATTTCCATTGCCCTAATGTCCTTATAGCTTCAACAGATGACCCGGCTAAAGCTGCTGACATGGCTGCCCCGATCCTAAAGGAATGGGTGCCGTATTGGGTCTAAACCCAGAACGTTTAACGTTCATTTAACTATTGAATGATATTGAACGGGCACTGGTGTACTGCACACTGGCCAGAATCATGGCATTAATGTGGCATCATGTCCTACCAATTCTGTTAAGAGCTGAATTGTTGAGGTGAATTAGGAATAGGGGGGGTTGAGGGGGTCTAATATTATGGAATTCTCTTGCCAAAGTTAGGGGGCAATTTTACTTGTCAGCTTATTGAAGTATATGTACCTATGAGCCTCTACCGGCTTCATCCATTTTGGACCTAGTGAGTTTACATAATAACTTAGGGCCTGATTCAGTAAGGATTTTAACTTGAGAAACTTCTTATTTCAGTCTCCTGGACAAAACCATGTTACAGTGCAAGGGGTGCAAATTAGTATTCTGTTTTGCACATAAGTTAAATACTGACTGTCAGTATTTAACTTATGTGCAAAACAGAATACTAATTTGCACTAGGGATGTGCACCGGCGACTTTTGAGGTCTCGTGTTTTGTGTTTTGGATCCGGATTTTCGTTATTTTTGGGGTTCGGATTTGTCTCGCAAAACACTTGACGAAAGGTCTCGGTTCGGATTTAAGGTTTTGGATTCTGATTTTTTTTGAAAAAAACATAAAAAGTTTAAAAATCAAGTTTTTGGGCTTATTTTCACTCCTAGGCTATTATTAACCTCAATAACAAGCATTTCCACTAATTTACAGTGTATTCTGAACACCTCACAATATAGCTATTAGTCCAAAACGTTGCAACAAGGTATCTTTCTGGACTGCGTAGAGGAGTGGGTCACCACAATATATATTAAAAACCCTGAACTTTTATGATTCGCACCAATAAATGTACCTGGACTGCGTAGAGGAGTGGGTCACCACAATATATATTAAAAACCCTGAACTTTTATGAATCGCACCAATAAATGTACCTGGACTGCGTAGAGGAGTGGGTCACCACAATATATATTAAAAACCCTGAACTTTTATGAATCGCACCAATAAATGTACCTGGACTGCGTAGAGGAGTGGGTCACCACAATATATATTAAAAACCCTGAACTTTTATGAATCGCACCAATAAATGTACCTGGACTGCGTAGAGGAGTGGGTCACCACAATATATATTAAAAACCCTGAACTTTTATGAATCGCACCAATAAATGTACCTGGACTGCGTAGAGGAGTGGGTCACCACAATATATATAATAAGAAAACCATCAACTTGTTTGATTCGCACCAATAAATGTACCTGGACTGCGTAGAGGAGTGGGTCACCACAATATATATTAAAAACCCTGAACTTTTATGAATCGCACCAATAAATGTACCTGGACTGCGTAGAGGAGTGGGTCACCACAATATATATAATAAGAAAACCATCAACTTGTTTGATTCGCACCAATAAATGTACCTGGACTGCGTAGAGGAGTGGGTCACCACAATATATATTAAAAACCCTGAACTTTTATGAATCGCACCAATAAATGTACCTGGACTGCGTAGAGGAGTGGGTCACCACAATATATATAATAAGAAAACCATCAACTTGTTTGATTCGCACCAATAAATGTACCTGGACTGCGTAGAGGAGTGGGTTACCACAATATATATTAAAAACCCTGAACTTTTATGAATCGCACCAATAAATGTACCTGGACTGCGTAGAGGAGTGGGTCACCACAATATATATTAAAAACCCTGAACTTTTATGAATCGCACCAATAAATGTACCTGGACTGCGTAGAGGAGTGGGTCACCACAATATATATTAAAAACCCTGAACTTTTATGAATCGCACCAATAAATGTACCTGGACTGCGTAGAGGAGTGGGTCACCACAATATATATTAAAAACCCTGAACTTTTATGAATCGCACCAATAAATGTACCTAGACTGCGTAGAGGAGTGGGTCACCACAATATATATAATAAGAAAACCATCAACTTGTTTGATACGCACCAATAAATGTACCTGGACTGCGTAGAGGAGTGGGTCACCACAATATATATTAAAAACCCTGAACTTTTATGAATCGCACCAATAAATGTACCTGGACTGCGTAGAGGAGTGGGTCACCACAATATATATTAAAAACCCTGAACTTTTATGAATCGCACCAATAAATGTACCTGGACTGCGTAGAGGAGTGGGTCACCACAATATATATAATAAGAAAACCATCAACTTGTTTGATTCGCACCAATAAATGTACCTGGACTGCGTAGAGGAGTGGGTCACCACAATATATATTAAAAACCCTGAACTTTTATGAATCGCACCAATAAATGTACCTGGACTGCGTAGAGGAGTGGGTCACCACAATATATATAATAAGAAAACCATCAACTTGTTTGATTCGCACCAATAAATGTACCTGGACTGCGTAGAGGAGTGGGTCACCACAATATATATTAAAAACCCTGAACTTTTATGAATCGCACCAATAAATGTACCTGGACTGCGTAGAGGAGTGGGTCACCACAATATATATTAAAAACCCTGAACTTTTATGAATCGCACCAATAAATGTACCTGGACTGCGTAGAGGAGTGGGTCACCACAATATATTAAAAACCCTGAACTTTTATGAATCGCACCAATAAATGTACCTGGACTGCGTAGAGGAGTGGGTCACCACAATATATATTAAAAACCCTGAACTTTTATGAATCGCACCAATAAATGTACCTGGACTGCGTACAGGAGTGGGTCACCACAATATATATTAAAAACCCTGAACTTTTATGAATCGCACCAATAAATGTACCTGGACTGCGTAGAGGAGTGGGTCACCACAATATATATTAAAAACCCTGAACTTTTATGAATCGCACCAATAAATGTACCTGGACTGCGTAGAGGAGTGGGTCACCACAATATATATAATAAGAAAACCATCAACTTGTTTGATTCGCACCAATAAATGTACCTGGACTGCGTAGAGGAGTGGGTCACCACAATATATATTAAAAACCCTGAACTTTTATGAATCGCACCAATAAATGTACCTGGACTGCGTAGAGGAGTGGGTCACCACAATATATATTAAAAACCCTGAACTTTTATGATTCGCACCAATAAATGTATCTGGACTGCGTAGAGGAGTGGGCACTGGGCACCACAATAAAATATATAAAAAACCTTCAACAGGTCTGCATTACACTACACATACGGCTGCTCCTCCATCCTCTCCATCATATACATGTTGGAGTTTTAGCGTGTGACAACCTCTTGTTTTTGATAATGTCAGTGCATTTTGAATATTTTTCAATTTGCCCCACACCACTGAATGTACTTTATCTATGATAAGCATCTATCTATCTTGACTGCGTAGTGTGGTGGCCCCGGTACACAATTTGGTACCGAGGCCACAATATAATTAAAAAACCCTCCACGTGTCAGAATTCCACCAAACAAGTATCTGGACTGCTTAGTGGGGTGGCCCCGGTACCCAATTTGATACCGGGGCCACAATACCTCCTCCAAACATGGTACAGACAATTCGTCATTGAGATCCCATCAAGTATGTTAAAGACAGACAGGGTCCAAGTGTTATTGGTTGACTTTGTAAACCAAAAAACTGTCCCTGTTGCACATAGTCGTGCAATGAAGACTGACTTTTTCATTTAAAGGCACCATCTTTCAAGTGTAGTGTTTGTAAGTCTAAGTCATATTATACTTTTGGTAAAATTGGTTTATTTTGTTCCTCTTTATGGTAATTAGTAATAGAATTAAAGTATTAAATAGAATTAAAGTATGAAATAGAATTAAAGTATTAAATAGAATTAAAGTATGAAATAGAATTAAAGTATTAAATAGAATTAAAGTATGAAATAGAGTGGTATAGAGTTGTAGTGTGGTATAGATAGAGTGGTCCCCACAATATAATAATAAAACCCTCAACTGGTCTGAATTCCACCAAACAAGTATCTGGACTGCGTAGTGTGGTGGCCCCGGTACACAATTTGGTACCGAGGCCACAATATCATTAAAAAATTGGGCATCAACTGTCACCGTTGTTTAATATCTGATACACCTAAATATGGACTGCACAGTGGAGTGGCCCCGGTAGTAAATTTGGTGCCGGGGCCACAATACCTCCTCCAACTTCCAAGTGTAGTGTTTATAAAGACAGACAGCGTCGAAGTGTTATCAGTTGGCTTTCTTAACCCTAAAATTGTCCCTGTTGCAAATATTCGTGCAATGGACAGTTACTTTTTTATTGAAAGACTCAAGCTTTCAAGTGTAGTGTTTATAAAATATAAACAACAATACAGTAGTTTTAGAGCACGTCAAAAACTCTTGTTTTAAATTATGACACGGCATTTTACTTTTGGTTTAATTTCTTGAATTTTTTTACATTTGGTTTTACTTTTTGAACATGGCAAACGACTGTTGATTGGTCATATAATGCCAAAAAAAAAGTTCCAAGATGGAATTGTCCTTGGGCCCTCACACCCACCCTTATGTTGTTGAAATAGGACATGCACACTTTAACAAACCAATCATTTCAGCGACAGGGCCTACCAAACAACTTTGGCTGAAATTATTGGTTTGTTTGGGCCCCCACACCAAAAAAGCTATTCATCTCTCCCTGTACAGACTAAACAGGCTCTACTGAGGCAAGATGTCGTCCTCATCCTCAACCTCTGATTCCTCTCCCCCTACAGTGTGTACTTCCTCCTCATCACACATTATCAATTCGTCCCCGCTGGACTCCACAACCACAGGTCCCTCTGTAGTATCTGGAGGGCAGTGCTGTACTTCATTGAGGAATTGATTATTCATTTTTATAAACATCATTTTTTAAACGTTGTGAGGAAGCAACCTCCTTCGCCGCTCACTGACCAGGTTCCCCGCTGCACTAAAAACTCTTTCCGAGTACACACTGGAGGGGGGACAACTCAGGTAAAATAGAGCCAGTTTGTACAGGGGCTTCCAAACTGCCTTTTTTTCCTGTCAGTAACAATATGGACTGTCTGACATGTCTACTTGGATGGTGTCAGCAAAGTAATCATCCACAATTTTTTCTATTGTGACAGCATCCAATGCAGCGAGAGTAGACATGTCTGAAATGGTTGGCAGGTCCTTCAGTCCGGACCAGATGTTATCAGCATCCCCGCCAGCGCCTCTTTTGGGAAAACTGAGCTTTTTCCTCGCAGCCATAGATGTGGAAGAAAATGAGGGTGGAGCTGTTGGCATGTCACGGTCCTCTTCAGAGGACAATCTCCTGACCAGCAGGTCTTTGCACCGCTGTAGACTTGTGTCCGCCGGAAACAGAGACACAACATACGCTTTAAACCGAGGATCGAGCACGGTGGCCAGAATGTATTCCTCTGACTTTAAAAGAGTGACCACCCTCGGATCCTGGCAAAGCGTACGAAGGGCTACATCCACAAGAGCTACATGCTTGGTGTAATCGCAATGGCTTACCAGCTCCTCCCTCACTTTCTCCAGCTGCTTCTGCAACAGCCTGATCAGGGGAATGACCTGACTCAAGCTGGCAGTGTCGGAACTGACTTCTCGTGTGGCAAGTTCAAATGGCTGCAGAACCTTGCACAACACGGAAATCAGTCTCCACTGCGCTTGACTGAGGCGCATCCCCACTCCTTTGCCTATGTCGTAGGTGGCTGTGTAGGCCTGAATGGCCTTTTGCTGCTCCTCCATCCTCTGCAGCATATAGAGGGTGGAGTTCCAGCGCGTCACAACCTCTTGTTTGAGGTGATGGCAGGGCAGGTTCATGCTTTTTTGATGTGCCTCTAGTCTGCGGTAGGCACTGGCTGAATGCCGAAAGTGTCCAGCAATTTTGCGCGCCACCGCAAGCATCTCCTGCACACCCCTGTCACTCTTGAGGTAATGCTGCACCACCAAATTAATGGTGTGGGCAAAACATGGGACGTGCTGGAAATTGCCCATATTTAATGCCCGCACAATGTTACTGGCATTGTCTGACACCACAAATCCCCATGAGAGTCTAAGTGGGGTAAGCCACTGGGAGATAATTTCCCTCATTTTCTCTAATATGTTGTCAGCGTTGTGCCTCTTATTAAAGCCTGTAATACACAATGTTGCCTGCCTTTGCATGAGCAGCCATTTTGTAGATGCTGCTACTGATGCAGCTGTTGCTGTTGCTGCGGAAGGGGATGCATCTACCCAGTGGGCTGTCACAGTCATATAGTCCTTCGTTTGCCCAGAACCACTTGTCCACATGTCCGTGGTTAAATGGACAGTGGGTACAACCGCATTTTTAAGAGCACTGAGGACACTTGATCGTACTTCTCTGTACATTTTTGGTATCGCCTGCCTAGTGAAGTGGAATCTCGAGGGGATTTGGTACCGGGGACACAATACCTCCATCAACCCTCTAAATCCCACTCCACTGATGGCGGACACCGGGCGCACGTCTAACACCAACATTGCAGTTACAGCCGCAGTTATACGCTTTGCAATAGGGTGACTACTATCGTATTTTGTGGTCATGGCAAACGACTGTTGGACGGTCAATTGTTTTGTGAAAGACTTAGCGGTCTTACGACTTCCCCTCTGGGAAGATGACCGACTAACAGCAGCAACAGCAGGAGTTGCAGTAGTAGGCGTACCGCTGCAGGATTCCTCGGATGAATCCCGTATTGAGGAGGACTCAGTCTGGCTGCTGACTTGGGCTGCAGGACTGAATCTGATGGAGATTGTGGAGGAAGTTGACGAGGAGGGTGTTGCTGGTGTGTATCCAACTGGACCACGGGATTTAGGTGTCCCTGTACCGATGAGGGTCCTAGCCCCAGTTCCTGAACTAACCACTGAACTATGAAGGTTATTCAGGTGACGTATAAGGGAGGATGTTCCTAGGTGGGCAAGATCCTTACCCCTGCTTATTTGAGCTTTACATAAGCTACATATGGCCATACATTGGTTGTCTGGATTTGGATAAAAATAACTCCAGACCGAAGAGGTGCATTTTTTGGTCTTCTGACCAGGCATGACGATGGGCTTTTTCATCCCATGGACATCAGCTGTTTCCCCCCCTGGTGCCTCATTTACAATAACCACATCACCATCCTCATCATCAAGTTCCTCCACAGCGCCAGCTACATCATCAATAGCCTCCTCCCGAGCCACCTCTTCCCGTACAGTGATGGGAAGGTCAGGCTTGACAACCACCAACATCCTTGGACTCGCCTTGTGGATTTGTGATAATTTCTCTTTAGAAGGCAGAGTTGTTTGCTGTTTTGTTGCTGACAGCATAACTCTCTTCAATTTTTTGTAGGGGGGGGGGAGGAGGAGGAGGGCTAAGATCCGTGGGTGAAGCTGAACCACTAGTCATGAACACGGGCCAGGGCCTAAGCCGTTCCTTGCCACTCCGTGTCGTAAATGGCATATTGGCAACTTTACGTTTCTCCTCAGATGATTTTAAGTTTCTCTTTTTGCTACTTTTTCTTAACTTGGGCTTTTTGGATTTTACATGCCCGGTACTACGAGATTGGGCATCGGGCTTGGAAGACGACGTTGATGGCATTTCATCGTCTATGTCATGACTAGTGGCAGCAGCTTCAGCATTAGGAGGAAGTGGGTCTTGATCTTTCCCTACTTTATCCTCCAAATTTTTGGTCTCCATTATATGTAGCACAAGATACTGCAGAATGTGTGAACTTGGTAATATTGCAGTACCAATGGACTTATACTGCTGGATTGGTTTTGCAAATTTGGTTATAATTATTATATATTTTTTTTTTTTTTAAATTTTTTATTTTTTTTTACTTTTTTTTATTTTTAAAAAACTTGGGAATAGTGGGGAAATAACTATGCCCTTAGAAGCACAGAGCACAGAGCACAGGACACAGCACCACTGGACTGAACAGGACACGGCACAGGACCCAGCAGCACTACGGACCTCAGCAGGACAGAGCACAGGACACAGCACCACTGGACTGATACTGCAGAATGTGTGAACTTTGTAATATTGCAGTACCAATGGACTTATACTGCTGGATTGGTTTTGCAAATTTGGTTATAATTATTATATTTTTTTTTTTTTTTTTTAATTTTTTATTTTTTTTTACTTTTTTTTATTTTTAAAAAACTTGGGAATAGTGGGGAAATAACTATGCCCTTAGAAGCACAGAGCACAGAGCACAGGACACAGCACCACTGGACTGAACAGGACACGGCACAGGACCCAGCAGCACTACGGACCTCAGCAGGACAGAGCACAGGACACAGCACCACTGGACTGATACTGCAGAATGTGTGAACTTTGTAATATTGCAGTACCAATGGACTTATACTGCTGGATTGGTTTTGCAAATTTGGTTATAATTATTATATTTTTTTTTTTTTTTTTTAATTTTTTATTTTTTTTTACTTTTTTTTTATTTTTTAAAAACTTGGGAATAATGGGGAAATAACTATGCCCTTAGAAGCACAGAGCACAGGACACAGCACCACTGGACTGAACAGGACACGGCACAGGACCCAGCAGCACTACGGAACTCAGCAGGACAGAGCACAGGACACAGCACCACTGGACTGATACTGCAGAATGTGTAAACTTTGTAATATTGCAGTACCACTGGACTTTTACTGCTGAATGTGTGAACTTGGTAATATTGCAGTACCAATGGGCTTATACTGCAGGATTGGTTGTGCAAATTTTGTGGTAATTAAAAAAAATTAAAGTAGTTTTTGGTATTTTTTAAAAAAAACTTTTTTTTATTTTTTTAAACACAGGGGAATATTGGGGAAATAACTATGCCCTTAGAAGCACAGAGCACAGGACACAGCACCACTGGACTGAACAGGACACAGCACAGGACCCAGCAGCACCACTGACCTCAGAAGGACAGAGCACAGCACACAGCACCACTGGACTGATACTGCAGAACACAGTACAGCACAGCACAGCACAGCACAGCACAGAACTAAACAGCACAGAGGACCACCTAACACACCCTCCCTCTACCCTGATCAATGCCCGAGTGAAGATGGCGGCGACTAGCGGGGAATTTATAGGATCCGAGGATCGCGAGATCCGACAACGGGATTATGAGTCAGAGCCTCAGTTTCACATTTGAATTTGGCGCCAATACCCGGATCTGTCTCGGATCCGACTCGGATCCGCAACGTTCGGGTGGGCTCGGATTTCATAAATCCAAGTGCGCTCATCCCTAAATTTGCACCCCTTGCTGTCACGAGCCTCGGTGGTAGTCACAGCCGCCGCGGCTCGCTTTCTGTGTGAACCGGCGTCCCGGCTGTTACCATGACCAAGGCAACGGCCGGACGCTTTGCAAGGCAGCGCTGCGTCCCGGCAACAAGGGGACAGCCGGGCGCGTGCGCGGAGGTCTCTAATAACCTGATGGCTATTAGGTATTTAATGTTTATTAGCTGCAGCAATGTTTAATTAACAGGCATTAGCCTGCAACTGTCTTCCTCATGGATTAGCCCTGATTGGCCTGTTGGTATGGCAGGCAATTAGTCTGCAGCTGTGTATCTCCCAGGGGCAAGACCTGATTGGTCTGTGTCTGTATTTAAGGCAGTGAGGTCTGCAGCCTCACTGCCGGTTATAGCTTCTGTTTGCCAGTCTGCTGACCTACTCTGTGCCTTGTTCCTATCTGTTGGAAATTCTACTGATTACCCGTGTATGACCCCTTGCCTGGATTTGGACCCTGCCTATGTTTCTCGTAACCTTGACCTCTGGCTTGAATACCGACCTCCCTGTCTGCTCGTGACCCCTGACCTCGGCTTGTTTATCAGATCTGCTACATGGTTTTGTCCAGGAGACTGAAATAAGAAGTTTCTCAAGTTAAGATTCTTAATAAATCAGGCCCTTTGCATCTTGTATAATCATGTGACGGGATAACAGGCCAAAGTTGTTTTTTTTTTGCTTGGACTGAGTTATGAGTTCTGAGATTCTAAAAGCGCCAAAAATTGCTAGCGTAAAGGCTGTACGGAATAGCACTAACTCATAACTGTCCTGCGTCACTAATCGGTGAGACTGCATTAATTGTCCCAACAGCAGAATGTCTACCGGTCGCCTAGTATCTTCAGGTACCGGTCTGTGATTTGCCCTTTCAGGGCTTTTGATATGATGAAGCTTTTTGTCACATCTGGAACACCGTAAAGACAAACCAAGACGCCCCCACGCTATACCAATCCCACATAAAAGCTATGATGGTGTCACTGTGACCTGAGTCTGGGAGCCCCCTATCATTCAGTAAATTCAACCATTGTCTCCATGCCACCTGGTAATCTGGACTTGTTCCTGGGGCAAGGGCTCTTTCCGACAGACTTGTTATGCTGGTTGATGATCTGCCAAACAAAAGTGGGACACAAGGTCCCTATAAGATTAGCGTGTGGTGCTAAGGCCCTAAATCGACATCATTGAAAGCTTGATAAAGAGTTACATAGTAACATAGTAACATAGTTGATGAGGTTGAAAAAAGACACCAGTCCATCAAGTTCAACCTATTTTGGATCTCCTGCGATCCTGCACTTATATTTGAAATTAATCCAGAGTAGGCAACTCAATTTTGAAAATCCCCCCCAGACTCAATATTGCAATCCAATTTTTACCCTATATCCACTACTATCCTTTATTTTAAATTAACGGTCGTATCCCTGGATACACCTTTCCGCTAAAAATTTGTCTAACCCTTTCTTAAACATATCTATTGAATCTGCCATCACAACCTTCCCTGGCAATGAATTCCATATCTTGACTGCCCTTACTGTAAAGAACCCCTTCCTTTGCTGGTTGTGAAATTTCCTCTCCTCTAACCTTAGGGGATGACCACGTGTCCTGTGTATGGTCCTTGGGGTAAAAAGTTCCCATGAAAGCTCTCTGTATTGACCCCTAATGTATTTGTACATAGTAATCATATCTCCCCTTAGACGCCTCTTTTCTAAAGTAAACATGCCTAAACTGGCTAACCTTTCCTCATAACCTAATGACTCCATACCCTTTATCAATTTTGTCGCCCTTCTCTGAACCCTTTCTAGTTCCAAATTATCTTTTTTATAGAGTGGTGCCCAGAACTGTACTGCATATTCAAGATGAGGTCTTACCAACGATTTATACAGTGGCAAAATTACACTGTCTTCCCTTGCATCTATGCCCCTTTTTATGCATGCCAATACTTTGTTTGCCCTTGCAGCTGCTGCTTGACATTGAGCACTATTGCTAAGTCTACTGTCTATGAGCACTCCCAAATCCTTTTCCATTATAGATTCTCCCAAATTAATTCCATTTAATTTATAGATTGCGTTCTTGTTTTTGATCCCTGAATGCATAACCTTACATTTATCTGTGTTAAACCTCATATTCCATTTAGCCGCCCAATCCTCCAGTTTATTTAAGTCTTTCTGTAGAGAAGCTACATCTTGGTCTGAATTTATTACCTTACTGTCACGAGCCGAGGCGGTACTCACAGCCGCCGCGGCTCGCTTCTCATGCGCCCCAGCGTCCCGGCCGTCACCTTGACGACCGGGACGTCATTTCCTCTTCCTGTCCGGCCGTTACCAGGGCAACGGCCAGACGCTAGTACACTAGCGCTGCGTCCCGGCGGTGCTGGTAGCCGGGCGCATGCGCATAGCAGGCAGCCTGTGGGCTGATTAGGCTTATTAACAGGCATTAGCCTGCAACTGTGTAGGTCAGGGGCAAGCCCTGATTGGCCCTGCTGGATACTAGTAAATTAGCCTGCAGGAGTGTGTTCAACTGCTGATTCGTCTGTGTCTGTACTTAAGGCAATGAGGTCTGCTGCCTCATTGCCGGTTATAGCTTCTGTGCTCCAGTCTGCTGACCTGCTTGTTCCAGTTCCTGTATCCTGTATCTACGTTTGACTTCCCGTGTATGACCCTTGGCTTCGTATTGGACTTCGCTTGTGTTTCCTGTGACCCTGATCCTTGGCTTGTTTACCCATTCTGCTACTTTGCCTGTGACCTCTGACCTCAGCTTGTTCATCATTACTGTTACCTGCTGCCGGCCTTTGACCTCTGCGTGGACCTGACTCTTCTTGCCTGGGTTCTCCCCAGCCGGTACACACTTCACGACCCTCTGTCAGTCTGCAGCCCAGTCTGTCCCCACCATCAGGGGCTCCAGTGAACACCTGACTGGCAGAGTAGACTCCGGGTTGTGTTGTGCCGGCTGGAGGGGTTCCTAACATTATAACCGGCCCACTCACGGAGACAAGATTAGGATGGATGCAAGTGGATCCACACCGTCTCCGGCACAAACCATAGCAGGCCATGTTGAGTCTTTGTATCAGATGATGCAGGGATTGGCTGAGCGCATGTCTGTTCAAGAAGAAGCCACAAAAGCTTCACAACCTCCTCCAGGTCCCATCTGTGAGCCCAAAATGAATTTACCGGATCGGTTCTCCGGAGATAGAACCTTGTTTCGGAACTTCAGGGAGAGCTGCAAGCTCTATTTTCGGATGAGACCCCGCTCCTCCGGTTCAGAGCAGCAACGAGTTGGGATTATTATTTCCCTTCTACAGGGTGACCCCCAGTCCTGGGCGTTTTCTTTGCCACAGACCAGTCCGGCCATGCAGTCCGTAGACTCCTTCTTTGAGGCATTGGGTTTACTGTATGATGACCCGGATCGAGTGGCCTCCGCAGAAGCTCATCTACGGTCCTTGAAACAAGGCCGACGGTCAGCAGAAGAATACTGCGCGGAATTCCGTAGATGGTCACCTGACAGTGGATGGAACGACCCTGCCTTACGTAGTCAGTTCCGTGTCGGCCTATCTGAACAGATTAAAGATTCGCTGGTGCAATACCCGTCTCCTAGCTCTCTGGAGGATCTGATGCACCTCTCCATTAAAATTGACAGGAGATATAAAGAGCGGAAAACTGAAAAGGAAACGTCATCTCCTCCATCCGCCTTCGTTCCTATCTCCCAGGATGGTGAGGAACCAATGCAATTGGGAGCATACCGTCTTTCCTCTGAGGAAAGAGACAGGAGACGGTCACAAGGCTTATGTTTATATTGTGGCGCAAGTGGCCACTTCTCCCGTTCTTGCCCAAACAAGTCGGGAAACGAGCATGCCTAGGGAACGAGGGGAGAGTTCACTTAGGTCTACAAATTGTCTCCCAAAAAAATGCGGTATTGGTTCCTGCACAGCTCACGTTCAGTGCTTGTTCTGTGGGTCTGGCGGCCTTCATTGATAGTGGAGCTGCAGGTAACTTCCTGGACTTCGAGTTTGCCCGCTCTGCTGGAATTCCGCGGGTTAAACTCAAATCCGCCATCACGGTATGTGGCTTAGATGGTGCTCCATTGCCAGGCGGTAAGGTTACCTGGGAGACCCCGCTACTACAATTGAGGATTGGGGCTCTCCACTCCGAATCTATAGTCTTTCGTCTCATTGAATGCCCGTCAGTGCCTTTGATTCTAGGTCATCCTTGGCTATCCTGTCATAACCCTGTCATAGATTTGGCAATCTTGTTCATTCAACACATTTTCCGCCTCCATGGACTCCCTACAGACATCGTCTCCGACCGGGGTTCCCAGTTCATAGCGCAGTTCTGGAGATCATTCTGTACCCTCCTGGGAATCAAGGTCAGTTTATCATCTGCATACCACCCTCAGTCAAATGGGCAGACTGAAAGGGTTAACCAGTCCTTGGAGAAGTTCTTGCGATGCTACATATCGGAGTTCCATGACAACTGGTCCTCCTTGTTGCCCTGGGCAGAATTTGCCTGTAACAACTCCTGTCACTCATCCACGAAAACCTCTCCGTTCTTTTGCAATTATGGTTTCCACCCCAGATCTAACTCTTTGTATTCACTCCAGTCCGTTGGTATTCAGGAGATCCGTTCCACTGCCAGGGATCTCAGAGTTGTCTGGAAGAAAGTACATTCATCTTTAAAACAAGCCTCACTTGTTGCAAAAAAAAATTCGGACCGACACCGTACCCCCTGCTCTCTTAAGGTTGGCCAGAAAGTCTGGCTGTCTACAAAAAATATCAGGCTGAAGCAACCTTGCAAGAAGTTGGGCCCTAATTTCATTGGGCCGTTTCCCATCATCAAGCAGGTGAACTCTGTTGCATTTAGGTTAAAAATTCCGGGCTCGTTAAGAATTCCAAACACATTTCATTGTTCTCTGTTAAAACCAGTTCTTTATCCAGCTCAAGCCCAGTCTTCAGGCAAGCCACAGAGGTACAGTGTTCAGAAAATCTTGGATTCCAAAAAAGTGCAAGGACAGGTGCACTTTTTGGTACAGTGGAGGAACCGCGGGTTAGAAGAACGATCTTGGGTTCCGCGGAGACAACTCCATGCTCCCAAACAATTGAAGGAATTCTTCAGGAAATTTCCAAGAAAACCTGGGTGTCGGGGTCCCTTGACCCCTCCTCAAGGGGGGAATACTGTCACGAGCCGCGGCGGTACTCACAGCCGCCGCGGCTCGCTTCTCATGCGCCCCAGCGTCCCGGCCGTCACCTTGACGACCGGGACGTCATTTCCTCTTCCTGTCCGGCCGTTACCAGGGCAACGGCCAGACGCTAGTACACTAGCGCTGCGTCCCGGCGGTGCTGGTAGCCGGGCGCATGCGCATAGCAGGCAGCCTGTGGGCTGATTAGGCTTATTAACAGGCATTAGCCTGCAACTGTGTAGGTCAGGGGCAAGCCCTGATTGGCCCTGCTGGATACTAGTAAATTAGCCTGCAGGAGTGTGTTCAACTGCTGATTGGTCTGTGTCTGTACTTAAGGCAATGAGGTCTGCTGCCTCATTGCCGGTTATAGCTTCTGTGCTCCAGTCTGCTGACCTGCTTGTTCCAGTTCCTGTATCCTGTATCTACGTTTGACTTCCCGTGTATGACCCTTGGCTTCGTATTGGACTTCGCTTGTGTTTCCTGTGACCCTGATCCTTGGCTTGTTTACCCGTTCTGCTACTTTGCCTGTGACCTCTGACCTCAGCTTGTTCATCATTACTGTTACCTGCTGCCGGCCTTTGACCTCTGCGTGGACCTGACTCTTCTTGCCTGGGTTCTCCCCAGCCGGTACACACTTCACGACCCTCTGTCAGTCTGCAGCCCAGTCTGTCCCCACCATCAGGGGCTCCAGTGAACACCTGACTGGCAGAGTAGACTCCGGGTTGTGTTGTGCCGGCTGGAGGGGTTCCTAACACTTACAGAGTTTAGTGTCATCTGCAAAAATAGAAACTTTACTCTCTAAACCATCACCAAGGTCATTAATAAATATATTAAAAAGGAGTGGTCCCAGCACGGAACCTTGAGGTACTCCACTTAAGACCTTTGACCAATTAGAAAATGTTCCATTTATCACAACTCTCTGTTCCCTATTCTCTAACCAGTTTTCGATCCAAGTACAAATTTTGATTTCTAGACCCAGTTCCCTTATTTTGTAAACCAACCTCTTGTGTGGCACTGTATCAAAGGCCTTTGCAAAATCTAAGTAGACCACATCTACTGTCCTGCCCTGGTCTAAGTTCCCAGTAACTTCCTCGTAGAAACTAATTAGATTAGTTTGACATGACCTATCCCTCACAAATCCATGTTGATTCCCACTAATTATTTTATTGCGTACCAAGTAATCCTGAATACTGTCCCTTAAAATACCTTCCAGTAGTTTCCCCACTATTGATGTCAGGCTTACAGGTCTATAATTCTCTGGTTGTGATCTCGTCCCCTTTTTAAACAACGGCACCACATCTGCTATTCGCCAATCCCTTGGTACTGAGCCTGATGAGATTGAATCTCTGAAAATTAAGAATAGCGGTCTAGCTATTTCCGAGTTTAACTCCATAAGGACCCTTGGGTGTATGCCATCTGGACCTGGAGCTTTATTTATCTTAATATTCTTCAGTCGCCTTTGGACTTCTTCCTCTGACAACCAAGTATTAATTAATGGCATGGTTTCATTTCCATTTTTATGTATTACTCCTGCCATTTGTTCCTCTCTGGTAAATACTGAAGAAAAGAACGTGTTTAATATCTCTGCTTTTTCCTTAGTATCATTTATCAATTCACCCATCTCACTTCTTAGGGGTCCTATATTATCTTTTTTAATCCTTTTGCCATTTATATACTTAAAAAACTTTTTGGGGTTTGTCTTACTTTCTTTTGCAACGTGCCTTTCATTTTCTAATTTAGCCAATCTAATTTCCTTTTTGCATGTTTTATTACATTCCTTGTACCTATGGAAGGACTCCTCAGACCCTTCAGACTTAAACAATTTAAATGCCCGCTTCTTCCTTTGCATTTCTTCCCTTACCTTTTTATTTAGCCACATTGGTTTAGACTTAATTCTTTTACATTTATTTCCCATAGGAATGAACTTATACGTGTATGTTTCCAACAACATTTTAAAGACAGCCCACATTTCTTCCGTATTTTTTCCTTCAAAGGCTTTGTCCCAGTCTATGCTCTTTATAGACTCCTTTAGCATATTAAAATTTGCCTTTTTAAAGTTTAAAGTCCTAGTTGATCCCTTATACTGTTGTTTCTGGAAACTAATTTCAAATGAGACCATATTATGATCACTGTTTCCCAAGTGCTCCTTTACTTGAATATTTGATATTACGTCTACATTGTTTGTTATTACTAGGTCCAGTATAGTCCGGTTCCTAGTTGGTTCCTCAACTAATTGGGACATGTAATGGTCTTTTAGCGTGCTCAGAAACCTATTTCCCCTAGCTGTACCGCAGGTCTCAGTACTCCAAACAATGTCCGGATAATTAAAATCCCCCATAATTAAAATTTGACCTAGTTGTGTAGCCTTTTCAATTTGCTGTAGAAGTTGGGCTTCCTCAATCGTACTAATATCTGGCGGTTTATAGCATATCCCTATCAGAAACTTCTCTGAACTTTTTCCTCCGCTGGATATTTCCACCCACAATGCCTCTATATTATCACCAATATTCTCGTATATAACTTCCTGAATACTTGGTTTTAATTCTGGCTTAATATAAAGACATACTCCTCCTTTTGCTGATCTTGGTGTAGCCTAAGCAATCTTTCTAAGGCTCTTATGTTAATTGGTGAAGGTACCTTGATACGGAGCTGTCGCCTGGGCTCCTCATCCCCAACCAGCTGAGGAGGAGGGTCTTGGGGACTCTCTATCGGGATGTGGCCCTCTGCAGGTTGAGCAAGCATGGCGATATTTTGACTCTGTCCTCCAAGTGCAGGATCGAACATTGAAATAAAAACATTTGTTTTTGTTAGGGAGGGCCACTGTAGCCCTCCCTGATGTATAAAATCGCCTATGACCTGAAAAACTTGAAGCCTGGCTACTTGGACGTATTAACTTTATCCACGTATAAGTGTCCTTGTAGCTCATTTCTCTCCTGAATATGTCGTCATATGTACGCCATATAATGGGGTCGTCTTTTTGATACATGTCATTTATCATATGCAAATAGCGCCAAATGTCAGTCTTCTCATCCAGCCTATATTCAATGTATATTGCTGCGGATATACAGTACCCATTCAGCCAGTTAGAAAAGGATCTGAATGGCTTTTCTCTTACACCATTTTTTTTGGCAGCAGCTAGGTTCTTCTTACTAATGTCCGGGATCGTGAACATGTCAGCGAAGATACCCTTTTGTATTCTGAGTCTAACCTAAAATGTGAGCGACCGACTCTCGTACTGACCCGTGTTGCTGGAGCATTCTCCTAATTGGGTGCTTAAGATCAGATTATTTTTTGGCTTAAATAGTAACTGGGACTATAACAGTTTTAATAGCTTTGCAGGCCCTGATATGTGTCAGAAGAGTCCTCGTTAGTGCTGGCAATGGGAGGGCTGGTTTTAGATGCGGTGTGTATGAAAGCTGAAGTGTTCTCACCGGAGATGAAGGCTCCATTTGCCTCCTTCGTGATTACTGTTGCATTGGGTCTGTGGTCTATATATCCATGTTGCTATCCGCCGGGCTGGTGACTTCAGGAGTTCATAAGGAGCTTCTGGCTTCTGCATTGATCAACTGGCTTTGAGACTCTGCAATAAACAACACATTAGTGTCTGACATACCATGGTTCTCAACCTCAAAGGGTCATACTGAAGGGCCCTTTGACTGGGAGGTAACGGTAATCTCCACCTTCCTAGACCTAGTCACTGGCGCCTTAGGGTCGAGATGCCGGTGGGTTGTGGTGGTGGCTGTATCATCTTGTTGCAAACCCTTTCCCACATTTAGCGTTAAACCTGACCTTTGTGGAAGGGAACTGGAGTTACTGTAAGGATAATTAGATGTAGAATGAGGAGGGTCCAGAAGGGTTTCGTAAAAGGGATCTCAAAAGTGCCTTTGGGCATTGAGATCGTCTCTAACTCAGGGGATATCTCTATTATGGGGATTTCTGGAGACAAAGAGATCTATGGGCTGTGGGTGGCTGTTTATTCAGCTGTGCTTCCCAATCAGATCCTCTATGGTTGTAAAGTAGGAAAGGACTAGGGGGGAAATAAAGCTGGTGTGGGGCAAGACATACTAACTCAGTGCAAGAATTTACAGGTAGTACAGGGGGAATGATTGCAATACTGACTGTAGGGAATTCTGAAAATGCTGAGAATCATCCCCCTCTGCTTTACATGATTGGAACTGTGTGCCTGCATGTATAAGGAAAGGATGAGTATTGGATATACTAATTGGCCTGTTTTGAGGGGTCACTGGGAAAGGAGTGGTGTTATTTCTATTATTTCTTGTACCCCTCCTGCTGCCACCTGCAGCTACACCAGAGATGGGTTGCACACTCGCCTGCTCTAGTGCACACTCTCTGCGCATGCGCACAGACACTGGCGGTTCATTCTGAATCACCGGGCCATGCAATAGAGAGCTTCCCCTCCTGCTCGGCAGTGCTGGAGCAAGTAGGTGACAGGGAGCATTTGTGGTGTGAGCAGGAGGCCGACAGTCTCGCCACCTGCACTCTCCTGAAAAGCTGCATTAAGATGGCCACTGACAGGGGGAGAGGTGGAGTCACGAAGCCTAAAAGAGCGCCTTGTATGGGGCATTGTGATCCAGGGGAACAAATTAAGCAATACAGCAAATGATATGAGTGACAGAGAGAAAAGGAAAGCATAAAGACAAAGGGGAGATAAGGAAAAGGAAAACGGGAAATGGAGAAAGATTTTAATAAAAGCAGCAAAACAGCAAAAGAGATAAGGAAAAACTCAGGGAAATGAGAAAGGCAGGAGATAAGAGGACATAATGGTTTAACTGAATAAGTCACAAAAAATTGAACAGCAAACAGAGGCAGTTGTGTTATATACGAATCCTCTGTCAGCAACTCCTCTCTGGCAATCTTGTGAAGAGAGTGAGGCCGGACATGTGACACACAGGCAGTGTCGGACTGGGGCATGAAGGGCCCACCGGGGGAATTCAGTGATAGGGGCCCACTATATTGGGGTGTGGCCAACTTTAGGAGTGGGTGTGGCCAGTAAAGGGGGTGTGGTCAGGCTATGGAGGACAACTTATAGCACTATTTTAAATGTGCACCTTTTGCATTAGACCCTGCCCATTCTACTGGTAGGGAACTACATGGGACCCATTAATAAAACACTTGTGGTTTGGAAGAAACTCCAGTACCAGCTCCTGTCGTCTCCTAATGCACCAAGACAGTTACTTATGATAAGTGCATCATTTGGTTACCTCCAACCCTCGCCTCATATGTTGTTATTGCCCATCATGTATTGAGCTTATTAAAAGCCATTACAAGGGCTACACAAACCAAATAATAACATCATCAATTAGAAGACATAAACTGCACAATTAATTTTTTAGTACAATGGTTACCAACCTGTTGTTGCTGTGACATGTCCTGGAATAAAAGTCAATTCATAAAAAAACAAGTGATTGTAATTCTCAACTAATCTCAGTGAAATCCATCTAATTTCATTTTAAATACGGTTGATATATGCCTATAATACTTTCACTATATCACCCCTAAATTCTAAACAGAACAACCATCAAAAAGAATGCACAATAGGCAAAAGGAAAAATATATAAATATAATTATGTTCTCCTATGCATGTGCCTTTCTACACTAACATACAATATAGACCAACATATTATACAACCCTGAATGATTATATTTTCAACTGGATGCAATTGGAATACTAGACTACATGAAAAGCACCCTTCATTTGCCAGATCTTGTATACACAGTCTGATTATTAAAATGACTCTTTGTTATAATTATTTTTTAAGGACTCTCACAGAATATGCCACTCGTCAAAGACCATACACACAGCATCAGTGCTACTACGGTTGCGTACTTCACCAATGAATGCTTGTTGAGAAGGGAAATTTTAAAAAACAAAAAAATGAACAGAATACAGCCCATCCAAAGCCTGTCACATTTATTCCATATATGCTGGTATGCTGCCAGTGTTGTATGAAAGAGAATATAAATATCAAAGGACGGGCGCAAATGGGGGAAGGGTAAAGAAACACAAGGATTGGGTCAATGAATAAGTCAAGGGGAAAACGGTCCCAAAGTCATTAAAGGATGTTGGTCTTCTAGTTCCACCTATACCGATGTCCCAGATGGTAAACTTACATCAATGTGACCTTTTCTATTCCATACAGTATTTGAATAATGTGTCCTCTTGCTTCAAAAAGCACCACCACGATGTACTTTTACTCCCCTCTAAACCTGTTTCTTCTCCTCACCAGAGTGCACATATGGGAGACCAGGGAGAGAACAGAGAAAGATCTCATGGTGTTTTACGTTCTCTATTTATTAAGTTAAAACATGGGGTTAAAAACACTCACATTTTGTATGTTAAAAAGGTATCTTTCAGTCCATATGTTTCCTCGATCAAACGGCAGTATCCAGCTTCTGTATCCCAGCCACGATCAAACTGGCTGGGCTTCAGATAACCCGGGGAAACTCTGCAGCGTCAGAGGGGGCGTGGTCTATTGCGTCCAGTGTTGCATGAACCTATGATGACCAAACTGACCTTGGATCAGTATGTTGATATCAGGACGTCCTCCTCCCCTGCTCAAACTGCTGAAAAACACACTACCGCGCCTGGGCTCTCTGCATCTGCGCGGTAGTGTGGTTACAGGAGATGTGACCGCCGCCGCCATCTAAACAAAGTTCAACATCAAGCTCCGCCCTAACAACGGAGGGGGCGGAGCTTCAACCCCGCTGGGCCTACCGGTGGATTGACCGGCTGTCCGGCGGGCCAGTCCGAGGCTGCACACAGGGACCTATATAGAGAACTTCAGGCACTCCCACAATGCTTCTAATTGACCAGCCTGGGATGAGGAAGCATTAGATCCTTGAAGGTAAGATTTAAAGTGCTTTCGTCTATATGGGACTCTCTTGTCATATTCAGAAGAGTCACCTTCAACCAGAAAAGATGTCTGCAAGTCTGCTGAGCCTGCAAGAGGAAAATAAATAGACAGCAAAACAAAATGTGGTTTGTTTAGAAGTCCTAAACCCAGCCAAATAGATATAGAGACTGGATAGCACATGGTCACTGGAGTTTCTGTGAAAGACAGAATGCACAGACTGTGTGAGAAACTTTGAATTTGAGAGTCTCACCAGAGACGGTGAACATCAAGGTCATCAGTCTCATAGAGTAAGCTGCCATATTAACAGACAGACCTAAACACTAGCAGACAAGGCTGCAAGTTTGTTAAAGAAGGCTGCCAGCCTGTCAATCCATGCAAAATACAATTAAGCTGTTCACTTTGGTCCTGATTCATCGACATATCTGCCGATTATGAGCCTATCATACACAAAATCACTGCCTAGTCCCGGGACATACGGCCGTGAATGCAGCAGCGTCCTCTCGATTGTCGATTGAAAAGGACACCTACGACAGCCTACAATTTCACGGATGGAACAGGGTGTGGAAGGGGCATATAAAAGCAGACAATATACAGTGAAGGTGTTCCACTGCACATACACTCGTGTCCAACTTCGGCGCATGCAGGAATACATTCGGTTTCGAGACGGAAGACCTGCACCTGCGAGGGGGCTAGTCTAAGACACTGCTGACAGCCATGTGCAAACACAATTTCACACCTATGTCATCTAATGCAAGTTTGAACTATTCCACTGCATACACGTAGCTCATTATACACTAATATATAAGAACCATGGAGGCAAATTACCATGGTGCCATTTTGTGAAGAGTTTTTGTGGGAGATAGAAGATTGGAATAGTGCTTATTTATATTGTATTGTGTATTCATACAACCTTATACTTCTTAAGAGGTTTTTATTTTGCTGATTGTCTATTTTTAAAAGTTATGTGCCTGTTAATAGTATTATCACCAGCTTGCATACAATAGTATTGTGAGTTTAATTTTTGTTTAAGTTTTTCAGTGTTGTCTACATATTCTATTATATATGGCTATAATTTTTTTTTGGCTGATTATTGTAAAATATATTTTCTTTTTTATATTTTATGTTGTGTTTTTGGCTTTTGTTTGGCAGAGATATAATGAGCCTGGCCAGGCCACTTTTTTAAAAAAAATATTTATTTTGAATAGTCAGTAAAAAAAAATATCTAAGGAACAGAACAGTAAAACTGTGATAGGAACATAGAAATTACATGACACTGTGAGTTCACCACAGTGGGTCTATGTCAAATGAGTAAACAGTGATTATGAGAGCATTACAAATGAGACACCAAAGACATTAACAAATGACCAATTTTTGAAAGGTTTGTGGTCAACAATGGAGACAGAAGCAACAGAAATAAGTTCTAGTCTGGGGAAGGAAAACCATGGGTATACATGGGGGGTGGCGGCCTGGGACAGGGACTTACATTCTACGAACAGCCAAGAGGCCCAGACCTGGTTTAAAACCTGACCCCTGTTGTGAAGGTAGTAGGTAATCTCCTTCTTGGCTGCAACATGCCAAATCTGCTTTTAAAAGTGGGAAAGAGAAGGAGGGGAGGCGGTTTTCCGATTCATGCCTACAAGGGTTCTGGTTGCCATCAAGATGTGCGCAACCAGTTTTCTGGAAAATTTGTCAAGATCTTGGGGAGGGTAACACAGCAGAAATATCCAAGGATAATTCTCTACAGGAGCTTCATATTAAGTTTTCCAGTAGCTATCAACTGAATCCCAGAAAGGGTTAATAATCGGACAACCAAATATGGAGCATAGTGCACTTTTGACCACAACTCCATCAGCAATAGAGCAAGGAGGAGGGGAACATTCTGTGAAGTCAGGTGGGGATGTAGTTCCACCATTATACATTATATAATACATTTTGGCTATTCCCAATCTCATATCCTTCCACGCTTTGCCATTTGGGGGGAAGGAGGGAAGGAGGGTGTGGTCTGAGATCTTTCTCCCATTCAGCTTCAAGAGATCATGGAAAGGGAAGAGCAGTGTCTAGAAAAATATTATAAAGTTGGGAAATCATGCCTTTGGCCATGGGATATTGCGTACAAATATTTTCAAAGGGGGTGAGGTCTCAGAGTAGACTAGGTGGCAAGGAGCTGTGCAAATTATGGATTTGGAAAAATTCAAAGGGTTTGAGTAGTAGGATGGGGACTTGTGTTGCAGCTCTGCCAGGGACAGCCAGTGACCCTTTGCAAAAAGAGAAAAAGGATTCTATCTATCTTGCTTTCGCTACAGTTCAAGTCAAACTAGCCGCTCATGATTCTTAATTACTACCGCTAGAGAAATACCAGTTGTTAAAACAACTTTTGCAGAACATATTATATTGCTATGTGAAAATCACATAATCGGCTTACTAGGACTCCGTACCCCGACACACATTTTGCTCTACACTTTCTCAAGGAGTTAGCCAGTTTGTTGTTGTCAGGAAGTATTTAAACTCTCTCTCTGTCGAATCCTGTGTCTCCTCAATTGATTGACACCTGTAAAAGCCAATCCAATCATTCAGAGCCTCTTCCTATCAATGATCACTATGAATAAGCATGTCATTGTTGCTGTCACAAAGATTAAAATTAGGGTATTCAAATGTACCATAGGTAGAGAGATATGTTTTATTGAACAATTAATTAACACAAATATGTTTTCCCATTTTTACATTATAGGCTTACAGTAATAAGCGGGGAAATTCTATGATATTATATTAGGTAATTAGGATTTAGGAATTATCCCAAAAATGAATAAAAAAATTATATTAAACATTATATTATGTATTAGAAAAGTTATTATGTGTATACTCTCATTTTTCCAGTTTGTGCTCTCTGTAAAAACTATGGATTGCACACGGTGGTGTAGTGGTTAGCACTTCTGCCTTACAGCACTGGGGTCATGAGTTCAATTCCCGACCATGGCCTTATCTGTGAGGAGTTTGTATGTTCTCCCCGGGTTTGCGTGAGTTTCCTCCGGGTGCTCCGGTTTCCTCCCACACTCCAAAAACATACTAGTAGATTAATTGGCTGCTAACAAATTGACCCTAGTCTGTGTGTGTCTGTGTGTTAGGAAATTTAGACTGTAAGCCCCAATGGGGGCAGGGACTGATGTGAATGTGTTCTCTGTACAGCGCTGCAGAATTAGTGGCGCTATATAAATAAATGGTGAAGATGATGATTGCCTACTAAAAAAGCTCTTAATTTTTTTTCCTCATATTGATTAGATCTTTTAACCATTAACCTTTATTTTATTTATTTTATATGTTTGTTTATATACCCATCATTCATATCCAATATATTTGATGTAGAATTAAATATGCCAATATTATAAAATATCATGAGCAGGTTATGACTTAATATAAATGTATTATTTTCATTTGAATATATCTTTTATTTTTATGTTATTGATCCATTTGGATCAGAGATTTTGTATGCCCAAATCTAGATTGTTGTATTAATTTTTATTGTTGTAATTGATTAATTCTTATTTTAATTTCTTGCTACTATATATTAATCATTTCGCTCATTAGGTATTTAAACTTTTACAACAATAAAGATATTATTTTAAGAAAATGTATGAACCTTTGAGTGCATCCTTTATAGCAGAATCATTTTTCTCTTTTTGCAAATGTTAATTTTTCCTATCTGGAAGCGCCTCCTGCAAACTAATAGTATACATAACTTTTGCGATATAGCAGGTGGTTCAATTGACATAAGGAAGTTCTGTGCGAGTGTCTAAAAAAGTTTTATAAACAGCCAGTGAACCTGTCTGGAAAAATCCACCAGGGATTTAAGGCCAACCCAATTCAAGCTTTGGTATCTCACAGTAGAAGACCCAGGAGGAAACAAAGAATTGTGCCAAACAGGGGTCATGCAACTGGACAATTTAGATTCCAAGGCCGCTTTTTGATGTAAGTATGTTAAAAATCATTAATGTACAAGCAGACTACAAAGCTTGAAAGGTATGAGATCATGTATTTATTAACCCCTTATCCACATTTCTCACGTATAGCCAGTCATGGACATGGCACAATTGTCAGAAAAGGAGGAAAACAGTCGTCAACCCCTCCAAAACCAACAACTGGTCCACTGTCATTGGCCCAGCACATTGTGCAGACGGATCTAGAGCCAATGCTAGATCTAGAGCCAATGCGCAACATCCTAACAGCAGTACTGCCAATGACCAAACTGTTGGTGGTATTGAACGTTTGCACTATTGGGCCCTTCTAGACCACAGTGGGATCGTGGAAGGAATATCCCCAGTCGCCTTCAGTCGTGTGCTGTTGGTTGTGCTGAAGGTGTTCCTGTTACAGCTCAGACAATTTACCTTTATCTGTCACTCAATGAGGAGTCCCTTGTGTCTATATAGCAGAAGTTTTCCATCATAGTCGGCTTTCTGCACATTATAGGGACAGTAGATGGGGAAACATGTAGCCCAGGTCTCGTCATGTAGGAATGCTGTCATTTATTTGAATCATAAGCTTTTTCACTCAATAAATGTCCAGGGAATATGTGACTCCGAATTAGAGACATGGTTGCTGTATGGCCAAGTAGTCTCCATGACTCCTTCTCCATCAGGCTATCAGGGAGGTTACACAGATTGCAACAGAAACTAGGGGGTGATTGGTTATTAATTACTATTTTATATTTCTTCATTATCTAACATTAATATTTTGTTGTTCTAAAGACTTTGATATACACTGTAGTCAGAAATGGTACGTCTACCACCTTTGCAAAATATTAACACTCTTGGCAATACGTTGCATGTTGCTATGCAAGGGGTGGACATTTGTTTTTTATTTTGTATGTAAATTTACCTCCTCCCCAATACAGAATGTTTTTGCCCAGGGGCAAATTATAAAAAAAAATCCTACTCATTTCCTTACTTAACCAGGCCTCTAGACTCAAATGCCAAAGATAGTACCATAACAATAGCACCATGTCATGTTAAAAGATCTCAAGAATTGTTTATATGTATGTTTTCTGTCATTACTAATATTTTTGAATAATAATAATAATAATAATAATTTGAGTTTGAACCCACACACAGAGCAGGAAGTCGCACACAACTGGCACAAATAGCCAAAGGATTGGTTGTGGAGACAGTATTTAGTCTTTTAAAGACCCAATTTAGGTGCCTTGACCAGTCTGGTGATGCTCTTATGTATGCGTTGAGTACTGTATGCGACATTATTGCTCTGTGTGTGGTGTTTCATAACATTACCAATAGTAGTGGGGTTCATTGGGTAGATGGATGTAAGTAATTATAGCATATTATCAACATTTTTGCGGGATTCCAAAATATGGTATTTTAATGCCAACACAATCCAAACCACACATGCACTAAAGTCAAACAAACACAAAATAAAAATAAAATAATCATCTTGTTTTCGGGGATTCTTGGTCCTTGTTTTTGCAGGTGTGTTCTCCTGTGATTCTCTGTGCATTGCCACACCCCTAATTGCCCATGCTGAACTATGGGTAGTGACAGAAAAAATGGATAATTGTTTCCGCCACATAGCTCAATACAAAGGATGGATGTTGTTAGGAACTCCAAAGCCAGTACAGTGAAACTCGGGGACTACTCTGAAGGCCCGGTGTTCGCTGGAGCCCCTAGTGGTGGAGACAGACTTGGCTGTGGGCCGACCGAGGGTCGAGTAACGTATACTGACTTAAAGAAGCACCCAGGAGTGGAGTGATTGGTGGGCTGTAGTGAAGAGGGAATCCAAGGTTAAAAGTCACTAGCACAGATACAAAATCCAGGGACAAGCGAAGGGTCAGACACACAGGCAAAGAAGCAAAATCCGGAATCCAGGCAAAAAGGTCAAGGTCAGAAGAGAAGGTTCACAGGTTCAGGAACAAGCAGAAGTCAAAACACGGGTAGTCAATCCAAGGTAGCAATAACCAACAGAGAGAACAAGTAGGCAGCAGAACTGAGGGCAGAACGCTATAACCGGCAGTGAGGCTGCAGACCTCACTGCCCTAAATACCACAAGCCACCATTTAGAGCCTAGCTCTAAGTCTCACACAGCCCCTATACTAATTAAATTAATCAGCCCACAGGCTGTGTTAATTTGTGCGCATGCGCCCGGCTACTAGTACCGCCGGG
Organism: Mixophyes fleayi; assembly: GCF_038048845.1. Classification (NCBI taxonomy): domain Eukaryota; kingdom Metazoa; phylum Chordata; class Amphibia; order Anura; family Limnodynastidae; genus Mixophyes; species Mixophyes fleayi. The sequence continues at coordinate 82,940,242 of NC_134408.1, read as the reverse complement.
ACGCAGCGCCAGATGAGAAGTGTCGGACCGTTGCCTTGGCAACGGCCGGCCAGGAACTGGAAATGACGTCCCGGTCATCAAAGTGACGGCCGGGATGCCAGAGGACACAGGAAGCGAGCCGCGGCGGCTCGTGACAGTACCCCCCCCCCTTGAGGAGGGGTTAAGGAACCCCGACACCCAGGTTTAGTGGGAAATTTCCTGAAAAATTCTTTAATGAGATTCCCAGCATGGAGACGCCTCCGCGGTATCCAACATCGCTCCTCAGGGCCATAACCCTTCCAGTGCACCAGGAACTGAACTTGGCCTTGAACCCTCCTTGAGTCAAGGATTCTTTCAATGACATATTCCTGGTCTCTCTATTCACAACCAAAGGCCGAGGCCTGCTAGAGGAAGGCTAACTGAATCTGCTGGGAGCAACGGCTTTCTTCAGAAGCGAACAATGGAATGTCGAGGGTATTTTTAAAGAAGGTGGGAGTTTCAGCCTGAATGCCACTGGATTTATCTTTTTCTCAATTGAAAATGGTCCAATGTATCGGGCCCCCAGTTTCCTGCAAGGTTGCCTCAACTGGATGTTCCGTGTGGACAACCAAACCCGATCCCCCACTTTCAGAGAACATGGCACACGATGGCGGTCAGCGAAAGCCTTGGATTTTTGGGAGGCTTGACCTAGTGCAGAGTGCACCTTTTTTAGACAGATCTCAACCTGGCCGTAAAAGCAGGTGTTCCAGAATCCCCACTGGGAACAGCAGTAGAGAAAGAGTTGGATTTCGGGTGAAATCCGAGGTTGCAGAAGAACGGGGATGTGTGTATTGTGGAATGGGAGGAATTGTTGTAAGCGAATTCCGCCCAGGGCAAGAGAGAGGACCAGTTATCGTGAAATTTCTAAACATAGATGCGTAAAAACTGTTCCAAGGACTGGTTGGTTCTTTCTGTCTGTCCATTCGACTGCGGGTGATACGCAGAGGACAGACTGATACTGATCCCAATGGACTTACAAAAAGATCTCCAAAATCATGCAATAAACTGAGATCCTAGGTCCGAGACGATGTCTTCAGGAAGACCGTGGAGACGAAAGATATGGGTCAGAAACGAGGTAGCCAAGGTCCTGGCATCCGGTAGTTTGGGTAAGGATATAAAATGTGCCATCTTACTGAATCGGTCCACGACTACCCAAATGGTGTTATGGCCCGCAGATACTGGAAGGTCAACAATAAAATCCATCGAAAGATGGGCCAAGGCCTGCTTGGAGCAGGCAAGGGTAGCAGTAGACCAGAAGGGCGGTTTCTAGCAGATTTATTTCTGGCACACTCAGGATAGGCACGGACGTAAGCCTCCACATCATCCGATAAGGTGGGCCACCAAAGCCAGCGAGAAAGAATTTCGATAGTCCTACGAATTCCCGGATGACCAGCAGAGCGGTTGTTGTGACCCTCTATGAGGACAGGTTTCCTTAGATGAATCGGGACAAATAACTTGTTGAGAGGTGTCTGAACTGGAGCAATTTTCTGGAAGTGTCGGATAGTGGCTCCCAGATCCTGGGTGAGTCCAAGATGAATTGAAGTTGAAGGAACAATAGACCGCGAGTCAGGAGACTGAGGATGATGGGCCAAAAAACTTCGGGACAAAGAATCAGCCTTAATATTTTTTGAACCTGGACGAAATGTAATGATGAACCTAAATCTGGTGAAGAATAGGGCCCAGCGGGAGTGCCTGGGATTCAGAGTTTTTGCGGTCTGAATATATTGGAGGTTTTTATGGTCTGTGAAGATGGTAATGGTGTGTGCAGCTCCCTCCAACCAATGTCGCCATTCCTCCAATGCCAACTTAATGGCCAATAATTCACGGTTTCCGACATCATAATTACATTCAGCAGGCAGAATCTTTCTCGAGAAAAATGCACAAGGATGTAACTTTTTACTCTGTGGGTCTTTCTGAGAGAGAATGGCACCAGCATCGACATCTGAAGCGTCCACCTCCACAATGAACGGAAGTCCTGGGTCAGGGTGTCTAAGGACTGGCTCGATATAGAATCAGCTTATACCACCTTGCCCTATCTTACACCCTTAGGTGGTCTCTACCCTGCACATCATCCTCCTGCATCCAAAATGCTCCCTACTGTCAAGTTTGACATCAAGCTCTGGGATTCTTACTCCTTTAAACTGAAGCTTACCACACAACTATCCCCCTTAACCCCCATCTGGCACAATCCTGTATTCCCTCCTGGACTCTCCACCGCGAGAGCTCGTCTTTGGACTAGAGCTGGCTTTAAATTTCCGATAGACTTTTCCAAAGTAAACCACTGGCTCCCATTGGCGGAAATTCAACGTCACTCCCCATCCTGCATACTTAGTCCATTTGAGTTTTTCCAAAATAGTCATTTTCTGCTGTCCCTTCCACCTACTTATGTTTTGCGAGATCTAACCCCCTTTGAAGATCTTTGTAAAAATCACCCTAGGAACAGAGGCATGATATCCCAACTTTATGGTATATTTATCGCAGCTATCTTTCCTACTCCGAGGGCACATGAGGCTGATTGGGAAAGGGATCTAGGTCCCCCTCCGGACGACGAGGCGTGGGATGACATAAGACTGTGGATAGCCAAAAGCTCCATATCCACCAAACTTAAAGACACCTCTTATAAAATCTACTATCGTTGGTATTATACTCCTACTCGACTTCACAGCATGTTTCCCTCCTCTTTACCTTATTGTTGGAGGGGCTGTGGCCACAGGGGAACTATGCTCCATATATGGTGGACCTGCCCATCTATCTCCTCCTTCTGGGATGAGGTTTGCGGCATTCTAAACTCTCTATTTGAGGCTCCCATTGCAAAGGACCCCTGGGTGTTTCTACTATGTTATCCTCCTCCGGAGCTCGACAAATTTTCCAAAAAACTAGCTTCACACATACTGACAGCGGCTAAATCCCTTATCGTACTAAACTGGAAAAAGACTTCCCCCTCTTCTCTAACAGCCCTTAAAAAACAAATCTGGCATGTCGCAGCCATGGAACAGATTACCTTTTACCTCCATGATAGAGGCCATGTTTTTATCCAGGTTTGGGCTCCATGGCAATTTGTAGAAAGCTCACGCCCCCCTAACAATTAGCCCCGTGATGAGGACCCATGTGTGGTAAATCCGGCTCCCTCATACGTTTTGCTCCCTTACCGTCTTGAGTCATCTATAAACTCTCCACCTCCTGAGCTCTTTCATATCCCTGCTTTGTGGTCTCCCCCCCCTCCGACTACTTTCCGTCCTCCCCATTCCCATATTTCACACTTTCACTACAGTTATATGCAATTTAATACTGCATATAAAATTGTAAAAATCGTTGCCTTTTATTATAATCTTCTATGTACAACATGTTGATTCGACATTACTACAACTTACCAGAGTTGGGGCTATTCCACCCTCACTTAACCCTACCACGCATTAAGTAATTAGTACTGTTTAACCCTTCGCCGCTTAGATTTTTCTCACCACTTCTCTGAGCCTATTTTGGCATTTTATGGGTCGGTCACATACAAATAGCGATATAAGTAATTTATAACCATTATTCACATAAATTATCCCTTGATTTTTTCCCCAGAAGTCTTTGAATTTCATAAAATACCATTAGTTTGGTTAGACCTCCACATTCAGCAAAGACAATCTGTCCAAAATGGATAAAAGTATTTGTTTTTATTGAAATGGCAAGGAAGTGAACTAAAAGCAAATTTGTGTATTTTTTTTCAAAACCACCAGAAAATATTTTGTGGTTCTTGTTTTGGATATAATCCAACTTTATAAAACATCAAAATGCAGAATTCTGTTCATCATAAAATCTGCAATTGAAAATGATAATGCAGTTTATTGAGTTTTTTTTGATAGTTTGCACCGTCTTTAATGAAATACACACAATGTGTAGGAATAATACGGCAGCCTAACAAGGCATACCAGATTAAAAAACTAAACAACCTACCACATCAAATGAGTGTACCCCTCATTTTATTTAAACCAACATAGGCGAGATCTAGGCATTTGAACCTTGCCATGGACTTCTTAAAGTTTTCTGTATTGTAGGGTGTTATAATCTGATGATAACAGACAATAACTACTAAGAGGGCACATCACTGGAAACTGAAGATAACTCTCTATCAGATAATTTATTGGAGCTAGGATGGGTGTTACAAAACCCCTCCCACAGGTATTTTCTGGTAATCGTCTAAGAATAACTAATAATGTACCACATAAGTTTAAAGAGGGGACTGCCCTCCTTCCCAATACTATGGATGTCGTTTTCTGCAGGGAAGGCTTTATTCTCAAAAGATGTAGATCAAAATTGCTCACCGTATCTACTGGCTAAAATGTTATCTAAAATTAAAGCTCAATTATAAATAAATATTAATAATGTATTAACAACACCCAATTCTTGATCTGAAACGCAGCTGTCTGGGCAGGGGCGCACGGAGGATTGTCCGGGGGGGGGGTTTCTCCCCACCGACCCAAAAAAAAGCTCAGTTTTGCCAGCGCTGTCCAATACAGCAGCCGCGGCGCTGTTTAAGAAGCGTCTGCGGCGGTGCTGTATACAATACAGCACCGCCGCGGACGCTTCTTTGACAGCGCCGCGGCTGCTGTATAGGACAGTGGCCACTTAGTTAGCGCAGGGGGGGGTTCCTAGAGACTCAGAAACCCCCCCTGCGTGCGCCACTGCTGGGGTTGTGTAACCCTACTGCTAAAAGCAAACAAAATATAGAAAAAGTGGACAGTGCTGGATCTGATCAAGAAAGAACATACACAATGCTGAAATGTAAAATACAAATATAACAATATATTTATTGCACACAATATAGATATTTCGGTATAAATCAAACAGTTATATCTCATAACAATAAAAATAAAAAAACTAGATCTAATAAAATAACAATCAGCACAAAATAGCAACTAAACCAGCTATTATCAATAAGATTGAGAGCTCATTAGAAAGTCACAGCATAGAATTGATGATAATAGAAGCCCAGAGAAAACAGCATCATTGTGCAAAAGTCCATATACTGGGCTCTGGAGCATCAGATGATAATTATATAATTGGAACAGACTTACAGTTCTCAATGTAAAGGAAACAGTTATTACGTATTGCTCTGACACTGAGGGAATATCCATTGAACTGTTGATGGATTTTAATGACCCCCGCTGTGTTTTAAGCTCCTCCTGCGGAAACTCAACCAGCAGCTCCATGCTAGGACACCATAGTATATGGGGGGATTCAATCCAGAAATAGATCGTAATCTGTCCACTAGTGTGGTTCACTGTGGTTAAAAGGCATCTTTTAAGTGTCAAAAATGCTTAATGCATAGACCCCACAATGACATGAACACGAATGGGACTAATCCACAGCACTTTTCATGGGTCCCAGCAGTATCTTAACTCTGATAAAAATATTCAGCCTCTTTTCATTACATCTGCAAAATCTCTAGAGTAACAGGTCATTCTTATAATATGCTGAATCTTCCATTATCAAACCTTACCCAACCTGTCAGCACAGTACAAAGTCAGCATCCATGTATCATGGAGTCAGGAACAGGCAGGGTCAATAATCAGTAATCAAGCAGTAAACTGAATAAGATGTTCAGGAGCTCAGAACAGCAAATCTGATACTCTGGCTGGGAATGAAAGGCACAGCAGGTTTACATACTGTTTGGAATTTAAACTTACCACCGTTAGAGATGGGTGGGCTCGGTTTCTTTGAAACCGAATCCACCCAAAATTCTGGGATCCGAGTACCGAGCCATACTCTCGCGCCTATTCGGTCTCCAAAATGAGACAAAACATCATTGTGACGTCGTCGGATCTCGGATCTTGTGAGTTTTAGAATGAATAAATACCTACCTCCACGGTGATCTAGCGCCATTTGAGAGAGGGACATAGAAGGGTTAGGTCACAGAATAGAGCAGGAATAGAGCAGGAATAGAACAAGAATAGAGCGGTATAGAGCAGGCATTTTTCAGAATTTGCACTACAAAGTGTTTGGGGTGTCATATCCCCTCTTCTAAAAAAACTGTCATTGCTGAGTGCTGAAATTGTAATATAGCAGTACTGTATATTTCTAAATTTGCACTACAAAGTTTTTGTGGTGTCATATCACCCCTTCTCAAAAAACTGTCATTGCTGAGTGCTGAAATTGTAATCTAGCAGCACTGTATATTTCTGAATTTGCACTACAAAGTGTTTGGGGTGTCATATCCCCCCTTCTCAAAAAACTGTCATTGCTGAGTGCTGAAATTGTAATATAGCAGCACTGTATATTTCTGAATTTGCACTACAAAGTGTTTGGGGTGTCATATCCCCCCTTCTCAAAAAACTATTTGCTGAGTGCTGAAATTGAAATATAGAAGCACTGTATATTTCTGAATTTGTACTACAAAGTGTTTGGGGTCTCATATACCCCCATATAAAAAGCTGTATTTTCTGCAAAGGATGGTGGAGGATTATTTTCAAGAGTTAATTGAAATCGAAATGTCAGACAGTCCCTTTCCATACTGGGAAGAAAAGCAAGCCATTTGGAAATCAATGTACAAACTCGCTTTGCAATACATAAGCTGCCCACCCTCCAGTGTGTACTCAGAAAGAGTTTTCAGCACAGCCAGGAACCTTGTCAGTGATCGACGTCGGTTACTTCCTAAAAATGTGGAAAAGATAATGTTCATCAAAATGAACTACATCTTCCACGAGGAAGGCCATTACCGGCAAAAACATCTAAGTACTGACACTTCTCTAATGGCGGATTCCAGCGGAGATTAATTAATAGCCTGCTATGATGATGTACACACTGATGAGGGTGAGGATGATTCTGAAGATGATAACGACATCATCTTGACAGTGTAGAATTCACTTCACAGCACTGTTGGGCTAACATGCCTTTAGGCCATTGATAGCTTGTTTAGGGAGGGCCTAGCAGGGATTAAACTGTATTTTTCTGAATTTGCACTAATAAGTGTAGGGTGTAATATACACCCAAAGAGAAAAGGTGCTTTGGTCATTTTGATTAATAGCATCCTTAAAGCAGTTCATTGATTCTAAGCTCACTGATGAACTGGCTTTTTATTGTGAATTTCAATAGCTCTTTTTAGTATATTGTCTGGCACCCTGGATTAGTGTGTGTCTGATAAAAGCACGCATCCCGGGGGGGTCAGCGCTCGTTGCCATGTATTAGCTGTAGAATTACCTCACTTATCCAAGAAACAGGTGGAGCGCTCATTGCAATGTTTCCTAGATGTGGTAGGAACTGACGTGTTTTTAAGTCATTGCTCTGTCGCTTACCATCCAGCCAGATCGCTGCAGTATTTGGCTGAAAGTGTATGAAAACCATATTGTGACCTGTGAGATGGTAAAAATTGAAAAGAAATCACTAGGATTTATTGTTAGTGAGGTTAATAATAATGTAGGTACAAAATAATAACGAAATTATGTGATTTTACCCCAAAAAATTTAATTTTATAAAAAATAGCTAAACAAAACCAAAACCAAAACACGCAAGGGTGGTTTTGGCAAAACCAAAACCAAAACCCGAAGCTAATCCAGGTCCAAAACCAAAACCAAATCACAGGGGTCAGTGAGCATCTCTAGTTTAAAGTCACAAAGAATGATTATATTACTTTTCTTACATTCTGTATTATTATTATTATTAGTTTTTATTTATAGGGCGCCACTAGGTGTCCGTAGCGCCATACAGGGACAAACAAAATTACAATACAAGGAGAGACAGCACAGTACAGTAAACAATAAGCACAGTAACTCTGTGAGCTCAAAGCACAGCTAGGGCGGGGGAGGGGGAGGGGAAGGTCTGCATACGACGGAGCCATAGAGGGAGGGCACGGATTATAGGGAGACCCCCAGGGGGGGAGAGGAGGGAGCGGGAGGGGACAGGGGGAAGAGGGTCCTCGAGGAGGACGACAAGAATGCTGGAGAGCAGAGTTAACAGTGGTGAGACAGAAGGAGAGGTGACACTGCTCAAAGGAGCGTACAATCTAAGGGGTGAGGTAGACAGACAGAGAGACACGGGGGAGAGAGGGAGGAATGGAGGATAGGGGAAGAGGAATGAAGGGGAAGAAGCAGAAGAAAAGGTAGGAATTAAGTGGGAGACTGGAAGGCTTTACGAAAAAGGTGGGTTTTTAAAGCCCATTTGAAACTGGACAGATTAGGGGAAGTTCTGATGGAGGGAGGGAGCTTGTTCCAGTGGAGGGGGGCAACGCGGGCGAAGTCTTGGATACGCGCATGGGAGGAGGTGATCAGGGGAGAAGAGAGGCGACGGTCATTGGCAGATCGGAGAGGGCGTGAAGGAGCATGAATAGAGAAGAAGGTGGAGATGTAGGGTGCAGTGGAGTTGGCGAGGGCCTTAAAAGTAAGAGTGAGGAGCTTGAAGTGGATTCTGAAGGGGAAGGGGAGCAAGTGAAGGGATTGGTAGAGGGGGGAGACCGACGAGGAGCGGCGAGAGAGGAAGATGAGCCTAGCAGCTGCGTTAAGAACAGATCGAAGGGGAGCAAGATGAGATTGGGGAGGCCAGTAAGGAGGAGGTTACAGTAGTCCAAGCGGGAGATGATCAGAGAGTGAATAAGACATTTGGTGGCATCTTGGGAGAGGAAGGGCCGGATGCGAGCGATGTTACGCAGGATTACTTCACAGGTACCCTTCAGGAATGGAATTTGCTGTGAGCTTGGTGCATTTAATTAAACAATAGTGACCCATGTTGAAGTTGTATATATAATAATAATAACATTTATTGTCAGCAACCTGATTTGCAATATTATTATATATTATTGTTATAGTACATATTATTATATTGAGGAATTGCTGGTATAATACTGTGAAAAGGCTAGGAACTATATCTTGTGCAAATATCTCTTGAGAAAGTAGATCCGGGATTCATTTTAAGCCATTGACCTATGTGATGACATCATTTTGTAAACACACCCACTTGTAAAAGTTTTTAAATTGGCCTGCAGTCAATTTAGAGCAGGCACTCTACCAAGAATCCTGGTCTGTCTGCAGGCTGGTAACTATGTAACTTAAGATCTAAAAATGAAGTAAAATCTCTTTTTATTGCAAAATCTACGATTGGACTGGACAATATTTATTTATACTGGAAATTAACTCAACACCCATCTGTCTTCAAGCAGGCTGGTTTCTACCATTTTTATCCTCCACTTTAGATTTCAGTACAAAAGATATTATTACATTAATAAGTATAGCAACACCATTGTGTTTAAGAGGGTAATTAACCATATAACAAATGGGATCTATATTGTCCTTTCAAAGAGGGGGGCTTGTGAAGAAAAATTTGTTTCCTGGACTGCTACTAGGAACCCCTCAGCCAGTAAAGCAAAACCCAGAGTCTGCTCCGAACTTCTGGTGTTCACTGTTGGCCCTAGTGGTGGGGACAGGATTGGCTGCAGACAAACAGAGGGTCATGAGATGTGCACTGGCTGGGGAGAACCCAGGAATAGAGTTACCGAGGCCGTAGAGTAGGAAGTGCAGGAGGGAGACAGGAGAGACACTGTGTCACGGTGTCAAGACTGATATATCACTCGTGGCCATTAATAAATAAAGGAACAGTTGGTTGAGAGGTTCCACGATACACAGCAGCTTCTGTAGCGGTGCTTATCCGGAAAGGAACGGAACTTTCAGTAATAGGTAAAGATGATTGAACTGAATGTAGGCAGTTGCCAGGAGTAACAACAACCCACAGTACCGGTGAGAGTCCGGAGATTGGAGGGAAACAGTTCCTAGGCGGTTGCCAGTGGTAACTACAACCTTCAGTACCAGTGATAGTCCGGAGATTAGAGGGGAACAGTTCCTAGACGGCTGCCAGGGGTAACTACAACCCACAGCACCGGTGATAATCCAGAGATTAGAGGGAAACAGTTCCTAAGTGGTTGCCAGGGGTAACTACAACCCACAGTACCGGTGATAGTCTGGAGATTAGAGGGAACCAGTTCCTAGGCGGTTGCCAGAAGTAACTACAACTACAGGCACACAGTGATGTAGATAAACAGTCAAAAGGTACCTGTGGCAGGGTGAGTCTAGAGCCAGAGGGAGATTTTTAGAAATCAGAGCGCAGAGATGCTGCAGGGGCTGCGTCTCCGTATACAGGTTAGGATGAGCAGAGGAGCTGGAGATCAGGCAGGAGCCATGCCTGGGAGCACGATTTTACTGGGGTCTGGAAGATAGCTGACTGAAACTGGTGAGTAGATAGGAGAATAGTCAAGGGAGAAGCAGGGTCCATACACGTTGAATCCAAACAAGAGAAGAGTCAAAGCAGAGCCAAGTTCGTACACAGGGAAATCCAATGAAGAGTAGACAGGAACGGTAATGGTGTGGTACACGGGGATACCACAAGCCGGCAGAAAACAACAGGAATAGGTAACAGGGCAAACACAAGAGAGCAGAACACTAGGTAAACGTATTACCGGCAATCCTGCAGAGGATTAGTCGGCTATTTAAGGAGAGCAGAACCAATGGGCTGTAGGTGATAATGAGAAGCCAGGTGAGTGAGCTCAGAGAAACAGGCTGGTCAGGTGAGGCATTACATAGAAATGACAGCATGAATGAAGGCAGATTCTGACAGATATCTGCCTATCTGATCTTCCTAAACTAATCTACCTAATCTATCTAAGAACTAAACTAACTACCTGTCTAAACACCCAGGTGGCCATATAAAACCTACCAAATTACCTACCTACCTTTCCCTAACTAGCTGTCTACCTATCTCTAACTAACTATCTACCTATCTATCTAGTTACTCTGACAGAGAGCCCGACGAGTCATAACAATAGGTCCGTTTGGTGTTTATGAAAAAATAGTAAGGGCAAGCCTCCATTTGTTCTGTGAATTAAGTCCTTTGACATTTTAAATGAAAAATGTAACCATGATCAATAATCATTGTTAAAGTGCATAATAGCAAAGGACTCTGACAAAAAGATTTGAGTTATAGATTGGTATGTGTGGTTGGGGGATTTGAGCTATAAAATGGCATTGGCTGGGGGAGAAACTGAAATAGCCCTATATTTTGGAATTTACAGAATATAATCATGGCATAGTTATGTAAATCGGAGTTGAGGTCCGTTTCAGGAATCCCCCTTATTTTTACAATATTTTGCAGAGAGCATTCTTCCAGATTTGTGTGTTTGTTTCACATAAATTAAACTTCTGTTTGGAGGGTATCATGTGCTGTGATTAAATCGTGAGGTAACCAACTCCTTCGTCTTGTTTTCTAGATGATCTCTTCGATTTCCAAGTTCTGATACCCGAGACTTATGGTAATTGATGCTCTGATCTCAGAGGTAAGGTCTGCCAACAGGGTCGAAAGAATCTGGTGCATAGTTCTTATGGTGTGAGGTGTGTCAGCATGTATGACCAAGTCTGCCTGAGGTATTGCATCTCCTTTAGAGGTGCTAGGAAGAGGTGTCTCTTGCTTTTTTTGCACCATTAGAGGAGGGGTCAGCACAGTTAGCTTACATTTTTTTTGGTGGCATTATGTCCAATGTATAAATACTTGAACTTAGAAGGAATTGATGAGCAGAGGAGTCATTGAAGGTAAAAAAGTGAACACAATGTTGATTGCACTAGAGTCATAGTCACATTAGTGGTTGAGGAAATAGTTTAACTTGAATATGCCATGTTGTTACAAGTGGAAATGCTCTGTGCAAAATAGAGCGTGTAAGCAGTCTCAAGCGGCTCAATGACTTGGTGGGTTAACCACTCAGAACTTGAAGCCAAATTTTAGAGTAAAGAGTCCTCTTATCAGAATAAGGACTAGCGGCCCGATTCATCACGGTACGGAAAGACAACCGTAAATGCGTTGCATACTTTGAGTGGCGCAGACACTTACGCTAGTGAAATAAGTACCTTAAACTGCAAAAACACACCCTCCTGTGGTCCTCTACACTTAAGGGACAGAAATAAGCAGCGCAAACGCTATAAAACACACCCACCTGCGGATCTTCAAACATGGTACAAGCACAAGCGACGGATCTCAAGTGACTGACGGGAAGCTAAGCAATGTATACGTCACACCCAATGTGGGAGGGCAGAATAGTTTGTTTGAATACGTAACAAAAACATACTGCCTGTGGATTATTTTCACGGGATAGCTCTGTATGGAATAATCTGTGGCAAATAACAATGAAGTGGTACACTCTGAACAATGTTTTTCGTTTGCTATTAATTAGTGTAATACACACTTTTAACTAAAACACACATTGCTGAAGGCCTTTCTGTGTTTTGGTTTTTAAATCGTCGTATAGTACGCAAAATGCATGGACATAGCTTCATTACAAGCACATACATAATAAGTCGATAAAAATGTATGTTGTACTATTAATACATCTGGGTTTTCAGGAAAATGCATAGCATACTCTTCCATAAAAGATAAAGATACACACACTCACACATGGTTTCTGTCTGGATTAGAACTCATGAATGACTTCATGGAAAGTGGGACTGCTATCCACTAGCCCAACATGAGATTTGAAAAAACACAAAGAACAACAACAACAATACAGCATACATGCTACACAGGCAACTCACACTGACTAGTACGCTTCATTATTCAGTACACATTACTGACAAAATACCAATCTCACAGGTAGCTTAGCAGTTTGGACTCACACCACAGCAGCCATGAGTTCAAATACAAAGCATACCCATAACTATTGTGTGGACTGGAAATATGCTAACAAAAAAACGCAGGAACTTCACACAAAGGTTTTAATTTTTAATTTTGTTTTGTTATACACGCTCAACCACATTGTAAAATATGTCCTCATATTTCATCATCATCATCATCATTTATTTATATAGCGCCACTAATTCTGCAGCGCTGTACAGAGAACTCATTCACATCAGTCCCTGCCCCATTGGAGCTTACAGTCTAAATTCCCTACTATAGACACACACTCACACACAGACAGACAGAAAGACAGACAGAGAGAGAGAGACTAGGGTCAATTTTTTTTTTTTTTTTTTTTTTGATTGCAGCCAATTAACCTACCAGTATGCTTTTGGAGTGTAGGAGGAAACCGGAGCACCCGGAGGAAACCTACGCAAACACAGGGAGAACATACAAACTCCACACAGATAAGGCCATGGTTGGGAATCGAACTCATGACCCCAGTGCTGTGAGGCAGACGTGCTAACCACTACGCCACTGTGCTCATATTTATACTATATTCTAAGAAAATAATTTTTTGGGGTGAACTTTTAAAAAGCCGCAGGGCCCACACTTCACATGCACATTATTATGTGCATGCTGACATTTATTACTATGAATGGACTAAGAGGGGAAGGGTTGTAGGGGACAGCCTAATTGGAGTTAAATGCAACTTTGCCTGCAAACCGACTTTCATCTGGATCCACGGCGTACACGTTATGTGATGTTCTCCGCTTTATCCAAACATAATGCTCACCACACTCCAGTAACGTGGTGCTTTGCTTCGCTTGCACTTATGCCTTACACCACATACGCCACTTCTGGGTACACTTTAGATGTTCTCTTCAATGTGTGACTGGCTTTGCTCTGATACTTGAATGTAACCTTGGACTATCACTACAATGACATATGATTTGGGGGAATTAGTAAATAGCTCGACCATTTGACTTTGGGGAATTTAACTTGCACACAGGGCCTACAGATGCCATACCTCTTATAGGGGTGGCTTGTTGGTGGAGGGCACATGTTTCTTTTGGATGACATGCAAACAGCAAATGAAATCCTTTTGTGCTATAGAAATGATGTTCTAAGCAAATCATCTTTCTTCCTTACTCTTTTCTGATTATTATATATATTCTCTTTTATCCTTACACCCACATGTTGTGTAATGAGATGAATAAAGAAACACACCAAGCTTTTTTTTTTTTAAAAAAACAACTTATATTATTTGTAAAGGCTTAAAATAGCCAAAAATATTTACAAATATAAAATAACATACTTACAATAAAATAAACAAAATAAAAAACAAATTTATTGCAACAAGGAAGCCCAGTAGGCCAATGTGGTCTTCAATTCGGCCACCATTTGGCCCAGTTGGTTGTGGAGGGCCTCAATGTTTGTTATCAAGTGGCCCATTTGAGCCAACATTCGGGCCGCAGTGGGTGGTGGGGGACACAAACCCAGAGTTTCCTCTATGGGTGCTGAAAGAAACCAAAATAATACAATAAATGTACTGCTAAACCTAATTTGTCAAACAGACCAGACTTACTAGAGATGTGTACGGTTACATTACTTTAAAATGTTAGGCCTCTGGCAACAAAACCATTTGGACACACATTACATGTTGATAAAGATTTGGTTTCGCATTTTTAGACATGTACTACATTCTGATGTGCTCCGGGGAGAGGGCCGTGGACAGGGTGGTCTTAACAGCATTATAGTCCCCAGGCAAAAACACTACACTGAGGCCCTACCTACACAATAACTCACAGCAAATAGTTGAAAATGTGTCCAAAAATTTAGCTCATACTTATTGCAAACTCCCACAAATTCAGTGTTTGCCAGATAAAACGTCTGCTGAAGAGCAGACATTAATCTATAAACGTTTGGCAAATCTAATATGTCCCTTTATTTTGCAAAGCAAATATGTTCAAATCTAAATGCAACATCATTTGTTTTATCATACAGACAGAGGTGGTACAGTACTAAAATACTTAGAAAAATTTAGCAAAAATCAAAAGTGTTCAAACCAAACGTTAACTTGCTTTATTGGAAGAGATGTGTTTGATAATTTCATGGTATAGCTATACCATTATCAGTGCCGTAACTAGACATTTTAGTGCTCTGGGCGAGACAGGGCATCGGCGCCCCCCATCTATGTGGGAGTGACATTTGCAGAGTGGGTGTGGCCAATCTAATGTGGGGGTGGGGTTGGCATGTTAATTTAATAATGCAGCACGTTAGAGTCATTGTAGATGCTTCATCATTAGAAATATTTGAAAAGCCCACATATAAAGGCCCTTACCCACTGACACTGGGTTAAATACCAGTGGCACCACATGTCAAACACAGTGGTTAACTAGTATTTGCGCTTGTGGTCTGTGGGTTCAATAGAGGACCATGCATTACCCCAGTTCATTCACTGAATGCAAGAAATGGAGCAGGCAGCATTGGAAAAATCATCCCGCAACACAAGCAATTAAATGAAATATTGAAATTGAGTCACAATTTCATTTGACGAATAACCATACATTTATTGGTGATTTTATCTAAAACAACAATGATTGTATATTAAAATTCACAATCTAGGTGATACAAAGATTGTAACATAAACAACCATTGGCAACCAACTGACGGATACGGTATTAATAATATAATAGACAAAGGGATTGGCAACTAATAGATGTATATTTACACACAGTCTGCTTCAATCCAGTTACTCAGATGCAGGTGTAGAACCAATACTAGCAGCTTAAAACCGACTGTTTAGTTTCTGTTTGCACACAGTCCATTATTATCCATTAAGCTCAATTTCCAATAGTAGAGTTACCTGGTACCAGAAAGAAACAAAGGTGAAAAAATGACTGACTCGAAACTCACTGCCTCTGTTGGCGGTTCCGGGCATAGATACAGATGCAGGTTATCCCGTCTGTAATGGAAAACCTTCAGACGCTGGTATTAACGGCAGCAGGGAGATGGAAGTGAAACCTGCTACAGCCAAGCAGGACGCTGCATGCGTTCCACAGTGGAACGCATAGTTCTATTTCCTATGTGACGTCACTGATGGGCGTGTCCCATGCCAAGAGTTGATGCCAAGGACTCCTGATTGGCCACCTGAATCAGTGGACCGCATGTGCGTTCCACCGAAAGCAGGAAGTTCGGCATTTGGAACGCACATGCGTTCCACTGATTCAGATTCCGGAAATGAATTGTTGCTGGTGGGGCTCTCGTACGGCGTTGTGTGGACTGATTGAGCCTGGACACAGAGGCAGGTGTCGGGCGGCTGCGCCCCCTTGGGCTTGCGCCCTGGGCGACGGCACCGTCCGCACCTGCCTAGTTACGGCTCTGACCATTATATACTGACAAGATGACAAGTCAATTGGGACCGTCTGTACGTGTTGCCCCTGCCCTGCGTGGCCATGTGTTAAGATGGTTCTGCCTGTTCTTTTCTTGCAGGGGAGAACGCAGGATTTAGAAGGGGGGGTTTCCGCCCCCCCCCCAGAAAAATAAAATATTGCGAGCAGCTCCATTTCGGCGAGTCTGAATTCTACAGCAGCCGCAGCGCTGTCAAGCAGCATCCGCAGCAGTGCTGTATTATACTACAATACAGCACTGCCGCGGACGCTTCTTTGACAGCGCCGCGGCTGCTGTACAGTACCGTTGGTTCGCGAAGGGGAGGGGTTTCTCGAGAACCAGAAACCCCCCCTGCGTGCGCCACTGTCTTGCTTACACAAACACACATTTGGATGTCCATTATCATTACAACCTGTCTCATAAATGAACAACATGTGTTCCAGCAGGGATTAGTCACAAATTTAAGGCACATTGCAGTGGTATCAAATTCAAAAATCCCTTTCTTGTAAAGACTTACTATCTCCTAATGCCTCACCATCTTGAGCCAACACCAGCTGGCTCTCGACCTCCTGGTCCTGCTGGACCTCTGGCTCTTCCTCCCGCTCAGGCTCGTCCAAAGAGCACGCACCCTCCCCAGAGGCGGAGGGGGAGGATTGGGCCGCAGGCTGCAACTCCTCCTCCTGCCCTTCGCCCTGCTCCTCCGCCTCTGGGAAGGCTTCGGCCTCCGACTCGGCCTGGGCAACCACCTGCTGAGCAGGACTCTCAAGCTCCTCCTCGTCCTCCAGCACCGACCGGTGCGGTTGCCGTCGTTCCCAACATGCCCTGACTGAAACAAGAAAAACAAAAAAAGGGTATTGTTAACACAATCGCCAGCTTCATAAACCAATAGTATTACGAAAATCAGCTGATCATACATGTGGAATAAACTTTGCATTGCCAGCAGACACAAATATTAGCTAGTACAAAAGCAAGGAGCTAAACATGATAAACACAAAGCATTTCACATGACCTGTCACTAACGTTTGGGTTTGGTATAGGGATGTGGGATATCTCAGTGGCCTAGTGGTTAGCACTTTGCTCTCACAGCACTGGGATCAGGAGTTCAAGTCCTGATTATAGCTTCATCTGTGTGGAGTTTGCCAGTTTGCTCCATACTTGCATGTGTTGACTACCATACTACCGGGTGGGTAATTAGGTTTTTGGACAAATTGCCAGTAGTCTGTTTTGAAATGTTAGGGAATTTAAGTCTGCAAACTCCCATGGTGCTGGTAATTATGTGTATTAGTTCTCTCTGTACAAGGCCACTGAATTAATGGAGGGATCTCAAATACTTTGGATGATGAGTATACTTTTGAAATCAACCTTTGTTGGGACTACCTCACATTGTAAATTGCCATAATTTGTAAAAACGCTAAGGTGTTTGGGTTTTCAAACCTGCCTTTTAAATGTTTGGCCAATAATAACAACACATCTGCCACTCCAATCTGTTTTTAAGGTTGGGTCAGCAAGTTACAGCACTCGGGTCAAGAGTTGGAAAGCATGATTTCAAAAACCACCCTTAATGTTCAGAAGTTTCTCACAAAAACATTAAGGACAGTAACTTGTCAGCAGACAAATGTAGAAGACAGGAGCCAAAGCATTTTGGGTCCACTGGAAGGGGAATGACTTTTATAGTGTGCTTGCACATTGTTATGTAGGCCATGTCAGGTGATTAGGGTAAACATATTTTCAAACATATAGCAAATATATATTGTGTACACGTGTTTTTGGCGATTAATAGAGAATTCACTTCTTCTAATCTCCTGGCGGAGTTCCTCAAAGAGCTGGGGCAGACGGCGCCAGAGGTCGCTCCAGTGCTTGTTATAGTGCAGGCGGAGGTGTCTGCGGACCCTTTGGTAGGCCCGCAGCTTCAGTTCATTAGAAATGTACCATCCCAAGGGCATTCCCTCGGTTAGTACCCTTAATTCTCTCCTGTTGAATATAGCTGCCCTCATCTTTCTGCACAGAATGGAAGCTCTCACACAAAATGGAAGTATGCTGTGCTGTGATTGGTTCTCTCAGCACGTATGGGCGCACTCAAGTCTCACGCGGATCTTTCTGACACTTGAGCGTGTAATGGTTGCCTTTCCATTCAAAAATATGGTGTCCGTCGCGGATGAGACTAGTACTCTATGCTTAATAGTGAGGATACATTAACCTACACCTGGCTTCTCAATTACATCAGTAATTTAATCCCACTCATACCACTTTCATACTGCCGCCCCTGCAATATCCCGGGTTTTTGAAGCCGGGTTTTTGCAGGGTCTCGGAGCGTCCCAGCTCAGAAACTCCATTCATACTGCACCTCGGACCCGGGAATTTCCCGGGTTGACCCTATTCATACTGCACAAGTCTGTGCCCTGGCAATTTGTGGGAGTCATCACCAGAGCACTTTTCATTGGCTGAAAAACGGTGATGTCATTGAAAGGTAACTGGTTTGTTGACGCATAAAGATGATGCAAAAGTGGGTGGTGATTGTTTCCCACATTACTTTTCATCATGGCCGACGACTCACTTTTGTGTAGCCCAGAGTTCATGTTTACTAGTATTTTTTTGCTGTTTTATGCAGCAAATAAGAGTTTGCTGCAGCTGCTGACACGATGCACTCTTGCACAGTCCCAGTTCAGGAGGAGGAAGGCGAAGTTTATGGCACAACAGAAGAAAACTCGGTGTCTGTATATGCGCAGGAGGAGAGCGTTTCTCAGGGCCAGCAATGCCTCAATTTTGAGATTCAGTGCTGCCAGTAACTGAACCATGCATGCCAGAGAGCGTAGCCACGGAGAAGCTTTTTGGTCTACTGTGGAAGCGTTTGATGAACAGCAGTGGATGCAACACTTCAGAATGTCACGTGGGACATTTATCTATGTGCTGGACCTTATTACCCCAGCACTTTCCAGGAAGGCCACTAACTTTGGGAAACCTATTCCACCATGTAGGCGCCTTTCTATTGTGTTGTGGTGGTATGCTACCCCTGGAGAATACCGGACATACTCCTGCTTGTTTGGAGTGGGGATATCCACGGTATGCACTCTAGTGCATGAAGTCACCACGGCATTGCTGGAAGCCCTGTATCATCGCTTCATCTCCTTACAGCAAGGTCAGCGCCTGGATGATACAATTGCAGGATTCCTGAAGCGTGGGTTTCCACAGTGTGCTGGAGCCATAGACGGGACACACATCCCCATCATTGCCCCCACAGACAACCATGCGGATTACTACAACCGCAAAGGCTGGCATTCCATCATTCTGCAGGCTGTGGTTGACCACAACTATTGCTAAGCATTTTTTATGGTTTTTTTATGTGACTGTGCCATGTGTAATGCGTATTGTAAAACATATTTATATATGGGTTTTTTTATGTTAGTTTCACAGATGTTTTCATCGGGTGGCCTGGACGTTCCCATGACGCCAGAGTTCTAGCAAATTCGGACCTTTACCAAATTGCTGAGGAAAGACAAGATGGCTGGCTGTTCCCTAGAGAGGTAAATATAGGTGTAATGTTGTATGATGTTTTTGTAATTGAAGCTTATATACTATTGTTTGCTATCAATATTGTATGTATTTACTGCCCCTTTTTATATACAGATGTAACACTTGCAAAATGCATTTTCACCATATAGTACCAAGTGTACTGCGTTATTTGACCAATATTTTTAACATGGTGACGTGAAACTGCATGTTTTTATTTACAGAAATCTACGTTTGTTGATGGTGTGGAGATACCGGTACACATCATTGGGGATGCTGCTTACCCTTTGAGGCGCTGGCTGATGAAGGGGTTCACTCAGCAACATCACCTGTCTCAGGAACAGATCCAGTTTACACATACCCTCAGCTCTGCTCGGATGGTGGTGGAAAATGCTTTTGGGCACTTGAAAGGACGTTGGCGCTGTCTATTGAAGCGCAATGACATTGACACCAAGCTTGTGCCCCACGTGGTTGCTGCTTGCTGTATTTTACATAACATTTGTGAAATTCAAAAAGAGCAATTTCTACCTGAGTGGAATGTGCAGGAATCTGAAATGCCAGTGCTGTGAGTGGACTCCAGTACTTCTGAAGGAGAGCGCACCGATACCTCTGCTGAACTTATTAGGACCACCCTCACTGCCAATTTGACCTCACTTGTTTGAATGTACCACACAAATGTAAAAATAAAAAATATATGTTTATTTCACATATTGTATTTTGTTTTGTACATATTTCCTCATATGTCTCTTCACAAAAAAATATAAAATGACACAATATAAAAGTGCTTACTTGCATGTAGAAAAAAATAAAATATATACATAAGTAGTAAACCGAAGACACAAATGTGCCCAAACAGTAAGTGCAAATTTGCTTTTCACGTTATATGAGAAGCTAACGGTGTGATTCCAGATCACACGTAACATACATGATAACAATTAACTGTGAAACATTTGACCATAAAACATGATTATTACAATTGCCTATATTGTGGCATTTCTGGTGGTGGAGTGGTTTGGAGTGGAAAACCCGGTGGGTATTCTATGTTGGGGTTACCCATAGGTTGAGCATGTTGTGTATTCTGTACCGGGTTTGGAGGGTTATTGTTGCCTAACATGGGTTGCCCCCGCTGGTACATAGGATAATGTCCGTCATAATAATAAGGACTTGAAGGAGGTGCCTGCACCCGTGAGAGGAGTCTGTCCATGAATCCCATAATACGCTCACGATTTTCACGTAACACGCGTTCCTGCATGTTCATGATTTGCATGAGGAAAGAGTCCTGCAGTTCCCGTTCATTGTCCATGAAACGCTGCAGTTGTGTATTCTCGTGTTTCCTCATGGTGCTGTCCATCTCCCACAGTTGATCCATCATGACAGTTGTCATTGTTTTAGTTGCTTGGTCCATTTTGTTGGGCCTTTTGCATTTCTTTGGAACGTTGTAAACTGTACGTAGAAAAAACACAGTAAAACATACATTAGAATATATAATGTGGCAGAACAAAAAAGCAGTGTTGTAAGGTGATATGTGCTTGAGGCCTCCTCCCTCTTACTCAGTAGTTTTGCACTGCAACATATGCGTGTTAATGTTTTAATACTTTGGAGTGTATTATATTTGTCTTTTGGGCTTTTTGTTGATATAGTTCTCTTTTTAAAGTTATGTAGAAACATTGGTGTTTGGTTTGCATTTATGTTGATATACTTCTCTTTTTTTGACAGTTATGTTCAAACATTTTTTATGTTTTTTTAAAGTTAT
Organism: Mixophyes fleayi; assembly: GCF_038048845.1. NCBI lineage: Eukaryota > Metazoa > Chordata > Amphibia > Anura > Limnodynastidae > Mixophyes > Mixophyes fleayi. The sequence goes on along the minus strand of NC_134408.1, from coordinate 82,918,944 downwards.
GTAGATATATTTATTGGTATTTGGCTTGCATTTCGGTTGATATAGTTCTCTGTTTTTGAGACTTTTGTTTATACAGTTCATTTTTTTTTCCAATTATGTAGACATATATGTATGTATATATGGTTGGTTATTATGTGAGATTATTAAAGATACTTACTGTTGGAACGTAAACTGGGACCTGGCGTAGACTTTGACACCGGCACTGGTTCTGGCTGCGTTTCTTGCGAAGTCTCTGTAACGACTTGCGCAGCAGGGAATGGCTGTGAATCATTCAATTCCTCCCAAGACATGTTGGTGTCATCTGTTGTGGCAGAGCACTCCAGTTCTGGGGTGTCTTCAATAGAATCTTCTATTATTATCGTTGGGGTCTCGCTTGTCTGTGTGCTCTCTGGTGGTGTTGGTATAGCCGCATCCACATTGCTAGAAGATGACAGTGCAATTGGATTTGTCAGAGGAGAATGTCCAAAGACCATATTGCACTGGTCATAAAAGGGCCAGTCCATTCTTTCAGCTCCACTTTTGCGCCTGTTGTGGTCATGGACTTTAGTGTACTGCTTCTTCAGGGACTTCAATTTGTTCAGGACTTGTTGCTGTGTCCTCTTTATGCCACGTTGTGTAAGTATTTTGGCAATGTTGTAGTACACTGTGGCATCCTTCACAGTCCCAGTCACTTGCCTTCTTATTTCTTCCTCCCCTCTGACATTCAGCAGCTCACACACCTCTTCCTCCATCCAGTGTGTCATAATTGCTGTAAATAAACACTGTTTTTGTAAACTATTAAAAGCAATTTTCTCACTAAAAAAACGCTTCTGCTTCAGCTTTTGGTTGAGAACACCATCCACCATCTCTCCTAAAAAGCTTCTACAATGTTCCACGGGCTTCCAATGATGACATCATCCCCCAGAGACAGGCAGACAGCCAATCAGCATGTTTTCTGTGCAACCCGGGTTGAAAAACCCGGGTTGCACCATTCATAGTGCAGGCGACCCGGGTCCGACCCGGGAATTACCCCTCGATAAATCCCGTGTTGAAGACCCGGGTTTTTAGACCCGGGATTTTGGACTTGTACCATTCATACTGCACCAAGACCCGGGTCGTTTGAGCTCGCCCCGGGAAAAACCCTGGATTTTGGTGCAGTATCAATAGGGTATCAGACTCTTTTTTTCTCTACTGCAAATTTGATTTTTCATTGAGCAGGCTCTGCTATACTATGGACATTACAGTTTTTTGGGGCAGAGATTTGACAAACATGTGTAAACATTGTGAATGCAAAATGGGCCTATCTGGAAATGCATATTATTGATGTGTTTTATTGAGAATACACATACAGTATGTGTGTTTGTGCGAATGTATGGTAAAAGACCTATTACTGTTGCTGCCACGTGTAGTGGATGCGTACGCCCTTTCACGCCGTAGCGTGCCCTTGTACGTCGATGCGTACCGTACGCATCTTTTCAGACAAAGACAACCAAGTTTGCTCGACTTTAATTGAAATGACTTTATCCAATTTGCTGACTTCGACAGCTCCACCCTTTGATAGTGTAATAAACTATCACCCAATCACCGTTTCAAGTTCAGGATTATACAATACTTCTTCACAGACCATGATCTCGGTATCTGGTACCACCCTTTCAGTCTCTTTCTCAGTGTTACTTCTTTGAGACCGCTTTCCACACTTCAACACAGTAGGAACACATTTGACAACTAAACCAATTGCTAAGATGACACCCAGTATAAGGGGAAGGAGCTTACCTACACTAGCAACCATTTCCTGTACCCACTCCCCCAGACCGGAGAACCATTTCACAGGGTTCAACCACGAGAACCAACCCGCCACCTTTTCCCTGACCTCATATAACGAAGAATAGTGACTCTTTCGAAATTCCCATTTCAGCTGCAAAATTTCATCCATTTTCCGGTCTATAACCTCTTTAGGGTCATCCGTATTATTAGTAATGTACGTGTAACATTTGACACCGAACTGGGTGGCCAGTGTCACACAGTACTCACCAGTAATAGAGGTGAGATAATTTAGTACCAGTCTATGTTGCACCAACTCCTTCTTGTATGCTTGTAGCTCCCTTCCAGTATACCTGAAAGTGTCATCATACATCTCGGTGATATTATCTATTAATTTAGCTAGGTCTTGGATATATTTAAAGTTTAATGTTCCCCGAGCGGTCCTGGTGAGGTCTAGAGCAACCATAACTTGGAAACCAGCAGTTTCACTAATCAATTTTGTAGCTATGGGTTCCTCACCAGGAATCATAATTCTCTTGCCACGGTGTTCATACTGTGTGTGTATGTATGGTGGTGATGTAGTCTTGTGAATACCAACCATTTCTTCATGAGTAATAGTCATGATTTCAGGAACCAGTTTAGCTAAGAAACACAAGCCCTTGGAACTCGGAGTCACCCAGGAATAAGCTTTCCTCCCACAAACAAAATACACATCATCAGGGAGAACATAAGGAACAGTATGCCCATGAATTATATCACACAGAGTTTTGATAAAACTACCCATGCCCAGTGTCTCCATTTGTTCTAGACACGTGTCGGCATTAATGACATTTTTACATTTATCTGTAGAGACTTTTCCAATGGATACATTCTTATGTTTGGTTATACGCCCTAATTTGTGACTTCCATCAAAATTCCTGCCTATTAGTGACCTTGTGAGTCTCCCTCTAAAATGAGTGTGGCGAGCCATTGTCTGATCTGATGGGTCGGCCTCCCAATTCTCCAGGTGCTTTGCATGAGGTATGTTTAGGCACAGCAAAGATCTGCCTATGGAGTATTGTCGAAGCGTCAGACTAGGGGACCTAGTGTTATTGTACCTCCCGTCTATGGGCCTCCCACCCCTCAATTCGAGTACTTCTGATATTTTTAGAGGGAATGGCACTAGTCCTATATTATGCTGCACTTGCGGCACATGAGAGCACACCCAACACTCGGTCTGGTTTAGCACCTTACCCACCAGGGAGTGATAATCCTCCAAAGGATGCCCGCCTATATTCAGAGTACTGGGGGAATGGCATCGTTGGATGCATCTCTCTTCAACTAGGGAGTCGCAGAACTTGCAGATACAATACTCATCAGACAATAGCCCCTCACACTGCCTCCGAGTTCCTGAGCTAGCAGACCTTTTCATAACCCCCTGGACCAAGTTTGATAATGGGCTGCTCTGAGTATCCTAATAACTTCTCTTCTGCCTCCATCTCATCCATATTACTCCCAGAACCTTCCTCCATCCTTCATCCTCCTTCACAAAAATAGAATGTCCTAGAAAGAGTAAAAATAAGGAAAACCCTGGAACAAAAAAAAAAACAAAAACTGCCACTCCATCGCTGGAAAGATAGTTCTGAGGCAACGTCTCTGGTTCATGTGTCTCGACTGCAGGCTTAAGGTCTCCCGGAACAGGCTCACAAGTGACGGCTCTATGTCGTCGGTCTTAGTTTTATCTTGCACTTTCTCCGGATTATGGACTCTCCTGCAGTGGGTGGAATGGACCCAAGTGTCTCTCTCTGCAACCTTCAGTGATGTAGTACTGGTCAGCACCACTTGGTACGGGCCTTCCCAACGGTCTGTTAAACAAAATGAACGTAAGAAATTGCGGATCATAACATAGTATCCAGGTTCAACATCATGACAGTTCGTTTCTGGCATACCAGGTGACAGCATTTTTAGTTGTTGTTGTTGTTGTTTTAGCTGTCTACTCATTCTTATAAGATATTGTACAGTCACTTCATTATTACACTTCAAGTCGTCTTGTGGACTCACGATCAAATGAGGTTGTCGTCCAAACAGTATCTCAAAGGGGGACAGATTAAGAGGAGGTCTAGGAGCGGTCTGAATGCTTTGGAGGACCAATGGCAAGGCCTCAGGCCATGCCAACCCAGTTTCAGCCATTATCTTACCAAGCTTGTTCTTTATAGTACCATTTACTCTCTCCACCTTACCACTGGCTTGTGGTCGGTAAGGGGTGTGAAGTCTGCTACCGATTCCCATGAGTTTGCACATGTTTTGGAAGATATCACCAGTAAAATGGGTACCCCTGTCACTTTCAATGATTCTAGGGATACAGAACCTACACACAAAGTCTTATACAGTTTTCTTTGCAGTGAACACAGCAGTATTAGTGGCTGCCGGATATGCTTCTACCCAACCGGAAAACACATCAATACACACTAACACATACTTTAGATTCCTGCACGGTGGTAATTGGATATAGTCAATTTGTATTACCTGAAAGGGTCCGTCTGTAGGTGGGATGTGGGATGGCTCATTTGGAATAGTTTTCCCAACATTTTTCCTCAAACAAGTAAGACATGACATTGCTTTCTTACCAGCCTAAGAGGAAAATCCGGGAGCACACCAGTATGCTCTCACCAGTTTGCACATACCTTCTTTACCCAGCTGCTTCAGCCAGGCTTGGATAGTATGTTCGGGGAGCTGCAGGCTTACCTTGTCCATCCCTCCAGAGTCCTGAGGACTATTGGCCACATGCCTTCGCCTTCCAGACCGCCTTTTCCTGCAGGGAACACAAATCTTGCATTTCAATTAATTTCTGCATGTCTAATGTCTGAAAAACCATCATAGTCTCGGTCGATACAGTCATAGGTTGCCCTGCTGCCCATTTAGCAGCTTCGTCTGCCCTGTTGTTGCCCAATGAATCTGGGTCTTCTTCAAAGGTATGGGCTTTGCACTTTATGACAGCTACTGTTCTGGGTAACTGTATCGCTGTCAGAAGTTCTTTTATGTGTTGTGAGTGTGCCACTGGCGTATCTGCTGCTGTCGTAAAGTTTCTAAGACGCCAAAGGGTCCCAAAATCGTGCACTACTCCGAAGGCGAACCTAGAGTCAGTATATATATTGGCTGATTTACCCTCTGCCAATTCACACGCTCTCCTTAGTGCTAATAGTTCCGCCACCTGGGCTGAGTGAGGTGGACCAAGGGGTTCAGCTTCTACCATATCCTGATCGTCTACAACAGCGTAACCAGTACATAGCTCTCCTGTCTCTGTCTGTCTATGGCAACTTCCGTCTGTATAAAACGTAAAATCTACATTTTCTAAGGGGGTGTCACTTATGTCGGGCCTTGCAGTAAAGGTCTGATTCAGGTGTTCCATACAGTTATGCGTGTCAGTATTCTTGCCTAACTCATCATCAACCAGGGTCTCCTTACCTCCCACCCTTTGTGTCTCTAGAGACACATACGGAAGGTATGTAGCTGGATTTAAGGTGCTACATCGTTTGATGGTGATGTTTGAGGGTGCCATCAGGGCTAGTTCCCACTTTGTGAATCTAGCTGAAGAAACATGTCTGGTTTGGGCTGAATTTAACAGAGCTGATACAGCATGGGGTGTATAGATAGTTGAATTATGTCCTAATACTACGTCCTCGCTCTTACTTACCAGAAGAGCCGTTGCTGCTACACTTCTGAGACATGTTGGGAGTGATCTTGCCACATTGTCTAATTGTGCACTGTAGTATGCTACCGGTCTGCTAGCGTCACCATGTTTCTGTGTGAGGACACCTGCTGCACAACCATCAGCTTCTGTACAAAATAGCTCAAAAGGCTTTTCATAATCAGGTATTCCTAATGCAGGTGCTTTAGTCAGACTGTCTTTAAGATTAAAGAACGCTTCGTCTGACTCTTCTGTGTGTACAACACGTTCTGGTTTTGAGGAAGAGACTAGCTCCTGCAATGGTAATGCCAGAATAGAAAAACCTGGGATCCAGGATCTACAGTATCCACACATCCCCAAGAAAGTATGAATCTGCTTCTGGCTCTGCGGCAGAGTCATGTGTTGTATGGCCTCAATTCTGTCGGTTGTCAGGTGTCGTAGCCCCTTAGTGAGACAGTGTCCTAAGTATTTGACCTTAGTCTGACATGGCTGTAATTTATCCTTTGCCACCTTGTGCCCTGTTTGTGAAAGATGAAGCAACAACAATTTAGTATCATGTAAACATGACATAAAATAATCAGAGCACAACAACAAATCGTCCACATATTGAATTAGAACAGACCCATTGTGGGGTTGAAAGGATTGCAAACAGTCATGTAAGGCTTGGGAGAAAATACTGGGGCTGTCAATGAACCCCTGGGGTAGTCTGGTCCATGTGTATTGCACTCCCCTGTAGGAGAATGCAAAAAGGTATTGGCAGTCAGGGTAAAGAGGGACTGAGAATAAAGCAGAACATAGATCAATGACAGTAAAATGACTGGCAGATGGTGGAATCTGCATGAGGATGACAGCTGGATTCGGCACTACGGGGAATTGGCTCTCAACAACTTTATTAATTCCCCTTAAGTCCTGGACTAATCTATAGCCCCTCCCCACATTCTTCTTCACAGGGAAAATGGGACTATTTGCTGTACTGGCTGTACAAATTAAAATCCCTTGTTGTAACAGCCTCTCAATAACAGGATATACCCCTAGTTCCACCTCCGGTTTTAATGGATACTGTGGGATTTTTGGAGCTATCCTACCACTTTTTAGATTGACCATGACAGGGGCTACATTTGCCATCAGTCCAGTGTCCTGTCCATCTCTGGTCCATAGGGAACCTGGTATTTCCAGCAACATCCCCTTTACTTGAGATGGACTGTGTTCTATAACAGTAGAGTGTAACATTAACCTTTGGGGGGTGTCCAATATATCCTGTACCTCATGTGCGACCTTCTCGGGTATATCTAGGAACACACCATCTGAAGTACAGTATATGACACATCCCATTTTACATAGCAAGTCTCTCCCTAGCAAGTTAGTAGGAGCCGCTGCAGCCAAGAGAAACGAATGCTTAGTATGCAGAGGCCCGATAGTAACTTCAGCGGGTTTAGTTAGAGGATAATGTAACACTTTTCCCGTTACCCCCATAGCTGGAATAGTTTTACTGGTCACCTGTAGATTGAAAGGAGAGGTTATCACAGATCGGGCCGCCCCTGTATCTACAAGAAAAGTTTGTTTCCTACCAGCTATGTCAACTATCATTTTTGGTTCTTCACACTGACTCTCAGTTCACCTCACTGGCTATAGACTACAGGTATGACCTGACCCCTAGCGCTGACTATCATTTTCTCGCGCAGCATTTGCTGCTATAATATGCGCGGGTAGCTGTGTGTTCTCTTGCCTATGTGTGTTTCTCTGTGGAGGATACCTATATGATTCCCCCCTTGATGTTTCTTTCCTTGCTTCTGGACAGAATCTCCTTATGTGTCCCTCTTTCTTACAGCGAAAACATACCATTACCTTTTTACTTGAGTTGTATGCTTGGTATGTTTGTGGTTGTGTGTGTATTCCTTCTAAAGCCTGAATACTCACCGTCATCAACCTATCACCTTTCTCTTCTTTCTTTCTAAAGATATTTTTGTCATGTTCCACAGCAGACTCCCTAAGAGAGTCTACTGTGATACCTCTCCAATTAGGTAATGAGGTTTGTACTCTGGTTTTTAAATTTTCCCTAAGACCATCCATTAACACTCCTACAGCTACTTCCCTGTGATGTGGATCCTCTCTTATGTCAGTTACTCCGGTAAAGTGTGTCATTGATGCTAGTGCCCTAGAAAAATAGTATGTTGCTGCTTCACTATCCTTTTGCTTAATGGTGAAAATCTTACTCCAATTTACCACTACTGGAAAATAGATGGCTAAGTGTTTGACAATTTGTGCTATATTTTTTTAGTTAATCTCATCAGTCAAGGTGTCATCTTCCTCTAACAAACAATCTTCAATAAATTGTTGTACGTTAGTATTGGGAGGAAGACACGCCCTCAACACTACACGCCAATCCTTATTGGTTTGTTCGTGGGCATTTCCTAAGTCTTTAACAAATTTCTGACATTTTGCTAACTCCTTTCTAGGATCTGGGAATTCAGTCATAATGGAACGTAATTCTGATCTAGTCCAGGGACAATGCATTGTAACATTTCTTAAAGGAACTACACCATCCTTATCCGGTTTCCCATTGGGAACTGATATTGTGCGGACTGGGTACGCACCCTCTGGTTCGCTGCCTTCAGGGGACACTACAGGATTTGCTGGTTCAAGATTTAGAACGCTTTCACTCCTAGTGATCACGCTACTCTCACCCATCTCAGCCATTTTCTCATACTTGCGCTGAGCTTCTAGTACACTAACAGCATGGGCAAGGGCCGAAATCACAGTTATTTATTTTTTAAATAAATAACCTTAAATATTAAAATAACCCAACAGATATTTAGGCAGTCACATTGTACAAGTATAACATACTTCATCTTCTGATACACTTGTTTTAAACTGGCTTAAAACAGGATACAACTTAGCAATTTTCCTTTTTTCAGTTTTAATAACAGCTGTACTTACCGCTCCCGCCACATAAGGTGGCGGGGGCGCGCTTGCGCTGAGTTCGCCACGCTTCTCAACGGCTACTTCCGCCGTGCACGCGCTTTTCGCCACACCTACTTCCGCTGTGCATTCACTGCTCAGCCACGTGTTACCTTCCATTTGCCACAATTTTAAACAATCATTATGTCTATTTCTCACTTTTGTTGATTTAATCAACCACACTTTATCTTTTACATTATTTAGTACCTCTAAATAAAAACTTCCTATTTTTGGGAAAGGCCTATCACAACCTTTGGTCATCTTGACCCACGTGTCGTAATACGCAGTTGCGTATGCACCATATTTCTTAAACATAAGGTACCTAGCTGACCCCAGCGGTCCTTCCTTAAGCAGCACAACATCAACCATCTCTAGCGTTTGCTTCACACCCATTGTGAAAACAACCTATTTCTCTACGCTATGCAAAAAGACTTTTTACCTGTTCTCCTTTCAAACAGAACTTACTAGAGATTTTTTATCCGTGGACGGTTTCAAAGGCTACGCCCACACCCCTCCTAACACAGAAATATCACTATGGACAACAGAAATATCAGCTCCTCGATATCCTGGCTCTCCACAAAATTCTGTTGAGTATTACTGAACTGGTAGTACCGGAGTTTACCCGTTTGTACCAGCGTAATTCCTCCAGCCGTTCAACCCAAGTCACAAGCACGGTTGTAAAACCATGCGGTCCGATCGCACCGCTTAGCAATACTAACTATCGCTAAACCTTGCTTGCCCTTGGGGAGAAAGTTTCCAAAAGCTTTTTAACTGTTCTCTTTTCAAACAGGGCTTTTGTTGCCAGTGTACCTGCCTTGTATACTACCTCGGTTGCAAGCCCGCCTCATCAAACGGCAACCGATATCCCTGTCTTTTTGACAGTAAATCAACTTTCACTTCAAAATCATACAATCACCAAACACATACACCTTAGTTTTCTGCGCAGAAAATCAACAATGTTCCCAACAATAGTAATAATGTTTCAGAGACTTTCACAAGTGATTTATACTATGCATATATAACTATCAAATCGATTGTTTAACCACGTGGCAGATCTACCGGAAGTTCGCATACGCACAGCAGGAAATACACATACGCTAAGCAATGCAATACAGTTAAAATGCACAATGACAGAAAAAATAAACAGTTTTCTCTTTTGTCCCTAGGTTCTAGTTAGCGTGCCCTAGATAATGCAAAACGGACATTCGGTTTCACAACACAGAGTGAAATTCAGGTTTTGAACACAATGCGTTCTTACCCGTATATGACGCGTCTCCACCCTTTGTTGCGGAACAGAAATCCGTCGGTCTTGCGTATCATCGGCAACGAAACCTCCAAAGCTCACGAGCCCCCAAATTGTTATGTGCGTATTGTCGCTAACCAATACCGATTGTCGAACCTCGATTTGTGTTTCCAACGCACAAAGATTTATTCGCAAATAGTAGAATAATATGCTCAAGCGAAGTGATAATAAATACAGCCGTTACTTATCGCAGGCGCTCTGGATCCAGTGTGCAGCATTCAATCCTGAAGTCTGGGGACAAGATGTCTGAACACTAGATGTGAAGCTGCTGCTTATATACACACAAAAAATACAGTAACACAATGAAGATGGTATAGCTTGCATCTATTGGTCCAGGTCTCAGGAAGGTCCAAGGGGTTGTCAATCATTGGCTAGTTCATCCTAAGGAATCCAAAGGAGGGGGTCACCTCTCCAGGGGGTATGCTTGGCTCTTCCCGCCAAGATTCCTTAGTCTTAAGTAGTTCATAATTCCCTATCATTCATAACTTGTGTATGCACTCTGCGATTCCCTCGCAGAGTGAACCAAACAGTAGGATATGTAAAGAGGTTTATTATGATACCACTCATGATATGATTCCTTCAACCTGTTCCGTGTATTTCACTAATATGCATGTAACTCTAATAATAACATATAAATACTACTATATTTCGACATAACTGACTATGTGTTGCAACTACCATTAATGTGTACTATTTTATAAGTATGCGTGTTTGTGCGAATGTATGGTAAAAGACCTATTACTGTTGCTGCTACGTGTAGTGGATGCGTACGCCCTTTCAAGCCGAAGCTTTCAAGTGTAGTGTTTATAAGTTATAAACACTACAGTAGCATGTCAATACCTCTTGTTTTTGATTATGACAGGGCATTTTACTTTTGGTTTAATTTGTTGAATTTGTTTTAATTTTGTTTTACTTTGTGCTCATGGCAAACGACTGTTGAATGGTCACATAATGGCAAAAAAAGAGTTGCAAGATGGAATTGTCCTTGGGCCCTCCCACCCACCCTTATGTTGTTGAAATAGGACATACACACTTTAACAAACCAATCATTTCAGCGACAGGGCCTACCAAACAACTGTGGCTGAAATGATTGGTTTGTTTGGGCCCCCACACCAAAAAAGCTATTCATCTCTCCCTGTACAAACTAAACAGGCTCTACTGAGGCAAGATGTCGTGCTAATCCTCAACCTCTGATTCCTCTCCCCCTACAGTGTGTACTTCCTCCTCCTCACACATTATCAATTCGTCCCCGCTGGACTCCATAACCACAGGTCCCTCTGTACTATCTGGAGGGCAGTGCTGTACTTGATTGAGGAATTGATAATTCATTTTTATGAACATCATTTTTTAAACGTTCTGAGGAAGCAACCTCCTTCGCCGCTCACTGACCAGGTTCCCCGCTGCACTAAAAACTCTTTCCGAGTACACACTGGAGGGGGGTCAACTCAGGTAAAATAGAGCCAGTTTGTACAGGGGCTTACAAACTGCCTTTTTTTCCTGCCAGTAACATAGCAGTACCACTGGACTTATACTACTGAATCAGTGAACTTTGTAATATTGCAGTACCACTGGACTAATACTGCAGAATCAGTGAACTTTGTAATATAGCAGTACCAATGGACTTATACTGCAGAATCAGTGAACTTTGTAATATTGCAGTACCACTGGACTTATACTGCAGAATCAGTGAAATTTGTAATATAGCAGTACCACTGGACTTATACTGCAGAATCAGTGAAATGTGTAATATGGCAGTAACAAAAATGGACTTATACTGCAGAATGAGTGAACTTTGTAATATTGCAGTACCACTGGACTTATACTGCAGAATGAGTGAACTTTGTAATATAGCAGTACCACTGGACTTATACTGCAGAATGAGTGAACTTTGTAATATAGCAGTACCACTGGACTTTTACTGCAGAATGAGTGAACTTTGTAATATAGCAGTACCACTGGACTTATACTGCAGAATGAGTGAACTTTGTAATATAGCAGTACCACTGGACTTATACTGCAGAATGAGTGAACTTTGTAATATAGCAGTACCACTGGACTTATACTGCAGAATGAGTGAACTTTGTAATATAGCAGTACCACTGGACTTATACTGCAGAATGAGTGAACTTTGTAATATAGCAGTACCACTGGACTTATACTGCAGAATGAGTGAACTTTGTAATATAGCAGTACCACTGGACTTATACTGCAGAATGAGTGAACTTTGTAATATAGCAGTACCACTGGACTTATACTGCAGAATCAGTGAAATGTGTAATATGGCAGTAACAACAATGGACTTATACTGCAGAATGAGTGAACTTTGTAATATTGCAGTACCACTAGACTTATACTGCAAAATCAGTGAACTTTGTAATATAGCATTACCACTAGACTTATACTGCTGAATCAGTGAACTTTGTAATATAGCAGTACCAATGGACTTATACTGCAGGATTGTTTTGGGATATTTTTTTTTTTTATAATTACTTTTTTTGTTATTTTTTTTATAACTTTTTTGAAATTTTTTATAATTTGGGAATAATGGGGAAATAACAATGCCCTTAGAAGGACAGAGCACAGGACACAGCACCACTGGACTGAACAGGACACAGCACAGGACCCAGCAGCACCACTGAACTCAGAAGGACAGAGCACAGGACACAGCACCACTGGACTGAACAGGACACAGCACAGGACCCAGCAGCACCACTGAACTCAGAAGGACAGAGCACAGGATAGAGCACCACTGGACTGAGCAGAACACAGAGCACAGCACAGCACAGAACTGAACAGCACGAGATATAGCAGGACAGAGGACCAACTAACACACCCTCCCTCTACCCTGATCAATGCCCGAGTGAAGATGGCGGTGACTAGCGGGGAATTTATAGGATCCGAGTATCGCGAGATCCGACAGCGGGATTATGACTCAGAGCCTCGCTTTCAGTTTTGCAATTGGCAGGAATACCCGGATCTGTCTCGGGGCCGGCTCAAATCCGCAACCTTCGGGTGGGCTCGGATTTCAGAAATCCGAGTGCGCTCATCTCTAATAAATTATACAATAATGTTCTATTACAGTACTGAGCCCTGTGACTGATTTATCAAAGTGCAAAAAGCCAATTTGCTTTAAAAAAACAATGTTTTTGCCAGCAAAATGGCTTGGTTTTGCTTTGCAAAATACTAGGGTTATCGCTGGCGATAACCCCTGTTGGGGGAACCTATTTATCAAGCACTATTAATAGATCATCATACAAATAGCACTACACTATTGGTATGATTATCTATTGGCACACAAAAAAATGCTATTTTTTAACAATAAAGATTATAAAGATAATATTAAAAAACTGAACGTACACTTACCTGAATAAAAGTGATTGTAATTTCTTTCTTTCTGTTCTTCTTTATTCTTTCCGTGCCTTGCTCTTGTCTTCAATAATGGCTGCAGGCTGGATGTTTGTCCTGTCCTGCCTAAATGGGAGCCTCCTACTGTATTGGAAGATCACATTGTATTAGTGGGCAAGCCATCAGTTTGTAAAGAATATATATATATATATATATATATATATATATATATATATATATATTTATTATTTTTTTAATTTATATTAATTAATTATTTATTTATTTATATATATATTTATAAATGCATTTATTGATATATATTTATTAATTCATTTTTACTTACTTCATGGGAGCCTCCTAGTGAGATTGAGGCTCCCATGTATTTCATTGATTGGAGCTGCCCCAATCATATTCAGAGGGGGCTGGTACTGGGGGGAGAGGCAGGGCACAGGGTGTCAATCTTGCCCTTAGTGATTTGTTGCTACAGGGCTCCCGTAGGCTATGAGAGGAGCCATGTAGCACTGCTCGGGATGGACATTAGCACTGTATATGCGGTGCCGTCCGCATATACAGAATACCACCCAGTGCACAGACGGCCACATCATATGACACTCGATGCAATTGAATGACGCGGCCGCAACGAGTGTAATTTGATGCGGCCGCCTTTGCGCTGGGTAGTATTCTGTGTATACAGACGCATCCGCACTCATCAACAGGCGGGGGCGGTGGTCCAAATATTATTATTATTTATTATCAATATTTATTTATAGGGCGCTACAAGGCATCCGCAGCGCCGTACAGAGACAAACAAAATCAGAATACAATGGGAGACAGCACAGTACAGTAAACACAGCAACTCAGTACGCTCAATGCACAGCTAGAGAGGGCGGGGAAGGGGGAGGGAGGATCCGAAAACGACGGGGCCCAAGAAGGGGGGCGCGGAAGACAGGGAGACCCCCAGGGGGGAGGAGGGAGCGAAAGTGGACGTGGGGTGGAGGACCTTTGAGGAGGAGGGCTAAGTAGCTGGAGAGCAGAGTTAGAAGTGGTGGAAACAGGAGGAGAGATGGCCCTGCTCAGAGGAGCGTACAATCTAAGGGGAGGGGTGGACAGACAGAGAGACGCAGGGGAGAGAGGGAGAGTAGGGGGACAGAGGCAGAAGATAAGGTAGGAAGTTAAGTGGGAGACAGAAAGGCTTTAAGAAAAAGGTGGGTTTTTAGGGACCGTTTGAAGCTGGACAGATTAGGGGAAGTTCTGATGGAGGGAGGGAGCTTGTTCCAGTGGAGGGGGGCAGCGCGGGCGAAGTCTTGGATACGCGCGTGGGAGGAGGTTATAAGGGGGGAAGAGAGGCGACGGTCAGAGGCAGAATGGAGAGGGCGGGATGGAGCATGAATAGAGAGGAGGGTGGAGATGTAGAGCGCAGTGGAGTTGGCGAGGGCCTTGTAGGTGAGTGTGAGGAGCTTAAAGAGGATTCTGAAGGGAATTGGGAGCCAGTGAAGGGCTAGGTAGAGGGGGGAGACAAAAGAGGAGCGGCGAGAGAGGAAAATAAGCCTAGCTGCAGCGTTAAGGACGGATCGAAGGGGATCGAGATGAGAGTGGGGGAGGCCAGTGAGGAGGAGGTTGCAGTAGTCCAGGCGGGAGATGATCAGAGAGTGGATAAGGCATTTGGTGGCATCTTGGGAGAGGAAGGGCCGGATGCGAGCGATGTTGCGCAGCTGGAAGCGGCAGGATTTAGCAAGAGAGAGGATGTGGGGGCCAAAGGAGAGAGAGGAGTCGAGGATGACACCAAGGCAGCGAAGTTGGGGGACAGGGGAGATAGAGGTGTTGTAATAGGTACCGGATTTAGCGGCCAGGGGGGCAGATGCCCCCCAGCACAGCCCGGCCCTGCACTGGGGCTAACGGTAGCCGGCCGGTACCCAGAGGAAGGGACAAGTCCTTCACAACAGCTTGACAGGGGACTTTGGACCCTTGTGTCGAAGTCAGCAAATTGGATAAAGTCATCTCAATTGATATCAAGCAAACTTGATTGTCCTTGTCTGAAATTATGCATAGAGCATGCTACGGCGTGGAAGGGCGTATCAGCCGCAACACGTGGCAATAACAGTTTTTACACTTTAGTATACATTCGCACCAACACACACATTTGTAAATAGTACACATTAATCGTAGTTGCAACACATAGTTATTTATGTCGAAATATAGTAGTGTTTATGTGTAATATTATAAGTTATATGCATATTAGTGATACATATGGTTCAGGTTAAAAGAAATGTGTCATGTCTAATATCATAGTAATCCCCTTTACATCAGCAGCTGTTTGGTGCATTCAGCGAAGAGATCGCACATTGCATACTCTAGTTATTGATGTCAGGGAATAAACCTTTAATATGATTATTAACTGTCAAATGCTTATAGACTGATTGTAATTGGAGTGTGGCGGGAAGAACAGAGCAGTGTGGCGGGAAGAACATAGCTCATCCCCTGGAGAGACCCCCCACCTTTGGATTCCTTAGATTGAATCAGCCTCTGATGTGTAACCCCTTGGACCCTCCTGATGCCTGGACCAATAAAAGAAAGCTATACCACCTGTATTGTTTCACTGTATCTCTGTTTGCATATAAGCAGTAGCTCTCATGTAGTGTTCAGTGACCTAAACCACAGACTTCAGGACTGAATGACTGTAAACTGGATCCAGAGCGCCTGCGATAAGTAACGGCTGTACTTATTATTATTTCACTTGAATATATTCTGCTAATTTTTGAGAATAAATATTTGTGCGTTGGAAACACAAATCGAGATTCGACAATCGTTATTGGATAGCGACAAAACGCTCGTAACAATTTGGGGGCTCTTGAATTTGGAGGTTTTGTTGCCGGACGATACGCAAGACCAGCGGATTTTGGTTGCAAAACAAAGGGTGGAGATGCGTCATATACGGGTAAGAACGCAATGTGTTCAAAACCTGAATTTTACTCTGTGTTGTGAAACCGAATGTCCGTTTTGCATTATCTAAGGTACACTAACTGAATCTAGGGACAAAAGAGAAAACTGTTTCTTTTTACTGTCATTGTGCGTTTTAACTGAATTGCGTTGCTTAGCATAAGTGTACTTCCTGCTGTGCGTACGCGAACTTCCGGTAGATTTTCCACGTGGTTAAACAATCGTTTTGATAGTTGTTATACATGCATAGTATAATTACTTGTTAAAACCTCTGGGACATTATTACTGTTGTTGGGAACTTTGATTTTCTGCGCAGAAAAGGTGTATGTCGTGTGATTTGTTGACTTTAAATACACTAAGGTTTGATCTATTGTTGAATAGATTGTCAGTTGCTGTCTGACGAGACAGGTGCCCAACTGGTGTACGGTATACAAGGCAGGTATACCGGGGGCGGTAACTAAGCGAGTTTTCGCGACGTGCACCCAAGGGTAATCACATCGCTTACTGATAAGCTTTAAGTATTGCGATTGCACCGCACGGCAAGGAAAGCCGTGATTGCGACTTGGGGGTAACGGGGAGGAATAACATTGGTAAGGCTGGTAATTGACTTTACCGGATGCTGTCAGGTGTAATAAACTCAACAGATTTTGTTGGATAGTCAGGGGTAATCGAGGAGCTGATAACCCTTTAGTCCGAATTGATATTTCTGTATTAGGGATCCTCGTTCAATACGAGAGGAAGCGAGTGGACGCGGCTTGTAGCAAATACGTTCACGGGCCAGTAAAATATCTCTAGCGGTAGATTGCGGGTAGCAGAGTGTTGAAATTAGTGGCAGGATATTGTGATATTTCTTGAACCCTATTTTTGTGGGAGGATATTGTGATATTACTGGGATCCTAATGTTCAACATGGGTGCTAAGCAGACGCTAGAGATGGCCGAGGTACTGCCTAAGGAAGGGCCTATTGGTTCAGCGATATTTCTCATGTGTAAGAAATATGGTGCATACGCAACTGCGTATTGCGACACGTGGGTCAAGATGACCAAATATTGTGTTAGGCCTTTCCCAACAATAGGGAGTTTTAATGCAGAGGTACTAAATAACGTAAAAGATAAAGTGTGGTTGATTAAGTCAACAAAAGTGAGAAATAAAAATAATGACTGTTTAAAATTGTGGCAAATGGAAGGCAACACGTGGCAGAGCAGCGAGTGCACAGCGGAAGTAGGCGCGGCAAAAAGCGCGCGCACAACGGAAGTAGCCGTTGAGAAGCGTGGAGAACTCAGCGCAAGAGCGACCCCGCCACCCTATGTGGCGGGGGGAGTAAGTACAGCCGTTATTAAAAATGAAAAAAAGGAAATTGCTAAGTTATATCCTGTTTTAAGTCAGTTTAAAGCAAGTGTTTCTGAAGAAGAGGATGAACCCACGGTAATTTCAGCCATTGCCCATGCTGTTAATATGTTAGAGGTTCAGCGTAAGTATGGAAAGGGGGCAATGGCTGAGATAGGTGAGAGTAGTGTGACCACTAGGAGAGACAATATTCAAAGTACTGAAGTAGCTAACCCTGAAGATAGTGAACCAGTGGGTACAGAAATGTTACAATGCATTGTCCCTGGACTAGATCAGAATTATGTTCCATTATGACTGAATTCCCAGATCCTAGAAAAGAGTTGGCTAAGTGTCAGAAGTTTGTTAAAGAATTGGGAAATGCACACGAACCAACCAATAAGGATTGGCGTGTAGTATTGAGGGCGTGTCTTCCTCCCAATACTAACGTACAACAATTTATTACAGATTGTTCGTTGGAGGAAGACGACACCTTGACAGATGAGATTAATCAAGAGAATATAGAACAGATTGTCAAACATTTAGCCATCTATTTTCCAGTAGTAGCGAATTGTAGCAAGATTTTCACCATAAAACAAAAAGATAGTGAAACAGCATCAGATTACTTTAGTAGAGCTATAGCAGCGATAACACGGTTCACTGGGATATCAAACATAGGTGAGGACCCACATCACAGGTAAGTAGCTGTAGGAGTACTAATGGATGGTCTTAGGGAAAATTTAAAAACCAGAGTACAAACCTCGTTACCTAATTGGAGAGGCATCACGGTAGATTCCCGTAGGGAGTCTGCTGTGGAGCATGATAAAAATATATTTAGGAAAAAGGAAGAAAAGAGTGACAAGTTGATAACGGTGAGTATACAAGCATTAGAGGGAATGCATACACGACCACCAGCCTATAACCCACATAACAGGAAATGCAGAATGTTGAGATGTTATAGTTGCAAAGAAGAAGGACATATAGGGAAAGATTGTACTAAGGGAAGATATAATCCTAATGAAGGGTCGCATAGATATCCTCCAAGGAGGGATTCACATAGATTAGAAGACTCACACCTGCCCGCACATATTACAGCAGCAAATGCTGCGTGGGAAAGCAATAGTCAGCGCTAAGGGTCAGGTCATACCTGTAGTCTACAGCCAGTGAGGTTAACTGAGAGTCTGAGAGAAGAACCAATGATAGTTGACATAGCTGATAGGAAGCAAACTTTTCTTGTAGATACAGGGGCGGCCAGATCTGTGATAACCTCTCCTTTTAATCTACAGATGACCAGTAAAACTATTCCAGCTATGGGGGTAACGGGAGGAGTGTTACATTATCCTCTAACTAAACCCGCTGAAGTTAATATTTGGCCCCTGCATACTAAGCATTCGTTTCTCTTAGCTGCAGCGGCTCCTACTAACTTGCTAGGGAAAGACTTGTTATGTAAAATGGGATGTGTAATATACTGTACTTCAGATGGTGTGTTCTAAGACATCCCAGAGAAGGTCGCGCATGAGGTACAGGATATATTGGACACCCCTCAAAGGTTAATGTTACACTCTACTGTTATAAAACAGAGTCTATCTGAAGTAAAGGGGATGTTGCTGGAAATACCAGGTTCACTATGGACCAGAGATGGACAGGACACTGGACTAATGGCAAACGTAGCCCCTGTCATGGTAAATCTAAAAAGTGGTAGGATAGCTCCAAAAATCCCACAGTATCCATTAAAACCGGAGGTGGAATTGGGGGTATATCCTGTTATTGAGAGCAACAAAGGATTTTACTTCGTACATCCAGCACAGCAAATAGTCCCATTTTCCCTGTGAAGAACAGTGTGGGAGGGGCTATGATTAGTCCAGGACTTAATGGGAATTAATAAAGTTGTTGAGAGCCAATTCCCCGTAGTGCCGAATCCAGCTGTTATGCTCATGCAGATTCCACCGTCTGCTAGTCATTTTACTGTCATTAATCTATGTTCTGCTTTCTTCTCAGTCCCTCTTCACCCTGACTGTCAATACCTTTTTACATTTTCCTACCGGGGAGTGCAATACACATGGAGCAGACTGCCCCATGGGTTCATTGACAGCCCCAGTATTTTCTCCCAAGCCTTACAAGACTGTTTGCAATCCCTTCAACCCCGCAATGGGTCTGTTCTAATTCAATATGTGGACGATTTGTTGCTATGCTCTGATTCTTTTATGTCATGCTTACATGATACTAAATTGTTGTTGCTCCATCTCTCACAAACAGGGCACAAGGTGGCAAAGGATAAATTACAGCCATGTCAGACTAAGGTCAAATACTTAGAACACTGCCTCACCAAGGGGCTAAGACACCTGACAACCTACAGGATTGAGGCTATACAACACATGACTCTGCCGCAGAGCCAGAAGCAGATTCGTACCTTCCTGGTGATGTGTGGATACTGTAGATCCTGGATCCCAGTTTTTTCTATTCTGGCATTACCATTGCAGGAACTAGTCTCTTCCTCAAAACCAGAACGTGTGGTACGCACAGAAGAGTCAGAGCAAACGTTCTTTAATCTAAAAGATAGTCTGACTAGAGCACCTGCATTGGGAACACCTGATTATGAAAAGCCTTTTGAACTATACTGTATGGAAGCTGATGGTTGTGCAGCAGGTGTCCTCACACAGAAACATGGTGACGCTAGCAGACCAGTAGCATACTACAGTGCACAATTGAACACTGTGGCAAGATCACTCCCAACATGTCTCAGAAGTGTAGCAGCAACTGCTCTTCTGGTAAGTAAGATCGAGGACGTAGTATTAGGACATAATTCAACTGTCTATACACCCCATGCTGTATCAGCTCTGTTAAATTCAGCTCAAACCAGATGTGTTTCTTCAGCTAGATTCACAAAGTGGGAACTAGCTCTGATGGCACCCTCAAACATCACCATCATACGATGTAGCAACTTAAATCCAGCTACATACCTGCCAAATGTGTCTCTAGAGACACAAAGGGTGGGAGGTGAGGAGACCCTGGTTGATGATGAGTTAGGCAAAAGTACTGATACGCATGATTGTATGGAACACCTGAACCAGACATTTACTGCAAGGCCCGACATACGTGACATCCCCTTAGAAAATGTTGATTTTACATTTCATACAGACGGGAGTTGTCATAGACAGACAGAGAAGGGGAGAACTATGTACTGGTTACGCTGTTGTAGACGATCAGGGTGTGGTAGAATCTGAACCCCTTGGCCCACCTCACTCAGCCCAAGTAGCGGAACTAGTAGCGGTAAGGAGAGCGTGTGAGTAGGCAGAAGGTAAATCAGCTAATATATATACTGACTCTAGGTACGCCTTCGGGTTAGTGCATGATTTTAGGCCCCTTTGGCGTCTTAGAAACTTAACAACAGCAGCAGGTACGCCAGTGGCACACTCACAACACATAAAAGGACTTTTGACAGCGATACAGTTACCCAATATGGTAGCCATCATAAAGTGCAAAGCCCATACCTCTGAAGAAGACCCGGTGTCATTGGGCAATAATAGGGCGGATGAAGCTGCTAAATGGGCAGCAGGGCAACCTATGACTGTATCGACCGAGACTATGATGGTTTTTCAGACATTAGACAATTAATTGAAATGCAAGATTTGTGTTCCCTGCAGGAAAAGGTGGTCTGGAAGGTGAAGGGATGTGGTCAAGAGTCCTCAGGACTCTGGAGGGATGGACAAGGTAAGCCTGCAGCTCCCCGAACATATTATTCAAGCCTGGCTGAAGCAGCACACGGTCTGACTCACCTGGGTAAAGAAGGTATGTGCAAACTGGTGAGAGCATACGGGTGTGCTCCTGGATTTTCCTCTCAGGCTGGTAAGAAAGCAATGTCATGTCTTACTTGTTTGAGGAAAAATGTCAGGAAAACTATTCCAACTGAGCCATCCCACATCCCTCCTACAGACGGACCTTTTCAGGTAATATAAATTAACTATATCCAATTAGCACCTTGCAGGAATCTAAAGTATGTGTAAACATGTATTGATGTGTTTTCCGGTTGGGTAGAAGCATATCCGCAGCCACTAATACTGCTGTGTTCACTGCAAAGAAAATTGTACAAGAGTTTGTGTGTAGGTTTGGTATCCCTAGAAACATTGAAAGTGATAGGGGTACCCACTTTACTGGTGATATCTTCCAAAATATGTGTAAGCTCATGGGAATCAGTAGCAGACTTCACACCCCTTACCGACCACAAGCCAGTGGTAAGGTGGAAAGAGTAAATGGTACTATAAAGAACAAGCTTGGTAAGATAATGGCTGAAACTGGGTTGGCGTGACCTGAAGCTTTACCACTAGTCCTCTATAGCAGGGGTGTCCAACCTTTTAGCTTCCCTGGGCCACATTGGAAGACGACGAGTTGGTTTGGGCCGCACATAAAATACACTAACACTAACGATAGCTGATCATCGAAAAAACCATAGAAAACATAGTTAACATATTAAACTTACTTGGAAAGGAAGTTAGTAAGAGTTAGGAAACCTGTTGCAGAATCATGATTAAAGCAGTAGTCCCATTACCAGCTGCAATTTAACTTACCTGCATCTGTCCCTTAGTGGGGTTCGGGGAATTAAATGCCAATGTTTTTTTCCTCTTTTTCTGCACCCATGAATCATTTTTTTTATTGACCAGTTTGAAATGGTCACCGATATAGGTAGCATCAGGAGGACTAATAGAAATCTACAGAGATTTAAAGACAGGGTGGCGGGAAAAATGGCTCATGGAGCAGCCTCCGATGAGGGTAACAGTGGGTGATATTTTCACCCTACTCCGCACTGCACATTTAAAATGGTTTAAAATATATAAAATACAATTATCTCTTAATATTTATATTAGATACATACAGAGAACACAGCTAGTTCATAATTGCATGGTGCAGAAAGTCCAAATTCAGAGTAACAACAATAAGATACTGGATAATCTTTCACTGCTGCTGATAGTTCGCGCGGGTGACTCCTCTGTGCTGCGCTACGCAATAGATGTCGGGTGTGATGAAGTTACCCCAGACATTGACTGCGAGCGCCACACGGAGGAGGAGACCAGGGAGGGAGCCGGAGCGCCAGCTGACGTGACCGCAAGGTAAGTATTTTCTTTTTTTTTTTTTTTTTTAAGGAATTTTTTTTTCACCCCTGCCCCCTTGCCACAACCAAAACTCCTTTTGGGCCACATTTACAAGCATGCTGGGCCGCATGCGGCCCGAGGGCCGCGGGTTGGACAACCATGCTCTATAGCATTCGAACCACTCCTAGACCTCCTCTTAATCTGTCCCCCTTTGAGATACTGTTCAGCCGACAACCTTATTTGATCGTGAGTCCACAAGACGACTTGAAGTGTAATAATGAAGTGACTGTACAATATCTTATAAAAATGAGCAGACAGCTAAAGCAACAACAACAAAAACTAAAAATGCTGTCACCTGGTATGCCAGAAACGAACTGTCATGATGTTGAACCTGGGGACTATGTTATGATCCGCAATTTCTTACGTTCAGGTTATTTTACAGACCGTTGGGAAGGCCCGTACCAAGTGGTGCTGACCAGTACTACATCACTGAAGGTTGCAGAGAGAGACACTTGGGTCCATTCCACCCACTGCAGGAGAGCCAGTAACCCGGAGAAAGTGCGAGATAAAGCTGAAACCGACGACACTGATCTGTCACTCGTACACCTGTTCAGGGAGACCTAAAGACTGCAGTCAAGACACCTGAACCAGAGACGTTGCCTCAGTACTATCTTTCCAGTGATTTTTGTTTTTCTTTTGTTCCAGGATTTTCCTTGTTTTTACTTTTTCTAGGACACTCGATTCTTGTGAAGGAGGATGGAGGACAGAGGCAGGTTCTGGTAGTGATACGGATGAGATGGAGTTATTAGAATACCCAGAGCAGCCCATTATCAAGCTTGGTCCAGGGGTTATGAAAAGGTCTGCTAGCTCGGGAACTCGGAGACAGTGTGAGGGGCTATTATCTGATGAGTATTGTATCTGTAAGTTCTGTGATTCCCTAGTTGAAGAAACGTGCATCCAGCGATGCCAGTCCACCAGTACCCTGGACATGGGCGGGCATCGTCTGGAGGATTATCACTCCTTAGTGGGTAAGGTTCTAAACCAAACTGAGTGCTGGGTGTGCTCACATGTGCCTCAGGGACAGCATAACATAGGACTAGTACCATTCCCACTAAACATCTCTGAGGTACTAGAATTGAAGGGAGGGAGGCCCATAGAAGGGAGGTACAATAACACTAGGTCCCCTAGTCTGAAGCGTCGCCAATACTCCTTAGACAGATCCTTACTGTGCCTAAACATCTCTCATGCAAAGCGTCTGTTGAATTGGGAAGCTGACCTATCCGATCAGACAATGGCTCGCCACACTCATTTTAGAAAGAGACTTGTAAGGTCACCAATAGGCAGGACTGTTGATGGACACCACAAATTAGGGCGTGTAACTAAACATAAGAAAGTATCCATTGGAAAAGTCTCCATAGGTAATTGTAAGAATGTCATCCATGCTGACATGTGTCTCAATCAAATGGAGGCACTAGGCATGGGTAGATTTGTCAAAACCTTATGTGATATAATTCATGGGCATACTGTTCCTTATGTTCTCCCTGATGATGGGTACTTTGTTTGTGGGAGAAAAGCTTATTCCTGGGTGACTCTGAGTTCCAAGTGTTTGTGTTTCTTAGCTAAACTGGTTCCTGAAATCATGACTATTACTCATGATGAAATGGTTGGTATTCACAAGACTACATCACCACCATACATACACACACAGTATGAACACTGTGGCAAGAGAAATATGATTCCTGGTGAGGAACCCATAGTTACAAAATTGATTAGTGAAACCGCTGGTTTCCAAGTTATGGTTGCTCTAGATCTCACCAGGACCGCTTGGGGAACATTAAACTTTAAATATATACAAGACCTAGCTAAATTGATAGACAATATCACCGAGATGTATGATGACACTTTCAGGTATACTGGAAGGAGCTACAAGCGTACAAAAAGGAGTTGGTGCAACATAGACTGGTACTAAATTATCTCACTTCTATTACTGGTGGGTACTGTGTGACACTGGCCACCCAGTTCGGTGTCAAATGCTGCACGATCATCACTAATAATACGGATGACCCTAAGGAGGTTATAGACCGGAAGATGGATGAAATTCTGCAACTGAAATGGGAATTTCGAAGGAACCATAATTCTTCGTTATATGAGATCGGGAAAAAGGTGGCAGGATGGTTCTCGTGGTTGAATCCTGTGAAATGGTTCTCTGGTTTGGGGGAATGGGTACAGGAAATGGTTGCTAGTGTAGGTAAGCTCCTTCTCCTTATACTGGGTGTCATCTTAGCAATTGGTTTATGTGTCAAATGTGTTCCTACTGTGTTGAAGTGTGGAAAACAGTCTTCTAGGAGAAACACTGAGAACGAGACTGAAAGGGAGGTGAGAGATACCAAGATCATGGTCTGTGAAGAGGTGTTGTATAATCCTGAACTTGAGACGGTTATTAGGTGATAGTTCATAACACTATCAAAGGGTGGAGCTGTCGAAGTCAGCAAATTGGATAAAGTCATCTTAATTGATATCGAGCAAACTTGATTGTCCTTGTCTGAAATTATGCGTAGAGCACGCTACGGCGTGGAAGGGCGTATCCAGACGCAACACATGCCAATAACAGTTTTTACACTTTAGTATACATTCGCACCGACACACATTTGTAAATAGTACACATTAATCGTAGTTGCAACACATAGTTATTTATGTCGAAATATAGTAGTGTTTATGTGTAATATTATAAGTTATATGCATATTAGTGATACATATGGTTCAGGTTAAAAGAAATGTGTCATGTCTAATATCATAGTAATTCCCTTTACATCAGCAGCTGTTCGGTGCATTCAGCGAAGAGATCGCACATTGCATACTCTAGTTATTGATGTCAGGGAATAAACCTTTAATATGATTATTAACTGTCAAATGCTAATAGACTGATTGTAATTGGAGTGTGGCGGAAAGAACAGAGCAGTGTGGCGGGAAGAACAGAGCAGTTTGGCGGGAAGAACAGAGCAGTGTGGCAGGAAGAACAGAGCTCATCCCCTGGAGAGACCCCCCACCTTTGGATTCCTTAGATTGAATCAGCCTATGATGTGTAACCCCCTGGACCCTCCTGATGCCTGGACCAATAAAAGCAAGCTATACCACCTGCATTGTTTCACTGTAACTCTGTTTGCAAATAAGCAGTAGCTCTCATGTAGTGACCTAGACCACAGACTTCAGGACTGAATGACCGTACACTGGATCCAGAGCACCTGCGATAAGTAACGGCTGTACTTATTATTATTTCGCTTGAATATATTCTGCTAATTTTTGAGAATAAATATTTGTGCGTTGGAAACACAAATCGAGATTCGACAATCGTTATTGGATAGCGACAAAACGCTCATAACACTTGCCAGCCAGGCACTGGACCGGGCTACCGTCCCTCCAAAGGGTGCAGTCCTAAGGCGAACAGTCACTGGGCACGGTGTTGCCAAAGGCTTGCTCCAAAGAGCTACAGCTCGGCTTGACTCTGACAGTCCCCACATGGCAGCGGCTCGGTGGATATCCAACTTGGGTAGGCCTGCTGCTTCTCATCGAGGAACAAGTGCATCTTTTTCATATCTTCCATGTAAGGTAAGAGCTGAGGCATGTTCCATTTGGACTCCTTAAGAGTTTTCAAGAAAGCCGATGAGATCAACTCGTTGCATCTCACCTCATATAGCTTCCTGATATTTTGTGTGTTTTCAACCACAGCAGTGCAGCCCTCTATTATGGCTCGGCACTCCACAATGCTCGCATTCTTTTGCAGGCTGTGCCCGATCTTGAGTGCTAGCAAGGGTGTCTTAACTGAACCTTTCTCCTCACCATTGCCAGCTACCAGCTTCACAGCATCTACTATGTGGAGAAAGTTTGATGGGGTGGTAAAGTCTTCCATCCTCTCCAAAGGGGTAGCTCTTCTGGTCTGTAGCAGTAGCCTGCCCATTTCTCTAAGCTTCTGACGGATGTACTCGTGCCTGCCAATATCTGATCTGACTTGGTTGAAAAGATGCTGTCCCATCTGCATGATGCATCAATCATTTTTGACTGCGAGTAAGACTTCATCCTGGATCATGTCACTCAAGAGCTTCCAAAAGCCATCACTGATGTCAGGTGGAACAGGCTGAGCAAAGGCACACAGTGACTGGACTCTGTTCTTGCTAGTTGGGAGATTTTTGCCCCTTCGGTTTAGCTTACATCTCTTCATGTGTCGCCACAGGTATTTCCTTGCAAACAAGCACTGGCAGGCTATACAATGCATGAAGCTTTCAGCATCCATCTCTTTGTCTGAAAGTTTGCACAGGACCAGAACACCATGGCCTGCCCCCATTGCCTCAGCATTGTGTGCAAAGTTGCCCCTATTGCGAAGATGTGCCAATTGCATGCACCTTTCTTTTGAGTGCTTTGGGAATTTCAGGGCCCATGCTACTTCAGTGTCATTGTGGTGAACATGCTCCATGCGCCGGGCAATTTTTAAGAGGGGCTTCTTACAGTACAGGCAGTACTGCTTTACTGCTTTTTGTTATGTGCCCTGGAGCCATCACTGATTGTGGATAGCGTTTGGACAGACACAGTGTCGTCTCTCCGACCCTCTGTGTTTAGAACACAGCTAGGAGAAGGTTGAGAATGGTGGTCCATAGATCTCATCTCTAGGTACCTGCACTCTGCTGCGCTGGTGGACAATGGGGCATCTCCTATGATGTCTGAACTGCTCTCCTCCGAAGTGTCAGGGGCATACTCATCTCCACTTTTCTCTGGGCTAGAGTCGGAGCTATCAGTGGGCTCTGTCATTCCTCAATGTCCCCCCTTTATCTTCAGCAGCAGACGGCTTCGACGGTGTCTTCACGCACTTGGTGTACAAAGCACGGAAAGGATGCAGTCACCAGTTTGTTTACACATAACAAAGCACAATGCCTGTGGGTTTTTTGACGGGATAGCTCTTTACTAATTAATCATTGTCAAATAGCAATGATGTGGTACACTGTGAACGATGTTTCTGGTTTGCTAATAATTAGCGTAATACACAATTTTACCTAAAAGACACATTGCTGAAGGCCTTTGTGTGTTTTGGAGTTCAAGTGGCCGTATAGTATGCCAAATGCATGTACAGCGCTAGATTAAAATCAAATTATTAAAGATTCTATGAAAATGTATGTCGTTGTAGAACTCCTTCTGGGTTGTTAGGAAAATGCATAGCATACTCTTTCATAAAAGATACACACACACACAAGTATATACAACATCCACAGAGATATTATTATTATTATCCTTTATTTGTTAGGCGCCACAAGAGTTCCCCAGCGCCGTACAATGCACAGACAATAGACAGTACAGGGTAAAACATTACTGAGCAGTAAACAAAAATACCAACAGTTCAGAAGCTCCAAGCAGGCTAATGCAGAGAAGACGGAGCAGAAGAGTAGGTAAGGACACAGAAGGGAAGAGGGCCCTACTCAAATGAGCTTACATCCTAAGGGAGGGTGAACAAGACTCAGATACAAGAGGGGCCAGTTGATGTAAAGGAGAGAAGAGGGGATGGGAGGAGGGAGGGGAGAGCGGGTTAGGTGGAGGGATGGCAGGCTTTGAGGAACAGGTGGGTTTTAAGTGCCCGTTTGAAGGAGCTTAGAGTGGGAGAGAGACGGACGGAGCGAGGGAGGTCATTCCAGTGAAGGGGGGCTGCCCGGGAGAAGTCTTGGATTCTGGAGTGGGAAGAGGTAATCAGAGAGGAGGAGAGGCGACGTTCATTGGCTGAGCACAGGAGGAGATGAGAGCACCAAGGGAGGAGGTATAGAGCGAAAATAGAAGAGGGCCGAGAACAGAGCCCTGGGGGACTCCAACAGGGAGAGGGAAGGGGGTGGAGGAGGAGCCAGACGTAGATACAGAGAAGGAGCGGTTTGCGAGGTATGAGGTGAACCAGCCGAGGACAGAACCAGATAGGCCAAGAGAGAGAAGAGTTTGTAGCAGGAGGGGGTGGTCAACGGTGTCGAAGGCCGCAGAGTGGTCGAGGAGGATGAGTAGGGAGAAGTGACCCTTGGATTTGACTAATAAGAGGTCGTTGGTAACTTTGGCCAGGGCAGTTTCAGTGGAGTGGAGGGGGCGGAAGCCTTATTGGAGAGGGTCGAGGAGGGAGTAGTCCGAGAGGTGTTTGGTGAGGTGGCTGTAGACAATCCTCTCAAGTAGTTTGGAGGCATAGGGGAGAAGTGAGATAGGGCGATAGTTAGCAGGTGAGGTGGGGTCAAGGTTAGGTTAAGGGTTTGTGTCTGGATTAGGACTCATGACTGCCTTTTTGGAAAGTGGGATAGCTACCCACTATCACAACCTGATATTTGAAAAATCAGGAAGAAGAGCACCAATACAACATGCTTGCTACACAGGCAACTGAGACTCACATAGTAACACAGTAACATAGTTGATGAGGTTGAAAAAAGAAACCAGTCCATCAAGTTCAACCTATTTTGGATCTCCTGCGATCCTGCACTTATATTTGAAATTCATCCAGAGTAAGCAACCGCCAATCTGTTTCAATCGTGAAAATCCTCCCAGACTCAATATTGCAGTCCTATTTTTACCCTATATCCACTACTATCCTACATTTTAATTAACGGTCGTATCCCTGGATACACCTTTCTGCTAAAAATTTGTCTAACCCTTTCTTAAACATATCTATTGAATCTGCCATCACAACCTTCCCTGGCAATGAATTCCATATCTTGACTGCCCTTACTGTAAAGAACCCTTTCCTTTGCTGGTTGTGAAATTTCCTCTCCTCTAACCTTAGGGGGTGACCACGTTTCCTGTGTATAGTCCTTGGGGTAAAAAGTTCCCATGAAAGTTCTCTGTATTGACCCCTAATATATTTGTACATAGTAATCATATCTCCCCTTAGACGCCTCTTTCTAAAGTAAACATGCCTAAACTAGCTAACCTTTCCTCATAACTTAATGACTCCATACCCTTTATCAATTTTGTCACCCTTCTCTGAACCCTTTCTAGTTCCAAATTATCTTTTTTATAGAGTGGTGCCCAGAACTGTACTGCATATTCAAGATGAGGTCTTACCAACGATTTATACAGTGGCAAAATTACACTGTCTTCCCTTGCATCTATGCCCCTTTTTATGCATGCCAATACTTTGTTTGCCCTTGCAGCTGCTGCTTGACATTGAGCACTATTGCTAAGTCTACTGCCTACGAGCACTCCCAAATCCTTTTCCATTATAGATTCTCCTAAATTAATTCCATTTAATTTATAGATTGCGTTCTTGTTTTTGATCCCTGAATGCATAACCTTACATTTATCTGTGTTAAACTTCATATTCCATTTGGCCGCCCAATTCTCCAGTTTATTTAAGTCCCTCTGTAGAGAAGCTACATCTTGCTCTGATTTTATTACCTTACAGAGTTTAGTGTCATCTACAAAAATAGAAACTTTACTCTCTAAACCATCACCAAGGTCATTAATGAATATATTAAAAAGGAGTGGCCCCAGCACTGAACCTTGAGGTACTCCACTTAAGACTTTTGACCAATTAGAAAATGTTCCATTTATCACAACTCTCTGTTCCCTATTCTCTAACCAGTTTTCGATCCAAGTACAAATGATGATTCTTAGACCCAGTTCCCTAATTTTGTAAACCAACCTCTTGTGTGGTACTGTATCAAAGGCCTTTGCAAAATCTAAGTAGACCACATCTACTGTGCTGCCGTGGTCTAAGTTCCCACTAACTTCCTCATACAAACTAATTAGATTAGTTTGACATGACCTATCCCTCACAAATCCATGTTGATTCCCACTTATAATTTTATGGCGTACCAAGTGATCATGAATACTATCCTTTAAATACCTTCCAGTAGTTTCCCCACTATTGATGTCAGGCTTACAGGTCTATAATTCCCTGGTTGTGATCTCGTCCCCTTTTTAAACAACGGCACCACATCTGCTATTCACCAGTCCCTTGGTACTGAGTCTGATGAGATTGAATCTCTGAAAATTAAGAATAGCGGTCTAGCTATTTCCGAGTTTAAGTCCATAAGGACCCTTGGGTGTATGCCATCTGGACCTGGAGCTTTATTTATCTTAATTTTCTTCAGTCGCCTTTGGACTTCTTCCTCTGACAACCAAGTATTAATTAATGGCATGGTTTCATTTCCATTTTTATTTATTACTTCGACCATTTGTTCCTCTCTGGTAAATACTGAAGAAAAGAAAATGTTTAATACCTCTGCTTTTTCCTTAGTATCATTTATCAATTCACCCATCTCACTTCTTAGGGGTCCTATATTATCTTTTTTAATCCTTTTGCCATTTATATACTTAAAAAACTTTTTGGGGTTTGTCTTACTTTTTTTTGCAACGTGCCTTTCATTTTCTAATTTAGCCAATCTAATTACATATGGTTCAGGTTAAAGGAAATGTGTCATGTCTGGTATCATTTTAATCCCTATTCATCAGCAGTTGTCCGGTTTCTTCGCCGAAGAGATCGCACATTGCATACTCTAGTTAGCGATGTTAAGGAATACATGTTTAAGGTAATACTGACTATAAAATGCTAATAGACTAGTTGAGACTGGATTCTTGGCGGGAAAGTCGGAGCACATCTCCTGGAGAGATGACCCCCACCTTTGGATATTTTGGTTTGAACTAGCCTATGATCTGCAACACCCTGGACCTTCCTGAAACCTGGACCAAAAGAAGCAAGCCACATCATCTGCATTGTTTTACTGTATTTCTGACTGCATATAAGCAGGAGCTCTTCATCTAGTGAGCTGAATGACTGTTCACTGGATCCAGAGCGCCTGCGATAAGTAACGGCTGTACTTATTATTATTTTGCTTGAATTATTCTGCTACCTTTTAAGAATAAGTATTTGTGCATTGGAAACACAAATCAAGATTCGACAATCGTTATTGGATGGCGACAAAAAGTGCATAACAAACTTTTGGTTTTCAAAGCGGTCTTTCAAATGTTTTGCCAATAATAAAAACACATCTGCCAGTATCATCTGAAACTGTTTTTTAAGCTAAGGTCAGCAATTGACAGCACTGGGGTCAAGATTTGGAGAGCTTGAATCAAAAACCTGCATTGACGTTCTGAAGTTTCTCAAAAAATCATTTATGGAAGTAAATGTTCAGCAGACAAATTTAGGAGACAGGAGATAAACAGGGTTGGGTGCATTGGACCTTTCTAATGGAGGGAAATTGATATGTACTGGTAGGCCATTTCAGGTGATTTGGGTGAATATTTTGGATACATATACTAAAAATATATGTTTACACACGTTTTTTTGTGATTAATAGAGATCTCACTTCTTATGACCTCCTCCCGGAGTTCATGGAGCAGCTGTGGCTCCACCGCCTTTGCAACTGTACAACCGTCCGCCGGCGGTTGAATCTCAGGCGTATATGCCTACGGACTCTGAGGTACGCCCGCAGCTTCACCTCATTAGAAACATATCTTCCCGAGGACACGTTATCCACATTATCCATGCCCTCTGCGGACCTCATTTTGTGATCAATACAAAATGCAGAGTACTCTGCAGTACTCTGCGCTCTGATTGGTTCTCTGAGCACATATGGGTGCGCTCACGTCTCACACGGATCTTTCAGACACCTGAACTGGTTGCCTCTCCATCCAAAAATATGGCGTCCGTCGCAGGTGAGACAAGTACTCTATGCTTTGCAGTGAGGAAACATTAATGTAAACCTGGGTTCTCAATTAAATCAGTTATTTAATCCCACCTGTCCTTTTCCTTCTCTCCTGCAAATTTGAAATTTGACTGAGCAGGCTCTGTCATACTGTGGACATGACAGTTTTTTTGGGCAGAGATTTGACAAACATGTATAAACATTGTTTATGCAAAATGGCCCTAACTGGAAATGCATATTATTGGTGTGTTTTATTTAGAATACACATACAATTACCCATTAGGCATAAGTGAACAATAGGAAGTCTCATACTAACATGAGGAAATTACATATAGGATATCTGACCAATTGTAAGGCTCAAATCCAACCCCAGTGTGGAACTGAGCTCAGAGATGCTATGGGAATGAGTAATAACAGAATTAATTAATTAATTACTAGTGTTACTGTGTGCTAGGCTAGTGTTAGGAACCCCCAACAGCCAGCAACACAGAAACCCGGAGTCTACTCAGAAGTCTGGTCTTCGCTGGAGCCCCTAGTGGTGGGGACAGACTTGGCCGCAGACAGCTGAGGGTCGTGAATCGTGCGCTGACTGGGGAGGACCCAGCGATAGAGTACAGGAGCGATAGCAGAGTGAGGTTTAGGCAAAGGTTGAGGCTGGCAGCAAACAGAAAATCCAGATACCAAACCGGGGTCAGAGGTCACAGGCAAATTAGCAGTGTAGGATACCAGGCAAAAAGGTCTAGGGACACAGGCAATCAAACGAAGTCAGGAGTCAGGCAAAGGTCGGCAACAAGAATCAATCCAAAGGTAGGCAGAAACCAGAAATACAGCAGGCTAGTCAGCAGCAAGCAGGAACTATAACCGGCAGGGAGGGCTTGCCCCTTCCTGCCTTAAATACTAATGTGGTCCAATAGGAATTGTCCTGAAAGCAGGAGCAGAGTACAACCAGCTGGCACCTAATTATTGCTTTGCGCACGCGCCCGGCTGCCCTATATGCCGGGACGCAGCGCTAGAGACCAAGGAGAGTCCCGACCGTTGCCTTGGCAACGGCCGGGACAAAGTGGAAGTGACGTAAGGACGATGGCCGTGACGTGAAGACATCTGAAAGTGCGAGTCCCGGTGGTGCCTGTACCCCCCCTTCTTGAGGAGGTTTCAAGGAACCCCGACAACCAGGCTTTCCCGTGAATTTTTTGAAGAATTCAGAAAGTAGCTTGTCAGCATGTAGACTCCTTTGCGGCACCCAGGACCGCTCCTTAGGGCCATACCCCTTCCAATGAACAAGAAAATGAGTTTGTCCCTGGACCTTCTTTGAATCCAACATTTTCTCGACTTCAAACTCTTGCTGTCCAGCGATGGATAGAGGCTGAGGTTTAGAAGGTCGTTGATGTCTGAACTTCTTGGAGGAGCGAACGGGTTTTAACAAAAAGCAGTGGAACGTGTTGGGTATCTTTAATGATTCCGGAAGCTTTAGTTTGAAAGATACTGGGTTAATTTGCCTCAGGATGGGAAAAGGACCAATAAACTTGGGTCCTAACTTTTTTCATGGTTGGTGGAGTTTGATGTTCCGGGTTGAAAACCACACGAAGTCTCCAACCTTAAAGGAACAGGCGGAACGGTGCAGATCGGCAAAAACTTTGGACTTAAAAGAGGCTCGCAGTAAGGATTGATGTACCATCTTCCAAATTCTTCTAAGCCAGGTGGCCGTAGACCTAGATTCACAAGACTTATTGGCAGACAAGAAGGACAATGAGTTAATTCTGGGGTGATATCCGAAATTGCAGAAGAATGGAGAATGTTGGGATGACGAATGGCATGCGTTGTTGTTGGCGAATTCAGCCCAAGGAAGAAGGTCTACCCAGTTGTCGTGACTTTTAGAAATATAAAAATGCAGGTATTGCTCTAGAGATTGGTTCACTCTTTCAGTCTGTCCGTTTGACTGTGGATGGTAAGCAGAAGACAGACTAAGATTAATACCTAGTAGAGAACAAAATGACCTCCAGATGGCTGCTATGAACTGAGAACCTCTATCCAATACTATATTTTCTGGGAGACCATGGATTCGGAATATATGTTTAATGAATAATGACGCTAGGGTGCGTGCTGAAGGTAGTTTACTCAACGGAACGAAGTGGGCCATTTTACTGAACCTATCTACAGTGACCTATGTGGTATTGCACCCGGAGGGAGGAGGTAAGTCAACAAAAAAATCCATGGACAAGTGGGTCCAAGGCTTGACTGGAATAGGCAAAGGTAACAATTGCCCAGCAGGTGATCTCCGAGGAACCTTGTTTTTTGAGCACAGATCACAAGATAATATGTATTCTTTAATATCCGCAGACATAGACGGCCACCATACAACCCGGGATATAATTTTAGTGGTCTTGGAAATACCAGGATAACCAGCAGACTGGTTGTCGTGACATTCTGATAAAACTTCTTTCCTGAGGTGGATAGGCACAAACAGTTTGTTTGTAAGGGTTTCAGGAGGTGCTTGTGATTGAGCTTGTAACAGAATCTTTCCCAAATCTTGAGTGAAGGCAATCAATACAGATGAGGCCAGGACAATAGGACACGGCTCAGTGGTAGGAGTCTGATATGAAATGAAACTACGGGATAAGGCATCAGCCCTAAGGTTATTTGGGCCAGGCCGGAAAGTTATAATGAAACGGAACCGGGAGAAGAAGAGGGACCATCGTGCCTGTCTGGAGTTCAGCCTTTTGGCTGATTGGATGTAAGATAGATTCTTATGATCGGTATAGATGGTGATGATATGTCTTGCTCCTTCAAGCCAATGGCGCCACTCTTCCAATACCCATTTAATAGCCAGTAGCTCTCAATTGCCTACATCATAATGCTCTTCAGCGGAAGAGAACCTTCGAGATAGGTAGGCACAAGGATGAAGGCAATGATCTTCTGGGTCTTTTTGTGACAGAGAACAGAAAAGGAACTGATGAATTTCCTATAATAATTAGCAAATCCAAGGAATCTTTGAATGGCTTTAAGATTCGAGGGCTGTACCCAGTCTAGTATTGCTTGTACTTTCTTTGGATCCATAGCGAAACCTTCTGGAGAGATCACATATCCCAGGAACGTGAATTTAGTAGCTTCAAACTCACATTTCTCTAACTTGGCGTATAGATAATGATGACGAAGTTTCGTAAGAACTTGTCGAACATGAACTCGATGCTGTTCTAATGAACGGGAGAAAAAAATAATATGTCATCCAAATAGACCACTACAAAGGAGCCCAAGAACTCATGGAGGACATCATTGATCAAATCTTGAAAGACAGCAGGAGCATTGCTGAGGCCGAAGGGCATTACGAGGTATTCATAATGGCCTGTTTGAGTATTAAAGGCCGTTTTCCATTCGTCGCCACTCCGGATCCGTATCAGATTATAAGCTCCACGCAGATCAATTTTAGAGTAGATTTTTGTTCCTTTGAGTTGGTCAAAGATGACTGAGATAAGTGGCAAAGGATACGTGTTTTTGATGGTTATGTTATTCAACCCTCGATAATCAATACAGGGCCTTAACCCGTCATCCTTTTTGGCCACAAAGAAGAATCCTGCTCCAGCGGGTGACTTGGAAGGTCTGATAAAACCTTTTCGTAGGTTTTCTTCAATATATGATTCCATGGCTTGGGTCTCTGGCAGAGATAACGCATATAGTCTTCCTTTCGATAATCTGGAACCCGGCATAATGTCAATTGCACAATCGTACTCCCGGTGAGGAGGAAGAGTGTCAGCTTCCCTTTTAGAAAAAACGTCTTGGAACTCTCGGTACGGAGGAGGCAAAGACTCAGAATTAGTATGGGTAATCCTAATTGGCAAGGACAAGTAGGAAGAAGCGCATTTAGGACCCCATTGAAATATCTCGCCCCTAGTCCAATTAATATGAGGTTTTATGCAGAGAAAGCCAGGGATGACCCAAGATCAAAGGCACAGAAGGGCAATGAATTAAATATAATGAAATTGTTTCGGAGTGAAGAGCGCCAATCTTCAACTGCAGAGGAGGGGAACGATGATGAATTTCTCCGTGGCTAAGACGATTCCCATCCAATCCGCATACAGAAAACAGAATTTATACTTACGATAAATCTCTTTCTCTTAGTCCATCTGGGGGACAATGCTTAACCATGGGGTTGAGTAGGGAGGGGAGGAGTCTGGCACCTAAAGAGTTAACTTTCTTCCTGCTGACAGCATATCCCCCCCCACCAATTCCCCACATAATTCAGTTTGATTACCAAAGCCCTAGGACGAGAGGCCAATCAACCAAGATACACCACTCAACAGAGGGGGGAGTGGAGAGAAAAGAAAACGAAAAAAAAGGGGGGGACCGCAGAGAAAGAGATTTATCGTAAGTATAAATTCTGTTTTCTCTATCATCCATCTGGGGGACACTGCTTAACCATGGGGACTTACTAAAGCAATCCCTCTGATGGGTGGGACCGCTCTGATCTCCTTGCACGAAGAACACTACAGCCAAAGGAGGCGTCCCCAGACGCAAGTACATTAAATTAGTAGAATTTCTTAAAGGTATGGACCGAGGACCAGGTGGCTGCCCTGCACAGCTGGTCCGCCGTGGCTCCATTCCGTGCCGCCCAAGACGCCCCAACCGAACGGGTAGAATGGGCAACAATACGCTTCGGCACAGGGAGATTAATACGAACATAAGCCTCCCTGATAGTCAGGGTAAGCCATCTGGCAATAGTTTGCTTAGATGCTGGCCATCCCCGCTTGGAGAAGTCAAATAACACAAATAGAGAATCTGTCTTACGCATCTTTGCAGATCTCTTAACATATATACGTAATGCCCTCACTACGTCCAAATACTTATTTGTTTTCGTCCCTGGAGTCTGAGGCTCCTCTCTGAACACTGGAACCACTATTTCCTGATTAATATGGAAACCTGAGACCACCTTAGGGAGAAAGGACGGAATAGTCCTTAAAACTGCTCTGTCCTCATGAAAGACCAGATAAGGTTCTTTGCAGGATAAAGCTCCCAGCTCAGAGACCCTACTGGCCGAGGCGATAGCAAGCAGGAAGACTGTCTTCCATGTCAAGAACCACCACTCTGCCGAGAGTAGAGGTTCAAAGGGAGGCTCCTGCAACATGCTAAGGACCAGATTAAGATCCCAAGGTTCCGCAGGATGTACGTAGGGCAGCTGGATGTGAAGCACTCCCTGTAGAAAAGTCTTAACATCCGGAAGCTCCGCCAGCCGTCTGTGGAAGTACACTGACAAAGCTGATACCTGAACCTTTAAGGTTCCTAGTTTAAGCCCCGCCTCTAAACCACACTGTAAGAAGGCGAGAAATCTAGCCAGACTAAAGAATCTAGAATTGTAAGCCCTCTTCTTACACCATTTTATATATACATGCCAGATGCGGTGCTAGATCCTGGCCGAAATTGGCTTCCTGGCACTTAGGAGGGTGCCTACCACACCCCCCGAGAACCCTCTCGCTCTCCACAGACTGGATTCGAAGGCTCTGCCATCAAATTCAGCCGGTTCAGATTTAGATGCAAGAACGGTCCCAGGGCCAGTAGATGACTCCGTAGCCCTACTGGAGTTACCAGAAAGACTGGCATTGTTAGGACGTCCACTGCAACTGTCAGTGGATCTCTTGTTCTTGAGCAGAACTCTGGGACTTCTCTGCCTTTTGTTCGGTTGTCCTCCAACAACCACCAGCTGAGGACTTACTTCCTCCGCTGGTATTTCCAACAAAGGAAGGCCCCTGCCTGCTTACTCCGAATGTCCCACCAAAGACATCTGGGGTGGATCCATGCGTAGGGTAGGGAAAGATGTCACCATCTTTCCTAGCAGCTCCAAAGACCTGGGTACTGACAGCTTCTTGCCTGACAGGACCCTGCCTATCCACTCCATCCGGGACCTTAACCTGTCCTGTGGAGGAAACATTCTGCTGCGTGCTAAGTGACTTACTAGTCCCAAGAAACTCATTCTTAGACAAGGGATTCCCTGTGACCCTATAACACTCCAGAGGTTCAGCCCCGGACTGAACGACCCTTCTGGCTTCTGCACCACAATTGGGTTTGATTAAAACCCTTTCCTTCTCTGGTACCTCAAAACCTGTATAGCTTTGTTTAAACTAAGCAAATCGAGTGCCATGAGCTCTCTCTGCCTTGACTTAGGACAGTGAGGAAATACGGTTAATGAAAACTTGAGACGAACCGGCCCCATGAATTCTATCATGATATCCTGGACCTACCCGTCCGCCGAGGACTCTGTCCACTGCTGGGCGATCCCAAGCAGCCGTCCTCCCACCCCACCCTCTGTGACCAGACACGGGTGGTAGTCATGCTGCTGGTCTATCCGGCAGCTTAGCAGAAGGGGCCTTTCCTGCTGCAGGGGCAAAGGATGACCTTCCTCTACGGGACTGTCTCCTGGTTCCAACGGCCCCTGAACTGGTAGTCTGGCCTCTGCCAGACCCGCCCCCGTAAAAAGGCTGTCTGAAAGAGCTAAACCTAGGCTTAGCCCTAGGTTTTGGAGTATTTACAGGCAAGGACGTCTTCTTACCCCCTGAAGCCTGTAAAATCCAGCAGTCCAACTCTGGACCAAATAGCATCCCACCCGTATACGGGATGGGTTCTAACGACTTTTTTGACTCTGAATCCGCATTCCAAGTCCTTAACCATAACGCCCTTCTAGCTACTATAGCTGTAGCCAAAATAGACGATGACATGGAGGCCGAATTGTGGGCCGCTTCATATACGTAGCCTGCTGCTTCCTTCAGCTGCATGGCCAGGGGTAGAAGATCTGAATCCTGCAGAGCGGACTCTAACTGCCCTGCCCACACTTCCATAGCCCTAGCTACCCAGGTAACAGACAATGCTGGTCTGAGGCTAGTACCGGCGGCCAAGAAGACTGACTTCAGCAGGGATTCTAATTTACGGTCGGTCGCGTCCTGTAACGCAGCTGACCCAGGTACAGGTAGTGTGGTCTGGCGAACCAATCTCACCACAGGCGCATCCACCTTCGCCACTTGCTCCCAAAGGGTCATATCCTCCTCTTGGAGAGGATATAATGAGCCAAACTTCTTTGGCATAGAGAACCTTTTATCTGGATATTTCCAAGAGGCCTCTACAATATCTCTCAACTCAGCTGAGGGAGGCAACCTGACCACCTGTTTAGACGCTTTTTTAAAGAGAGAGCGGTCCAAGGACTGCGTCTCCTCTACTTCAACAAATCCCAGGGTCTGACGAACTGCTTTAACCAGATCGTCCATACCCTGGTGTCTAGAGTTTCCTTCTGACTCTATTATGGACAAGTCTGAATCGTCCACCAATTCCCCTTCTTCCTCTGAGGAACTCTCAGAGTCAGACACTGACCACAGCGCCTTAGCTGGTCTACATCTTTTAATACTACTGTCAGACACCGTCCCTGCGCCTCCACGCTAAGCAGGGACGGACGTCTGTCTCCCTCTGAGCGTCCCGTTGCTAGGCGTGGTGCGCATGCGCGCCCATCGCCATGACAACGGGACGCGCTGCTGAGGCTTCCTGTCGGCGGCCAGCTGTCTGACCGCCGAATCACTGCCCACCAATGAGGGAGAAGGACTTCCTATATATATCCTGCTCTGACATCACTAGGATGCCAGAGCAACTAGTTATCTAGCCTCCAGCGTTCCAGCTATACCTTCATTATATCCTATCTGTTGATTCCTGTTACTGACCCGGCTTCCTGACCTCGCCTTTGGATTTTCCCTGTGTCCTGTCTTGTTACTTCGGTTTGACCTTGGCCTGCTGACTACCCTCTGCCTCCTGATTTGGTACCTTATCTGCACGCTCGGTTCTGACTCGGCCTGTACATCTACGGATTTGCCCTTTACCTCGCAAGTAGCTATCTGGGAGGGCCGCGACCTGCACGTCGCTCGCTGCGAAGTCCAAACCTCTTTGCGGGGGTCCCTGGTGAATACCGGCGGCGTGTTAGACTCCGCGCCTCCTTGTGTAGCTGAGCCAATACTTGCAGGTACTAAAGTCACCTCCGTGACAGTTTGCTCTGGCCATGTCGACCGAGTCGTCTAATGAACCTTCAGCACGTGACCTTCTACTCCATTTGGCCCATAGAATTGAAAAACAAGAAGCTGAGCAAGCACAGTTGCTTCATTGCATTCAAGGAGTCGCCTCACGTCTCGAGACCCTCCAGACCTCTGTGACCGCAGCTCAGAATGTTCCCGTGACTACCTCAGCGGCTGCAGCGACCTCCTCCTCTCCTGCCGTGGCATCCACTGCTGTTTTGAGACTTTCCCCGCCGGAGAAGTTTGACGGAGAGCCTAAGAGATGCAGGGGATTTCTGAACCAGTGTCTTATACACTTCGAGTGTAATCCAGCTTCGTTCCCCTCAGAACGCATTAAAGTGGTTTTCATCATTTCTCTATTATCCGGACAGGCACTCGCCTGGGCTTCCCCCTTGTGGGAGCGAAATGACGCAATGCTTTCTAACGCCTCTACCTTTATTGAGACCTTCCGTAAGGTCTTCGATGAGCCAGGTCGCATATCCTCAGCTGCCTCCAGTCTCCTTAACCTCTGCCAAGGATTCATGACAGTCGGTCAGTACGCCATATAGTTCCGCACCTTGTCCTCTGAACTCAGTTGGAACAACGAAGCATTAGTAGCGGCATTCTGGCAAGGGCTGTCAGATCGAGTTAAGGACGAGTTAGCATCTCGGGAGCTTCCTACTGATCTGGATTCATTAATCACCCTATGCAACCGCATTGATCTACGCTTTCGAGAACGTAAACAGGAACGTTCCGCCTCCAGACGGACCACTACTCGCCTTGCTTCCATGTTCCAAAATCCGATACATCAGGAGGAACCGATGCAGATTGGGCGATCTTGGCTTTCCGCTGAGGAACGTCAGCGACGTTTCAAACAGAATCTTTGCTTATATTGCGGGGATCCTGGTCATATCATATCCTCTTGTACTAAAAGACCGGGAAACGCCCCCTCCTAGTCGGTGGCAGGGAGGCCGACTTAGGAGTTGGAGTTACTACTCCCTACACTACTGCTAGCACAGATTGCCTCATGCCCATCTCGTTGGATACAGCTGTCGGCCCCTTTGAGACCCTAGCCTTTGTGGATTCCGGCTCTGCCGGAAATTTCATATCTGCCACTCTGGCATCGCAACTCCAATTAAATACACTAAAATTGCCTCAGCCGTTATTTCTCACCGCGGTGGATGGGAATCGGATCTCCAACGGGTCGGTTTCCCACATCTGTTCTCCTATTCGGCTGATGGTAGGGGTGCTACATTCTGAACTCCTCAAGAAAGCTTTCTCTTCTGCTTCAGTGCTTGCTCAACCTGATCAGAACAAACCATTTCTAGTCGAAGTTGATGCTTCCTCTGTTGGTGTCGGGGCAGTCTTGTCGCAAGAATCTATTTCTGGGAAACTTATACCCTGCGTTTTTTTTTCTAGGAGTTTTACCCCTTCTGAGTCTAATTACGGCATCGGAGATAAAGAGTTATTAGCCGTAAAGTCTGCACTCGAAGAATGGCGTCATCTCCTGGAGGGCGCTCTCTACCCGGTCACTGTACTTACCGATCACAAAAATGTCATCTACCTTCGGGAGGCTCGGTGCCTGAATCCCCGTCAAGCCAGATGGTCCTCATTCTTTGCCCGGTTTAATCTCAGACTCACCTACCGTGCTGGTTCGCTAAATTCCAAGGCTGATGCTCTGTCCCGTTCCTTCGATACCTCTGATACTCCACACTCGGTAGAACCCCCGCCAGTCTTAGAACCTTCTTGCATTGTGGCGATCACTCGGACACCGCCTGTCGGTTGCTCCTTTCTGGAACCACACCTACGCCTGAAGGTGCTCCGTTAGGCACATACCTCTAAGTTTGCTGGACATGTCGGATCAGAGAAAACTCTTTCATTACTCTCTCGACAGTACTGGTGGCCCACCATCCGTGCTGACGTCCGGGAATTCGTAGCCTCATGCACTACTTGTGCTCAGAATAAAGTACCTAGACAACATCCAGCAGGACTGTTACAACCTCTTCCAATTCCTGATCACCCTTGGTCTAGCATCTCAATGGATTTCATCACCGATTTACCGCCGAGCAACGGCTATAACACCATCTGGGTCACTGTGGACAGATTTTCTAAAATGGCCCATTTCGTTCCACTAAAGGGCCTTCCAACTGCAACTAAACTAGCACAAATCTTTATTAAAGAGATCTTCCGCCTCCACGGTTGTCCTCTGGAAATAATCTCTGACCGTGGCGTCCAGTTTATTTCTCGCTTCTGGAGAGCCTTCTGCAAGGACTTAGGTATCAGTCTTAAATTCTCCTCTGGGTATCACCCACAGAACAACGGTCAGACGGAGCGAGTAAATCAAGATTTAGAATTGTTTCTTCGTTGCTTTTCTTCACACAACCAAACCAATTGGAGTCTTCTGCTGCCTTGGGCCGAATTTGCCCACAACAACCATAATCATTCTTCTTCTGGATATTCTCCATTCTTCACTGTATATGGGACCCATCCCATTCTTCCCTCGTTTTCTTTCCCACCTCCCACGGTTCCTGCCGCCCACGCTATGACTCAAGATATGGCTAAACTATGGGTTTCCACCAAGCAGAACCTTCTGAAATCTGGGCGTCATTATAAATCTTCCGCTGATAATCATAGAAGAGTCGTACCAGTCCTCCAGGTTGGGGACAAAGTCTGGTTGTCCACTAGGAATCTGAGACTACGGGTTCACTCCATGAAACTGGCACCTCGCTTCATTGGGCCTTTCTCGGTTACTCAAAACATTAATCCAGTTACGGTTAGACTCCAACTTCCTCTGGCGTTGAAGATCCATAACACCTTCCATATTTCCCTCCTTAATCCTCTGGTACTCAACAAATTTTCCCACGTCACTCCTGTTCCTCATGCTATTCCAACCACTATGGGGGACGAATATGAGGTTAGTCAAATCCTGGAGGAACGTAAATTTCGAGGACGTTTACAGTACCTAGTACATTGGAAAGGCTTTGGTCCCGAGGAGAGGTCTTGGGTTTTTAAAGAAGATTTGCATGCCCCAGGATTATTATCCGCCTTTCTTAAACGGCGCTCTTTTCCGGATGTGTCTTCCGATTGTGAGGAGGGGGGTACTGTCAGACGCTGTCCCCGCGCCTCCACGCTAAGCAGGGACGGACGTCTGTCTCCTTCGGAGCGTCCCGTTGCTAGGCAACGGAGACGCGTCTTCCGGCGGCGTGGTGCGCATGCGCGCCCGTCGCCATGACAACGGGACGCGCTGCTGAGGCTTCCTGTCGGCGGCCAGCTGTCTGACCGCCGAATCACTGCCCACCAATGAGGGAGAAGGACTTCCTATATATATCCTGCTCTGACATCACTAGGATGCCAGAGCAACTAGTTATCTAGCCTCCAGCGTTCCAGCTATACCTTCATTATATCCTGTTGATTCCTGTTACTGACCCGGCTTCCTGACCTCACCTTTGGATTTTCCCTGTGTCCTGTCTTGTTACTTCGGTTTGACCATGGCCTGCTGACTACCCTCTGCCTCCT
This sequence comes from Mixophyes fleayi, assembly GCF_038048845.1. Classification (NCBI taxonomy): domain Eukaryota; kingdom Metazoa; phylum Chordata; class Amphibia; order Anura; family Limnodynastidae; genus Mixophyes; species Mixophyes fleayi. Next base: position 82,875,404 of record NC_134408.1, on the reverse strand, counting down.
GATTTGGTACCTTATCTGCCCGCTCGGTTCTGACTCGGCCTGTACATCTACGGATTTGCCCTTTACCTCGCAAGTAGCTATCTGGGAGGGCCGCGACCTGCACGTCGCTCGCTGCGAAGTCCAAACCTCCTTGCGGGGGACCCTGGTGAATACCGGCGGCGTGTTAGACTCCGCGCCTCCTTGTGTAGCTGAGCCAATACTTGCAGGTACTAAAGTCACCTCCGTGACAACTACGTTTATGTCTGGGATTCTCCAGTAGTTGGTTATGTCGGTCCAGGCCTTTAGCCACTGCTGACCAACCCACCTCTTCTATCTGGGATACCCCTAAAAGGGCCGGGGAGGGATTTAATCCGACCCCTGGGGAAAATGACTCCTCTCTCATTCCTCATGTTATACCCTGAGAAGCCACTGATGTAGATGGGATCTCTACAGGTTTAGATAACAGTTTAACAAGGGTATCAACCCCTTGTGACAAGGTAGCCGCCCATTCAGGAAGCTCTACCGTCAGAATGGAGCTGTCTTTAGGCTGCAGTTTCACAGGAGCCACAGTGCAAGCAGCACAGAGCCCCCCCTGATCCAGCCATTCACCAGTTAATTTAACATTACATTTTGAACAGACAATATGTTTGGTACGTGCTGTTTTACTTTTATCTGCCATCATAAGAAAAAGAAAACTGAATCACATCTCATATACACAAACACTTCTCCAGAAATTATCAGAAAATACAGATCATAGTATTTCTGAATACATAAAACAGGTTTGGAGAACTTTCTAGTTTTCTTTAAACAACAGTTCTGTCAACACATTTCTTAGTTAATACACATGTATACATATGCACACATACACACACAGAAGAAACCAAGTGATACTTAGCGGGGAAGATATGTGTCAACAGTGCAAATGACTGCTGCATCTGTCCTCCTTTTGAACTTTGGCGCCAAAAGGGATCTTCCACGTGCTCACTCAGCAGGGGGGGGGGAAGCGGTGTTCCTCAAACACATTCCCCTGCCACTGGAATTCCTTCTGTGTCTTATTTCATTAACAGCGATTTCCCCTTTCTGTTCTAGGGGAAATCCTGTTAGAATGTGTTCCCCGTACAGCGCTATCACTAGAGCGCCATCCTTCAAGTTCCCCCTATAATCCCATAGGAGGAGGGGACTTGGTCACTCCAGCTGGCTTCCGGGGAACGTCAGCAGTAATGGCGCTTTCTGCCTAATGGCAGCGCCCGTCCTGCTATCAGCAGGGAGAGTCTCTTGTCGACTGCTTCCCGTTGTTTGAGAAGCGCTTTCCATCCTCTATCTGCGGGGCCGCCCCCGCTAGCAGGCGCTTCTCCCACGAGTCAGCTCTGTTAGAAACAGAGCCTCTCGCTGCTATCAACAAAACAAACTTTGAAAAGGAAAGGAAAAAACTTATTAGCAGTGAACAGCGTTCACTGAGGAGCTCTTCTGATGCGCAGCCCTTCTCCTAGGGCACCCGATTCAAACTGAGTTATGTGGGGAATTGGTGGGGGGGGATATGCTGTCAGCAGGAAGAAAGTTAACTCTTTAGGCGCCAGACTCCTCCCCTCCCTACTCAACCCATGGTTAAGCAGTGTCCCCCAGATGGATGATAGAGAAATTATGGAATCTAGGGGAACAGCTGAGAACCCCAAGGAATGAGCAAAGGTTAAATCTAAAAAATTCCCAGCAGCTCCACTGTCCACAAATGCTGGAGCTGAAACGGCTTGACCACCATATGTGAGTTGGGCAGGTATTTGTAGAGAATTTGTGGGAGAGATGGCTTATAGGCCCAAGTGTACTCCCTCCATGTTCACTTGGCCAGATCTTTTCCAGGTCTGATGGGACAATAACGAAGCAAATGGCCCTTTACACCACAGTATAAGCAAAGACCCAAAGTACGCCTTCGGGTACGTTCCTCAGATGACAGTCGATACGCTCCCAGTTGCATCGGTTCAGCCTGATCCATGGGGGCAACTTGAGGAGGTATAGAAGAATAAGATGAAGAGTCTTCCTTCTCAGCCCTCCTTTCCTTATATCTCTTGTCAATCTGAATAGCTAACTTCATAAGTTTCTAGAGGAATTCAGCAGTAGGGTACTGGACTAGGGAGTCTTTAATTTGATCAGAGGCCCCAGCAAAATTGACTGCGAAGAGCTGGGTCATTCCATGCACAGTCTAAGAACCACCGCCTGAAGTTGAACAGTACTCTTCAGCGTAACGTCGTCCCTGCCTTAATGATCGAAGCTGTGCTTCAGCAGAAGCCACTCGGTTTGGGTCATTATAAATCAAACCAAGCACTTCGAAAAAGGCGTCTACAGACTGCAACTGAGGACAATTGGGCTCCAGGCTAAACGCCCAAGATTGAGGATCCACTTGAAGAAGAGAAATAATAATCCCCACTCTTTGCTTTGAGGAGCCAGACGACAGTGGTCTCAACTTAAAGTAAAGTTAACAACTTTCACGGAAGTTACGAAAGTGCCTGCGATCTCCCGAAAACCGGTCTGGAAGATGCATCTTGGGTTCCACAACAGAAGGCTGAGTGGCTTGTGAAACTCTGGAACCCTGTTCCTGAGCAGACTGTCGCTGGGACAATTCCTGGACCATTTGAGACAGGGTCTGGATCTGTCCGGCCAGCACTTGAGCCGGACTTGGTTCCATAGGACCGGTGTCAGACAATTCACTCACTACTAGTATTTTGGGCCGGTTATAATATTAGGAACCCCCAACAGCCAGCAACACAGAAACCCGGAGTCTACTCAGAAGTCTGGTTTTTGCTGGAGTCCCTAGTGGTGGGGACAGACTAGGCCGCAGACAGCTGAGGGTTGTGAATCGTGCGCTGACTGGGGAGAACCCAGCGATAGAATACAGGAGTGATAGCAGAGTGAGGTTTAGGCAAAGGTCGAGGCTGGCAGCAAACAGAAAATCCAGATACCAAACCGGGGTCAGAGGTCACAGGCAAATTAGCAGTGTAGGATACCAGGCAAAAAAGGTCTAGGGACACAGGCAATCAAACGAAGTCAGGAGTCAGGCAAAGGTCGGCAACAAGAATCAATCCAAAGGTAGGCAGAAACCAGAAATACAGCAGGCTAGTCAGCAGCAAGCAGGAACTATAACCGGCAGGGAGGGCTTGCCCCTTCCTGTAATGTGGTCCAATAGGAATTGTCCTGAAAGCAGGAGCAAAGTACAACCAGCTGGCACCTAATTACTGCTTTCGCACGCGCCCGGCTGCCCTAGATGCCAGGACGCGGTGCTAGAGACCAAGTAGCATCCCGACCGTTGCCTTGGCAACGGCCGGGACAAAGCGGCGGCTTCAGGCACCGCCACGACTCATTACAGCTAGGACAGATACTCTAGGGTGATATGGGGATAGTAAGTAAATCTTACACCGTATAGTGTCAGTTTTGCCCTTGCGGTAACTTGGTTTTGATGCTGTCATCAGAAGGTGTTTGAAATGGAGTATAGATTTGTAGTAGGGTAATGGCTTTTCAAAGTAGAACTGTACAAATGTTTGGGATGTGCTTTGCCTACCTGTCATTTGGATTGGAATATCTGTCTTTGCTTTGGTGACTGCAATTTTTGGATTCTACATCAAGTTGTTCACAGTTAACATTAGCCCTCTTGGTAGTGCTTTCCTTTAAAAACCACAGTGCCTGTTGGTCACAAGATGGGCATGCAGACATGGCATTTTCCTAGCCTATTAGCCACACAAAACTCTGCTTATTGATTGGATAGAATTCTAAATGCACCTTAGTGTCAACCACTATGTTTGGGGTGGGGTTTTCAATCTCACTACAGATTGTGTGCCAGTGTTCAGTACTTACTGCTTGCCATTCTGGAGGATGGCCACTTTGCTGTATGAGGAGATTGAAATTGTGGCCTCAGAGTGTTATTATGTGTCACACTTTGAAAGTATTTGAGCTGCCTTACATGTAGACACATGTTAAAGCAGGCATTGGTCTTACTCTACACAAAATAGGCCCAACATATGAATTACTCACACACACACTACTTGCAGATATTCCCAACATGATTGTGTTTTAAGGCTAAGGTTAGCTTTTGTCAAGCCCCATTAGCAATGTGCATGCTAGTTCAAATTAATGAACTAATTCTTACACCCCAATCCAATATGAACATTTGATTTCACATCCAAAATACTTGTACCCCTGAATTTGAAGGTCACAAAATATACAATATGACAGGTGTGTGCAAGCTAACAACCTGTGTTTTCACACACATTTTACTAGGCTTCAAAGTGTTTATATGTTTGTTGCTGCAAAGTAACATTCCATGACTGGACCAATACACAATATAGTTGATGTGTTACATATGATAAATAGCGTATGAAGCAGGCCAACAAAGCTGCCCAAAAGGGAATGTCAAAATTATGTGGAGACAAACTCTAACAGATGCAGAACTTGCATCTGACACAAAGACCTTGGCATTGAATATGTGGACTTTGTGTGTAGCATTTGTCTGTGGCCACGATTCCAAACAAAGTTGCACAATACCACATCCTAACACGTGGCACAACCAAAGAGACTATACTAAATACAAAAAATATCTCTAATGTTAAAGGTAAAAACCACAACATATAGTGTGATTTCAGGGGAAGTGCAGTATGTGGCTAAGGGCCAATAAACCAAACATGCCATCAATATATTGGACAAGTAGACAGTGCCTAAACGTGCCCCAAAGGACTATGTATGGATTCTTGTGTATGACAATACAAAGAACAGCAGTGTAGTAGTCAGCAGATACTTCATTGGGACTGTTTGATGACACTATTGCATGGTCAGATTTATTGTTAACAAACATGAATCTTTAATTGCAGCACAATACATAGCAAATAAGACAGTGGGCTGTGTGCAAAAGTTACTTGCATCAAGACTAGACAATCTGGACAAAGTCAAGAAACACATAAGTAGCCTAGGAGCATTGGAGAAATATTTCAACGTGTAGTGACACACAAACTACATAAGTCCAAAAGGCACACCAGCTTGGCCTGTTGAATGTAAAACAAACAATTACTTCAGCAAGATTAACTCACATACAACATTGAAGAATGTACTTCGTATATGCCTTGGTGCACATGAAGGTGTCCCCTGTAATGTAACCTGGAAAGTGTCTAGTAAGGTTCAAAACATTACTCACTGTAATACTGCCTTGTGGGTTTGTCCTATAGCTTGTTTTAGCAGTGTGTTTTGTGTCATTTGTGCCTTGAAAGCCCCCCCATAAAATAAAGTAACAAAATTTGCAAATTGGCTATTGTCCACAAGCCAGAGCACCAAATGAACCTCACAAATGTACTGTTTTTGTGACACTAAAATTTCATGCAGCACCAACACTTTATTCTTACATATTAATATTCCAAACACTTTAGATACTTTCATTCGTCCACTGCATTCACCATGGGCACATCCTCCCAAACGTTGTGACATCTGGTGTTTCATATTATGAGAGAGGCCATTAGCCGAAGGAGTTTAAAATCATGTGATGTGAAGCTGATAATGTTACTCACCACTGGGGGGTTTAAGGCTGTAGTGTAATCAGCCAATAGGAAGGAAGTGGGATTGTCGTGGAAAGAATATATCAAGCAGTGGGAGAAGGAGAGAGCTTCCTGTTTCCTGGATCCGGAGAAGCTGCAGCATCAGGCGTAGTATCTGGCTCCCCTTTTGTTTGTTCTCTGTGTATCTCCCTGTGGTTTGTTCTTGCTTCTCTCTTTACTCCTTTCTCTCTTCTCTTGTCTTCCCCTTTGCTGTCATTTCCCTTCTCTCTTTTTCTTTCCCCTAACTTGATTTTTTTCCCCCTCTTCACTATGTCTTTATCTCGCCCTAGGAGATCCAGGTCCATTCCCGCCAGGTTCCCGGGGTCCCCTCCCCCCTCCTCCCTGTCAGCATTGTCTTCCCCTGTATCCCTGTCCGCCCCCACCGATATCCCCCCCCCCCCTCGTTCTGCCCAGGGACAAACAGAGGCTCTAGGCCCCTCCGGCGGGGACATTATCACGGGAAGCAGCGCTTCCGTCCGCAGGCCACGTGACTCGGCCGACGCAAGAAGTTATCGCGGGGCGGGGCCGAGTCGGTCACGCAGAGCTAGGGCCCCGGAGCGGGCGGCTAGGCTGCTTGCGTCCGGAGTTGTGCAGCGCATCAGGCGTTATGCCAGTGCCCGGGGCAGGGGATCTCCTTCCCCTGCTCCCAGGGTGTTTCCCAGCTCCCGTCAGCCATATTTAATCCCCCCCTCTGCCGCCATTGTCGAACAGGTTTCATCTGGGGCACAAGTAGGAGGTGTCATACATGTCCAGTTCTAGCATAGCTGCCACCAGTGATGAGTCAGCCCCTTCTTCCCCTAGGCAGGGTCAGCGCAAGCTTGTTAAAATCCTTAACACCCACTTCGGGGGAACTAAAAGGAAGAGCGTAGATCGGGCAGCATCTTCCACTCCGGCTGGTGGTCCCCGGGTTAAATGTGAAAACACGGCATTGTTGATAGGAGTTAGGCGCAGCATGAGGCACAAGATTAAGAAAGGTCATTATGTGGATATATTCCAGCTGACGAAGGTCGCACAAAAAGAGTTGGCAGCTGCATGCGCGCGAGGGGGAGTAGGGGAGGATACCTACAGAAACTTTTCAAACTGGCTGACAGGGTATTGCGTTTTCTCAGCTTGCTATTTGGAAACCAGACCTGATGCAATCATAGACGTATGGAAATATCTTCACCTTATTAATGAGATGCATAGTTGTGAACGCCCAGGTACCTGGAGGTTGTACGATAAGCAGTTTTGCGAGAAGGTGCACGGTCAGCTTTATATGCCCCTGGCTTTTAAGGATGTGGAGATCTGGTTAAGGTTAAATAGACCCCAGGTATGGGAGGTGAGCATAGGGTACGGTCCCCCTCAGGTAGCCAGGTTTCCGTATGGGGGGAGACGAGGTGCTCCCCAGTCTTCCAAGAATCGCTGCTTTGCCTTTAACAATTCCTCATGCGGAAGGGGAGATTCGTGCCGGTATAGGCACGTCTGCACCAATTGTCGAGGAAGTCATCCCCTCAAAGAATGCCCTAGGGGCGCCGGTGGAGTCGGTAGGGGACGGGGGGTAATGTCTAAAGCGGACTCCCCCATTATTTTCCCAATCCTCTGTAAATGGCTGGCCCTTTACCCAGATGTGGCGCAGGCCTCTTTCCTTAGGGAGGGTTTTCGCCTTGGTTTTCGTCTCCCCATAAATAGTGGGGTGGCGGGTACTGCCGCTAGAAACCTTCGCTCCGCATACGTGCACCCTGACATCCTGGCGGAAAAAGTAGGAAAAGAGATAGGCCTTGGGCGCATGGTGGGTTCTTTTTCATCCCCTTCCATTCGGGATTTAGTCATCTCCCCGGTGGGAATAGTACCTAAAAAGACCCCAGGGAAATTTAGACTAATCCAGCATTTATCTCACCCGGCGGGTAAGTCAGTTAATGATGCAATTGACCCACAAATCAGCTCAGTGGTGTACCAGTCCTTTGATGATGCGTTAGCACTAGTGAGAGAATTTGGCAATGGAGCGCTGATGGCTAAATTGGACATAGAATCGGCTTTTCGCCTCCTCCCGTTGCATCCCGAGTCCTTTAAATTTATGGGTTTTAGAATTCGGAACGATTACTATGTGGATCGGTGCCTGCCAATGGGCTGTTCAGTGTCAAGCGCATATTTTGAGGCGTTTAGTTCCTTCCTCCATTGGTGTATCGGTGCAGGGACGGAACATCGCGGCATTGCGCATTATCTGGATGACTTCCTGTTTATAGGTCCGGCTAATTCCCCTTGTTGTAAGGAAACATTGTATGCTGCGCAAGCGCTATTTCGTGTGATAGGGTGCCAGTAGCTGCAGACAAAACAGAGGGCCCGGCCACATGCCTGAGGTTTTTAGGTATCGAAATTGACACAATGGAAGGTTGTTGTCGTTTACCATCTGATAAAGTGGCTAAGTTACAATCCCTGATAGGAAAGGTCTTGGCTGTCCCATCTTGCACGTTGCGTAAAGTTCAATCGTTGCTAGGCTCTTTCAATTTTGCTTGCCGAGTAATACCCATGGGCCGAGTATTTTGTAGAAAGCTTCAGCTAGCAACGTCAGGCTTGCGTAGTCCCCATTCCCAGGTGCGGTTGTCGGCAGAGATTAGGGAGGATCTAGGTATATGGAGTCATTTTCTAGCGGTTTTTAACGGTGTAAGAGTATGGCCAGCACCCGCAGTAGCTAGTACATCTTTGGATTTGCATACAGACACATCAGGCTCGAAAGGTTTTGGTGCCTTTTTCCAAGGGGAATGGTGCGCGGCACCCTGGCCGCAGTCATGGAGATCCGAAGGCTTGGTGCGAAATGTGTTAACGTTAGTTAGAGTTGTTTCCCATTGTTGTGGCTTTGGAGCTGTGGGCTGTCCAGTGGCGCTGCAGGAGCGTGGTTTTTTGGTGTGACAACTTAGGTGTGGTGCAGGCTATTAACAAGCAAAATGCCTCCTCACACACGGCAATTAATTTGCTCCGTGTCCTGGTGTTGAGGTGTTTAGAGTCTGACATTACCTTTCGGGCACGCCATGTTCCTGGCGTGGATAACCAAATAGCCGATGCTCTTTCTCGTTTTGAATGGCAGCGTTTCAGATCTCTGGCTCCACAGGCAAGTTTAACCGGCTTACAGTGTCCTCCTTATGTTTGGCAGATGGTCCTTTAGGGATAAGGTGGCTAGCAGAAGCGTCCTTGGCTCCGGCAACTAGAAAATGTTATCAAGGGGCATTGTTACGTTGGTTGAATTACTGCGCATCTTGCAACAGCGACGCTTCAGGTCAGATTCCCTCTATTACGGGTTTTATGTGGAAGTGTGACAACGAAGGGGTTTCTAGAGCAAAGATGGGGTCCCTTTTGGCTGGTATTTCATTCATGGCTAAGTTGAACAGCGCGCAGGATCCCACAAAGTCATTTATTATAACTAAAGCACTGAAGGGTTGGTCCAGGATTCAGCCTATAACTAATGACACTCGCCGGCTGATTGACGGGCAAATTTTAGCCTGATTGATTGCGGTTTTGCATAATTTAGCTACAGATGATTACGAGGCTTTGCTATTTGGGCTGGTTTTTCAATGGCGTATCAC